>NW_027507685.1:148171973-148894117 GCF_037356315.1 Lithobates pipiens
CTTTAAACTAAAAATGTCCTATCTGGTATACATATTAATCCCCTACTTCTCCTGAAAAACTTTCATTTCATAATATAAGGGCATCATCTAGTGGCCAAATATTATAACTATAGGAATTGGGATATGTTACCTGTCAATGCCATTACAATTTATTGAATGTGGTTTCCCCTACCCCCCCCCCCCCCCCATTGTAACGCTAATAATGTTCCAAAAATGTATGATAAGAGATTCCCAACAGTATTTCATGCCACCAACCCTGAAGGGAAAACCAAAGGCGTTTCAATTCTGATCTCTAATCAAACCTCACTTCAGATCCATGATACAATGCTTGACCCAGGTGAGAGATAAACATATCTAAAAGGGAAATAGGCCCCCACCCCATCATAATAGCCAACATATACGCCCCAACTCAAAACAGGTAGCTTTCTTTCGAAAGATAAAAGGCCTATTAAACTTTGCCTCTGGCATTCTCACCAGAGGTGGAGACTTCAATGTTCCTATTAATCCTCTCATTGATACCTCAAACGGTACATCGAGCCTTCCTTATAGAGCCTTGAAACAAATTAAACTTCAACTACAGGAATTAATGCTGCATGACACTTCGAGAACCCTGAACCCTCAAGCTAAAGACTTCACCAAAAATATTCTAGAATAGACTACTTTTTTATTTCATAACCCGATTTAGTACTACTGAAAAATTAATCAATAGAACCATGATTCTTTCTGACCACCATCCGATTACCATGACCGACTTTACCAGAAAAAAAAAAACTAACATAAGTAGTCGGCCTGCCAATTTTCTATCCCTGGAATGAAAATCGCCCATAGGCAAGGGATGTTGTTTTCTGCCCAAGATAGAACATGATTCACCTCTGGGCTGCACGACTTTTCATTCCCCCTTGGTAATTGATGTAGGCAACAGCCGTGGCATTGTCAGATTGGATCCTGACAGGACAATTCTGTAGTCTGAGCGTCCAGGCCTCTAGGGCCAGACGTACTGTCCGAATTTCTAGAATATTGATGGGCAAGGTACTCTCTGATTTGGACTACTTCCCCTGGACAGATGCTTCTTCCAGGACTGCTCCCCAGTCTAGAAGGCTGGCCTCCGTTGTTACCACCTTCCAGGATACTAGTAGAAAGGATCTCCCCTGTTGAAGATTGCTGGATATCAACCACCAATTGAGGCTCCGACGCACTTCGGGGGATAACGCATTGCAAAGTCCAAAGCCTGGATCTTCTTGTTGCTAGTTGACACAATACTGTTTTGCAGCAGTTTTGAATGAAACGGAACGGCCTCGAAAGGAGCCACCATCTTTCCCAACAACGTCATGCAAAGCCGAATAGGATTTTTCTGTGTTTTGACAAGCTGAATCAGTTCCCTTATGGAACTGATCCTTTCCTGGGGTAAGAACACCCTCTGAACTGTATCTATGATCAGCCCCAAGTACTGCAATCTCCTAAATGGTTTTAAAGGAAGATTTATCTAGGTTGAGAATCAAGCCTAGGAATTCTAGGTAACTCACGGCTGTGACTAAACTTTGGTTTAGGCGGGTTACTGACTGATCTACCAAGAGCAGATAGTCTAAGAAGGCTAGAATCGTTATACCCCGAGCCCTTAACCTGGCTAAAGGAGGGGCCAGGATCTCTGTGAACACTTGAGATGCAGTAGATGGAACGAAAGGCAGAGCTACAAACTGAAAATTACGATTTTCTACCTTGAAGCACAGAAATTTCTGGTGGGAAAAAAATAAATAAAATCGGCACATGGAGATACGCATCCTTGATGTCGATTGGCAACAGAAATTATCCTCCTTGATCGGATTGACTCCATGCCAAAGGAACGGATATTCATGTGCCGGATGAGATCGAAACTGGGTCTGACCTCCCCGTTTGGTTTTGGTACCGTGAAGAGGTTTGAATGAAACCCCGACCCTGCTCTTCTGTGGGAGGGAGAGGGGGAGAGAGCGAGAGAGAGCGCGCGAGAGAGAGAGCGCGAGAGCGAGTCTGACTTCTTTTCCATGGGTCTCTGGGAATGTTTGATCTTAGACAACACAATTCTCGGAACTCTAGTTTGTAACCTAGACAAATTGAGGCAGCCATCCATCTGTCTTGACATTGTTCCTGCCAGATCTTTGAAAACTGTAGAAGCCTTCCCCCAACTCGAAGCGAACGGGGGCGCCCCTTCATAAGGAGTCTTTAATACTTTGCTTCTCTGACTTCCTGCCCCAGGTCCTCTTTTGGGCCTGGGACTGTCCTGAGGTCTTCCTTTTGAACCTGACAGTGGAGGCCATCGAGAAGATGCACGTTTAAATGAAAAACGCTTAAACTTAACTGGTAAGAGAGAACTTTTCCCATTAGAAATTAGTTGGATATACTTATCCAGTTAGTCTGCAAATAACCGTTCACCATAAAATGGGAAAGTGGCCGAGAGCTTTTTACATGGCGCTTCGGCTGACCAATTTTTCAACCATACAGTTGTATGCAAAAGTTTAGGAACCCCTGAAAATTTCCAATTTTGTCATTTATAAATATTTGGTTCAGCAATTTAATTTAGATCCATCAAATAACTGAAGGACACCGTAATATTTCAGCAGTGAAATTAGTTTTTTTGGATTAACAGATAATGCGCAATATGCATCAAAATGAAATTAGACAGGTGCATAAATTTGGGCACCCCAACAGAAAAATCACATCAATATTTAGTAGAGCCTCCTTTAGCAGAAATAGCCTCTAGACACTTCCTATAGCCTGTAATGAGTGTCTGGATTCTGGATGAATGTATTTTGGACCATTCTGCCTTACAAAACATGTTCAGTTAGGTTTGATGGTTGCCAAGCATGGACAGCCCGCTTCAAATCACCCCACAGATGTTCAATGATATTCAGGTCTGGGGACTGGGATGGCCATTCCAGAAGATTTGTGTGAAGCCGATCCTTTGAAGAGGAGTCATCAGCCTCCTCCTGATGTTTTGAGAGAATTTCATTATCTCTCGCCCCTTGTTCCCCAGCATAAGGGTCCTGAGCAATGGACGGGGATCTGCTATGCATAGGCCCGCTCTGGGAAGCGATTAAAGCATCAATCTTTTGCTCCAAACTTGAAATGGTAGAAGAAAAAACCTCAGTGATACATACAGGGGCTGCAGTGTCAAGATCTGCTGCAACACCAGCACCCCGATAGCTCATTCTGACCAGCCACATCACTCTGAGGAGGATGGCATCATTTTAGAGATAGATCTAGGCTGGACAGCAATAGGACTGGCAATACAGTGACTGTTATTAACACATAGGCACAGGCTATGCATTGTACATGTCTTCTAGCAGCTTCAGATAAACACTTTTTTTCACTCACCTCGATCTCTGCAGCAGCTTCTTTGCAGAGGAATTCCGTCCAACCAAACACAGTAAGCACGAGGCTCTGCAGTGATGGACAGTGCACCCTGTGTACCTATTGGCTAGGGAGGCAACAGGAGGCCGGAGCAGCCTCCTTATGAACATGTAGATAGTAAGGTTGAATAAAGACACCAGTCCATCCAGTTCAACTTGAGTGTCTGCAGTTGTCCCTATCCCTGTACATATTTCATTGCACACCGTTACACATTGCATTGGTCCCTCAAGGAGCCCACAATCCAAGGTCCCCATTCATATACTAGGGTCAATTTTGGACAGAAGCCAAATAACCTACCTGCATGTCTTTGGAGTGTGGGATGAAACCCACACAGGCACAGGGAGAACATGCAAACTTCCGGCAGGTAGTGTCGTGGTTGGGATTTGAACCAGTGACCTTTTTTACTGCTTGTTGAGAGTTCTTTCATGTACATGCGACACCTTAAGGCTAGGTTCACATTGTTGCTGTTGTAGGTTAGTGTGTAAATCACATGCATTTATGCACCTGCAACCAAAATGCGCTGCACTTTTGCAGATGCGTGGCGATGCCACAAATTCATAAGCCCATTTTATATATATAATTATTTTTTTTTTTTATTAGTATAGGGACCGTTTTCCTGCAATTTCTGCAGCCCAATCAAATTAATAGCCCACGGTGTCTGCACCAATTAAGTATGCTCGAAATGCAATATTGTGTACCTAGCCTAAAGGTTTCGCAGTAGTTAGATATATGATATGGTATCATGTATTCTTACAAGCAGACCCAATCGGAATAATCGTGTGAAAGGGGCCTAAGGCTGCTTTCACACTGATGCACAGTGGTTTACCTGCATCTCAACTGACCTTGATCTTCACTTCTGCCTCAGGATTCCTGCAGCTGGTTATAACTGGTGGCTGCTGCTGGCTGTCCTCCAGGGCTGGTACTGTAGACAGGTGCTGGTACTGTTGGCACCGATACTGCTGGAGGTTACTGCTGGTTGGTACTGAGTACTGTTGGCGGGTACTGCTGGCTCTGGCACGGCTGTCAAAAATCGCGGGTTCCCATCCATTAGTGTGACAGAAGCATTCAGCTGCAGTAGAGAGCAGAGCTAATGCTTCCTGTCACAGCTGGAGTACATTTGATATCACTCCACCTGTGAAGGAGACGGCACTATGCAGGAAGCATCGGCTCTGCTTCCTCGAGCGGTGGCTCCATTCTTCGCGCTGATGCTCGGAAATGGCGGGTCGAGAACCCATGATCTGGGCTTGCTGTCCCACCATCTCAGAGCAAGACGTGGTGGGCCACATCGGAGGGCCAGCGGTTGGGTAACCCTCAGTTACAGGGATCCACAACAATCAAAGACAACAAGTGAAAAGAGCGTATGTTTTTTTAATTTAATTTTTATTTACAATTTATTTCTTGATAAAACAAAAGATTGTGCAGTTAAAAATATAATTCATCATCAACATCAGTTTAAAAACCATTGATCCTAAAACATTTTTTGGTTTCTATTTAAGCTGCAGTTTCTGACATCCTGAAAATTCTATTTTTCACTGGCAGGTGAAGTCAGATCTCTGTGTACCCCTCTCCAGTCAGCGATTGGAAAGGAATGAAGTGGTAGGATCTGCATCACAGCCAGAAGCAGATAAGCAATGGCAGACTTTGTGTTTCTTCCATGACACTTTCCTGGTCTGAGGCTATTATTTTTTTAAGATTTCAAATTTGTAAACAGATGTTTTTTATTCTTTATAATTACTTGTATAAAACCCATACTTGACATATAATATAAAAACACAAGACAAGGTGCATCCATGACAGAGTCTGTAAAATTGCTGAGAAGACTGATTTTTTTTTTTTTTTTGTTAAATATGTATAATAATGCTGCAAAACCACAGATGAACTGAACCCGCATCTTACCTGTGACACCAGTGAAATATAGTACTACAAAATGCAGATGGTTGGCGAGAATATTTCGTGGAAAAGTCCATTTAAAATCGGAAGCTCTCAGTTCTGGTTGAGAGCAGACCAATTGGGGGTAAAACAACAAGTCTTTTAAAGAAAAAGTTCACCCAAACAATAAAATCTCTGCATCTACACACATTCACGATCTAACACTAACCCATTTAGCCCTGTAAAGAAGAAATCAGTATGTATACCTTTTTTAAAGGCGATTCCAATCCCACGCTGAGCGGTCAGCCACAGCTTCACTGTGGACTCGTGTGCAGAGTACAACGGAAGCCCCATAGTAATTCCATGGGTGACATAACTCCCCATTCATTTCACAGCTGTTGTCATCCTCTGCAGAGCTTCCACCGCTGGAGTCCGGATCGGATTAAAAAAAAAATTTAAAAAAATAAAAAGGTATGTATAGAGATTTCTTCTTTACAGGGCTAGATAGGTTAGTGCTAGATCATGGATGTCTGTAGATACAGGGATATTAGTGTTGGGGTGGAATTACACTTTAAGCACCCCAAAATTTCACTGCAGGAGCTGCAGGTAACTACAGTCAGAATGGGATTGCACCAGGTTAACCTCCATGGGAGGCGAGTTAGGGAAAAACAAACCTTTACTACCCAAAAAGATCTGGCCTGCCCCAGAAAGACCCCGATTTGAATCCCATTGAAATTTTGTAGCGGGATTGGAATCAGGCACTTCGTAAAAGGAAACCCACATGCATCTTGTAACTGAAAGAATATTGCATGGAGGAGGAGTGGTCAAAAATATCAATGTCAAAGACTGGGGAGCAGTTTAAAGCTGAACTAAACCCTGCTTTCCCTTTCAGCCAAGGAAGCTGCCATCTTGACAGTTTGGTTGAGAGAACAAGCAAAATGTGACAGTTCACATTCCTGCAATGTAACTGCTTCTTGGAAAAAAAAAAAAAAAAAAAAAAAAAAAAATTAATTCAAAATCAATTCACATTTAGGTTAATTGCCATTATAAAACTTAGTAGGTAAGTCTTGCAAGATTACATTTTTCCCCACACTACAAAAAAATAAAAATATTATATATATATATATATAATTTTTTTTTCAAAGTGAGAATTTGTGCTCCATGATATTAAACCAGTATTAGTATAGAAGGCAAGATGACCCGTATTTGCCAAATTACTTGTACATTTTCAATACAACCAAAAGGAACATAAAAATTAGTTGGATGAATCAGTTTAGTTTTGGTGGGTTAAAATGTCAATATTACAAGAGAACGATTTAGGATTACGTTTATGCAAACATGAATATTTTTCCATAAAATGTGTAGGTTTACCCAAGAGGCTAAATACACGGGGAAAGAAGGGGAGTCAAGGGATACTTTCACCTCCATATTGTTACCAGTGGAGGCAGCACTGTGGAATACCTGAGAAACATGGCTAAACATTCACCAATCATTCATGAAATACCCAAATCTTGAGAGCCTGGTAAAAGAATAAAGCGAGAAGATAGTGTCTTCACTGACCAGCAGCTGGCTAAACTAGACAGCAGTGACTAGAGATGAAGGTTCAGCTTTGTTGTGACAGTTTTACAACCTTTATCAGAGAACATTCGAGTATCCTTGGGGAAATAAGTCATCTCATTGGCCACACGGGATGCCAGCTCTTCATCGGGCATTAACTCACGATGTCTGAGCTCCGCCATGACACATTCCTTTACGTGTTTGTACTCCAGCGGTAGAAAAGGGACATAGAAGTCAATCAAATTCTTGTCAATCAGGCTGCTGTGCCAAAAGCCACCTGGAGATAAAAACCATGGGTGGATTAACAGTGGATTTTTATCAACCATATTCAATAAAAATATAATCTTCTTTAACCGCTTGTCTGCCGAGACAATTTCTAAAGTTCTCTTTTCAGACATTAAAATCTGCATTTTTTGATGAGAAATGACGTTAAACCCATAAACAATTATATATTTTCTGAGAATAAAATAGTTACTATTTTTTTTTATGTTACGCGATATTTTCACAGCTATTTGTCAAATGTATATTTTCAGAAAAAAATACACTGAATTGAATTTTAGTGCAAACACAATATTATACGCAATTTTTTGGTAAAATATAAAAGATTGGGTTGCATCCGATAAATAGATAACAAATATTGTCAAGCCTTAAAAATTAGATGGCCCTCTACAGTGCAAATGTCATTGTGATTACATGGGGACCTGCAATAATCACAAAATACATTTTGGACTGTAAAGGGAAACTGCAGCTGAGAAATAAAACGTAAACAGCATGTACCACCTATATACAATAGAGCAGGGGTGTCCAAACTTTTTTCAAAGAGGGCCAGATTCGATGAAGTGAACATGTGTGAGGGCCGACCATTTTGCCTGACATTCTTTGAACCATTAAAATTCGGTCATTCGAGCACTCATACCTGGCCCAACAAAAATTCTTGTGCCTTTGTCGCGCTCGTTTGCCCGACACACAGACGAATGCTCTGTTCTTTAGGGGTACCGTTAGGTCTTAATGGTACCCCACACATTGGAAACATGGGGTGCTTTTGGTGCAGCGCAATTAAAAAAAAAAAAAAGCTCTGGGACTTCTTTCCCTGCATTTTTGTGGGTATGGAAGCCCATTGAAATGCATGGGCTGCCCTACACACAGCATGCAGCCATGCAGATGTGAGCCAAGGGCTTATTGGAGGGGCAGTAAAACTACATGGTTAAGCTGTTTTTACCACCCCCAACTTCTCCCCCTTTAGCTGCAGAGGGAGCAGCTGGGGGTGTACACATGCTGTGGCTGCAGCTGGAGGTATGCTCAGGGTGAATGGGCCTGCACTGCAACTACCCCGCAACTGTGTGGACTGCACAGTTGCGGTATAGTGATGCTACATTTACGGGCTTAAAACAGGTGGTAAGGAGGCAACATAATGCCTCTTTACCACCTTTCAAATGCCTCTGAAAAGCGATCTGTATATGGATTGCTTTTCAGAGGAGCAGCAATCCTGGCTGCTATCACACACACAAGCACCACAAAAGCAGTTCTGATGGTACAAGAATGGGGGGGGTCTGGATTAAAAGTAACACACATGCATACACATACACACAGACATACACACATACAGACACATGCATACACATATAGACACATGCATATACTTACATACATACAGACACATACATACATACATACATACAGGTACATACATACATACAGACATACACGCACATACATACATACATACAGACAGACACACACACACACACATACATGCACACAGATACATACAGACACACATACAGACACACATGCACATACGCATACATACAGACACACATGCACATACGCATACATACAGACACACATGCACATACGCATACATACAGACATACATGGACACACACACACATGCAATCATACATGCACAGACACACACACACATGCACACACACAGACACACATGCACAGACAGACACACATACACACACACACACACACACACACACACACACATACATACAGACAGACATGCACACACACACACACATATAGACACACATGCACACACATACACAGACACACATACATACAGATACACATGCACACATACATACAGACACACATACATACATACATACAGACATGCACACACACACACATACAGACAGACATGCACACACACACATACAGACACACATGCACACATACACATACAGACACACATGCACATACATACAGACAGACATGCACACATATACATACAGACACACATGCACACATACATACAGACACACATGCACACACACACACACATACACATAAATAAAGCCTTTTTAAAACGAATCTAGCTTGTAGTACAGTACCTTTCCATTCCATTTCCTCATTCAGCCGGGTACTGCACTGTAGGGGGAAGCAGAGAGCACAGCACACTCCTCTGCACTTTACTTTCACTTTTGAAGCCGACGGAGCTTCACACAGTGCCGGGGATCGGCTCATTTGACAGCCCTGATCCCGCAGCACACCAGGCGGGCCGTTCAAAACCGGACTGCGGGCCGCGATTGGCCCGCGGGCCGGACTTTGGACATGCCTGCAATAGAGGGTAATCTCCTTAGGCTGTATAGGAGCAGAACAAAGGAGATGGTAGAACCATTCCCCCCATAAAGCAGAACCTTACTCATAACCATTTTATAAAAAATGATATTCTTTAGCAAGGAGATTACATTCCACATTAAAAATTTTGCAACCAAAACTAGTGCATGCTGTAAATTGCCTCCAGCATTGGTCATCTTTATTTTGGCTAGAGGCTCCCAATTTGCTGAAGCCCAGAGCCCATGAGCATCAGTATACTGTATCTTTGGGCTGTCAGCAGATCGGCCTCTACTGGCTCTTATTTTCGGCCGAGACTTTACCCTTGATGGTATTTAAATCGAAACTCTGATCCACACAAGACTAAAAGAAAAGGCAGCATTTGTCCAACGAAGAATTTCATGGGATGGGATTTGCTTGACTCACACCAAGAGAAATATACTTTGCCAGTGCAATGGCGGACTTTGCAAGAGGCCAATTTCATAGCTGTCAAGAGCATGGCAACCCCGCCCCTGGGAAAGAAGATCCAGATGATCATGAAAGGCCCATAGAGAGGCTGTCAGGAGCCTTTTGAGGTCCAAGTACCATGTCCTCCTGCACCAGTTCACTGCAAAGAGAATCACCAAAAGCCCTCCATTGTGATCACAGGGCATAGACGAGGAAGGAGATTCAAAAGTGAAAAAGTCACCAGACCATCCACTGCACATCCACATGTTCTTCTTGTTACTAAAATGTGGAAGCCAGGAAGTGCATGTCCCAAGCCCCCAACTTGCAAAAGTCGTCCAGTAACACCTTGGAGGTGAAAACGATCACTCTTTGGAGTTCAGACTGATGACTGGAATGTGCATGGCAGTCAGAACAAGAATGTATAGTTCCATCTAATCCAGAATCCGGTCTACTTCACTTTTGAGCCAAGAGATGTCCATTTCCTCCTTGGTGGTTGATGTAAGCCACTGCTATGGAGTTTTCTGACAGCCTAGGTGAGCCACAAATGCAGAAGACCAGTGCCTAGCGGGCAACATTACAGATTGGCCTTGCTTCTTTCTGGCAGTGTTCCCATGCAACCCCATAAGCCCCCGCCCCCCCCCCCCCCCCAAATATAAAATGGTTTGCTTCACTCAGAGTATAGAGAACACATCCATTTTCCTAAGGACACCAAAAAAAAAAAAAAGCTGTAAAAATCCTTTTCTTGGAGTACATCATGGGACACAGAGCCTTAATTACTTAATGGGTTATAAACTACCTTCAAGTGTTGACACTGGTAAACCCAATCAAGGAAGTTTACTCCCTATATAACCCCTCCTCCCAGGAGCACATCAGTTTTTGTAGCAAAGCAATCTACTTAAATCCCAAAAAAGGATATACTCCAAGAAAAGGATTTTACCATTAAGCTGTTATAAAAATTGTATTTTCTTTTATCGTACATCATGGGACATAGAGCCTTAATTACTTAATAGGACTTCCCATAGCAAAGCTACTTGTGGGGAGGGAGACACAACCCGCAGGGTACCCCCAGACTTGAGATCTATACTGCTGTCTGCAGCACACTGCGCCCAAAGGTGATATCCTAATACCTCCTTACATCCACCTGATAAAATGTTGTCAATGTATGCACTGAAGTTGCGGCCTTGCAGATCTGAGCCATGGAGGCCTGGTGACGCACTGCCCAAGAAGCACTAACCGACCTGGTAGAGTGCGCCTTAACTTGAAACGGGGGAATCTTACCCCTTAAATCATAAGTTTGAATTATCACTTGCCGCATCCACTTAGCGACAGTGGATTTTGGACGCTGCCTGTCCCTTCTTAGGACCCTCTGGCAGAATAAATAAGACATCAGTCTTACGAATCTGAGCAGTTGCCTTTAAATAGATTTTCATTGCTCTCACCACATCAAGACAATGTAGTGACTTTTCTTCCCTGGAACATGGTTTTAGAAAAAACGATGGCAGGACAATATCTTGGTTCAGGTGAAAACCTGAGACCACTTTTGGCAAAAAGCCTGGACGAGGGCATAACACCACTCTGTCCTCATGAAAAATCAAATATGGCTCTTTATAAAAGAAAGAGCAGCCAATTCCAAAAACCTCCTTGCTGAGGATATAGCAACAAAAAATACCAACTTTCTTGTCAAAAGGGAATATGTTGTATTGTTTAAAATGGCTGTTTTGGTAACACAGACAAAAGTAAGTTTAAATACCAAGGTTTCAAGGGAGGTTTGATGGGCAGATTAAGCCGCATTACCCCTTGTATAAAACCCCAGACTAAAGAATGAGTAGCAAATGGTCTTTGAAAGCAGACCGATAAAGCTGAGACTTGGCCGTTAATAGTACTCAAGGCCAATTTAATTTCTACCCCTAATTGTATAAAGGCAAGAATTCTGCTATTGATATATCTCCGAGGATGCCAACCCTTGGATTCACACCAGGAAATTTAAGCCCTCCAGACTCTATAATATATTAGTTCTGGAAGCTGGCTTCCTCGCATTAAATCAGGGTAGAGATAACTGATCCGGAAAGCCCACGTTTCTTCAGAATGTGGGTTTCAATAGCCAAGTCGTTAAAATTTAGAGACCGGAAGGATGGAATATCAGTCCCTGAGAGAGCAGATCTGGCCGTAGTGGGAGGAACCATGGGCCCTCCACTGCCATAGTTAGGATTTCTGCATACCAATGACCTTCTGGGCCATGCTGGTGCCCACCAGAATTACTGGCTTTCTTTCCAGCTTGATCCTGCAAAGAAGTTGAGGCAGCAACTGAATAGGGGGGGGAATGAATAGATCAGTGAGAACTGATCCCATGGGGTCACCAACACGTCCGTTTCACACGCAAGTGGATCAGTTGTTCTGGCCACAAAGTTGACTAACTTCATGTTGAACCCTGACGCTAGAATAAGATCTACATCCAGGATCCCCCCCATCTTTGGCAAACAGCCCAAAATATGTTGGGGTGAAGAGACCATTCCCCTGGGAATAACTGCTGGCAACTTAAGTAGTTTGCCTGCCAATTCTCTACTCCCGGGATGAAGACTGCCTAAAGGCACAGAACATTCCTTTCTGCCCAAGTTAGAATATGGTTCATCTCTCTGCACCGAGAGACTTTTGGTGCCCCCTTGGTGTTTGATATAGGCCACAGCTTTGGAATGGTCAGATTGAATCCCGCCAGGACAATCCTGTAACCTGAAAGTCCAGGCATTTAGAGCCAGATGTACTGCCCGAATCTCTAGGAAATTGATGGGCAAGGTTCTTTTGGTTCTTGACCACTGTCCCTGGACAGTTGTCTTTTCTAGTACTGCTCCCCAGTGTGAAAGGCTGGCATCAGTCGTTACCACTTCCCAGATGATTGGTCTGTAGATTCCAGGTTAGTAACCACCAAGTAAGGCTTTGGGACACTCTTGGGGACAGATGTATTGGCAAGTCTAAAGCTTGAATTGTTTTGTTCCAAGCAGACAGGATACAGTTTTGAATGAAACTGGACATAGGGAACTGCTTTGAATGAAGCCACCATGGTTCCTATAGTAACCTCATGCAAAGGCGAATGGAGGGGGTCGCCATTTGACCTGATCATCCGCACCAGCTCTCTTATGGAGTTGATCTTTGCCTGAGGCCAGAACACCTTTTTCCTGGGCTGTGTCTATGATCAGACCCAAGTACTCCAGTCTCTTTAGCAATATTAAGGAAGACTTCTCTAGGTTGAGAATCCAACCCAAACTTTTCAGATGGTTGTGGTGCATACGCTTTGCTCCAAACGAGCCACAGACTGATCCATTAGCAATATATTGTCTAGGTACGCAATGACTGTTATGCCCTGTGCCCTTAACCTGGCTAGAGGTGGTGCCAGCACTTTGGTGAACACCTGGGCTGCTGTGGCTAGCCCAAAGGGCAGGGCTACAAATTGAAAATGCTGCTGTTCTAACTCCAACCGCAAAAACTTTTGAAACTTTTGATGAGTGGAAAATATAGGGACATGCAGATATGCATCCCTTGAAGCCAGAAGTTCTCCTACTAGAAGGATAGAAACTACTGACCTGATTGTCTCCATGCGAAAGGAGAGGATCTTCAGGAACTGATTTAGATCTCTTAAAATCTAGAATGGGTCTGACGTCTCCATCTGGTTTTGGTACCATGAAAAGATTTGAATAAAACCCCAGACCCTGCTCTTTTGTGGGGATTTGTATAATCACCCTTTGAGTTATTAAATCGGTCTAGTGCCTGAAACAGAGATTGTCTCTTCTCTGGATCTTTTGGAACGCTTGACCTCAGGAAGCAAGATGGTGGAAAGTCGCCACTGCCTAGAAACGGAAGCCTCTGGTGTAGGGGAAAGAGCCAGTTTAAACGAAGGGCATTTATACTTTCTTTTGACTGGTAAGAGTATTTTTCCCCACTAGAAATTGTTTGGATATATTTATCCAAGTCTTTTCCAAATAATCGCTCCCCATGAAGGGGGAACCCAGTTAGGAGGTTTTTACATGGTGCTTCAGCTGACCAATTTTTTAACCACAGGATTCTACGCATATGCACAAGCATAAGCGTAAGGCGGGATGCCTGGTGTATAAAATCTTTAATAGCATCTATGGCAAAACATAATGGTAGTTCAGCCAAATCCTGAGCTTGTTGTGCAGGAAGCTCTCTAAGGACCTGTCTAAATTGGTCCTTTAGGGATTGGCAGACGCCTAATCG
This sequence comes from Lithobates pipiens, assembly GCF_037356315.1. Classification (NCBI taxonomy): domain Eukaryota; kingdom Metazoa; phylum Chordata; class Amphibia; order Anura; family Ranidae; genus Lithobates; species Lithobates pipiens. The sequence goes on from NW_027507685.1 coordinate 148,186,026, forward strand.
CAGCGAGTAATGGCACCTGCCAAGGAAAAGGCAGACTTTAGCAGGGATTTCAACTTTTTAACTGTTGGATCCTTAAAGAGGAAGTAAACCCTGATGATTTTACTTCCTCTTTGATTCCCTGCAAAGGTAAAGCATAATGGACTACTATGCATCGCATAGTAGTCCATAATGCGTCACTTACCTGACACAGGAGCCAGTGAAGTCACCACTGTCCCCTGTAGTTCTGAGCATCCATCTTCTTGGTGGGCCTCGCTGCTCCGGCGCTGTGATTCGCCGGAGCAGCGGATGACGTCACTCCCGCGCATGCGCACGGGAGCCGACACTTGAGGCATATCGCAGCGATCTGCGGCTTACCCAGTGCGCCGCTGCGCCGTAGACAGCGGTGGCTGTCTTCAGGTAAATATCTCCTAAACCGTATAGGTTTAGGAGATATTTCTTGGACCTACAGGTAAGCCTTAATCTAGGCTTACCTGTAGGTCAAAGTGGTTTGTAAGGGTTTACAACATCTGTGCATTGTCTAAAAGACAAGTTAGGCCATTATTCACATTGGAAATTGTAGTGTCAATTGCTGGTACTTTCCATCTTTTGGAAAAGGTCTCCTCCAGAGGATAGAATTTAAAATCCCTTATGCCGCATACGCACAATCGGAATTTCGGCCAGCAAAAGACATATGAGAGCTCTTTATCGGAAAACGCGACTGTGTATGCTCCATCGGAATTTAGCTGGCCGAATTCCCGCCAGTAAAAATTTGAGAGCATGTTCTCAATTTTCCCGACGGAAAAACTTTCCATCGGAAATTCCGATCATGTTTATGCAATTCCGACGTGCAAAAACTCACACATGCTCAGATTCAACTACGAGATGGAAGCTACTGGCTATTGAACGTCCTTTTTCTAGTCCTGTCGTACATGTTGTACGACACCGCATTCTTGACGGTCGCCCAAAGGCAATATCCTCATGACCTTTAATATCGATTTGAAAAAATTTGACGAACGTATGAATCGAAGACCAAGTCGCGGCCTTACAGATCTGAGCCATAGAGGCCTGATGATGCTTCACCCAAGAGGCACTAAACGCCCTGGATGCGTGTGCTCTAACATAAGGAAGGAGGAAGAATTCTCTTCTTTAAGCTGAAGCTTGAACAATCACTTGACGAATCCATTTGGAAAATAGTGGATTTTGATGCTGCCTGTCCACATTTTGGACCTTCCGGCAGTACAAACAAAACATCTGTTTTGCGAACCTGAGCAGTCGCCTTTAAATAGACTCCGATTGCTCTTACTACATCAAGGGAATGCAGTGCCTTCTCTTCCCTAGATTGAGGTTCTGGGAGAAAGAAGGAAGAATAATATCTTGGTTTAAAATGAAAACCCGTTACCGCTCCCGAAAGTGCAACGCCCACCGAACATATGCCCAGGCTTGGCCCATTCTCTTCGCCTCTGGGATTCGGTGAAATACTCCGCAGGTCTCCAATCTCCCCATCTCCCGCTCCTTCGTTTTCTACACTGCCCCCTATTCCCGCCAGGCTGTGATAACTCCGGTCAGTTAGCGTGGTGGACGGATCATGGTTTTGTAGATGTCCATTCCTTGCTCGCCCCGACTAAAATTATCCCTTTTGCAGCCCTTCGGTCATCCCATGATATTCCCCTCAGGGAATTTTATACTTACCTCCAACTTAAGCACTTCTTTCACCAATTGATTGGGCCCCAATCTGCTCCCTACACACTGTCCCCTTTTGAGAGCCTTTGAAGATCTCACCCCCACGCCTCAGAGTTGATCTCCCTCATTTATACAGCCATTTTATCAACTACGAAACCGCCGCTCCAACCCCATCACCTTCAATGGGAGGCTGATCTGGGCAAACAGCTTGACCCGGAGGACTGGCAGGCCATGACCAAGGCGTTACCTACATGCTCCAGAAATGTTCTCTTTCTGGAGAATGCGTACAAGGTATTCTATAGGTGGTATTACACCCCGGCGAGGCTGGCGACATTTATCCCGTCTTGTTCCCCCCTATGTTTTCGCGGATGCTCGCAGGAGGGCACAATGGCTCACATCTGGTGGACCTGCCCCAGGGTGACTAGATTATGGGTCAGAATATATGCTCTACTTCGTACGCTCTTTCATGCGGATATTAGGAGAGACCCTTTTGAGGCCCTTCTATGGAAACCAATTGCAGAGCTCCTGCGTCCGGAACGTCAGCTAGCTGCACATCTCTTTACTGCAACCAAACTCACCATAGCAAGGGCCTGGAAGACTCCGGTTCTTAGCTATGAAGCAGTTAAGAACTGTATGAACGATATTATGGTGAACGAAAAACTGACGGCGATAACATCAGATACCCATGCTAAATTTCTTCGGGTCTGGCAGCCCTGGGTGGCTTATACTCGCCCATCCAGATTTGATCCGGTACTCCTCTCCCTTTGATCGTTGGATGTCCCTCCCCCGCTCCAGGGACCCCCCCCCCGCTCCCTCCTCTTCCCTCCCTCTCCCCCCCTTTTACCCCATTTCTTTTCCTTCCCCTTTTCTATATTTCTATCGCTATCTCTTCTCATTTGCTCTCTTTTTTCCCCACATCTGTCTCGCAGCACACCCAGGCTGCCCACTGGCATTTCTGACCAGTAGCGGGGTTTTTTTTTTTTATTCCCCTTTTGAAAGCAGCCCAAATCCATCTGCTCGCTGTGTGTGAGTTTTGTTTGCCTTTTTACCCGTTGTGTGGTTTTCCGACATTGGCAACCCATCGAATAAATGAACTCTGTCCGCCCCTACGCCCCATTAGCTTTGCTCTATGGGGTGCGGCTGCGTGCTGCGGCCAGCCTTAGATGTTCCTATATGATTATTTTTGGCCGGACACGAGTCCAACATTGTTATGTCCATATGTAACTCTTCACAGATCTTTGTAATGTTCTTGGCAGATCTATGCTATTCTTGTATTGTCTCACTGATGTGAATTTTTTTTTTTCTCAAACCTTTTGTAAAAGAAAACCCGTTACCACTTTTGGTAGGAATTCAGGATGAGGACATAAAACCACCTCATCCTTATGCATGATCAAATATGGCTCTTTACAAGACAGAGCTGCTATTTCCGATACTCTTCTAGTAGAAGAAATGGCAACCAGAAAGATTAACTTTCTTGTCAAAAAGAACCAAGAGAATTTCTTGTAAAGGCTCAAATGGCTGATTCAGCAAAGCTGACAAGTCCAATTTTAAATCCCAGGGATTTAGAGGTACCTTGATAGGGGAATTAATCCTTGTTACCGCCTGAATAAGCTACACACCAAGAGTGGGAAGCAAGAGGCCATTGAAAAAACACTGACAAGGCTGGGATCTGGCTTTTGATAGAAGTCAAGGCCAGCTTCATTTCAGATCCCATATGCAGGAAATCAGGGAACCTGCCTATGACATAGTTCCTGGGGTGCCAACCCCTGGATCAACACCAAGAAACATATGTCTTCCAGACTCTATAGTAAATGATTCTGGAAGCCGGATTCCTGTCATTAATCAAAGTAGACACCACCGAAGGAGATCACCCACGATCTTTTAAAAAGTGGGATTCAACAGTCAAACCTGTTAAATTTTTTGTCCGTAAGGTAGGATGAAATACCTGACCTTGTGCGAGAAGGTTTGGCTACAATGGCAGAGTCCGAAGGACTCCTACTTCCATCTTTATGATCTCAGTAAATCAAGATCTTCTGGGACCCACTGGGGCCACCAGAATCACCTCCTTTCGTTCCTGCTTAATCCTGCGGAGAAGGCGCAGAAGTAGCAAAACTGGAGCAAATGCATAGAAGACTAATACGTCTGTTCCGCCTGCTAGTGGATCCCTTGTTCTCGACACAAAGTTGTTGACTTTGTTGTTGAATCTGGACGCGAATATGTCCAGAATACCCCCATCTCTGACATATCGCTAGGAGGATGTCAGGGTGAAGAGATCATTCTCCCGGAAATAATTGTTGGTGACTCAAGTAGTCCGCCTGCCAATTCTCTATTCCTGAAATGAAAATTGCCGATAGGCAAGGAATGTTGTGTTCTGCCCAAGCTAGAACATTATTCACCTCTTTAGGCTGCACAACTTCTCGTGCCCCCCTGGTGATTGATGTAAGCCACCGCCGTAGCCTTGTTGGACTGAAACCTGACAGAACAGTCCCGTAGTCTGACCGTCCCAGACGTACTGGCAGAATCTTCCAAAATGTTGATAGGCAAGGTCCTCTAACCTGGACCATCAACCCTGGACAGAATCTTCTTCCAGGGCTTCTCCCCAGCCTAGAAGGCTGGCATCTGTTATTAACACTTTCCAGGATACAGGTTGAAAAGATTTTCCCTTTTGCTGGATAACAACCACTAATTTAGGCTCAGACTTGCGTCGGGAGCCAATCGTAGTGGGAAAACAAAAAAAAAAAAAAAAAAACACAACAAGGCTTGGATCTTTTTATTCCAGACAGACAGGGTGGTGTTTTGAAGCAGTTTTTGATTGAAAACTGCGTGTAAGGGACTGCCTCAAAAGAAGGCCACCATTTCCCCTAACAATCTCATGCACAGCCGAATAGAAAGATTTTTCTTTGTTTTGATAAGTTGAATTAGTCCTACAATGGAACGGATTCTTGTCTGGGGTAAGAATACCTTCTTCTGTACAGTATCTATAACCAGCCCCAAGTACTGTAATCTCCTTGATGGTTTTAAGGAGGATTTTCGTAGGTTGAGCATCCAACCCAGATATTCCAGGTAGTTACAGTTGTGATCAGACTCTGGTTTAAACCTGAGAATGATTGATCTATTAAAAAGGTACATCATCTAAATAGGCTAGGACTGTTATGCCTTGAGCCCTTAATCTGGCTAAAGGAGGTGCCAGAATCTTTCAGAACACCCGTGGTGCTGTGGCTAAACCAAATGGCAGGGCCACAGCTGAAATGACGATTTTGTATTTCAAAGCGCAGAAATTTCTGGTGAGCGGGAAAATTTGGCACATGGAGATATGCATTATTGATACTGATTAAAGCCAAAAACTCTCCTCCTTGCAGGATGGACACAACCGATCGGATTGTGCGAAAGGATCGGATGTTTAAGTGCAGATTCAGATCTTTGAGATTTAGAATGGGTCTTACCTCTCCGTTTGGTTCTGGAACTGTAAAAGGTTTGAACCAAACCCTGTGCCCCTTTCCACTAAGGGAACCTCTGATATCACCGTCTGGGATAATAGATGATCCAGAAAGACTTTTTTCTCTGGATCCTTGGGAACATTTTCCCTTAGAAAAAAAATAAAAAAAAGAAAGAAAAAAAAAAAAAAAAAAAAAAAAGAGGAGGAGACAAACTCTCGGAACTCTAGTCTTAACCTAGAGAAAAAAAAAAACTGCAGAAGCCACCCATCTCTCTTGACACTGTTCCTGCCAGATCTTGAGAATTGCAGGAGCCTTCCCCCCACCTCAACGAGCAGGGGCACCCCTACATGAGGAAGCTTTAGCATTCTGCCTTGTGGGCTCTCTGCCCCAAAAACTCTTCTAATCCTGATGCTGCCCTTGGGGACTTCCCCTTGAACCTGACGGTTGAAGCCGTCGAGACTGCCTAGAGGCCGATGCCCCTGGCACAGGAGAGGCAGCATGATTAAAAGGAGAAATATCTCGAGGCCCCTGAGCTCCACTCATACGCCCTTCTGGGATAACCCCTGCTCCCTGAACTACACACCATCCCGGACCGCTCACAATGGATAGCTAAAAAGGAATCCTTTTTCCTTCCCAAGTCATTGACAACTGAACAATTAGACTGTTCCAAGCTCTGAAGGATGAATTTGACCTCCCCAACCAAATGCTTTTTCGCTATCTCCAGCTCCGTCACGCTCTCAGCTCCCAGTTCGGAGTCTTCGTCTCCAGACTCGGGGTCGCTGCCGCTCGCGAGTGTGGTCCGCGGCCAGGACCCCAAAAGAATGATCTCCTTCTACAATCACTTGCTAATGCCTGCGGCCACCACGCGGGCGTACCGGCTCAAGTACAGATGGGAGGCGGATGTTGGGGCGGTGGAGGACGGGGATTGGGAAATCGCATTGGCGGCCTCCAGGACGGTTTTCCATAGATCCTACCTAACCCCCGCTCGCCTGTCCAGATTCAGACCTAACTATAACCCGTGATGCCCCAAGTACGGTGACCCCCAGACCATGTTTTATCACTTGCTATGGTCATGCCCCAAGCTGCAGGACTATTGGCTCCAGGTTGTCAAATTCTTCCATGACCAAATGGACTCCCCACTGTCACTGTGCCCCCGCCAATGCTTACTTGGCATCCTCCCTATACCTGAAGAGGCAAGGAACCCAACCATCTTCCTACAGGAAACTTTGTTCCTCGCCAGGATGCAAATCGCCCGAACCTGGATCAGCTCGACACCCCCCACCATCCAGAAATTGAAGGCGGCGGTCAACGCCACCCTTCCCTACAAAAGGATGTTGTACAAAACACAGAGGCTGCCCGAATAAGTTTAACAAGATATGGGATAGGTGGGTGGGGGGCTCCAACACCTGCACGAACTAGGTACGACCCGGGACTACCCTGTCACCATCTTTTTAGAGCCTGCGTGGCACCATCCCCTAGCTCTCGCAGGCGACTTGGGGGTTGCCGGCCACAACGGGCAGATCTCTCCCTGCGCCCTCGAGGCGGCCCTATACAGAATATATTAACTGATCACCTTTGGTACCCATTCTCTGGGCTCCTTGTTTTATAAAGCACAGTGACGTATTGACTATGCACTATTCGTAACGCAATGTTATCAGCTGTTATATCCTTGTATTTGGTGCATGTTGCACCCTTCACTTGATTATGTTGCCCTTTTTATTATGCTCAATAAACTTTTTTTTTTTTAACTAAAAAAATAAAAAAGGAGAAATATCTGAACTTCTTCATTACTGGTAAGAGCTTTTCCCATTTGAGGTCCTTTGGATGTACTTATCCAGATCGTCTCAAAATAGCCGTTCACCATTAAAGGGAAAACTAGCTATGAGCTTTTTACACAGTGTTTCGGCTGACCATTTTTACAGCCACAGAACTCTGCGATAATGCTCTAGTCCAAGCATAAGCTATGAGGCTTAAACGATAGAGTCTCTCATAGCATCTACTGTGAGGCATAGTGCGAATGATACACCAGCCCATTGCTTGGCCTGCTGATCAGGTAGAAATTCAAGTATCTCCATAAACTGTTCCTTAATGGACTGAGATACACCAATTGCAACAAGAACCGGCTGCGCTACTGAACTTGCTAAAGACATATTGTTTTTAGAAAGGAGTTTCCAACTTTTTATCTGTTGGATCCTTTAACAACACTGCATTATCCACCGGACATATGAGATTCTTGCTCACTGAGGCGATTGCAGTATCAATTGCGGGAATCCCCCATTTTCTTTATAGAAATCCTCTTCCATAGGATAAAGTGTGGAGAATTTCTTGGGAGGATAATATTGTTTATCCAGATGTTCCCATTCAGAATACATAAGCTTTTTTAGCCATGCATGAATAGGAAAAAACATCCCCAGATGAGGGAGGTTCTAATGAACCCAATTAGAGGTAGGTTTCTCAAGAGCATGTGTTGCAGGCAGCATAAAGGTTTAGTAAGGCTTGATTCACACCTATGCATTTTTGGTGCTTTTTACATTTTGCAGAAATACAAAGCACTAAAACTGCATAGGTGTGAATCCAGCCTAAGGGAGTACACAAGCAACCTGTCTTGTGATGTTACAACTTCCATATTAGGATCCTCAGAAGAGGATAAATAAGTATCTTCCAAATATTTGGGAAGATCTACCTGATCCCCAGCCTCCTGTACCTCAATAAGAGGGTCCTGAGCACTAGATGGGAATCTGCTATGTTTAGCCCCACTATGGAGAGACATCATAGCATCAGTCTTCTTTTGAAATTACAAAATGGTAGAATAAAAAAATAAAATAAAAAAAACACACCTCTTGTATGATATATACAGGGACCGAAGTGTTTATGCAACAAAAGTTTCCCCTGACGGCTCAACCTGACCAACTGCATCCCCCTCAGAGGAGGACGACGACATTCTTTTGGAAATGGATTTAGTTTATAGTGAAAACCATTGACCCCTTTAGGAGTTCCTGGTCCCATTACCACTCATAGCCTAAATCTGAGATAAAAACCCAATCTTCACCTTTAACGGTGGGCTCCGAGACCTTTAGGAAACCTTCAGGAACAGGGGAACCTCAGGTTACCCACAATCCTGGACCTGCAACAGCACCCTGCCAGTAAAAACTTTATGGCCTTACTACCAAAAAGTACTGGATCCCAGGGTCCAGCTCTCTAAAGAGAAGGGTTCGCAAGCAAAACCTAGTTTCTTCGGACACGAGGCCTGGGTACCATCCATTTAGCCCATGAAAGGACATCAGAACGGATCGCCCAAGCAGGGAAGCTTCCAGTGGAGCTCAGCACAGCACATCTTCACTCGTGACCAACACCTTAGATGAAAAAAACTGAGGACTCCCAGTAGTGGGAGGGGTTATATAGAAGTACACTTCTTGCCTTAGGGCGTGCCAGTGTCCATCACCTATCAGTGGCCCTATAACCCACATAGCAAGTACTATGGCTCTGTGTCCCCCGATGTAATAAAATAAATAAGCTTTTCTAGTAATGCATGTGCAGGAAACGCATGCAAAGCATGAGAAGGTTTTAAAAAGGAACCCAAGCAAGAAGCTAAGCTTTCAGGAGACTCCGTTAGGGGTAGCATAAAAGTAGAACAAACCATCTCTGTAAGAGTTTGTATCAGCAATTTCTCAGATTGAGAGGCTGAAAAAGGTTAATCTACCGTTGTTTTCTCCACAGAGAAATCATTGGTTTGCTTTTCCTCCTGATCGACTGTGGGTAACACCTCAACCTGTGCCCACTGTTACCCCTTGCAAAGGTTCTGAAGTGGGGGGGGGATCTAGCATGCTTCCTATACATTTGAATGGAGGATGTGATTAAACCCGCTAATCTTCCTTCCAGACCCTGCAGGGAGGAAAGGACATCTTCATTCATATATACGGGGGCTGAGATGTGAGAAGCAGCTGCACCGTCAGTTTGTTCCAATGGCTCATCCTGGCTTGCCATAACTGGTAATTCAGACGAGGATGACAGCATGAAAATGCGACTCGAGAGCCTAATGCCTGGGGGGTGAAACATTTAGTATCTTTTTGGCAGGCCTAGTCCCAAGTACAAAAACAGAGGCACTATACAAATTTTCACTTAATTGCTGAAAATCGTTATTACTTTTAAAGTCACTATATAGTTCAGCCTAGTGCTGGAAAAAGAGCGTCGTTCCTGTATTAGGAATGTCAGTTTTTCAACCCATATATGTCCCAGGCTACTTGTCTCTTCCTCATCAGCAGAGGAGAGACTGTCACAGCTGTGGTATTCATCTGTTTTTAGCCTGCCGTGCGTCCTTGTGGACGATCACCGTGCCGCGATTAGGCCCCCCGTCACCTCCAAGAAAAAAATCCCACCCCTTTTTCCATTAAAAATTTCCAGTGTCTGTGCTCTGCGTTTTTCTGAATCCAGACCTGACATGGGGGCGGAGGGAGATGGGAGGCAGAGACCCATCCAGCAGTAGGCACAAACATTAAAAAACAGCCACTGTAAAACCTTAGCGGTATTAGCGGGGCATAATGCATCAGGGGGGGGAGAAGAAAACACCCACCTTTGTAGCTCTTACCTTGCAGAGTCTCCCTCTACACGCTGCTGCAACCACACACGGACTGAGCTTACAGTGAAGACAACAGAGTAAGGAATGTGCATAGACTCCCTCTAGTGGAGAATTGAGGCATGACAACATTTTTTCCCAAATGAAAGAAATACATAGATAATTTTTAATACCCAAATTTCTTCCCTTATCCTCACCGCAGGATTTGCTGAATTAACAAACAATCCAACCTTTACCCATCACGGCGGGCTGCGTAGCAAACCTTCAGGGACTAGGTCCCTGGACCTGTAAAGCACCTCATCAGGAAGTTTAGGTAATGTAACAAGGCCTAAACCCTGGGTTCCAGCCCTACAAAGAGGCATTATAGACAAAACCTTGTGCTTCCGATGCGAGGCCCCAGGTACCATCATTTAGGCCTCAGTGGCATTTTGGATGGATCTGGTGTATGGAGGCAATTTAAATCCAGCATGGATCCCTCCTGGAGCTCCTCAGAGCACATCTTCACTCGTGACCAACACCTTTAGACACTGGCGAAAAAACTGAGGTGCTCCTGGAAGGAGGAGGGGTTATATAGGGAGTAAACTTCCCTAAATTGGGTTTACCACTGTCAACACCTGAAGGTAGCTTATAACCCATCAAGTAATTACTTAAGGCTCTGTGTCCCATGATGTACGATAATGAAATGAGGCATAATGGAAGGAGTTATCCTGGGCTGTCCTTACAGCTTTTGTTTGCCATTACTGAAGGCAAAAGGAACTCAATGTTCCAGAATACTTTTTTCTGGGTTTTTTTTAGCCACTCCCTTTCTTTTTTTTGCATGCGTTTGGGCTCACATCCTTTAGGAGAACACTTATTTTAAACAGCACCCAAAAACAAAAAGCAGTGAGCAATAAACAGCTAGTCACCTTACATATTTATTACTGAATTATGTGCTTTGCAGCACAGGACAGAACAAATCCCAGCAGCCAGGTCACCAATACAGATTGGACTGAACTGACAATTTACATTAAAATGCTCAGCTCTGATCTTGCGATAGCCTGCCTCACTTTGGTGCATGCAATGGCCGTCATCCCAGGACCTGGCTTAAAGTGAAACTTTGTAAAAAAACAAACAAAAAAATTAATAAAATAAACACCCTACAAGGCAATGCATAGTATACTAGCACATTACAGTGCCTTGCGAAAGTATTCGGCCGCCTTAAACTTTTCAATCTTTTGCCACATTTCAGGCTTCAAACAAAGATATAATAAAACTTTTATTTTTTGTGAAGAATCACCAACAAGTGGGACACAATTGTGAAGTCGAACAAAATCTATTGGATTTTTGAAACTTTAACTAATAAAAAAAATGAAAAGTGGGGCGTGCAAAATTATTCGGCCCCCTTGCGTTAATACTTTGTAGAGCCACCTTTTGCTGCGATTACAGCTGCAAGTCGCTTGGGGTATGTCTCTATCAGTTTTGCACATCGAGACACTGAAATTCTTGCCCATTCTTCCTTGCAAAACAGCTCAAGCTCAGTGAGGTTGGAAGGAGAGCATTTGTAAACAGCAGTTTTCAGCTCTTTCCACAGATTCTCGATTGGATTCAGGTCTGGACTTTGACTTGGCCATTCTAACACCTGGATACGTTTATTTGTGAACCATTCCTTTGTATTTGGCTGCATCCATCTTCCCCTCAATTTTAACCATCTTCCATGTCCCTGCTGAAGAAAAGCAGGCCCGAACCATGATGCTGTCACCACCATGTTTGACAGTGGGGATGGTGTGTTGAGGGTGATGAGCCGTGTTGCTTTTACGCCAAACATATAGTTTTGCATTGTGGGCAAAAAGTTTGATTTTGGTTTCAACTGACCAGAGCACCTTCTTCCACATGTTTGGTGTGTCTCCCAGGTGGCTTGTGGCAAACTTTAGATGAGACTTTTTATGGATATCTTTGAGAAATGGCTTTCTTCTTGCCACTCTTCTATGAAGGCCAGATTTGTGCAGTGTACGACTGATTGTTGTCCTATGGACAGACTCTCCCACCTCAGCTGTAGTTCTCTGCAGTTCATCCAGAGTGATCATGGGCCTCTTGGCTGCATCTCTGATCAGTCTTCTCCTTGTCTGAGCTGAAAGTTTAGAGGGACGGCCAGGTCTTGGTAGATTTGCAGTGGTCCGATACTCCTTCCATTTCAAAATGATCGCTTGCACAGTGCTCCTTGGGATGTTTAAAGCTTGGGAAATCTTTTTGTATCCAAATCTGGCTTTAAACTTCTCCACAACAGTATTACGGACCTGCCTGGTGTGTTCCTTGGTCTTCATGATGCTCTCTGCGCTTTCAACAGAACCCTGAGACTATCACAGAGCAGGTGCATTTATACAGAGACTTGATTACACACAGGTGGATTCCATTTAACACCATCAGTCATTTAGGACAACATTGGATCATTCAGAGATCTTTGCTGAACTTCTGGAGTGAGTTTGCTGCACTGAAAGTAAAGGGGCCGAATAATTTTGCACGCACCACTTTTCAGTTTTTTTATTTGCTAAAAAAGTTTAAAATATCCAATAGATTTCGTTCCACTTCACAATTGTGTCCCACTTGTTGGTGATTCTTCACAAAAAATTAAAATTGTATATCTTTATGTTTGAAGCCTGAAATGTGGCAAAAGGTTGAAAAGTTCAAGGGGGCCGAATACTTTCGCAAGGCACTGTATGAAAGACTTGCCTTAAAATAAAGCCCTTCAGCAACACGCTGTCACAGCTGACAGGGCTTCTATCTTCACCTGGTTTTCCTTCCAGGTTCGCAGGCTTCGGCCACCTGACTGGCCAAGCTGCAATGATGTCACTACCACGCATATGCACAGGTGTCACTGCTTACGGTAAGCTGTTCCTTCAGAGCGCATGTGCCAGTGATGTCACTGGCTGTTGCTCCATGGAATATCTTCTAAACCAGGGGTCTCAAACTGGCGACCCTCCAGCTGTTGCAAAACTACAAGTCCCATGATGCATTGCAAGGCTGACAGTTACAACGACTTCTAGCTTGGCAACAGCTGAAGGGCCGCCAGTTTGAGAGACACCTGTTCTAAATGGTGAACGTTTAGAAGATATTCATGTTACCTACAGGTAAAATGATAAAAACTTACCTGTAGGTAAAAAATGGCATATATGACTTTACTGGCACTAGTTTTTGTTGTGCGTTTTTGCCACCTCCACTCTTGCTAGGATTACTTATGTAAGTTACAACTTATAAGGCTGATGAGCAGTCATGTTATATTTGCTATTTTGGACTTTAGAATCTTTTGTAAGCATTTCAGATAACTTGCCTGATAAGATCAGGTCTTTTTGTATGCCTTTCTGAAATATAACAAAAAAAAATAAAAAAAAATAAAAATAAAAAACAAGCTTGAGCTACAAAAATGTTCAATCCTGACCCAATAGCACTTACTATCTTTGTTGTTGAATAATTCAACAGAAAGTGCAGACTCCAGATCCTGCAGCTCTAGATCCTCTCTCCTCTTTCCGGATCCCAGCACCACTCTGTTGATAACATCGCCTCCTGCATTGCTAATGGAAACAAAGCAAAATTATCTGATGCAGATTTTTTTATTTATTTTTTTATCCTAACACAGCAAAATGTAAAAAGAAAAACCTGATGAGTGGACAAAGTGACAGGGTCTTTTCAGGAGATAAAATATCCATATCTTGTGACTGGATTCCATTTTTTGATCTTTGTTTTTGTTCAACCATTATAAAATATTAAAAGGAAAAAAGTATGGGAATCTTGTTTTTTTGCAGATTAATACTTAACTAGGTGGATGTAGCATTGATCGGATGCTGCATCTGTCCCCCAGCACCTCTTCACTGAGAACTGAGTCACCGAACACAGACGATGGCTCGGTTCTCACTGCTCCCCGAGCGGAGAGCTGCTGACTGTCAGATGCTCTGCTCCTCCACGCTCACTGGAGCACTGAGCTGTGGAGGGGCAGGGAGCGGCTCACTAAGAGGCTGAGACTGCCATCAGTCCAGGCACCTGGCGGATCCAGACTTCCGGATAATGAAGTCAGGATGATGCTGTGAGCAGTCGGGATGATGCTCTCTGTCAGCAGAGAGCGGACTTCAGATCTAAAAAAATGAATTGCACTCCTGTGACCCATAGGAGAAGCCCAGCCGAATGAGCTCAGGATGGACTTCTCCTTTAATCAAAAGCATCTATAAAAATATATATTCCAAAAGTGGAAAGTGGGCTACATGTTGAATATCAATTCAGATCGTGGTCGTCAGAAGTCAGGTATTAATTTGTTGTACAGGTCACTGCACAGTTACTTTTCTTTAGCTGCATGCCTAGTCCTTGCTTGTACAATGAAACTAGAGAAGAGATTTTATTAGGATTGGTTCTTAACCACTTAAGGACCGCTGTATTGCCAATGTACGTCATCACAATGGCACAGGCAGGCACAAGCACGTACATGTACGTGCCTGCCTTCCAGCGGGTGGGGGGTCCGATCGGACCCCCTCCCGCTGGATACGGTGGTCCCTTTCGGTGCCGGAGCGATCCGCGATGAGGGGATGGCCGTTGGTTTCTGGCCATCCCCTCTCGATCGCTCCTGGCCAGTGACAAACTTCCTCCCCTGTGGAAATGTAAACACAGGAGGAGGAAGTGATGTCACACTCCTCGTGGCGGTCTTTTTGACCGGACAGCGCGGAGTGAAGACGCACAAGTAAGTGCACCAACAGTCCACTGACACATAGGCACACATTTCACCCCAGTCCCCCCCCCGATCGCCCCCCCCCCAGTCACAGTGTCACTAATGCAGTGTTCATTTATTTATTGATCACTACATTTAGTGTCAGTTGTGACTGTAAAAAGTGTCAGGGCAGCTAGTGTTAGGCCCCTTTAGGTTCAGGGTAGCCCCCTACCCCCCCCTAATAAAGGTTTAACCCCTTGATTGCCCTCCCAGTTAACCCTTTCACCCCCTTTTAACAGTGTCACTAAGCGATCGTTTTTCTGATCGCTGCAATAGTGTCACTGGTCCCGCTAGGAAGCTAGTTTTTTTTTTAGGTTCAACGCCAGGTTTTTATAGCGTTAGGTACCCCGATATATAACCTAATAAAGGTTTTAACCCTTTGATTGCCCCTAGAGTTAACCCTTTCACCAGCGATCGCTGCATAAGTGTCACTGGTGACGCTGGTTAGCCAGTTAGTTATTTAGTTATTTAGGTTCCCCGTCAGGTTTTTATAAAGCTTCAGGTACCCCCATATAAATACCCAATAAAGGTTTTAACCCCCGATTGCCCTTAGTTAACCCTTTCACCAGTGATCACCGTATAAGTGTTACGGGTGACGCTGGTTAGGTAGTTCGCTTTTTATAGCATCAGGACACCCGCCATTTATTACCCAATAAAGGTTTAACCCCCTGATCACCCGGCGGGTGATATAAATTTGGTTTTAGGGTCAGAAAGGGTCTGCGTCGCCCCAGGCAGTGCTAGGTTAGTGCCAGTACCGCTAACACCCACGCGCAAAGCATACACCTCCCTTAGTGGTATAGTATCCGAACAGATCAATATCTGATCTGCTCAGATCTATACTAGCGTGCCCAGCAATTTAGGGTTCTAAAAAAACGCATTGTTAGCAGGATCAATCCAGATACCTGCTAGCACCTACGTTTTGCCCCTCTGCCCAGCCCAGCCCACCCAAGTGCAGTATCGATCGATCACTGTCACTTACAAAACACAACACACATAACTGCAGCGTTCGCAGAGTCAGGCTTGATCCCTGCGATCGCTAACAGTTTTTTTTGTAGCGTTTTATACAGTCGCTGACAGGCTAGGTGCTATTTTACCTGTGAGTCTCACTACTGTACCCCTAAATTTAGAGCCCAAAATGGCAAAGCGAAGGTACACTAGTGAAGAGGCCTACACGTTTCTGAGCATGACAGATAGTGAAGAGGAAGACACTGATCTGTCAGATTCAGGCTCAGAATACGAACCTGTAGAGGACAGCGCCTCCATGTCAGATAGCGCTGACGACGAAGAAGAGGTCCCTGCTAACTTCAGGCGTACCCGACCCCGATCTTCTGATGTTGTTGAGGTGCAGGAACCGCAAGTCCCTCGTATGGAGTATAGAGCCAGTACTAGCGCCGCTCATCCTTTTGGTGAACTGGCAAGCACCAGCGGCCTAGTACACCCTGGACGTACATCCAGCACTGCAGTATCACGTGGTGACGTGGCGAGTCCCATAAGTGCAGTTCAAGCTGGCGAGGTGGCAAGCACAAGTAGTGTCCCGCTGCCACCAAGAAGACGAAGACAGGCCCATAGTGCCCTTCCTGCAGAATTCGCCAATCCTGATTGGGTGCCCACCACTTCTGCAGCACCAGTACTTCCCCCATTCACTGCCCAACCCGGTATTCAGGTGGATACAGATGATTTTACGCCACTCGATTTTTATTCTCTGTATTTCACGGAAGATCTCTATAGATCTATTGTGGACCAAACCAATTTATATGCTGGTCAACACATCGCCGCTAATCCCCAGTTGCCGTCTCTTGCCAGAGATTGGAAACCAGTTACGGTTTCCGAATTTAAGACCTTTCTGGGCCTTTCCCTCAACATGGGCACACAAATTCATGAGGATGCGGGCTTATTGGTCCACGCATCCGGCTGACCACATGCCCGTGTTCTCCAACTCCATGTCCAGGAAACGATACGAGCAGATCTTGCACTTCAGTGACAATGAACTTTGTCGTCCACGTGGAGACCCTGAATACGATCGGCTCTACAAAATTCGGCCCCTCATAAACCACTTCAACCAACGTTTTGCAGACTTGTTTACTCCCCAAAAAGTTGTCTGCGTTAAGTTTACTGGTCGCTTGTCAATCAAACAGTACATTCCCAACAAGCGTACCAGATACGGGGTCAAGCTCTATAAGTGCTGTGACAGGGCCACAGGCTATGCATGGAGCTTTATGGTTTATGAGGGTAAAGATAGTTACGTAGAGCCGGAGAACTGCCCTGATTACATAGGAAGCGCTGGCAAGATAGTGTGGAAATTGGTGTCACCCTTATTCGGAAAGGGGTACCACTTGTACGTGGACAACTATTACACCAGCGTGCCACTGTTTAGTCATTTATTTGATCATCAGATTGGAGCATGTGGCACCGTGCGACCTAATCGCCGGGGCTTTCCCCAGCGGCTTGTAGATTCCCGTCTTAGGCTGGGGGAGAGAGCCTGCTATCGGTGTAATAATTTGCTCGCTATGAAGTGGAGGGATAATAAGAATGTTTTCGTTCTTACCTCCCTTCATGCAGACACGACGGTCCAGATTTCTACGGCGACTGGTATTGTGGAGAACCCCCTCTGTGTCCACGAATATAACAAAAATATGGGAGGGGTGGACCTCAATGACCAGATGTTGGCGCCGTATCTAGCTTCCCGCAAGGCCAGACACTGGTACAAAAAAGTGTCTGCTTACTTATTTCAATTGGCTTTGCTGAATGCTTTTGTGCTATACAAGACTTCAGGCGGGACATTAACCTTTCTTTTCTTCTAAAGAGGTTGTCACAGAGCTTCTGTATCCAGAGGGTTCTGCACCTCACCATTCCCAACCAAATGCAGTAAGCCGGCTGCATGAGAGGCATTATTCTTATGTCCTCCCGAGTACCCCTACCCAACGAGCCCCCCAAAAAAGATGTCGTGTCTGTACCAAGCGCGGATTTAGGCGTGACACCCGTTCTTATTGTCCACGCTGTCCTGGCAATCCTGGTCTTTGTCGGGGTGAGTGTTTTGAACGCTACCACACACTAGTGAAGTATTAGCGTAGGGTACAGCATTTCACAGGCTAGGCACACTAACACAGACTCTTTGGCAAAAAAAAAAAAGAAGATTTTTTTCAATTTTTCCCCAATATTGTATGCTGTGTCACTCATTTGGTCCTCTGGTTCCCCACTGTCAAAGGGACAAAACTCCTTTTTATAATGTGTGTGTGTGCGCATATACAGTTATAGTTTGTTGACTGGAGTGACGCTACCTATACTAGCTAAACCGTGTTTGGAGGACATTACTGTGAGTCATCACATATAATTTTGGAAAAAACGATCAAAAACAGCGCATCAAAGGGACTAGTAGATTGATGTGAAAAAGACTTTAAAATGTCATTTATTAAATGTAAAAAATAAACACAGACATCTGATTCCTGCAGGATCTCAAACACATAAAAAACACCAATCATAAAACGGACAGGTGTTTGATAATGAAAAGCTCCTCAGATCTCTCAATTATAACTTTGGAAAGGTCAAAACCAAAGACCAATGTGCACAGCTTTCGAATGCCTAATGAATGCAATCAATCATCTGAAAGAACCCAAAAAGTCAGTGTAAACGAATGGAACAACGTTTCTAGGGACACTCACTTCATAGGTGTTCAATGGGCTGCAGAGCTGATGAGTCCAGTCTGATGACCGAGGGGGAGGTGTTTATTTCAGCTCCATCTGAAGCGTTCGGCTTGGAGGCAGAGGTGTAATGCTGCACGCTAGGTGGTAAGGATCAAGCTTAGTCACCAGATGATATCAGCTGTACACATAGGCAGCTTGGAGAACGCTGCACTGCCTGCAGTGCCGCTTGTCCGAGCGGCTGTGGATCACATGAGAGGCTTGTCACGTGGAAGGCTGTGAAGGGGAAGGTTGCTATGCCGACTCTCCTGCTTACATGTTTCGCGCTCCTGCGCTTTGTCAAAGCTGGAGCGGCATACAGCAACCAGAAAGATAAAGGCATCGGGTAGTGTGTAGGGGCGGGGACTGTCGAAGTCTCTCAGGTTAACCCCTAATGTGTCACTAAGCCTCCTGCAGTTAAAACCTTATTAGACAGGGGTCTGTGTCAGTGAAAGAACTGTTAGAAAACATCTAATAGGAAATGTGGATTGAAACATATGGTTGACACAGTGGTGTAGTGGTTAGCACTCTCACCTAGCAGCAAGCAGGACGCTGGTTCGATTCCCAACCACGCCACCACCCGCCTGGAGCTTGTATGTTCTCCCTGTGCCTGTGTGGGTTTCCATGGGGATATTAAAGGATATACAGAAGGGAGAAGAATGCTATGGATAAAAGGACACTGCAAGTTAAAAAAACACTGTAAGTTAAAAAAACTCAAGGGGGGGAAAAATTGCGGAGACCAAGGGCAAAAAAACAAATTATTTAAAAGATATATTTTATATTATTATTATTAAGTCCTTTCCTATAGGATAGTTAGAATAAATATATTAGCTACTCTTCGTTCATAAAAAAAAAAAAAAAAAAAAAAAAAAAAAAAAAAAATCATACAATAAAGAAATGAAAAAAATATAAAAAAAATGAAAAGAAAAAGAAAGAAAAGATAACAAAAAAAAAAAAAAAAAAAGAGGAAAATGAAAGAAAATGAAAATATATTTTCTATAAAAAATGTAGGGTGGCGGTCATGAACGATGAGTAGCGATTATATCTGAGTAACCTATATCAAGAGGTTATGCTGAGGATGTCAATGTCTTCATTGAGGCCATCAGGCGAGAGAGACCCCATAAGATATATCCAGAAGGTCTCCCTGCGACAAAGGTGGGAGAATCTTTCGTTGGCCGTTAGGGTACCCTTGGGGATAGCCTCAATTGCAAGGACCTCCATTTCTTTAAAGTTTTTATCATGACAATGGCGAAAATGGCGTGGCACGCTGTGTTGAATGCAGCCCTCTTTAATCAGGCGGCGATGTTCGCCCACCCTGACTCGTAGGGCCCGCATAGTGCGGCCTACATAAAGGAGGCCACAGGGACAACGTAAAACATATATTACGTATTCAGTAGAACACGTGATGAATTGTTTAATCTCAAAGGTTTTTCCTTTGGGTGTAGTGATGGTGGATTGGCCGTTGGGGATGGACTGACAAGTATAACAACCTCTTTTACGACATTTAAAAATCCCACATCTATTATCAAAGTACATCCTAATATCAGGGAATATATTATTATCCTTTCTATTGGATTTTATAAGTTTATTGGGAGCAATAATATTTTTGATTGTACGAGAGCGTCTAAAAGTGATTTGGGGTCTGACCGGAAGGAGTGGTGCTAAAATCGGATCCAGCTTTAGGATATCGTAATGTTTGAGAATTATTTTAGACATATGTTTATATTGTGTGTTAAAGGTAGAAATAAACTAGAAGAGGTTGCAGAGGAGGACGTAAGCTTAAGGCAAAACAAAAAAGAAAGGGTGGAGACATAGTGGAAGAGAGTACCATAAAAATCTTCAACCTTTCATCACACACCCTCAATCCATATGAATTAGCATTATTGAAGAAAGGTCTAAGCTTTTCGCCATCCACTGGACCAAATAAATTTGGCCTCTTCAAAGATTTAAATAAATTTATTCGATCTCTTACCCTGAAAAGACATTTTGCAAAAACAATTATTAATAACAACAAAAAAGGAGATTCAACACCTGAAATCGATAATATTGATATGAATGTCACCCCCCAGGATGACATTTTGAGAATTCTTGAAGACTTGTGGAGCGAGTGTCATATCTCAAGCCAAACACAATATCCCTTTACAGAACCAGCGATAATTCATACTCATCTGAAACCGGCGTCCACCTTTAACCCAACCCATTCTAAGGGCCCCTTTATTGAGACTTTTTACCAAGTGGTTTATAAAGAATTTATTGAGTTATGCAATACAACCAATAACAAAAAACAAGCTAATCTAAATAAATTTGAACAACAGGCTCTTCATAACCTTACCACCAACAAGAACATTGTGGTCAAACAAGCCGATAAAGGAGGGAGTCTAGTCGTACAGGACATGGGCGACTACCTTGGCGAAGCCAATCGCCTGTTATCTGATACGACTACATATCAAAAACTTCAAACCGACCCCCTTCCAATTTACCAGCGTGATTTAATTACGTTGGTAGACAAAGCTCAAAAAGATGGGGTGTTAAATCCCCAAGAAAAACGATTCATCCTCCCCAAAGTCTGCAGCACCCCTTACTTTTATCATCTCCCCAAGGTTCACAAGTCCCTTACTAACCCTCCGGGTAGACCAATAGTGGCCAGTACTAATAGTTTCACTAGCGGCCTTTCGGCCTATATAGATCACATCTTACAGCCATTGGTGGTGCAACTTCCTTCCTATATTAAGGACTCCAGTCAGGTGATTGAGGTTATGGAAAACTACAGATGGTCTGACGAATATATGTGGGCCTCTTTAGACGTCAACTCGCTTTATACTTCTATACCCCACGAAGTGGGACTGAATGCAATACAACACTTTTTGAGCATTGATGAAAGCATGAACTCCAAACAGTCTGAATTTTTATTATTGAGCATAGAGTTCTGCTTGAAACATAACTACTTCACCTTTTTAGACCAATTTTTCCTCCAGCGCCAAGGTACAGCCATGGGAGCCAGTTTTGCCCCGGTATATGCGAACCTCACCATGGGCTTTTGGGAGGAACAAAAAATCTGGAGAAACAATCCTTTTGCTGAGTTTATCGTATTTTATGGTCGTTATATAGATGACATTTTGCTCATATGGAGTGGCGGAGTTGAGACTTTTTCCTCCTTCGTCACTTATTGTAACAACAATTCTATGGGTCTATCTTTCACATCGGTCATCGACCAAAACCATCTGGTCTTTTTGGACCTTGTACTTTCTCATAATGAGCATAGTGTCACCACTAGCAACCATATTAAACCCACAGCAGGCAACTCTTACCTTCATTATAAGAGTTGCCATCACCCTGCTTGGAAGAAAAATATTCCTAGCGGTCAGTTCCAAAGGTTACGCAGAAACTGTACCTCAACTGAGGACTATACACAACAAGGCCAGCAGATGGCAAAAAAATTCTTAGAAAAAGAATACCCAGATGATTTAGTTACACGGGCCTTTATGGAACACGCAACCAAGCATTCACCTACGAAAAAACGTCCCAAAAATTCCACTAATGACTATACTACAATTAGGTTTATTTCTACCTTTAACACACAATATAAACATATGTCTAAAATAATTCTCAAACATTACGATATCCTAAAGCTGGATCCGATTTTAGCACCACTCCTTCCGGTCAGACCCCAAATCACTTTTAGACGCTCTCGTACAATCAAAAATATTATTGCTCCCAATAAACTTATAAAATCCAATAGAAAGGATAATAATATATTCCCTGATATTAGGATGTACTTTGATAATAGATGTGGGATTTTTAAATGTCGTAAAAGAGGTTGTTATACTTGTCAGTCCATCCCCAACGGCCAATCCACCATCACTACACCCAAAGGAAAAACCTTTGAGATTAAACAATTCATCACGTGTTCTACTGAATACGTAATATATGTTTTACGTTGTCCCTGTGGCCTCCTTTATGTAGGCCGCACTATGCGGGCCCTACGAGTCAGGGTGGGCGAACATCGCCGCCTGATTAAAGAGGGCTGCATTCAACACAGCGTGCCACGCCATTTTCGCCATTGTCATGATAAAAACTTTAAAGAAATGGAGGTCCTTGCAATTGAGGCTATCCCCAAGGGTACCCTAACGGCCAACGAAAGATTCTCCCACCTTTGTCGCAGGGAGACCTTCTGGATATATCTTATGGGGTCTCTCTCGCCTGATGGCCTCAATGAAGACATTGACATCCTCAGCATAACCTCTTGATATAGGTTACTCAGATATAATCGCTACTCATCGTTCATGACCGCCACCCTACATTTTTTATAGAAAATATATTTTCATTTTCTTTCATTTTCCTCTTTTTTTTTTTTTTTGTTATCTTTTCTTTCTTTTTCTTTTCATTTTTTTTATATTTTTTTTCATTTCTTTATTGTATGATTTTTTTTTTTTTTTTTTTTTTTTATGAACGAAGAGTAGCTAATATATTTATTCTAACTATCCTATAGGAAAGGACTTAATAATAATAATATAAAATATATCTTTTAAATAATTTGTTTTTTTGCCCTTGGTCTCCGCAATTTTTCCCCCCCTTGAGTTTTTTTAACTTACAGTGTTTTTTTAACTTACAGTGTCCTTTTATCCATAGCATTCTTCTCCCTTCTGTATATCCTTTAATATCCCCATGGAAACCCACACAGGCACAGGGAGAACATACAAGCTCCAGGCGGGTGGTGGCGTGGTTGGGAATCGAACCAGCGTCCTGCTTGCTGCTAGGTGAGAGTGCTAACCACTACACCACTGTGTCAACCATATGTTTCAATCCACATTTCCTATTAGATGTTTTCTAACAGTTCTTTCACTGACACAGACCCCTGTCTAATAAGGTTTTAACTGCAGGAGGCTTAGTGACACATTAGGGGTTAACCTGAGAGACTTCGACAGTCCCCGCCCCTACACACTACCCGATGCCTTTATCTTTCTGGTTGCTGTATGCCGCTCCAGCTTTGACAAAGCGCAGGAGCGCGAAACATGTAAGCAGGAGAGTCGGCATAGCAACCTTCCCCTTCACAGCCTTCCACGTGACAAGCCTCTCATGTGATCCACAGCCGCTCGGACAAGCGGCACTGCAGGCAGTGCAGCGTTCTCCAAGCTGCCTATGTGTACAGCTGATATCATCTGGTGACTAAGCTTGATCCTTACCACCTAGCGTGCAGCATTACACCTCTGCCTCCAAGCCGAACGCTTCAGATGGAGCTGAAATAAACACCTCCCCCTCGGTCATCAGACTGGACTCATCAGCTCTGCAGCCCATTGAACACCTATGAAGTGAGTGTCCCTAGAAACGTTGTTCCATTCGTTTACACTGACTTTTTGGGTTCTTTCAGATGATTGATTGCATTCATTAGGCATTCGAAAGCTGTGCACATTGGTCTTTGGTTTTGACCTTTCCAAAGTTATAATTGAGAGATCTGAGGAGCTTTTCATTATCAAACATCTGTCCGTTTTATGATTGGTGTTTTTTATGTGTTTGAGATCCTGCAGGAATCAGATGTCTGTGTTTATTTTTTACATTTAATAAATGACATTTTAAAGTCTTTTTCACATCAATCTACTAGTCCCTTTGATGCGCTGTTTTTGATCGTTTTTTCTGCTGCATCCATTTTTTGCCAAGTCCATAATGGGTTAACAGCCGCACATTGAGACCATCTACAGGACATTTATTTAAATAAACAAACATCCCACGAGATAGTCAAACGCTCTTAAAGAGACCATTCATTTGTGCGCCAACTTTATCTTGTTTTGTTTTACATATAATTTTGGACCCTTTGTGTTTCTTTTTCTTGGTTTGAATGTCCACCAAGCCATCTCTGCACTCCCAGGCTCCAAATGCTCTCCTGCCCCTTGGCACCAACCCTCCTCTTGCAAGTCCACGTTGAGTGACATGAGGGTAGCTAGCAGCTAAGCCCAAACTCCCAGGAGGGGGTCCCTGGTGGAACATCAGTTACCTCTTAAACTCCACTTACATGGGAAGCAGTAGCAGAGTCCACATACTGGTTTGCCCCTCCCCCCATGCAGTTTCCTGAGACACGCGACATGTCCCAAGAAGCTGCAGGGCCATTCAAAAAGAGCAATGCGAGTTTACACACATGCAGTGGGAAACCAGCTGTTGCTCCTCAGGAAGCCACAGCTGGCTCCCATTTCCAAGACATCGGCTCCAGGGACCTGCAGTGGTAAGAAGAACCAGCTGCAGGGACACAGTGCTGGACTCCAGGCACTAGTAAGTACCTGATCTTTAAAAAAAAAAAAAAAAAAAAAAAAAAAAAAAAAACACCAGCTACAGGTTTACAGTTGCTGACAAAAAAAAATAAAAAATAAACACTAAAGTTCCTCTTAAAGGGGTGTTCCAGTGGGGAATTTTTTTCTTAAAAGTCAGCAGCACCTTGCGGCTTCACTGCCAGTTTCCTACTGCGCATGCGCACGCTTTGTGAATGGCATGTGCTGTGTTAGGAAACACACAGTTCCAAGAACACAGCGCGCCACATTACCCAGAAGACAAAGCGACGAGGAGAGAAGACTGAAGATCGCCGCAGAGTAGGAAGAGGCAGATTAGGAAGACTGCCTAGCAACAGGGTTTCTGGTAAAGTGAAAATATATATATTTTTTTTAAGAATATTAATGCTGTTTTTTTTTTTTTTCTCTTTTTAGGGTGGCCCTCCACTTTAAATTACAGTATATATGTACTGACACAGCAGTGTGGTAGGAGGATGGATCTAAAAATCAAGCTTTGACTTTTGATTTGCTTTAAGTAGCTAATCATACATAAAATTGAAAATGCACAGTAGGAAGCAATTATTTTTCCTGTGGTACCTGAGGAAAAGGAAGATAGCTTTACGGTAGGACACGCCATCTATCTGCTCATAATAGTCCAGGAACGGTTTGATTGTGTCAATAAGTCCTTGATGCAACTTGTCCATCTCGTCAAATATGAATATGGATCGAGGACAGCTGGTGACGTTTCCACGAATCCATGACTGTATTTGATCCTGAATGAAGGAAGAGAACCTCGGGTATTAACACAAGACTGTATCAAAAAATGTTACACGGTTATAGATTACAGTCATTCTAGACCCTTAAAGGCCAAGTTCACCGTTTCACACAGAATTTCACTTTTCATAATAAATAGAAGCCTTTTCTGCCCATCCCAATGTGCTTAGATATTATACTAGTCTATGGGAACTTTAGGTTTGCACTTCTGCTCAGAATAATACAAAAAAAAAAAAAAAAAGCTGAGCTCTGACATCCTGTAGCATCATGTGACTATCCCGGAAATTTCATATTTCATCATGCACAGATTTACTGCAACACAGGATAGGGCATGTATTACCTCTCTGTGCCACCTCTTATTTGCACCCATTTAAAAAAAAAAAAAAAAATATTTTGGAAAAGGTTCTTGCACCTACTTTGGTGTGATTAACAGTACGTTTTGGCCCCCGTAGAGTATGCAAACCACATCCAAAAACGCAACAGTCACAACAAAGTTGCACTACATAATTCCACTGAAATCAGACTGCAGTAGTATGAACATAACCTTACTGTGGTTACTAAGGTTTCTATGGAGTCCATAGTGAACTGCATGCATTTTTTTTATACCACTGTGATAAGATTATCACAGTGGTATATAAAAAAAAAAAAAATGCACACAGATTTAGTACAGATGTACTATAGCTATGTTGATGTCCTTTCCTTACATGGGGAACATCTGTTCTTCTATGCTAATTTTGTAAACTGATAACATTTTCTAAATAAACAGCTATAAAAATAAAAATAATAAAAAAAAGGGAAGAAGGGAGAAGAAGAAAGGTCAGCTTAGTTTTGGTCTGCAAATCACAAATGGGTGGAACTGCGACTGCAGAGAGAAGGCAACTAAATCAATAAGAGCCCCTTCACACTGACGCGCTTGAAAACTGGCCCCAAAATGCTGGGCGCTTTTCAAGCATTTGAGGCGTTTGCTGTGACCTTCAAAAAAGTGCACTGCTATCAAAAGAATCATTCTGGAGGTGCTTTTGGGGGCACTTCCCATTCATTTCAATGGAGAGGGGTGCTTTTGGAGGTACTTTTTTTTTCTCTTTTTAGCACTCCAAACATGCTCAAAAGATGTTGCTTGGAGGAGTTTTTTCACCACCCCATCCGAGTGTGAAAGCACTTATCCGATTGGATAGGATCAGCAAGTAATTTTTTTTACCACCGTTAAAGAAATTGGACAATGCTTTCACATGGGGAGATATTTTTTTTTCTGTCTTATCTCTGAATTAACTAGGGATTCAGAGGGGTTGCTTTGTTCTTAAGGCCGGGTTCACACCACAGCGATGCGGGAACGCCGCGAATCCGTGGCGTTTTCCGGCATCGCATGCCTCCCGCCGGCAGTTCACACTGCCCTATGCGAACGGCTAGGAGTGTCAATGAAATGTTAATGACACCCCCAGATCCGTCCGCATATCGCAGTGCGATCTGCACACTCGCACAGGAATCGGATCGCATGGTGTGAACACCCATGCGATCCGATTCTGCTGCGGACCAAAAACAGGGTCCCGTGCGAGTTTGCTGCGGGAGCGATGCGAATTCAGCCATACTATCTGTATGGCTGAACTCGCATCGCTACGGAGATCGGATGCGATTTGCACTGCAGTGCGGTGCGAATCACATCCGGATCTCCCCCCCACAGCAGTGTGAACCCAGCCTCAAGGATAAAACGCTGCACACATACAGCCGTGGCCAAAAGTTTTGAGAATGACACATTCATTTTCACAAAGTCTGCTGCCTATTTGCATATACTCCAGAATGCTATGAAGTGTGATCAGATGAATTGAAATTAATTGCAAAGTCCCTCTTAACCATGAAAACGAACTTGATCAAAAACAAACAAAAACACACACACACACACACACACACACACACACACACACACACACACACACACACACACACTTCCACTGCATTTGTGAAGAAGGCTTCAGGGCGCCCAAGAAAGTCCAGCTAACGCCAGGACCGTCTCCTACAGTTGATTCAGCTGCGGGATCGGGGCACCACCAGTGCAGAGCTTGCTCAGGAATGGCAGCAGACAGGTATGAGGGCATCGGCACACACAGCGAGGCGAAGACTTCTGTGTCAAGAAGGGCAGCAAAGAAGCCACTTCTCTCCAGGAAAATCATCAGACAGACTGATATTCTGCAGAAGGTACAGAGACTGGACTGCTGAGGACTGGGATAAAGTCATTTTCTCCGATGAATCCCCTTTCCAATTGTTTGGGGCATCCAGAGAAGAAAAGGTGAGCGCTACCATCAGTCCTGTATCATGCTAACAGTAAAGCATCCTGAGACCATTCATGTGTAAAGTTGCCTCTCAGCCAAAGGAGTGGGCTCACTCACAATTATGCCTAAGAACACAGTCATTAATAAAGAATGGTAGAAAAACATCCTCTGAGAGCAACTTCTCCCAACCATCTAAGAACAGTTTGGTGAGGAACAATGCCTTTTCTAGCATGATGCAGCACCTTGCCATAAGGCAAAAGTGATAAATAAGTGGCTTGGGGAACAAAACATCGACATTTTGGTTCCATGGCCAGGAAACTCCCCAGACCTTAAATCCCCTTGGGAACTTGGTCAATCCTCAAGAGGTGAACAAAAAATCACCACAAATCTTGACAAACTCCAAGCATTGATTAGGCAAAAATAGGCTGCCATCAGTCAGGATGTTGCCCAGAAGTTGATTGACAGTATGCCAGGGTGAACTGCAGAGGTCTTGAAAAAGAAGGGTCAACACTGCAAATATTGACTCTTTGCATAAACCAAAAAACGAAAAAAGCAAAAAAAAGCAGTTGACACTTATCAAATGCTTGTAATGCTACTTGAGTATACCATAGTAACATCTGACCAAAAGATCTAAGAACAATGAAGCAGCAGACTTGGTGAAAATATTTGCGTCATTCTTAAAACTTTTTGCCACGGCAGTACAAACACGGTAACTAATACTCATTACTCTGCCTTATAAAGACCAGGGCGTTTTTAAGTGGAGTTCTTCAAATTGTGACATTTTGTGAGATTTACAAAAGGTAAGCGCACCTTGTACAAATTAACCAAGTTGTTGTGTGGGAAATGCATAGTTGACACGAAAAGATGGACGTATTTGCTGCTCATCCCCTTCTCATGAATGTTCTCTGCGATGATTTTGCTGATGAAGTTCTTGCCGGTGCCGGTCCAGCCATGCAGGGATAGAGCCAGGGGCTTTTTGGAGTTTTCAGTGTTCATAAACCCTGTGACTGCTCGGAAGATGACATCACGGGCCAAGTGCTGCCCAATCAGTTTATTTTCCAAGTCTTCCTTGAAAGCTGATAAAAATAAGAATTGTTACAGTGGAGTACCAAGCTAATAAAATGCAAAAATAATAATCTGTGAAAACAGTCCAGGTACATCTTTGTTCCCATCACCCTCCTCTCCTCCCACCCATTTAGGGAATTTCTCAGGTTTCTTTTCTTTTTTGCGCTCCAGTGGGAAATTAACTTCCAAAGTCCTATCATGACTTGGTTTTATACATTTTCGTCTTCTAAAAGCACCGAAAGAAGCCTGCGGCGTGGCAGCTCATGCCAAGGAAACAGCAGTGTAACCTTTATGTAGCGGTACCCCCGTAGGGGCTGCTAAGTTATGTGGCAAACCTATTACACTGTCCAGCCCGGCATTCACTTCCAAGTCACTTTGAGACAATGAACAGTCCATGTGCTTGTTTTTGTTATTTTTACTAGGAAATTTAAACTTGGATGGGGTAAGGGAATTATGAGATGCCCAGCAAATTGACATACAATCCACCAATTGATGGATATACAATCAATTGGGAAAGCTGTGTACACTCTGTACAAGTTACAACACCAGTCTCCTCCAGCACTTTCCTTGCTTGCAGACTATTCCTCTTCCTTCCTCCTGCACAACTCTAAACTCCCAGGAGCAGCTAGCACATTTAAAGTTAGGCCAGACACTGGCTCAACCAAGCCTTAGCAATTGCATTTTGGAGGAAGGGACCGCGGGCCCCTATGATGAAGCAGGAAATGAAAAGTCTTTAGTGCTAGCTGGACTACTGCTCCCAGTCAGCCCTCTTCAGGCCCTGCTTGCTCTCCTTGCTGCAGCTGCCAGACTTCACTGCCCGTGACATTCCAGTCCTCGCTACTGGCTTTGCACCCATCTGACTGCATGCTCACAGTTCTCTCAGGTGTGCTTCCCCTGTCCTCCCGACTGCACATGTCACTCACCAGCCCTCCTGGCTGCAACCGGTGGTTCCCTCCTGGAGACTTGCCTGGCCGTACTAGCCACCACTGTCCTCTCCTGCTCCTCCTGTCAAGAACCTTCACGCTTTCCTGAAGGGCTCCGTCCTGCACCTGAGCCCAGGCCCAAGGTCACACCCACACTAAGACCAAGACTGGGGATCTCCCTCAAAGGCCCAGACAACCTAGTACTCCACCTCCAGCAAGGACGTGCAGTCAGGAGAGGCAGGTGAGGCAAAAGGAAAAAAATAAAAAATAAAAATAAAAAAAAAGGTACCAGTTACTTACCGGTAACTGTCTTTCTGGGAAATCTTCCAGGACGGCACACCTGAGAGATGAGAGGCCCCTCCCTGCAGGAAACACAATCAATCAACAGCTGTTTTAAGTCCCCACCCTTCCCCTTGATCCTCAGTTTGTAGAGAAGTAACTCCTGAACCGGGTTCACAAGGGAAATCATTCCTCATAGGTACTCACCTTCTAGTGTTCTACAATTTTCCCTCCTCCAACGGGCGGGAAGTAGGCCTGCCGTCCTGGAAGATTTCCCAGAAAGACAGTTACCGGTAACTGGTACCTTTCTCAGGTCATCTTCCAGGACGGCACACCTGAGAGGATAAACAAGTACCTCAGGCCTACCTTAGGGTGGGGCCACTGCAAGACCCTCTTGGCGAACCTTGGTTCTGCAGTGAGCTTTACCTCCACTCCATATGCTCATATGCTTGATGAAGGGATCTTAGCTGGATCATGTGACTGATCTGCAGGTCTGCTCCACAGATGTCCCTGCCTTTTTTCCGCTTCGGATGCAGTATCTAGGTGAAATGAGCTCTTAAAAATGGAATCAGAAAACATGTTAAACTTGTAGGTTAGCAATGTTGCCTATCTCACACATCTAACAACCATGGCCTATTGTTCCTGTAGGTGCTACTTAGAACCACTAAAAAGATAAATAAGAGACCTGTGTAAGACAAGGACACTACATTAAGCAATAAGAGGGCCTGTCTTAACACTACCCTGTTCAGGGAAATAAAACTGCAAAAAAGGGGGGGGGCCCTGACAGACAACTTTTTTGTTCCTTTTTATCTTTATGTCAGCAAAGACTAAAGGGAAGCCTACTTAAGGCTAATAGATTAACAGAAGCTTGATCCCTGGGTTTAAGGCATGCCCAATCTATGTCTTTACTTACGCCTGAGAGCCTACTTCAGGAGATTAAAGTCCCTAGCAGGAGTAGACTACCCATATTGCTACCTCTAGTTTTGCTAAAAGGGCGAAATTAAGGGCCATGCCCCGAGCCGAAACCTATTTTATACTTCAGCCTCAGGCCCTAATACTCCTCTGAACAGAACTCTCCAAGTTCTTACTTAAAAGGGCGATTCATTATCCCCTTCCTCCAGTGTCCCATAACCCTACTGGGCTTTAACCCTAGGAAATGGTTCTGGCATCCCTGAATGTAAGTGGTCAAGGTTTTCTGACATGTGGCATCTGCAGCCCGAACTCCTGGCCCCTCCATGGAAAAGAAGGCTGAAATGCAAAAAGGTGATACATGTATTATTAATATCACAAATAAAATGATCATAGGATTGTGGGCACGGCACAATAGATTTAGACAGAAAGGACACAAGCATAGACAACAATGTTGTGTGCCTGAGTGCGACTAGCTAAACCCATATATCAAATATGGGAAGAGACCCAAATCTGAACCTCAATGTAGACAAACAGTCCTCACAGTCTGGTTTTCTGATGTGCTGCCAAGACGTAAAAACATTAAGACACAAGCAAACCCTAAATGCTGCGCATTTCTTTAGTGCAGCTAGCTAGGTCATAACTGATATATAAATACAGAAAGGACAGGAACCCCCTTTACTGTTGTGTTTTACTGATGTACAGCAAAACAAGGCTTTAAATATAAAGACAGAAAGACCCAAACTTCTATGTTGTGTATTTCTGACAAACCACCAAATACAGTTATAAGATTAATATGAACACCAACTCCCGTGTTGTGCATTTCTGCTATGCCACAGGGTAAAATATGGCACACAAGACAATCCTTTCTGTCATGCACTTCTGTAGTGTAGTTCAGATAGAACAAACACTGAGAAAGGACACAAGCAACCTGCAGCATTGTGTTTTTCTGAAACAGAAAGCACCAACAAGCTTCAATCTTGAGTATTTCTGCTGTGCAACAACATAAAAGCAGACACTGAGGAAAAAAGACAGACAGCCTTTACAGCTGCAATCTTTCTGGTCTGCTGCAAAATAAAACAATAACGCCATTTTGAGTATTCTTGCTGTGTAGCAAAACCTCAATCAGAAGGGACAGATAAGTTTAGGGTTCCCACACCCGTGCGACCAAACCTGCGACTTGGGACTGCAAGACGCATGAGAAGTCATATACTATGGCTTCCAATGGGT
The DNA here is from genome assembly GCF_037356315.1 of Lithobates pipiens. Taxonomy (NCBI): domain Eukaryota; kingdom Metazoa; phylum Chordata; class Amphibia; order Anura; family Ranidae; genus Lithobates; species Lithobates pipiens. The sequence goes on from NW_027507685.1 coordinate 148,217,796, forward strand.
ACCATTTGTGTCTTTGCGACTCCAGAAGTCCCTGATTCCTGGATCCACAGACCTCAAGATTACACAGGTCGCAAGGAAAAAAAAATAGCAATTTTCAGGTCAAACAAGTAAGGGGTCCCCAATGCTGTAACTCCCTGGAGGATTGCAGCCAACAAACCCCTGCTGTGTATCCCTAAGATACTGAAAGGTAGATCAATGAGAAACACTGCTGTACCTGATATACAAACAATAAGGCAGTAAATATAGGACATACAGGACACAAACATTCAATCTTTGTGTATGTCTGATGTGTAGTAATATACCAATACTGAGCAGAGATGCCACCATCCTCAATGTGTCTCTCAGCTGAGCAGCAAAAACAAAATCAGAAAGAGACAAGCAATCTTCACTGCTGTGTCCTGTCTGATATGCAGCCAATAAGGCAGTATATGCAAGACATAAAGGACAGACAACCTTCAATCTTGTACATGTCTGATGTGCAACAATATAACAATTCTGAATAGAGATAGCACATCCATATTGAAGCGATTTGGCCTTGCGACTCAACATGTCAAATCGCATGGCTAAAATCAGCACAACACCACTTTGTGGTGCTACACAGATTACCAAAGGCAGTATATGTACTACACCTGGCAGGGGTTCAATTTGTATTTCTGCTATGTAGCCCAACAAATTCGAACCATCAATTTTCACTGCTGCCTTTCTGATAAGGCAGTAATACAGGACACAAAACCTCACAGACCTTAATCCTGTATATGTCTGATGTGCAACAATAAAAAACACTCTGAATAGAGATAGCACATCCATATTGAAATGATTTGTCATGCGACTTAACATGTCAAATCGCATATTTAAACTCAGCAGCCATTAATAGCACTGTCTGAATCAGCACAATGCCACTCAAATCAGGACCATCAGACTTCACTGCTGCCTTTCTGATAAGTAACCAACAAGGCAGTAATACAGGACACAAAGCCCCACAGACAGACCTCAATCTTGTGTATGTCTGATGTCTGATGTACAGCAATATAACCATTATGAGAAGAGATGTCACCAGACTCAATGATGTGCATTTCTGCTGTGCAGCACAAAACCAGAAAGTACAGATCACCTTCACTGTTGTATTTTTCTGATCTGTAGCCAAACAAAGCAGTACCTTTAGGGTATAAAGGACACCAAACAAGCTTCAGTGCAGCACATTTCTGATGTACACCAATATAGCCCTTATGAGCAGAGAATTCACAAATCTCAATGTGTATTTCTGTTGCGCCACAAAAACATCCCAGAAAGCACAAACCTTCACTACTGAGGTCTACTGGTGTGCAGCCAATGAGGAGTCATGGTCTATCCCTTTATGAAATAACCAACAGGCAATTTATTTCATAGGCATAGCCTGGGCTGTAGATACTAAACCTCACCACCAGTGAAGGAACAAATCCTAAAATGGTTGGACACCCTACTATTAGTAGTAGTTGTTGTCCTACCCTTACCTCCATAGACTGAGCAAAGGCTAGCCAGCTCATAGCCAGGTGGTGCTGATTAGCAACTAAAGTCTCAATGAGCCCAGCCCTAGAGACCAATTTAAGACCTCTAGAAGAAGAGGTGGTTACCAATTTAGCCTGGGGGGTAAATAGCTATTTGCAGGCTTCAAACAAGCAATTATGTAGCTCTTGCGTAGGTTTGCACAGAAAATCCTCAAAAGGATGTAGGAAAGGATCTATGGTGAATCGCCCTTAGATCTGCCACTGAGTGGATTGTAGCCCAAACCAATAAAAAAAAAAAAAGTTTCTTACCTCCTACACTATAATATAATCACAGTGTAAAGGTGGAGTGGGAGGTTGGAGCTTATGAAAGTTACCTATATCAAGCAACCCCCAAAAAGAGGATCTGTCACAAGGGAACCCCTACTTTGCCACACAGAAGCTTGGTCCCTGCCAATCCTTGAATTTTAGGTCAGCTTTTAAGCATCATGAAGCAACTTCAGATTCCTAGCAGCTGGGCTAATAGGGCCAGTAACCTAGTGCACCCGCTGACCAGGGGAGCTTCTGAATCCACCAACAACTGCCCAATAACTTGTTCAGTGGTATACCCGGCCTGTAAGTAACTTTGTATCTACCAGGTCCCCTCTGTACGCTATATTCATTCCTACTAATGTACCACAACTGGACATGTAGGGAGAGGCTGGCAACCTACTGCTGCGATAACCAGTGTCTCTGCTGTAAGAGGGAGCTGTGGCTGGTGGTTTTAGCAGTGGCGTCTGGGCCATTTGTATCCTGACCCCAGGTTCTGCACTGCACCAGTCAGTATATACACGGGAAGGGGGAGAAATGGCCTACCTACCTCTTTCCCATCTGAGGTGGTTTAGGCACACTCGTTCCTCTGCACCACCTGTCCACCATACAGCGTCTCTGATGTAAGAGGGAGCTGCGGCTGGTGTTTTTAGCAGAAGCTTAAGGGCTATTTGAATCCAGACCCCAGGGGAGATCTCAAATGCCCAGAAACCCTCTGGCTGGAATTTCGGATTTTGCAGCTAAATTCCCACGGCAAAAGGAAAGTACTCACCGTTGTCTTCCTCTTTTTGCCACAGCCAGCGGGCTTGCTTTTCCATCCTTATAGTCCACACGCAAGGAGGATAGCCGCCAAAGTGCCCCCCCAACTGCTGTCCCCATAGGGAGGTGCCAGGTTAGGCTGTGTCCTGCACTGTACCAGTCAGTCTATACACATGGGGGGGGGGGGGGGGGGGCAATGCCTTCCGTTCCTCATTCCCATCTGAGGTGGTTAAGGCAGACATCTACCGTAGTAAACTGGTGCCTCCTCGCTCTAGCGAAAGGAGGATGTGGGCGCCTGCTCCTACTGACTCTCAGCCTTCCCTCCTGGGTAAGAACGCCGCCGCCATTTTCCCGAAGTTTGAAAATGACACGGGTGCTTGTTGCCACGCCCTCTCCGGCAGCCCACGCAAGCTACCGGGGACCCAGGAGTCGGGGACACGATCCCCCTGGAAAGAACCGATGGCCAGCACCCCCGTCTGAACAGCCACCTGTACAGGTAAGGAGGGGAGACAGGATAATGGCCCCTGAAGTTCTGGGTACACCACTGTACCCAGGGTCCTTCAGCTCTCAGGGGGGCTCTTCCAATTTCTGCTGCCCCCCGTGAGGAAAAGATAGGGGAACCCCCCAGGAAGGACAAGAATATCCTACCAGACCCAGAGGCTTCCCAAGCTTGTGGTCCGGCTCCCAGGGGGAGACCACCAGCCCCAGGCTTCGGGTCATTTGGAAAAAAAACAAACAGTTTAGCTGTGTAGGGAGAAACACAATCAAAAACTGAGGATCAAGGGGAAGGGTGGGGACTTAAAACAGCTGTCGATTGATTGTGTTTCCTGTAGGGAGGAGCCTCTCATCTCTCAGGTGTGCCGTCCTGGAAGATGACTTGAGAAAAAAAAATTGGATTTTTTGTACTCACTGTAAAATCCTTCTCTGTAATTCACTGACCGACACAGCTCCTCTCTGTAACTAAATGGGTTGTTTAGACTGCCATTAGGAGACCTAGGGAAAATTGTTACATAAAACACAGAACTTTTAGTCCCGCCCCAGGGGGGAGGACCCTGTGCTAACAACCCTCCCCGCTGCTCCCAGCAGATTCAGTACGTCAACAATAGAGCTGCCACGACGCGTCAACGTAATCGACTACGTCGACTAAGAAAATGCGTCGACGTGCGTGAATGGCGTTGACGCGTCACGCACGTGTCATCTCGCGGGTAAATGGCGGTAATGGCGGTGGCAGCTGCTGCGGATGCTCCTGCTCCCGGGAATGGGGAAAAAAAGTTCCGGTGCAGCACGAAAATCCAGACCACGACTTTCAAAAAAGGTATGGGAATTCTTTAAACAGAGGCCAGATAAAATAGTCCTTTGTTCCCTCTGCAAAACCGAAATGGCGTACCACGGCAGCACTACTGCGATGCACGAGCACCTCAGAAGAAAACATCCTGGCGCACTACGGCCTCAAACGGACGAGCCATCTTTGTAAGTACTACTTACTTACTTACTAGTATTTTGTTCATTTTGGGAGACAATGGGAGTAATTTGTGGTCAATATTTATTAATATATTTTATATGCTCATGCTGCTACTGCTAGTAAGATGCATCATTATTAGTGCATGCTCAGGGGGGTACATATTTGTTGCTGTGCTGCTTTGATAATTTCTTTTTTTTAGTGGCCATCTCATGTTTTTTTTTTAATGTTTCACATTCACAAGGCACTTTTTGCACTGCAGCCCTCTTGCTGATCTGGGGATCCCTCAGGGCATGGTTGACAATGACATTGAATTTGACAACTTCCTGCAATGTATGAGCTGAGAGAAGAGATGCCATGCTTTTCTTCCAATACACAGAGCAGCAACAATATAATATTAATTTAATTGCAGACAGACATTTACTACACTACCCGTACCCCTTTTAAATACGCAGTACAAGTACATTATTAGCATTGAGCATTCATGTTGGTTAAACTTGGTTCAGGTTCCTAAATGTTTATTATTGTGTGTCTTTTTTTGTTCGTTTTTTCTCAGCAAGAGGCAAAGCTGTGTACAGGAGTTCTTCTTCCATAAAAAAGATGTCACTGTTTGCACACCCCAAATGGCCGTTGCATATACCAATAGCATACTCAACATGATTGTAAAAGATATGAGACCTCTTTCCATTGTAGACGGTCAAGGATTTCGTGAAATGATCAATACGTTTTACCCAGGATACACACTTCCCTCCAGGTCCCATTTCACTAAGCTGATGGAGAAGAAATATGAGGAGAATTTTGAAAGATTGAAAGCATCACTCAAAGATGTGAAATGAAAAATAGCTCTCACCACAGACACATAGACCAGCATTGCCAGAGGCATACTTGGGTGTCACATGCCACTTCATCAATGAAGACTGGAATCTTACATCGTACAATCTGACCACTATGCCACTTGAAGATCGGCACACAGCTGAAAACATTGCTAACTGGGTGGAAAAAGCAGCTGAAAAGTTTGAGATATCCATGGCCAATGTAGTTGTCCATGATAACGCTGCAAATGTTGTCGCTGCTCTGCGTATTTTGGAAGAAAAGCATGGCATCTCTTCTCTCAGGTGTGCTGGTCATACATTGCAGTTGTCAACCATGCCCTGAGGGATCCCCAGATCAGCAAGACCCTGAGGGCTGCAAAGTGCCTTGTGGAACATTTAAAAAAAAGTGAGCTGGCCACTACAAAGCTTAACCACTTGAGATCCGCGCTCAAATGACGGCTACAGCGCGGATCTCCTTTGCCGGGACTAAGTCTATTGACATAGTCCCATGCACGAGCGGCCTGCGCGCCCCCTGAGGGGCGCGCTCTGATCGGCGAGTCCATGAGACTCGCCTGATCACCGATCCGTGCAAGGGGTCGATCCTGACCCCTTATCACGTGATCAGCTGTCAGCCAATGACAGCTGATCATGTGATATAACAGAGCCGGTAATCGGCTATTATTCCTCCTCGCGCTGACAGCGCGAGGAGAAAAAAAAAAAAAGCCGATCACCGGCGGCCGTGATCGGGACATCAGTCCCGATCACGGCCAGCCCTGCTAGTGCCCACCTGCCAGTGCCCACCTGCCCCCTGCAGTGCCAAATGTTTAAAAAGTGCCACCTGTCAGTGCCACCCAGCAGTGCCCACAGTGCCACAATCTGCCTCAAAGGTGCTGCACCCCAGTGCCACTTATCCGTGCCCATCAGTGTCATCTACCAGTGCCACCTATCAGTGCCCATCAGTCCCATCTATCAGTGGTACCTATCAGTGCCCATCTGTGCCACCCATCTGTGCCCATCGGTGCCGCCTTATCTGTGCCTATTAGTGCCGCCTTAACTATGCCTATCAGTGCAGCCTAATCAGCGCACTTCAATGAAGGAGAAAAATGACCCGTTTGCAAAATTTTATAACAAACTATTAAACATGATTTTTTTTTTTGCATCTTTTTTTGTTTGTTTAGCAAAAAATAAAACTTCGAGCTGTAACTAAATACCACCAAAAGAAAGCTCTATTTGTGGGAAAAAAAATTATAAAAATGTCATTTGGGTACAGTGTTGTATGCCTGCGCAATTGTCATTCAAAGTGCATCAGCGCTGAAAGCTGAAAATTGGTCTGGGACTGAGGGGGGTTTAAGTGCCCAGTAAGCAAGTGGTTAAAGCAAAGCAGCAACAAATGGGTACCCCTGAGCATGCACTAATAAATGATGTATCCGTAAGATGGAACAGTACTTTACACATGATCAGCCGCCTGCTTGAACAGAGGTGGCTGGTGACTGCAACTCTTTCCAATCCTGATGTCACACCACGAGGGAAGCGCTTCCTAGATTTAAAACATAATCAGTGGTGCTTACTTGAGGAAGTGGAACAAGTCCTGAAGCCATTTGAGTGTGCTACTGTATTCTTAAGTGGAGAGTCCTATGTGACTGCTTCCGCTCTACCTCTTCTGGTAAAGGGCCTCCAGAGCACAATTTGCGAGACAGCAGCAGTCAAAGCTTTCCAAAGTGTTGCTGCACAGGAGATGACATCAAGATGGGAGCGGGAAACTAAATTCAGAGATGATGGTGGAGAAAATATATGTCTTATTGCAGCAGCCCTGGACCCCAGATTCCGCAAACTAAAATTCCTGCCAGCAGAGGACAGTTTAAAAGTTCACCTCAAGGTCCAAGCTCTTACTCTTGAAGTGAAGAAGATATGAGGAAGAGCAAAAACGCAACATTGATGTGAGGAACAACGGTCAGCCAGTGCAGACATGAAATTTTCTAAGAGGCAAGTGTCTCTGTTAGACACTTTGCTCGGTTCTTCAGATTCAGATGACCACCACAGTAATGGCGAGGATGACACTGGTCACATCCAAGATCAAGAAACCCACAGTGAAGTTGTGCGGAATGAGATACACATGTATTTCAGTGAGCAGGCTTTTCTAAAAGAAGAAAATCCGCTGAAATGGTGGAAGGAAAATGAAAAGAGGTTTCCCATCTTGGCCATGCTGGCAAAGAGTTACTTGTTTGTGCCTGCAAGATCAACCCCATCTGAAAGGATTTTCTCAGTTGCTGGCAACATTGACAAAAAAAAAAAAAAAAAAAAAAAAAAAAAAAGAAGAAGAGCAAGCCTAACATCAGAGCATGTTGATATGCTAACCTTCCTCCATTGCAATGCTAAAATATAGGTATGTTTTACATTACAATTACACACCACAAAAATACTGCTCAAATCAACTCTACAATACCACTATGTAAGTAATAATGATTACAATTACATAGTGTTATTGTATGTTGACCAGCATTTTTGTGGTTGTGGTGTTCAACAACACTAGGTTAAGAGGCATAATGCCATATAAATTCTGCCTAACACTTTGCAAAAGATGCATTCTGAAGGCATTATGTGTGGTTGAGTAGTAAGGTAAGGTTACCAGTACCACACATTGTTGCACAATGCCTTCTGAATGCATCTTTTGCAAAGTGTTAGGCAGAATTTATATGGCATTTTCATGCCTCATGCCCTAAAGCAGTGATGGCGAACCTTGGCACTCCAGATGTTTTGGAACTACATTTCCCATGATGCTCATGCACTCTGCAGTGTAGTTGAGCATCATGGGAAATGTAGTTCCAAAACATCTGGGGTGCCAAGGTTCGCCATCACTGCCCTAAAGCATTACCTTTTTATTTTTGGGCACTTTATTTTTGTATATTATGTCTTTCATGTGTTTTGTACACAGTGCAGCAGTGCTTTTGTAGCATTTTTTATATGGCATTTTTTAATGCTTCAGGCTCTGAATTAATGGAAATGCCATTATTCGTGCCTGATGCTAAAGTGTTTACATTTTGTTTTTGGCACTTTTTTTATACTGTAAAAACTTTACCACATTGAAGTACTTTTTGTAAAAAAAAAAAAAAAAAAAAAAAAAAAAAAAAAAGTAATACAAGTTGAAAAATTATATTTAGAAGTTGTACGTATCATTTTTTTGTAAAGTTATCCAAAAGGATTATTATCTAAATCACAAAAAGAACACACTAGATTCATAAAAATAAATAAATATCGGATAGCCATTGACTAATCGAAAAAAATAATCGATAGATTCGTCGACAGACAAATTAATCGTTTGTTATACTGCTTGTTGACTAGAGCTGCAACTGAGAAAAGGAGGGGTGGGTGCTGTGTCGGTCGGTGAATTACAGAGAAAAGGATTTTACGGCGAGTACAAAAATCCTATTTTCTCTTATATTCACTGACCGACACAGCTCCTCTCTGTAACGAAATGGGACATCCCCAAGCAGTGCCAAACGAGGGGTGGGAAAAACAGCATAAAAACTTCATCCACCATGGCAAGGGGGGAACTAGTGAAACTAAACCCACAAAAAAAACAGCAGTGTACGGAGAAACACACTGCCATAATCAGGCATTCTCAACAGGAGACCCCCAACACCGCAACCTTCTTGCGGAAGTGATGCAACAGTGCACTAACAATTCTGCGTTTTTATCGAAAAACCAGGAAAAAACTCAATTGCAACTACACAGCCGCCTGCAAAACAGGCATCAGCCGATGCATTGACGTCTACCTTGTAGAACTTGGTAAACGTATGGACAGATGACCAGGTCGCCGCCTTACACACCTGAGCGACATACATTTGGTGTCAGAAGGCCCAAGACGTTCCGACTGCTCTTGTAGAGTGGGCCGTGACTGGAAAGAGGGGCACCTGCCCCTTCAAGGCGTAGGCTTGGACTACAATCTGTCTGATCCACCTGGAAATGGTGGCCGAAGAGACCGCCATGCCTTTCTTTGGACCAGCCTTCAAAACAAACAGTGAGTCTTACTTCCGAAAGGGAGCCGTGGCAGACAATTACACCTTCAGAGCCCTAACCACAATCGAGAGCATGAAGGGCCACCTCCTTGGGGTGCTTTGGCTTAGGACACAACAATGGTAATACAATGTCCTCATTGATATGAAAAGCCGAGCCCACCCTAGGTAGAAAGGACGGTTGTGGACGCAACACCACCTTATCCCAATGGATGACCAGATAAGGCGACTTGCAGGACAAGGCCGCCAATTCCGAAACCCTCCTGGCCAATGTGATGGCCACTAGAAAGACCACCTTCTGTGAAAGGGTCAAAAGGGGAATCTCCCCGATATTCTCAAACGGCGGCTTCTGAAGCGCCGACATCACCAGGTTCAAATCCCATGGGGGCAACGGTGGACGCACCGGAGGGACTACATGTCGTACCCCCTGAACAAAGGTACTCAATGAGTGAGACGCCAGGGGTCGCTGAAAAAGGACAGTCAGGGCTGAAATTTGCCCCTTAATGGTGCTCAATGCCAATTTCTGGTCTACTCCATGCTGAAGAAACAGCAGGATCCTGGATATAGAAAAGGAGCGCGGATGCCACCTTTTCTCCTCACACATGGAGATGTAGGCCTTCCAGGTACGATGGTATATCTTCCGTGAAGATGATTTCCGCGCCCTCAGCATAGTTGGAATCACCGAGTCCGACAGACCCCGGTTCCTCAGCACCTGGCTTAATAGTCATGTCGTTAAAGCCAGCGATGGTAAAGCAGGGTGAAAGATTGGACCTTGAGATAGGAGGTCCTCTCTCAGTGGCAGTCGCCAGGGAGCGTCTGCCACCAGACGCACCATGTCTGCGTATCAGGGCCGCTGAGGCCAATCTGGAGCAACCAGGATTACTGGAATCCCCTCGGCTTCCACTCTGCGAAGCAGACGTGGCAACAGTTTCAGTGAAAGCGTAGATCAGCTGGTACCGATCCCACGGAGCCACTAGCGCGTCTGACGCGTCTGCCCACGGATCTCTTGTCCTGGACACAAATTTTGGCACCTTCCGATTGAGATGGGAGGCCAATAGATCTACATCTGGTGCAGGGGCGTACCTAGAGCATTTGGCACCCGGGGCGGATCCTACATCTGGCACCCCCCCCCCCCCCATTTAAAATGAAAAAGCACCCACGATTTATTTTCCATTTTCTCAAGAATATTTATTGTATACAGCACACGCCTGGATTCTGCACCCTGTATATAGGACATATCTGCATTCTACGCCCTGTATATAGGACATATCTGCATTCTGCGCCCTGTATATAGGACATATCTGCATTCTGCGCCCTGTATATAGGACATATCTGCATTCTGCGCCCTGTATATAGGACATATCTGCACCCTGTATATAGGACATATTTGCACCCTGTATATAGGACATATCTTCATTCTGCGCCCTGTATAGGATATATCTGCATTCTGCACCCTGTATATAGGACATATTTGCACCCTGTATATAGGGCATATCTGCACCCTGTATATAGGGCATATCTGCATTTTGCACCCTGTATATAGGACATATCTGCACCCTGTATATAGGACATATCTGCATTCTGCACCCTGTATATAGAACATATCTGCATTCTGCACCCTGTATATAGGACATATCTGCATTCTGCACCCTGTATATAGAACATATCTGCATTCTGCACCCTGTATATAGGACATATCTGCATTCTGCACCCTGTATATAGGACATATCTGCATTCTGCACCCTGTATATAGGACATATCTGCATTCTGCACCCTGTATATAGGACATATCTGCATTCTGCACCCTGTATATAGGACATATCTGCACCCTGTATATAGGACATATCTGCACCCTGTATATAGGACATATCTGCATTCTGCACCCTGTATATAGGACATATCTGCATTCTGCGCCCTGTATATAGGACATATCTGTACCCTGTATATAGGACATATCTGCATTCTGCACCCTGTATATAGGACATATCTGCATTCTGCACCCTGTATATAGGACATATCTTCATTTTGCACCCTGTATATAGGACATATCTGCACCCTGTATATAGGACATATCTGCATTCTGAAATCCCCCCTCCCCCATCAGGTCAGCTACACTATACACATGCCAGGGGGAGGGGGTGATGGACACAGCAGTCACCCTGACTCCCCCCCCCCCCCTCAGATCAGCACAGGGTAGACACAATACTCCAGCCTCTTCTTACATCAACCCCCCCCCCCCCCCCCCATCAGCTAGTACACTATACACATGGCAGGGGGAGGGGGACACAGCAATCACCCTGACCCCCCCCCCCCCCAGACCAGCACATGGCAGGGGTAGACAAACTCCTCCAGCCCCTTCTTACATCAACCCCCCCCCCCCCCAATCAGGTCAGACAGCTACACAATACACATGGCAGGGAGAGGGAGTGGTGGATATAGCAATCACAGTCACTGACCCCCTACCATAGACCAGCACAGGGGTAGACACAATTCTGCAGGCTGCAGCCTCTTCTTACATCAATCCCCCCCTCCACTCACCACCTCAGGCTCTCAGTCGGCTAGGGAGGACTCTGTATTCACTGTGTGGAAGCAGCCACCCCAGCGGAGAGAGATGAGACAGACACACACAGGCAGCAGCAGTGGTGGGTGGAGGCGGAGCTATTAGGAGGGAATACAGTCACTCACTGAACAGTCTGGAACAGTCCATTGTGGTCATGGCACGGGGGTGTTCTAAAAAAAACGAAAGTAAAAATGAGCAACCAGAGACAGCAGGGATGCCCTTGAGATGATCTGTCTCCCCGACTTGGGTGCGGAAATCACCCCCATATCAAAGTCACTTGGCCACTGACACCCCCCCAAAGTGTGGCACCCGGGGCGGACCGCACCCCCCGCCCCCATATTGGTACGCCCCTGATCTGGTGTACCCCATTTCAGGCACAGCAGCTTGAATATATCTCCGGATGCAACGCCCATTCTCCTGGGTCCAGCATCTGACAACTCAGATAGTCCGCCTGCCAATTTTCCACTCCGGGATGTAAATGGCTGACAGGGCCGGAACGTGTCGCTCTGCCCACCGAAGTATGTGAGCAACCTCCCGAGCAGCAGCTGAGCTTCTTGCTCCCCCTTGGCGATTTATGTACGCCACAGCTGTGGCGTTGTCTGACTGAATCCTGGTCGGACGGCCTTGAAGACACGTCGACCATGTGTGGACGCACAGCCTGATCGCTCTCAATTCGAGCAGATTGATTGGCAACTTGGATTCTGCCATCGACCAGAGGCCCTGAGCCGACTGAATCCCCATCCCTCCACCCCAGCCAGACAGACTGGCGTCCGTAGAGATCACTATCCATTTCAGAGGAAAGAACGATTTTCCGGACCGAATCACCGGGGACCTCAACCACCAGATCAGGGAGTCCCCGACTAGTTGGCTCACCTGGATCTGCCGATCCAGGGACAATGGAGACTTGTCCCATTTTGTCAATATCTCCTTCTGCAGGACTCTGGTGTGGAACTGGGCATAGGGTACTGCCTTGAAGGAGGCCACCACAAGTCCAAGTACTCGCATGCAAAAGTGGAGCGACAACCACTTGCGGTTCATCAGTAGTTTGACCGCAGATCTGAGAGTCAGGAATTTGTCTGAGGGGAGAAAAACCCTCGCTTCCCTGGAGTCCAATAGTAACCCCAGGTACTCCAGACACTGAGTTGGTACAACCACCGATTTCTTTAGGTTCAACAGCCACCCAAATTCTTGCAGGGTCTGCATGGTGATCGCCACATCCTCCTCTAATTCTGGAGGCAGAAGGTGCCCACAGGAGGAGATCGTAACCCACGATCGCAATCCCGCGCTGCCTCAGCAACGCCAATACTGGAGAAAGTACTTTGGTAAAGACTCGGGGGGCTGATGCCAGGCCAAAGGGAAGAGCCACAAACTGGTAGTGGGCTTCCCCGACTGCCAAACGCAGAAACTTTTGATGCCGAAGGCATATGGGTATGTGCAAGTAGGCATCCTGAATGTCTAAGGACGCCAGGAAGTCCCCTTGATGGAGTGCAGTGACTACTGAACCTCTGCACTTTTACAAAGGGATTGAGGGCTTTCAAGTCCAAGATTGGGCATACACCTTCCTTCTTGGGAACCACAAACAGATTGGAGTAGAACCCCTGGAAGCGTTCCGATTCCGGAACTCGTACGATCACCCCGATTCAGCAGGGTGTCCATGCGCACCGCACTAACCGCAGGTGGCCCGGTTGCTATAGCCTGGATTTCAGGGGAAGAAACACCAGTTTCTGAAGCCATGCTGACCCTATCCTCTCTGCCACCTGCAAGGGGACTTAGGACAGTGAAGGTCCCACCCTCCTGCTGCCGACACGTGGGGGGGTGCTTAGCACTAGACTCACCACCCTGGGGCGTTCTGTGAATGCCAACAACAGTGCCTGTAGTCCCTAGGAGGTTCCCATATGCAGAGAGGAGAAAAAAAAACTGTCAGCAGCAGCTCTAAAAGGGTGCAACGGTCTGCAGACAGCTTCAGCGTTCCACACAGAGCCATCCAGTGTCCCTCACACACAGAGAATACAGGAAGTGACAAGAGAAAGCACATTGCAAGCTGTCACCAGATGCCAGCAGTGAAGAAAGCATTTTGGCCTTCACAAAACGGCTGCCAATGCAATACATAGGAATCCCAGGGAAAATGTCTGCTGAAGCTCCCCAGGGGAATCTATAGCTTTCCCAAATCCAAGATGGCCGCCGGAACAGCACCATGAGGTGAAAAGAAGCAAAAGAATAAAAACGAACTGCCTGCTGACACACAGACATCCTCCACAAAAAAAATGCCTTTTTTGGACCCCCCAGACCTGGACCAGGACTTAACAGCAACCGCACAGAGCCCCACAGGTGAGAAACAGCGACACACACACACACACCTCCCACAGCGCATGCAGACACCCCCCTCAGAGGGGGGGGGGGGGGAAGGAGGGGCGATAGGGACTTGGGAGAGAAGATAATGAGGTGAGGTGGCCCCCGAATTGACCCCCACAGGGAATGCCCAGCTGCTCCCCCCACCGAAGCAGGGAGAGCCGTACTTACCAGTCCTGAAGAGCTGGGAGACATTCCGTGGTTGCCAACTCCTGCGCAGTTACAGGGAAGGTTACTGGCCCGGTATACTGTGATCCAGACATCAGTAGCCCGGTCATATGTATACCCCGGAGCATTGAAGCTCACAACCACCTCTGGAGCATGAGGTATGTCGTGGCCTGCCGAGCCGTAGCTGCGACCTGCTCACGCTCGATGGCCGGACTGGGGAGACTACAAGGATTTCATTAACCAGCCTGTCACCCAGCCGGCAGTTGATAGAAGATCTCAGGATCTCTCATCTTGCTCAAAAAGCAGCAACCCTGCAGTAAAAACCATAGACCTAGAGGCCCGCAGGGTTTCCTAGGTCATTCTCCTTGCTAGGCAAAATAAAAACTAAAGCTGCTAGGAGCAGTGGGAAGGGTTGATAGCACAGGCCCCGACCCCCTGGGGAGGGATTAAAGTTCTGTGTACTGTGTAACAATTCTGCCTAGTTTCTCCTAATAGCAGGCTATACAACCATTTAGTTACAGAGAGGAGCTGTGTCGGTCGGTGAATATAAGAGAAAATGCGTTTTTCCTATTGCAGCCAGAGCGAGATGTACAGTACCCTGTCACTAGGGACCAGTGCGATTGGATCAAGCTGAAAACACATTCTCGCGGGCAGGTGCTGCAATATATTTTCCTGTAAAGTCGCTTCAATATAGATGGAGTTCCAACTTGGAGGCGACTTCCATTGAATTCTATTGGTACAAGTCGCCTACAAGTCACCTTGAAGTAGTACAGGAACCTTTTCTGAAGTCGGAGCGACTTCAATAGTGTACATGAAGATGCCTCTCATTGACGATAATGGAATTTCTGATGTCAAGCGACTTGAGGTCTGACAAGTCGGATCCCAAGTCGCGGTAGTGTGAACTGAGCCTTAGTGTACACGTCCCTTTTAGAGAAGCCAGTTATCGGCTCGCTTCTCATGCTCTTAGCGTGAGGAAAGGAATGCCGATAAACAGCTTCTGTTGTCACCTGTGACTGGACACAGATGATCTTGTGGTAAAGAGACACTGATTGGCTCTTTACCTCAATATGTGATCAGCAGTGTCCTCAAGCACTGCAATCTCAAGGCACCCCGTCATAGAACTAGCCAGCCATGCTATAGCCCTTATTCGGCTATAGCGAGGTCAGCAAGTGGTTAATAAGCAGAGAGAGGTAGGAAACATTTTACCTTTAAAGTGGTTGTAAACCCTTACAACACACTTTGACCTACAGGTAAGCCTAGATTAAGGCTTACCTGTAGGTCCAAGAAATAGCTCCTAAACCTACACGGTTTAGGAGATATTTGCCGAAAGACAGGCACCGCTGTCTACGGCGCATGAGCCGTAGACAGCGGTGCGCAGGCGCACTGAGCGTGCCGCCGCCAATGGCGATATGCCACGCGTGGTGACTCCAGTGCGCATGCCAGCCGAATGACAGCGGCGGAGCAGAGAGACCCACCGAGAAGATGGATGCGCCGGAGTATAGGGGACAGCGGTGACATCGCTGGCTCCTGTGTCAGGTAAGTGACGCATAATGAACTACTATGCGATGCATAGTAGTCCATTATGCTTTACCTTTGCAGGGAATGAAAGAGGAAGTAAACTCATCAGGGTTTACTTGCTCTTTAAGGCCCCTTTCACACTAAGGTGAGCGGCGTCAACGGTAAAACTGCGCTGTTTTTAGCGCCTCTTTACTGTCGTTTTAGCGGCGGTATTCGGCCACTAGCGGGGCAGTTTTTTATTCTAAGCAAAAAAAAAAATTGTGATTCTCATTTTGCCCAGAATCGTGTAGCTCTAGTTTGTTTTGGCATGATTAGCTGCGATTGGCCCAGTCTACCATGTGGTCACTGTGACCAATCACAGCCAGCAACACAAAACTGCATACAATGGATGGCTTGAAAGAAGTTATCCATTGTTTCATGTGACTCGTTGTGATTGGTTACAGATGGTCCATAGAATCGGAAGTGGGCCGGTACAGTGATCAATCATCGGCTGTGTCCCGTGGATGCAGCCGGTGACAGATCACACGGCAGCTTGATCCGGGAGGATGTCATATGACATCCACCCAGATCGACGAGAGGCCGGACCCATCGTCATTCGGCTATAAGCTGGGTGGCAAGGGGTTAAGCTTAAAATAAGTATAAGGTAGGGCTGCGGATAAAAGGGGGGGGGGGGAGCTACACAGAGGGGGCTCTTTAAGAAACCTTTTACCTTTAGAGACACTTTCACCCCTTCCTGCCCAAGCTAAAGCAGAATGACGGCTACAGTATAGGCTTACTTTGCCAGGAGCACTCCCTGCAGCGTGCGGGTGGTGCGCTGTGTGAACAGATCGGGGTAAAGGGCCAAAGTGGCCCTTTACCCTGTGATCAGCTCTGTCCAATGACAGTTGATCACAGGAAGTTTTTGGCATTCCTTTCCTCACACTAATAGCGCGAGGAGAGAAAAAGAGCCGATAACCGACTTGCGTTAAAGGGAAATCGGCACCGATTATCGGTGCAGTCCCAAGAGGGCTGCCTATCAGTGCCGCCTCATCAGCACACAAAATTTAAAGAGAAAAATTACCTATTTGCAAAATTTTATAACAAACTATGAAACAAAATTTTTGTTTTCAAAATATTGGGTCTTTTTTCATTGTTTAGAAAAAAACAAAACAAAAAAAAACAAAAAAACAGTAGTGATTAAATATCAGCAAAAGAAAACTATGTGTGTGAAAAAAAAAATAATAATAATAATTTCATATGGGTACAGGTGTGAGTGTTCCATGACCATGCAATTGGCAAAGTATGACAGCGCTGAAAATTGACCTGTGCAGGAAGGGGGTGAAAGTGCCCGATAGCCAAGAGGGTAATGTCTTAGTTTGTAAGCTCTTACGATTTCTCTTGTACCAAATTGTTTTGTAACTGTACTGTCTGCCCTCAAAGCTCTGAGCAAACCACTATATAAATTATTAATAATAATAATAATAATAATAATAATAATAATATCAAAATCGGAATATGAGGGAGAGACTGCACAGGAATGCCCATACAGTCCTTGCATTCTGGGCTGCCAAACGCTTGGCAATGCAGGAAGAGTTACTTTTACAAATCACGCCGGGCTGCCCCTCCGGTCCCACACTACACACCAAAGAAGCTCCTGCACCTTTTTGGGGTGTGAAGCGTCACGTGGTATTTTTCCACACAACAAAATGCGAGTCTCCTCCTCACGGTTGGCGCACCATTATGAATTCATGGCACCCGCACGCCTGTTGCACTGCGATTTTTGTGTGGTTTCAGATACAGAGGGTGAATGCAGCCTTGTGGTGATTTCCTGGTGACCACAATCACTGAGGGGAAATCCAACATGTCAGAGTTATCACCAGAATAAGGAGAATGGGGAAATTGTCTAATGGGGACACCTGTTCCAAAAGGCAACTGGGAGGGTGTTTCCTGTCACTGTGGAAAATCAGCTCTGACTTCCTGTTGTGTCTCCAGGACAGGAAGTGAGGGGGGAAGAGGTTGTCACCCCCTCACTACACCATCCAAAACTAAGAAAAATATACTCTCTCTGTCCATACCCTCTAATGAATGATCAGATTCATGGATAGAACAAGAATTTAGAGAAAGCTGGTAGCCAATCACCTCCTCCATGCTGGGCTGTGTAGCCCCCTCAGCCCCTCCCCCATACCTGTACTGTTATAGGCGTTCTCCTCACAGCACTCCACCAGACGGCCGCAGTAGAAGCGGGGGTAGGACAGGTACCCGGTCAGTACAGAGGCAGTGGCTATGGCGATAGCTGTGGTGACAGGCTCCAGGGTCAAAACACCCGACAACAGGGGACCCAACAACACCCCCACAGACAGCCATGACCCCAGCAAACAGCGCCTAGCTCCGGCCATGGGAGCTCCAATCTGCGCATGCACCTCTCGGGCTGTCTGCACGGAAACTCGAGCATGCGCAGAACTCTCTTCTCGTTTCACTCTTCGGCGTACTCTGGGGATCGGAGGGCTTCTTCCTGCTGTAGTGCGCACTCTTCACCTTCCTTGAGAAGAGTCTGGCTGCAGAATGGAGCTCCACATTTGACAGGAAGCACGTGCCCTCCACTCCACTTTTTTTTCTTATTAATATTGAACTTTATTGTAACAAACATTGAACAGCTGTAGGTGGAGCTCCACAGTCGACAGGAAACATGTGTCCTCCACTCCACCTTTTTTTTTTTTCTGAACGTTAAAGCGGTAGTAAACCCGCTGAAATGTATATTTTTTTCATACCTGCAAGCGAAAAGGCATAATGAGCTAGTATGCACCACATACTAGCTCATTATGAAATACCTTAGAACAAGGCCCCAACATCTTGCCCGATACACGCCGAGGGAGCTGACATGTTCCCTTGGCGTGTGTTCCGGATATCGCGGCTCCGACGCTGTGAGTGGCCGGAGCGGCGATATCGTCACTCCCGCGCATTTGCACAGGAGATTTCTTTCCGGCACGGCCCGGTGTCTGCCGGGCTTCCAGACGAGAAACCCCTGTGTTGCCAACTGTCCCGGATTGTGGGATAATCTGAGCTTTCCCCGGTTCCTGAAGGTCTCGAAGCCTACCGTGAAGGGGCAAAGATTGTTTTTTTTATCTCTGATAAACCCTGCTGCAACGAAAGGTAGAGGAGATTTTCTCAGGAATCTCTCCTTCCATGTATTGCGTTGTCATGTCATGTATATGTGTCACCACTGGAGGCTGTATTAAACGTGTTAAAAAAAAAAAAAAACCCTGCAAAACAGTCTCTGGCAGTGAAAGGGTTAAATAGTTCACCTTCGGGAACATATTACATGTTCCACCCATAAGATTTGTTGGTTAAAAAAAAAAAAACTGGCTCCAAACTTTTTTAGCTCCTAGATTCAAGGCAAATTTGTCAAGCCCTGTCTTGTGATGAGAGGAGAAAAAAAAAAAAAAGGTTAAGCAAAAAAAATAAAACATTTACACCCTAGCTCTTTAAATTACTTTCCCCCCCAAAAAAAAGAAATTGTGGAGGCCCCCCCCCCCAACCCCACATATACGCACACACAAAAAGGTAAACACACGTATCAGGGGCATCATTTCACTGGCACACCCAAATTTAAGGTTGGACATGTTGTAAAACTATTTACTCAGTGCACCCTTGTCTTTTATATTTTACCAAAAATGTAGTAATTTATTGCATTTGTTTGCCCCAAAATTCACTTTAGTGTAGGTTTTACTAAAATGTTGCATTTCCTAGACCTCTGCAGTAATATCGTGTGACATAAAATATTTTAACTACCACTATTTTATTCTCTGGGGTCTCTGCTCTCATAAAATACATAATGTTTGGCGGTTTTATGTAATCTTCAGGCCTAAAATGGTTTATTAAAGCGGAGGTCCACCCTAAAGTGGATCTTCCGCTCATTGGAATCCTCCCCCCCTCCGGCGCCACAATTGGCACCTTTCAGGGGGGAGGGGGGTGCAGGTACCTGTACAGTACAGGTATCTGCACCCACTTCTGGGATAGCTCTCTGCGGAAAGGGGCGTAGATTACGCCCCTTTCCGAAAGTCCCCCGCTGCCTGCTGGGAAACGCACAGATCCCAGAGGCAGCGGGTCCATCCTTATTGCGTAGCGCGACTCGCGCATGCGCAGTAGGGAACCGGGAAATGAAGCCAAAAGGCTCCACTTCCTGATTCCCATACCCAAGATGGCGGCGGCAGCACCCGAGAGACGATCGAGAGATCGGCTTCGGGTGCCGACATCGCGGGTGCGCTGGGTGGGTAAGTGTCCTTATTTTAAAAGTCAGCAGCTGCAGTATTTGTAGCTGCTGGCTTTTAAAAAAAAAAAAAAACGGCGGAACTCCCGACGGACTCCCGCTTTAAATGTGTGCAGATGCAAAAAGGACTCTGACAGGGAAAGGGTTAAAGTTGGTTAAAATAAAAATCTGTGGAGCTCCAGTCTGCACCCAGATACAATCAGGAAATGCAGATGTGACAGGACACATCAGCTACACTTCCATGTGTTGTTTCTAATGTCTATTGAATGTGTGTTACATTAAAGTTCATCAAACAAAAAAAAAAGTGGAGTGGAGGCCCCCTACAGCCATTCATTGTTTGTTACAATAAAGTTCAATAAAAAAAAAAAAAAAGTGGAGGCCACATGCTTCCTGTCAAACATGGAGCTCCACTCTGCAGCCAGACCACTTTGTCAGGATGAGAGTTCTTCCTGCTCTAATGCGCGCTCTCATTTTCGTTTCTGGTTGTATTTCCTTCTAAGAAATGATGTCATTGTCCCACATTTCCAGATACAATCCAACCTGTCATTAATCATGGTTATATGACTCTGGGAACTACTTTGCTACATCCAACTATTATTATCCTGATTATTATTATTAGTAGTAATAATAGTAGTAGAAGTAATAAACAATAATATTAGTAATAATAATACTTCTAGTGATAATAGTTGCAGTAGCAATAGTAGTAGTATACTGTATAATAATAATAGTAGAAGTAATAATAATAGTGGTAGTAGATATAATACTACAAGTGATAATAGCAGTAATAATAATATAAGTAGTAACGGGTATAGTATTATTATTACTGTCAGCAAACATGGGCTCCTCTCAAGAACAAGGTTGACATTTTCACTCATAGAAAATTTTCTAAAAGGTGGCAATATAAAAGCAGAGTTTATCAGTGTGAGGATGTAATACACCGCAGAGTGTGCAGAGTGTATCAGTGTGAGGTTTTATTTTTTATTTATTTCAGGTACATAATTTACATAGCACTTTACATATACATTTTACAGTCACATCAGTCCCTACCCTGCAGGAGCTTACAAGCTAAGGTCCCTAACACACATTCATACATACGCTAGGGGCCAATTTAGACAGGAGTCAATTAACTTACCAGCATGTCTTTTGGAGTGTAGGAGGAAACCAGATTACCCAGAGGAAACCCACACAGGCACAGGGAGAACATGCAAACTCCAGGCAGATGGTGTCATTGTCGGAATTTGAACCAGTGACCATTTTTGCTGCTAGGTGAAAGTGCTAACCACTACACCACTGTGCTGCCCAATATAGTAATATAAACCACAGTGTACAGAGTGTGGGGATGTAATACGTAGCATGGTATACAGAGTGTATCAGCGTGGGGATGTAATGCCTAACACAGTGTTGGAATCTAAAACATAGCACGGTGTATCAGTGTGGGGATGTAATACATAGCACAGTGTACAGAGTGTGGCAGTGTGGGGATTTAATACATAGCACAATGTACAGAGTGTGGCAGTGTGGGGATGTAATACATAGCGTACAGTGTAGCTGTATAAGGATGCATAGTGTACATAGTGGTCTACATTAGACTTTCTTAACCAGGGTTCCCCCAGAGGTTGCTGGCAGGTTCATGAGCAGTGGCAGTATAATCTCAGCTGAACATCTCTTTAAAGAGGGGGGGATATAAACTGACTCAATGTAAGATGGCACTCTCCACTGACCACTAATGGGGAAATTTTTCCGTGACCACCACTGTAATATGACACTTCTTACCACCATTGTAAATAGGCCCTTCTTCCCTGATGACAACGTAATAAAGCACTCCTCCACTGACCACCAACATAAGGGGGCACTCTACTACTGACCCCTAATCTAAAGGAGAACTTATTTATATTCTTATGTAACTATGCAACATAAGGGGGTACTCTTCAACTGAATGCCAATATGCTGGGGCACGCTTCACTGACCACTTCTTTCCTGACCACCAACGCAAGGTGGCACTTTTCCACAGACCAACAGAGTAATAGGGCACTCCTTCACTGACCACCAATGTAAAGGAGCATGTATTTATTTTTCTATATAACTTAAAGGGGAACTCTGACTGCCAATGTTAGATGACACCCCTCCACTATCCATTAATGTAAAGGAAGAGTACAGTTTACACCAGCCCTCTAAATTTACACTCGCCTGCTTGCATTTAGTGAGTGTAGGGCTGCTTCAGAGGAGGGGGGGGCAGTACCGCCTGCAGATGGGGTTGAATGGGAGCCGTTCTTCCAGCGATCCGCCAGGGGAAGAGAGGAAGAGGAGAGCCGGCTAAATCATCATACAGAGTGGGGATTGCCCACTGTGACAGCTTTGATTTGGATTGCCTGGAGGCTGCATTTGCGCATGGTCAGCAAAGCTAGCATGTCATTTCCTTTCACTGTGCTAGCTTCTGCATGTCCCACAGGGAACTACATTTTCCATGAGTCCTTATGCCTTGTATCATGCCGTCTGTTTTACATAACACACGCCCATCTGTCAATCAATAGATGGTTGTGTGTTATGTAAAACGGAGTCAGCACGATCTGAGGTGACAAGCTCAGTAGAGATAAGGAGTGGGCGGGGCATCACAGGAACGGTCATGCAGGTGAGTGGGCGGAGCCTTGGTGAAACTTCTGTGATGCCTGAGATGAAGGAGCAATTCCCCCAATGATTTCGGGACGGCACGTTGTAGTCCAGGGGCAGGCAACCCGTGGCACCCAAAGCCTCTTTTGCCGGCACTCGACTCCCTCCCCATCAGCAGAGCAGTGCAGGGAAGTGTCAGTGAGACAATAATGCATTCCAATTTCAGAATTCCCCACACACCGCACCTGCACTGAGGGGGAGGCACTGCGCCCCCACACATTGTAAGAGATGGGAAACATTGTTTGGTTTTCTAACTAACTGCTGTAGCTGCGATCGTCAGCTTTTGTGATGGTAAAGAGATTGGGTGCAGTTCTGGTGGGGGGGGGGGGGGTCAGTCCCCATTTCCAGGAGAAGGACTGTCATTGGCCACTGCTAAAGCCAATCAGTCCTGCTAGCTCCGCCCACCATCTGGAGGAAGATGACTCGTTTGGTTGTCACTACCAATCTCAGAAAGAAGGGATTTCACTGCGATTAAGAAAACCACAATCCGGTGACAGTTTGTGGAATTACTGTTGAGCTTCTGGGAATTTTGTTGAAATTATTCCTGAACCTTTGCGTCACTTACTGCTGAACCCCGGCACTCTGTGTCCCTTTAAGGCAGAGCCAGTATTCAGCGCAATGAAAATCACACCCAACTTTTCCTGTGGCGCAAAGCGCCACACTTTTTCTCAGCTGCAGGGGGGGACCCAACTTATGATCCTGCACACAGGCCCACTGCTTTCAGAAAATGCCCCTGACCTGAGATCATTGTGCATCCATTCCAGATGCTTGTATGTGACATCACATGCATCACATACATGAACATTGGCTGGATGCGAGAGTTGGATCAGCAGGATAAGTGTGCCAGGACAGGTAGATGTGTCTCATCTCGGCTTCCTTTCACCACTCTGCATATCACAGATGAGAAGAGGGTACAGTGGTGGGGCAGATGAGCAGGAGGGTACAGTGGTGGGGCAGATGAGCAGGAGGGTACAGTAGTGGGGCAGATGAGCAGGAGGGTACAGTGGTGGGGCAGATGTGTAGGGAGGTACAGTGGTTGAAGGAATGAGAAGGGAGTTCAGCAGTGGGACAGAAAGCAGGGGGTACAGTTTTTCAGCAGATGAGCAGGGAGGTTCAATGTTGGGCCAGATGAGCAAGGGGGTTTAGTGTTGGGCCAGATAAGAAGGGGGTTCAGTGGTGAGACAGGGGCAGATGTGAAAGGAAGTGTATTGGGGCAGATGAGCAGGGGGTTACAGTGGTGGAACAGATGAGGTGAGGGTTCAGTGTTGGGCCAGATGAGCAGGGGGTTACAGCGGTGAGACAAAGGAGCAGGGGGGTACAGAGGTATGGCAGATGTGCAGAGGAGAAAGGAACACATGGCCAGGGGTTACAATGGTGGGGCAGAAGAGCAGGGGGTACAGCGGTTGGAAAGATGTTCAGGAGATACAGTGGTGGGGCAGATGAGAAGATGGTTCAGCGGTGAGACAGAGGAGCATGGGGGTATGGCAGTGGAGCAAATGTGCAGGGAGGTACAGTGGTGGGGCAATTGAGAAAGGGGGAACATTGGTGGGACAGAAGAGCAGGGTGGTATAGTGGTGGGGCAGAAGAGCAGGGTGGTACAGTGGTGGGGCAGAAGAGCAGGGTGTACAGTGGTGGGGCAGATGTGCAGGGGGTTACAGTGGTGGGGCAGATGAGTAGGGTGGTACAGTGGTGGGGCAGATGAGTAGGGTGGTACAGTGGTGGGGCAGAAGAGCAGGGTGGTACAGTGGTCGGGCAGATGAGTAGGGTGGTATTCTGAGAAAGAGGAAGCAGAGTCGTATCCTGATTACAGGAAATGAACATGAGAGCTTTCAGATACAGGGGGAAAAGGTAAATATGTGAACATCCTTACTGTTATTTGAAAAACAACTAGTGAAATAGTTAACAGATTGAATATTTACATCACCTACTGTTTTTTTTTTTCATTTTTAAAGCTCTTCTTTAATTCTGCATAAAACATTTAAAAGTGCTTTTTCATGAGATCATTTATAGGGACATGACAGAGTAGGGGTTGGGTGGGGCAACTGCTGGCGATTAACCCTTAAGGCCTGGGTAGTGTTGCACATGCTGAAAATATGATCAGTAATTCCAATGTGCGAAGGGAGCAGGCCGGGTGAAACCAGAAGTGTTTTTATTGAAAAGTTTCTTGAATGACAAAAACACGTGACCTTCAGTCTGATAGACCGGCTAGCAACTGCTATTCTGTTCGTACATAGTACTACACATCTATATCTATATTGATAACATTCTCATATACATGTAGCGTCTTGAGGTTTAGTCGGGGAGCTCCTCACCAAATTCCTTGTCAGCGGTATCTATTGCAGTCACCAAATTCCTTAGCAGTATCTATTGCAGTTAATTGATAGAGCTCTATTGATTTCTCCCTGTTTGACCTTGTTGCACTTTCCTCTTCTACCACTAGGTGGCTGGGAACTTGGCGGTACTAGATATGAGAAGGACAACCCAAGGTCAAGTTATGGGTATATGCGTTCTCAGCCAATGGGCAGGGGTTTTCTTGAATCCCTTGGCCTGCTGGGAGAACCTATATATTCGGGTGAGGTCAGGTGATCTATGTTCTGTGCCACCCGGACCACTGTCTGGGTGGATGTGGGTCATACGCCCCAGGGTGCTATGCCAGAGATTGGGCCTATCCCAGGGGGCATCTGGCTGCCAGGCTGTGTGAGGGCCCATCCAGAAGTAAGAGGGCAGCGCAGGGTTGGGACTACGGCTTGCAGTCCAACCAAAAGTGAGGTTGGGCCACCCGGAGAACCTGTTGAGGTTGGAGGTAGAAGGAAAGCTGTCGCCACTAAGGGGAAATCCACCTTTACCAGGGACCACAGTGAGTAACTGAAGCAAGTACTGGAGCCGTATTCTCACCGAACGGGCATGGTTGAGAATCGGGAAAGTTCAGGAAGTGATCATGTCAGAGACCCAATCAGCGGAGGTGATGCTTGCAGAGCAGTCTTATGTGTCAAGCCAGGGACCGAGCTGGTCAGCAGGGAACCCAGCAGGAAAGCGTGGTTGACGCTTGAGGGAGATAACGCAGCAAAAACCTTCAGTTCACAGTATTCAGAATCCGTAAATCAGAGGTTCCAGTGAGAGACTAGAAGCTCAAGGGCCTGAAGAACTACAAGTAGAAGTTGTAGTGAAACTGAGTGAACTGTTGAGCTTTGTGTTATGTACTGTTGCCATAGGGGACAGCAAGCCTGCACATGCAGAAATGGCGCCTTTCCCTGTTCGACTGTCCTCCTTTTGAAGTCTCGGAGTCTGCTAATTGAAAGTGCAACTACTTAAAGCGGAAGTAAACCCATCCATAAAACAGTTTCATTTCCGGGGCATGCCGGAAATGTAACACTCCCATTGGTTGTGCTTTCAATCAAACTGTTAAACCATCCAATGGCTGGTGTCATGACTGATCACATGTGCAGCATCATGGTAGTTTTATATAAAACAGAGGCAAAGATGGCAGCTTCTTTGGCTGAAAACAATAGGGGGTTTACTTACACTTTAATGTGTCCTGGCCCTAACCCTATTTCCCTTCAAAATATAAAAGGACTGTTAAAAGAAATAAAACCTCTTTTGCATCCAAGAAGTGTCTGGTGCCCAATGACTTTCACCATCTTTGCACCCACTATGCCTCACAACCCACTACATATGGAAGGATGTCAGCTGTCTTTGGCTTTGAAGGTCCTCATTAGGCTGAAAGAGGTTAAAGACTTTTCTACATACAGGAATAATGTCCTCATAGAAAATAATAAACAATTGCACATGTGCTGGTATGATATTTAATCACACAACAGCCTTTACTGATCCCAGAAATGTAAATTAAATTGATTTTGCCCTGTTTATAGACCTAAATATGTTCCCTCTCACCTGCAATGACAAACACATGACCTACACATAGCTCCCAACTGTCTCTGATTTCGAAGGACTGTCCCTGATTTTGAGCAATGTCCCTCTGTCCCTCATTTTAGTCTGATCCATATAGTTGTATAAAAATGCACTTTTTATCTTTCCAAAAGTGTTTCCCAGTGCTAAACCGTTCATCCAATTTCTAAAAATTCCTGCATTTGTACATTTTAAAAGCCAATATAAAGGAATACTAGTGGTAAACAAAAACACTTGGGTAGTAGTGGTAGTAGGTATCCCTCATTCCCATCTCAAAATGTTGGGAGGTATGCCTTCAGTCTCAGACCGGATAGCAACTGCTATTCCGTTCCCACCAGAAACACAGGTCTGTCTTTTTGGTTCCCCCTGCTATTTCAGCAGTGGTTCCATTAGAATGTGCTCTCTGTCGTTCAGGCTTTTAACTCTATGATGCCATCTACTGGTGATTTATTAGAAATGCCATACGTTTTACTTTCTCCATGACAGAACTATAATCCTTTTTTATGGGGAACCTGATTTTGACATCTTTTACACTAGTAACTCAGGACTTGAAATTTTGAGCCCTGGTTTACACTGTCTGTGTTTCTTTTTGTCCTATAGAGAGGGGAGGAGAGTATTACATTCCCTCTCTATGTGTCATATATGCTGTGTACATCACATTCATTATCCTTTTATTTATCATATCAACAATTTTTACCCATCATCTTAATGTATTGTGATATAATCATTTTGTAACAGGGGTTCTCTGAGACCTACAATTATTTCAGGTAGTTCTTTTATTGTAAAAGGTTGAGAGAGTATGACAACAGCTGGTAATGCCTGGGAGCATGACGTCACCCATAAGCTGGCCATAGATGGATCAAAATTCAGCAGGGCCAGCAAGGTAATTTCAGTCCAACACCTGTAGATCACTGCTGTAGGGGTATCTTGGGACTTTGCTATTTTTGGTTGAGATCCAGTTCCCAACAAATGGAACACTCTTCAAACGTTTTTTTTTTCTTTTCTTAACTTTTACTAAACTTCAACTTCCAGGTAGGTTCAGACCATTATGACTCCAAAGTTGCGTAGATGGGTGCAACTTGGATACCACTTTGGCTTTAACCATTAATAATAGACAACTGTTGCATTGTATAACATTCAGGTATGACTTTCATGCACTGTTTGAGGGTTAACATTGAAGTGTATGGCCCTAAAGTTGCATGAAAGTCGCACATACAGTTGCATCTCATAAAATTAGAATATCATCAAAAAGTTATTTCAGTAATTCGATTCAAGAAGTGAAACTCAAATATTTTATATAGATGCGTTACACACAGACTGATATATTGCGCGCATTTCTTTATTTAAATTCCTATGATTATGGCTTACAGCTGCTGAAAACCCCAAATGGAGTATAAAAAAAAAAAATTTGAATATTACATATAAAAAAAAAGGATTTTTAATACAGAAATGTTGGCTTACTGAAAAGTATATCCATGTACCGTATATTATGCACTATATCAATACTTGGCCGGGGCTCCTTTTGCATGAATTACTGCACCAATGCAGCGTGGCATGAATGCGATCAGCCTGTGGCACTGCTGAGGTGTCATGGAAGCCCAGGTTTCTTTGATAGTGACCTTCAGCTCATCTGCATTGTTGGGTCTGGTGTCTCATCTTCCTCTTGACAATACCCCACAGAATCTCTATGGGGTTTAGGTCAGGTCCATTTGCTGGCCAATCAAGCGTAGTGATACCGCGATTATTAAACCAGGTATTGGTACTTTTGGCTGTGTGGGCAGATGCCAAGTCCTGCTGGAAAATGAAATCAGCATCTCCCGAAAGCTGGTCAGCAGAGGGAAGCATGAAGCATTCTAGAATTTCCTGGTAGATGGCTGCGCTGACTTTGGACTTGACAAAACACAGTGGATCAACACCAGCAGATGACATGGCTTCCCAATTCATCACTGACTGTGGATACTTTAGCATTTCATTTAGAAATCAAGGTCCCAGAGTCTGGACGAAGAGCGGAGAGACACAGAATCCAAGTTGCATGAGGTCCAGTGTGAAGTTTCCACAGTCAGTGATGATTCGGGAAACCATGCCATCTGCTGGTGTTGGTCCACTGTGTTTTATCAAGTCCAAAGTCAGAGCAGCGCTCTACCAGGAAATTCTAGAGCATATAGAATGTAGGCACTAGTTGTAAGCTATAATCATCAAAATAAAAAGAAAGAAATGCTTGAAATATATCACTCTATATAATATACGAGTTTCACGTTTTGAATTTAATTACTGAAAAACTAACTTTTTGATGATATTCTAATTTTATGAGATGCACTTGTATATGAATGGTTATCATTGGAAAACATGGGGAACGAGTTGTCATGCGACTTTGATGTCCAAAGTTGCATAACAAGTCACACAAGGGTGAATACAGCCTTAGCTCTATGCCTATATTCTGTGTGCAGAAAGCTTAAGTACTGGAAGACATATCGTTTTAAAATATTATCCAATTTGTCTTGAAGTTTCTGTGTGTCTGAGACTTTCACTAATAGCGAAATAACTAAAAGTAATGGATTTTCACAAGTATGGCAGGTGGGTTGGAAATAGGGCAAAGGAGGTTCAGGTTTCCATTCATTGTAAATGAGGAAATGGCCGTTTTCTAAATAGTTTGCATAGTTAGCAGCCATTTCCTCATAGCTCATGTTGTTGTGAGGGAAATCTGAAGCTACAATTCAAATATCAATGGATCCTCTCCTCATCTTGGCTTTCTTGGTGTTTTTTTGTCTTGTGATTAAGATCATTAGCTGCATCACTGCCATCACACATTGGTTTTGTCGATTTCTGTGGTGGCTTTATCTTGTTTTCTTCATTGCTCTGGTGATTACATTGTGGAACATCGGAACCTGGATCAGCCTTTTACCGCAAAGGTAACACCTACGGGGTTTGTGGGAATATCTCTGGCTTGCTTGGAAAGCGGTTCTATAAAGAGAACGTACAGTGATTTCTTTTGGGTGAATTTATAGTGTATTTTTATCTTCAAAACTTTTTTTAAATAGCTTGGGGAAGGTTTAGAACCCCTGTCAAATTTTATTGCTGTCTGTGACCCTCTACCTGGGAGATTAACAATCACAATCGGTGTTGGTCACCACTGTGTTCAGGATAGTGAGTGCCAATCCTAACCTTAACCCTTAAAATGTAACCAGGGACGTTGCTAGGTCTACAAAATCTGGGGCTAGAGCACATAGCAGCGAAGTAAAGAATCATACACTTTGGCAGGCATACACATGTATATAAATATGTGTGAGTGAGTGAGTGAGTGAGTGTGTGTGTGTGTGTGTGTGTGTGTGTTAGTGAGTATATTTATTATCATTACACCAGGGTCCCCAGAGGGGACCACCCCCCCACAGCAGGGTCCCCAGAGGGTGTGTGTGTGTGTGTGTGTGTGTGTTAGTGAGTGTGTGTGTATGTTAGTGTGTATATTTATTATCATTACACCAGGGTCCCCAGAGGGCCGCCCCCCCTACAGCAGGGTCCCCAGAGGGCCCCCTACAGCAGGGTCCCCAGAGGGCCCCTTACAGCAGGGTCCCCAGAGATCCTCCCTCCCACTTAAATCAGGGTCCCCAGACCCCCCCCCCACATCAGGATTTACCCCCCTAATGACCAGGCTATTTTTTGCAATATGGCACTGTGTCGCTTTAACTGAAAATTGCACAGCCGTGCGATACTGTATCCAAACAAAATGTATGTCCTTTTTCCCACAAATAGAGCTTTCTTTTGGTGGTATTTGATCACCTCTGCTTTTTTTTTTTTTTGCAATATAAAAACAAAGACTGACATATTTAAAAAAAAAAATAATATATATTTTACTTTGTGCTATAATAAATATCCCCAAAAAATATAAAAAAAAAAAATGTATTCATCAGTTTAGGCCAGGGGTGTCCGAATTTTTTTCAAAGAGGGCCAGATTTGATGAAGTGAACATTCTTGAGGGCCGACCATTTTGCCTGACATTCTTAGAACCATTAAAATTTGGTCTAAGTGTGTCCGTTCGAGCACTAATACTCGGCCCAAGAAGAATTCTCTTGCCTTTGTCGTGCTCATTCCCGACACACAGACTGCTGCTCTGCTCTTTAGGGGTACCATCAATTCCTAATGGTACCCCACACATTGGAAAACGTGGGATGCTTTTGGTGCAGTGCAATTAAAAAAAAAAAAGCTTGGACTTCTTTCCCTACATTTTTGTGGGTAGGGAAGCCCATTGAAATGAATGGGCTGCCCTACACCCAGCACGCAGCCACACAGATGTGAACCAAGGCCTTGTTCACATGTCAGGTTGGAGGGGCAGTAGAACCGCATGGTTAAGCTTGAAATAAAACAAAATGAGGGGAAGAAACCCCCCCCCCCTTTTTTTTTTCCCCTGGGAGGAAGGTTTATTTTATGTTTTTTACTTTTGTAATTATAATTCAGTTGTTTTTTTCTGTTTAGTTTGTAAATTGATTATAAATGTATGTGAAATATTTTGTCTTTGATCTGATTGATATATTTTCTGTATTTTTGAAATTGATAAACCTGAGGAAGCGTTGACCAAAAACACGAAACATGTAGAGCGCCAGAATATATTTAAGATCGGTTCTGTAATTAATACCCTGTCTAGTGTAATCCTTTCTTATATTGAATATTAATGTACATTTTTTCACCCTTTGGGTATATATAACCAATAGATACAGATATGGACACTGCCTAAAATATACTAATATAGACAGGATATAAAGCAGTACTTGATATGCTTTTACCTTTTTTTTTATTTTTTATAAATAAATAATTTCTTTTTTATATGTTCTTTTCTTGTTGTGTATTTAAACATAATATTATGCCTAAAAAGTCCAATATAACCAACATTTTTTTTTTTGTTTTTTTTGTGTGTGGGTTTCTCTCCCCTTTTTAGAGAATGACATTTTTGGTATGGGGATATTGAGATAGCCGTTCACGCTAGCTTTTTATACTCAACCCAGACCAATGATTGGTGTTTGGACTATACCGGTACTTTATATATAGAGAGAAAAAGGAAAGATAGATAATAATAAAATTTAACACGTTTAATAATTACAAAAAAGACGAAATACAAAGTATCATAAATAAAATCATAATACACCCCAGATTAACATATACAGGTACTCATAACAGAGTTCAATTCTGGTGGCATATAGGGAAGGTTCCTCTACTAGTTTCGCGGATCATCCGCTTCTTCAGGAGGATGTCTATATAAAATGAATAACATACAATTCATTAACAGTCAACAAATTCATATAGATAAAGAGATAGAACATTATTCAGCCAATAATTATATAAAATAGCAAATAAAAGTAAGAATATGGGGACATTTACTCACCCAGAGGGTCAGAGAAAGGGAAGATAAAAAACAAACTTCGGGTAAGTGGGCCCCTTTTATATTCCCCCTCCGGCGGACATGGGGGATGGAATGAGTATGGCACTAGTAGAAATAAAGTATTTAACTCAATTAGCGGAGAGAAAAAAAAGAGACACACAGCACCACTCTCTACCGTCAAATAACAGTAAAAGCTTACCAGTCACAGAGTATGCAGATATTTGTGGTAACCAAAGTGAGGTATCACACAAAATTCGATGGTATAAGCAGTTAGTGAAAGCAGTTAGTGAGACTGCAAATGATTCAGCATGTTGGATAAGGGTAAACAGACCGCTGCTTTATGGGATCCTCAACGAGCGTTGTGTCAGGCGTGCCTGCCGGCGGGAACATCGGCGGTGTCTGACGTCACGCCGCCAGCGCCTCCACACTGTGCAGATGCGGAGTAGGGTAACGCCGCACCGGAAGTGTGCAGGAAGGACCAAATAGACAGCGGAAACTCCGGTGTCACTGTCCTAAAACCTGCAAGCCATGGGGGAAGGAAAAAACCGCCCCAGGCCAGGGGGAGCACATGTCCGCCGGAGGGCGAGATACCAAACAGGGATTCCACCAACAAATACATATCGGGAGGGAAGTTACACCAGGAGAAAGGGGGAAAAAAAAAAGGGGGGAGGGAGAGAGGAGGAAAGGACAAATTTTTCTCTAATAGGTCTGGGCAAGGAAAAGTCCCACAATATACAGCAAAAGTTTTAATAACAATTAATATATTTATCATTGATTCAATAATACAGACATGGTATTACAATAGCATATCTGAATAATCTAAGACAATGTACATGCCATAAGAAAAAGGGGGAAGGGGGAAAATTCCCAAAGAAGAATATTGGAAGAAAAAAAAAAAAAACCTGGGAAGCTATCTTGACCAACTGCAGCTTGGAGCTAATGAGAGCTTTAATTGAACAATACAACTCTGACATGATTCTGTTGGATAAAGAAATTGAATGCCTGAATCGGGACTATCTACATTTAAAAGATAACCCATTATTTGAACACAAGTGGATAGAATTGAAAACCCGTTTGGAAGCATTAAACAAAACTATCATTGTCAAGAAACAGATAAAATTTGGTAAAGATAAAGCTGCATTTGGTGAAGGTTATGCTTACCAATGGTCAGGTAAAAATACAGGGAGGAAGCCTCCTCTTTTTCGAGGTAATACAGCTATAAATCCAATTATGGAAATTCAGATTCCTCACTGTCATCAGCTTACTCAATGCAAAGCAATTTAAGAACGGAGGTTAACCCTATGACCAACTCGTCCCGTAAAAGATTACGTTATGCTGGAGGTACTCCACCAGCGAATATAAAAAAAAAGATAAAAAGTCCTCTAAGACATCAAAAACTACACGCAGCACCTAGTGACACCCCTCTACCTGTAGAGGGAGCTGTCGGTCAATCTACATTACATGGCACTATTCCTAAAGTTCAACTCAAGTTAAATTCCTCACTGATGACTAATAAATATACAAAGATAAATGAAGATCTAATTTTTTTGGATCTCAAGAAACAACAAGCGAACCTGGATTCCTATATCCTCAAACCTACACCAATCCCTCCACATACACCCAATCCGACACCGAACACAACATATTCCTTTTCGGAGGATGAATTATCAGTACTCCACTTAGGTTTGGGTTTTTGCCCTTTAGATAGATTAAAAATCACTGAAACTATTAAGGACTTATATCTCTTTGCACGGAATCTCACTTTCAAATTTATGTTTGATAAGGATCACACCAACTTAAATCTTGAACGTCAACTTACTGAGAGCACTAAGCACTTTACTATGGCCGAATTTAGGGCACTCCGGGACTTGATGCTCCTTTACGATGAGGGTGAGACCGAGGACCCCCCCTCTTTCTTCCCAAACCCCTTATCCATCATAACCTACTACTGTTAATCGATTAGAATCTATTCCTAAAAAGTTCCGACTATGCTCCCGTAGGTTCCCTGACCTTACGACATGCCCTGCCATTTGGGCCTTTCTCCAAGCTACCATTAAAGATCTTAAAAGGCAACAATGGCATAAAGTTAGCCCTAACCTAGATCATCGACAGTCTCGGGCACGTAGATCCCTACAAAGACACACAGACTTAGTATTGTGAAACCATCTGATGAAGGTGGAAATATCGTCCTCATGACGCATAACCAATATCAAACTATGTGTATGGCCATCTTGAATAACAGCACCTGGTATCAACCAATTGACCAGTCTGTTACCATGTTATTCCATCAGGAACTCTGTGTACTTTGCACTGAGGCCCACAATTTGGGCCTCATTGACAAGGACACTTTGGAGTTCCTGGTCCCCAAATTTCCGATTGTTCCTACTTTCTATGTCCTCCCTAAAACACACAAAAACCTACAATCCCCCCCCAGGTAGACCAATTGTTTCAGGAATGGGTTCCTTAACTGATAACGCTAGTAAATTGGTGGATGCCTACTTAATGCCCCATGTACGAAGTTTACCGTCCTATATTAAGGATACCACAGACTTGCTACAACATCTGGATGGGATCCAGATCCCTCCGGATGCCCTCCTCGTGGCAATAGATATCGAGGCTTTGTACTCGAGTATCCCCCACGAGTTGGGCGTCCGGACGGCTGGATCCTTCCTAGATGAACAAGATCTAAATACATGGCCTTTTAATAAATTCATCTTGTCTCTGCTGGAATTTATCCTTAACCACTTCAATACAGGGCACTTTCGCCCCCTTCCTTCCCAGCCCAATTTTCAGCTTTCAGCGCTCTAGCGCTTTCAGTGACAATTGCGCGGTCATGCTACACTGTACCCAAATTAAATTTTTATCATTTTGTTCGCACAAATAGAGCTTTATTTTGGTGGTATTTATTCACGACTCCGTTTTTTATTTTTTGCGATATAAGCGCAAAAAAGCGGAAATTTGGAAAAAAAAAACAATATTTTCTTTTTTCTACTTCAATAAAAATCCAATAAAATCAAATTTTGTCATAAATTTAAGCCAAAATGTATTCTGCTACATGTTTTTGGTAAAAAAAAATCCGTTAAGTGTATAATAATTGGTTTGTGTGATCACGGACATATGTATGCAAATGATCATGTACATATGTGTGCAGGTGATCACGTACATATGTGTGCAGATAATCATTGGGACATGTGATTTTAGTGGGACATATGTGGGGGACATGTTTTTATTATTAGGGACATGTGTTTTTATTATTTGGGGACATGTATGTTTTGGGGACATGTGTGGGGACATTGTGTTTATACTGTGTGATGTGTTTACTGTGTGGTGTGTTTACTGTGTACACTAGACTGGTGATCAGTGAGTAAAAAGCTGTAAAAAGCAGCTCATACTCACTGATCAGCAGCCAGCTGCAGCGATCTGCTCTCCTCTCCACAGCGATGACTTCTGTGTGAGGAGAGGAGGAGCCGATTGCCTAGCAACCGGCTGTTTGTTTACATCACATGACGGCCGTGATTGGACACGGCCGTCATGTGATCAGGAGGGCCAATCACAGAGCCCTCCTGCCGATCTGAGATGCGCCGTGTCCGGGTGACACGGGCGCATCGGGATCGCGCCGCTGCGCGGGCGCGCGCGCGCGCGATCCCGCTACTCCTGAATGACGTTCCTGAACGTCCTATCAGGAGTAGGCGGCTCCCACCCGGCCGTATATGTGCATTGGCCGGGTGGGAAGTGGTTAAAGAGGGATTCTACCTAAAAAAAAAATATTAAAAGCCAGCAGCTATAAATACTACAGCTGCTGACTTTTAATAAATGGACACTCACCTGTCCCGGGTTCCAGCGATGCCGGCAACCGAGGCCGTTTGATCGCTCGGCTCTCGGCTGCCGCCGTCACCATTCTAGGTGAGGGAATCAGGAAGTGAAGTGAATCGGCTTCACTTCCCGGTTCCCTACTGCGCATGCGCGAGTCGCACAGCGCAATAGGAATTGTCCACGCTGTCACTGGGACCCGTGTGTGTCCCAGCAGACAGCGCGGCAGGACAGGAAATGACAGACTCCCACGGGAGTCTATGCCCGGAAGTGGGTGTAAATACCTGTCTTTGACAGGTATCTCCACCCCCCTGTAAGGTGCCAATTGTGACACCGGAGGGGGGGGGGGTTCCGATCAGCGGAAGTCCCACTTTAGGGTGGAACCCCGCTTTAAAAAGAATTTCTATTTAATAACCAATATTATTTACAGGCCCAAGGCATCGCTATGGGCACTTCGTGTGCACCTGCATATGCAAACCTATACCTGGGTGGCTGGGAGAGATATGTCTATTCCTGTGACCACCTGGCTCCTTTTTTAGAAGACACTTTGCTTTGGTATCGTTATTTGGATGACCTATTTTTAGTTTGGACAGGAACAAAGGAAAGACTATTACAATTTATACAGGCATTGGGCAATAACCATGAAAGTGGTCAGCCTTCGCGCCGCTAAGTGGTAATGAGTGACTAGAGTGGAAAAAAATCCAAAATCAAAATTAATGAAACACAGATGCTGTGAAAAAGAGCCTGAGTGATATAAAGTGCAAATGCTAACTAAAAAATGCAGCAGGACAAAATAGTGAACACAAACTATCAAATAATGGATATAGAGGGGTGGGTCCTGCGCAAATCGTGCCACTCAAATAAATACACAAATTCAAACTAATATAAATATGTGCATACATATAATGCCGTGAAAAAAATATATAGTTCATATAACAGCACGGGTAAAAATATAAAAAATGGAGAAGGGATCAGTGATAGAATACTGATAGAATGTCCGCTACTCAAGGCTCCCAGAACTCTCACCTTCAAACGAAGTGAATAAACAAATCAAACAAACTCCAGGATTCTCTTATTACATTCATTAATAATAGTCATCAGGAAATCCAAAGGAGGGATGTAATGATACAATTCCGCCACTAGAGGGCCAGTCCCAGCTTATAGAATAGGTAATATGGATCTTCACTTCTATTCCACAGTATATGGCTCAAAATAAGAGAAAGGAGGGGGAGAGAGAGAAACAGGAGACTTCCATAGTGTAGTAGTTTAAAAAACGGCAGGTAGATTTATTAAGAAGCAGTAAAGACTCTCACATTTAAATTGCAAAAAACAAACACAATCAGGAAGAGGGTGTAATGGCAACTTCCTGCCTGTCTTACTCTACTTCCGGTTCATCCTATGGCCACTCCCTACGCGATACGTCATGTGACTTCTTCATGGGGACATGACGTAACGCGTAGGGAGTGGCCATAGGACGAACCGGAAGTAGAGTAAGACAGGCAGGAAGTTGCCATTACACCCTCTTCCTGATTGTGTTTGTTTTTTGCAATTTAAATGTGAGAGTCTTTACTGCTTCTTAATAAATCTACCTGCCGTTTTTTAAACTACTACACTATGGAAGTCTCCTGTTTCTCTCTCTCCCCCTCCTTTCTCTTATTTTGAGCCATATACTGTGGAATAGAAGTGAAGATCCATATTACCTATTCTATAAGCTGGGACTGGCCCTCTAGTGGCGGAATTGTATCATTACATCCCTCCTTTGGATTTCCTGATGGCTATTATTAATGAATGTAATAAGAGAATCCTGGAGTTTGTTTGATATTTTTATTCACTTCGTTTGAAGGTGAGAGTTCTGGGAGCCTTGAGTAGCGGACATTCTATCAGTATTCTATCATTGATCCCTTCTCCATTTTTTATATTTTTACCCGTGCTGTTTTATGAACTATATATTTTTTTCACGGCATTATATGTATGCACATATTTATATTAGTTTGAATTTGTGTATTTATTTGAGTGGCACGATTTGCGCAGGACCCACCCCTCTATATCCATTGGGCAATAACCACCTTAATTTGAAATTTACATTTAATTTTGATCATGAACGAATTTCTTTTTTGGATCTGCTTATTATAAAACGTCCCGATGGTACTCTCTATACAGACCTTTTCCGAAAACCTACGGCAGGAAATACCCTTCTGTACGCTACTAGCGCTCACCCAGAACCCTTAATACGCAGTATTCCTTTTGCGCAATACCTGCGCTTACGTAGAAATTGTACCTTGGATACAGACTTTAAACTACAAGCTGATGCGTTACGGAACCGTCTCTTATTGAGGGGTTATTCCTCGACGTGCCTGAGAAAAGCATTTAATAAAGTAACCTCACGTTCCTGCAATAGGTTATTGCACCAACGACCTAAAACCACAGATAAGGATTCTGTTAGATTTATTACTACGTACTCTGCCCATCATTCAATCCTCCGGGATATTTTAAGTAAAAACTGGCATCTCCTTACGGACCATCATATATTAATCAAGCTTGTACGTTCTACACCAGAGGTAGTATTTCGCAGAGCCCAGTCCCTACGAGACCATCTAACAAAAAGTCCCTATACTCCACAAAATCTGATATCACATACTATTCGAGGTACATATAAATGTAATGACTGTCCCCGTTGTCCATGGATTATGGAAGGAAATAAATTCACGTTACCTAATGGTGAATTATTTCGGCCACGTACCTTTTCTGACTGTGGTACTAGGGGTATTGTATATATGATGGTTTGCCAATGTAAAGCATTTTATATTGGCAAAACAATTCGGGAATTCAGACAACGCATTGGAGATCACCTCTATTACTCAGGAAATGGAAAACTTACAACAATTGGGAGACATGTTGGTCTCCACCACCGGTTTGATACTTCCGTTGTCCAGTTCTACGTATTAGAGGTGATCCCCCCAAACCCAAGAGGTGGGGATTGGGACCGAGCGATCCTACAGAGAGAAACCCTCTGGATCGAACGTCTCAATGCCAGCCATCCTCCCGGACTTAATGAGACAATTTCCTACAAACATTTCCTTTAGATAGTATGGTTGAATTTTTTTTTTTTCTTCCAATATTCTTCTTTGGGAATTTTCCCCCTTCCCCCCTTTTTCTTATGGCATTGTCTTAGATTATTCAGATATGCTATTGTAATACCATGTCTGTATTATTGAATCAATGATAAATATATTAATTGTTATTAAAACTTTTGCTGTATATTGTGGGACTTTTCCTTGCCCAGACCTATTAGAGAAAAATTTGTCCTTTCCTCCTCCCTCCCCAATCTTTTTTTCCCCCCCTTTCTCCTGGTGTAACTTCCCTCCCGATATGTATTTGTTGGTGGAATCCCTGTTTGGTATCTCCCCCTCCGGCGGACATGTGCTCCCCCTGGCCTGGGGCGGTTTTTTCCTTCCCCCATGACTTGCAGGTTTTTAGGACAGTGACACCGGAGTTTCCGCTGTCTATTTGTTCCTTCCGCGCACTTCCGGTGCGGCGTTACCCTATGCCGCATCTGCGCAGTGTGGAGGCGCTGACGGCGTGACGTCAGAAGCCGCCGACGTTCCCGCCGACGGGGCACGCCTGACGGAATGCTCGTTGGGGATCCCATAAAGCAGCGGTCTGTTTAGACCGCTGTGTTTGGGCTGGCGTTGGCGTAGGACCGGTGATTCTGTTTCAGTTATCTGCAATTGTCAGGTAATATGTTTTTGAATACTATCTGGATCTTTACAAATATTCGTGACCACTATATGGGATAGTTGGCCATACATACCTTTCCCTGGTCTCTTTATTTTTGATGTAGACGCAGCGGTGCCTTATTTATAACCAAGATAGTGAACTATCTACAAGTCCAAATTACCGAACAGGCAACGGTATAGGACGGGGGGATTTACCCTGTTTATACACATTTGCCAGGTAATATGTTTACTCTATCTAGATTGTTTAAATATGTGCTACCGCTATAGAAAAGGAATGTGTGTATATATTTTTTCCCCTCTTTCTAATTTTTGATATAGACGCAGTGATATCTTACCCTTATCCAACATGCTGAATCATTTGCAGTCTCACTAACTGCTTTCACTAACTGCTTATACCATCGAATTTTGTGTGATACCTCACTTTGGTTACCACAAATATCTGCATACTCTGTGACCGGTAAGCTCTTACTTGATGGTAGAGAGTGGTGCTGTGTGTCTCTTCTTTTTTTTTTTTTTTTCTCTCCGCTAATTGAGTTAAATACTTTATTTCTACTAGTGCCATACTCATTCCATCCCCCATGTCCGCC
The DNA here is from genome assembly GCF_037356315.1 of Lithobates pipiens. Classification (NCBI taxonomy): domain Eukaryota; kingdom Metazoa; phylum Chordata; class Amphibia; order Anura; family Ranidae; genus Lithobates; species Lithobates pipiens. Next base: position 148,257,545 of record NW_027507685.1, read on the forward strand.
GGAGGGGGAATATAAAAGGGGCCCACTTACCCGAAGTTTGTTTTTTATCTTCCCTTTCTCTGACCCTCTGGGTGAGTAAATGTCCCCATATTCCCCTTATTCTTACTTTTATTTGTTATTTTATATAATTATTGGCTGAATAATGTTCTATCTCTTTATCTATATGAATTTGTTGACTGTTAATGAATTGTATGTTATTCATTTATATAGACATCCTCCTGAAGAAGCGGATGATCCGCGAAACTAGTAGAGGAACCTTCCCTATACGCCACCAGAATTGAACTCTGTTATGAGTACCTGCATATGTTAATCTGGGGTGTATTATGATTTTATTTATGATACTTTGTATTTTGTCTTTTTTGTAATTATTAAACATGTGTTAAATTTTATTATTATCTATCTTTCCTTTTTCTCTCTATATATAAAGTACCGGTATAGTCCAAACACCAATCATTGGTCTGGGTTGAGTATAAAAAGCTAGCGTGAACGGCTATCTCAATACCCCCATACCAAAAATTCCATTCTCTAAAAACTTTGTGGATGATGGTACATCATATTTTGTTTATATTTATCTGAGACTATACTCTCAAATTTTCTAATTTCTCTCCCCTTTCCCCGTTTCTTCCCCTCATTTTGTTTTATTTCAAGCTATTTAAAGGACGTGGCAATTGGATTCTTTATCTTTGAGTGTATCCACAGAAACCACCCTGTGATAGATACACACTTCTTTTATTGCGCATGGTTAAGCTGTGTACCACCCCCAAGTTCTCCTCCTTTAGCTGCAGAGGGAGCAGCTGTGGGGTGTACACATGCTGTGGCTGCAACTGAGGGTATACCCAGGGTGAATGGGCCTGCACTGCAACTACCCCGCAAATGTGATGATTGCACAGTTGTGGTATAGTAATGCTGCATTTACGGGCTTAAAACAGGTGGTGAGGAGGCAACATAATGCCTCTTTACCGGCTTTCAAATGCCTCTGAAAAGTGATCTGTGTATGGATTGCTTTTCAGAGGAGCAGCAGTCCTGGCTGCCATCACACACAAGCCCTACAAAAGCATTTCTGATGGTACAAGAATTGGGGGGGGGGGGGTCCGGATCAAAAGTAACATACAGACATATACACACACACACACACACACACATACAAACATACACATGTGCGCCCACACATACATGCACAGACATGCGTAGACATACATTCAGACACGTGCACACACATGCACACGCATACATACAGACACGTGCACACACACATACAGACACATGAATAAAGCCCTTTTAACACTAATCTAGCTTTTAGTACAATACAGTACCTTTCCACCTTCCTCATTCAGCCGGGTACTGCACTATAGGGGGAAGAAGAGAGCACAGCACAGTCCCCTGCACTTTACTTTCACTTTTGAAGCTGATGGATCTTCTCACAGTATCGGGGACCCGGCTCATCTGACAGCCCTGATCTCACGGCACACTGGTTGAGAGACTGCTTTAGATAGCCAGACGGGCCATGGGCCGCAATTGGCCCGCCGGCCGGACTTTGGACATGCCTGGTTTAAGCCAATATGTATTCTTCTACATATTTTTAATAAATAAAAATCGCAATAAGTGTATAGTGATTGGTTTGCACAAAAGTTATAGCGTCTATAAACTATGGGATAGAATTATAGACTTTTTTTATTGTCTTTACTGGTAATGGCGGTGGATCTGTGATTTCTAACAGGACTGTGACATTGCGGTGGACAAATCTGACCCCAAGTGACACTTTTTGGGGACCAGTGAAATTTACTACAGTGATCGGTGCTAAAAAAAATAAAAAAAATGCACAGTTTACTGTATAAATTACACTGGCAGGGAAGGGATTAACTGTGTTCCCTGGGTGTGTTCTAACTGTGTGGGGGATGGGCTTACTGGGACAACACAGAGATCACTGTTACTGATCACTAGGAACGGCAGATCTCAGTATTGTCCCCTGTCAGAACGGGGATCCGTCTTGTTTACATACGCAGATGCACACTACCACATGAACAGACCAACGTACAGGTACGTCGGTTTGTGCAGCCAAGCCGCCTTGCCACAGTATATGTGCGGAAGAAGGTCGGCAAGTAGATAAAAAATTACCCAATTAGCATTTCTGGTTGGAGCCATCTTGAGTAAGGGCAGCTGATTAATGTAGCATTTACTTCCTGGAATCCATCTGCCCTTAGCTCAGGAAAATAGGCAAGCAGGTTTACTTAGCTGAGAAAATACCTCTTCCCCCCTCCTGAAGACTCCTGTCATGTGTGACATCATTTACCTAGGTTATTCAAAAGAAAGGGGAATTTTGAGAAAAAGGGACTGGAGGGCAACCAACCCCCGGGACTTTTTTGACGGCACTAGATATACTCAAACCATATATAAAATCATTGAAATTTTTATTTCGTGTACAAAAGAAATTTTTCTGACAAAATAGACAATTACATCCATTTAACATACAAAGTACAAAGTACAGATATAAAGAAATTGGCATGTGGGCCTATAAGACTCCATCTGTTACCACATTCATATATGATTTAGACTGCATTGTTTCTTTCCTACATGTTTCGCTCTTCAGAGCTTCCTCAGGACAATTGCAGTATACAGCAATCAACAAAAAAACTGAAATTATACCAAAAAATTTATTTTAATACAAATACATAATATTTCTGTACACACAATAAACCCCCCCCAAAAAAAAGGGGCATGAGAGGTGTCCACCCACATGGGTTGACACATCTGATTCAATCAGTCTAGTGGTGGATTCGCTCCAGTCCAACAGATTGGTTCAAAAGTAGCGAAACCATCACCAATGAATAATTCAAACACAAGGGCATAATTTACGTATCAATATTGAATAGACAAATTAATTATTAGAAAGGGAACAACTAAGCCATTCCCATGAATGGCCTCCCCAAATTTGATACATGGATAATGTAATTCTCCTTTATGGAGATTGCAGACAGGGTTGTAAATAATCAAAATTAAATTTAAAAAATAAAATAAAAATGAAATAAACAGCTGGACTAAAAAGTATACATAATACTCAAACAGGCAAAATGACATCTTACCCCATATATCTGGAAAATTACTTTTGCTATCTGTCGTTGTTTTCATATATTGTGTGTATCAATTAGTGCTTTTTCATCAAGCAAGCGGACCGCGATAGGAGCCCCTTTAGGGATCCCCCATTCCTACCCCCAAAGGATCTGCAGAGGCACGAGAAACGTATATAAGATATATCTAGGCCATTTAAATATATTTACCAAATGGCACAGTCCATGTTATAAACGTACCTGGTAATACCAAAGCAGTAAATAAAATAGAACCAGTTCAAACATGCCCGATGTCCATGAATACCATATATTGTCAGATAGAATTGGATAGAGTATGTTTCTGAACACGAGAAATTTCTCTGTGCTGATCTATGAAACAAGGAAATAAAAGAAGAAGCCATGTCTCCATCAGTTTTCTGTAGCCATCTCAAAAGTAAAAAGTGCATGGCCCTGAATTTGGACTTCAGGAATCCGGTAGAGACATTTTCTTTCCTACCTGTTAGGTAGAGCACCGTGGTACAGTCAGGGAGATTTCAGAATTTCATCCGTCCGTTTGGCGGTTCCACGTGTCAGCTTCCAATGCTTGTTTGGATAGCACTGACTGGGACCCGCGTTTTGAACTCGTGCCTCCAGCCCAGCGGCGTCTGACGTCACCGCCGGGCTGCGGGCACACCTATTGGGAGGATCCCCTTCGTGCGCGTACAGATGTCCAATGCGCATGCGCGGAGGACGTGTTTCACGTCCATATAGCGCGTCGGCCATTTTGGATTCTGGCCGGAATCAAAAGTTTTGCCAGTAATGACCCATCGACACCTGTACTCTGACTATAGCTTGACATTTGGTCAGAGACAGGCAACCATAATGGTTAAGGGCAATCTGCCCTGATCTTAATCTCAGATGGGTCATAGTGCAAATACATAGGGACAAAGGTAGACCGACATGAATGCCGATCACCGTATGTCTCTAGTTTTAAGGGATGGAAAAAGAAATTATTTTACTTGCAACAAACCGGCAAAAACAGAGAAGGGGAACATCCCATATTAGAAACGGGGCGGGCTGACCAAACCCTCAACTGGTTGGAGAGGGTTATAGGTCAAACCCGCCCCGGGGTGCCCGTACAGACCCAGGAGGGCAAAGGATATTTGGAGGGTCCCTTTTAAATGCAGAGCCCCTACCACAGTCCGCCAGTCTTCGAGCAACCATATTCTTATCAAATTTCTTATTTAATATTTAATACAATATATTGTTGTCCAGTACTGAAAAAAAATAAATAAATAAATAAATAAATAAATAAAAGGTACTAAAACTTCTCTTTGCCTCCCCTCTCCCTCCTCACTTCCTATACAAGGAATGGTTTGAAACTTTGGGATGTGGCACTTTTTTAGTATGTAGAATAATATGACCATTAGCCTTTGTCTATACATATCTTTTGTCTATATCATTTACCTAGGCCTAAGAACCAGAAAGTAACTGAGGAAAATGTTAAAAAAAAAATTAACACAAGTAAATATGATATACTTTACTATCTATTTACGAATGCTAGCAGCTTAAAGGAGAAGTCCAGCCTGAGCTTTTTAGGCTGGGCTTCTCCTAAGGGTCACAGTTTGTGACCAGTTTTCAGTGGAGAGCTGTCTGAAGTCTGCTCTATGCTGACGTCACTGGAATCAGTCGAGGCCCCGCGTCATCCCGACTTCCAGGTCTGGATCCGCTAGCTGCCTTGATTGATGGCAGTCTCAGCGAGCCACTGAGAAGGCCACTCCACAGCTCAGCGCTCCAATGAGCGTGGAGAAGCTGAGAGGAGAGATGTTGACTGGCTGACAGCAGCTCTCCTTGGGATCTGTGAAAATGGAGCCATCGGTGATGTTTGGTGGCTGGGTTCTCAGTGCAGAGATGGCAGGGGACAGATGCAGCATCCGTCTGATGTTACAACCACATAGGCAAGTATGAATAGGAAATAAAATAAAAAATCCCATACTTCTCTTTTAAGGATTCAAAACATTGCTGATTGAGAGTGAAGTTCAGATTTAACAAATCCTAGACACTAGTCTTAACCTCGTGATCTTAAACTGAAACTTAAAGTGAGCTCCACCCAAAAGTGGAGGTTCCACTTGTCTGAACCTTAACCCCCCCCACCTACAAAAAGTTCCAAATGTGATGGGGGGGGGGGGGGGGGCAAATACCTGATTTCGGCAGGTGATGAGAGCTGGAAGGAAGCCCCCCCCCCCCCCCCAATAGTCTTCTGGGACACATCACAGGTCCCAGAAAACTACAGAACCATTCACATGGCATTAGGAGCCGCAAGGCTTCACTTCCTGTTTCCCTTACTTGCAATGCGAGAGGGTTACAATTTTTGCCATGGCCATGAAACAAATCATCGTGGCCACACCATGAGTGCAACCCCATACAGCTTGAGAGGTGGTAATAATGTGGCTTAACTGTCTTTTTTACCACCACCTGACTGCAAGTGTAAACAAGACCTTAATTTTGTTCATGCCTGACAAAAGCCAGTCCTCCTGCACTCCAGGATGGACACATGGTAACGCATTAGCTGCACTGATGCATTTTGGCAGAATAGCAGACTGTGTGGGGGTTATTTACTAAAACCGATGAGTGCAAAATCTGTTGCAGCTCTGTATAGAAACCAATCAGCTGCCAGTTTTTTTTGTCAAAGCTTAATTGAACAAGCTGAAGTTAGAAGCTGATTACTAGGATTGCACCAATACTACTGATATCGGTGCCAATAACGAGCATTTGCACAAGTATCAGTGCTCATGCAAATGCTTCGATGCTCGATCTGATACCGGTTATATCGGGTCAGGCATTCTCAGCATAGTGGGGGGGTCGGGCAGCCTCACAGGTGATCGGTGTCGGTGGTGGGGGGTTACAAGCACAAATCTCCCCGTGTAGATTTCAATAAAGCAGCTCATAGACGCTTCTCCTCCTCTCCCTCCCGTGGCTGTCAGCTGCTTTACTGAAAGCTACACAGGAAGATCGGTGCTTTTATTCCCCCCACTGCCGCACCGATTGTCCCCTGTGTCCTCCTCTGGTGACCCCCGGCTTCCCGTGTGCTTCTCTCTCTCTCCGGGTCCTCCTCCGGTCCCCCCTGTTCCCGGCCCTTCAGGATGGAGTTTACCGGCTCCTTCCTTTTCTGAATGCACTCCCGATATCTCACCAAAGCCTTCCCAACAGGCCTGATAAAATAAAAAATAAAATAAAAAAAAGAATTGTAATAAATACAGTATTTAAAAGGTTAAATTGTAAAAATAATAAAATTAAAGTTATGCGCGACTCCACAAAAAAATATATATAATATATATTTTTTAATTGTAAAAAGATTATAAAAAATAAAGTTGTAAAAAAATAAAATTGTAAAAAAACTACTGACACAGTCCACGCCTCATCAGTGCCACCTATTAGTGCCCATCAGTGCTGTATTTTAGTGCCGCCTCAGTGTCCATCAATGCCACCCATCAGTGCCACTGTCACATGACATAAAAAAATAATAATCATCATAATCGGTATGGGCGAGTACTTGAAAAAAGTATCGGTACTTGTACTCGATCTTAAAGTGGTATTGGTGCAACCCTACTGATTTGCCATGCACAGCTGCATTAGATTTTGGACTCTCCAGTTTTAGTAAATCAGCCCATGTCTCAGGACAGCGTCACTCTAAAAAAAACACATGAATACTGAATGGTAAGAGCTCCCTAGTATAATCACGATTGGTGATATTACCTGTATTGCAAAAGGAAAAAAACTACACAGAAAATTGATGAACCAATCACATATCTGGAGGGGGATCCATAAACAAGCAATGCACAGAACAGCCCTACTGTTGCTCTAGTTACAATAAATTCAGTTCAGAAAATCATCAGCATCTATAGATTCACATTAAAAGGTGTTTTATGAAAATTACAAAATGACTGTGCAGTAATTAGAAATGTTACATTCATTACGTTAAACAAAACTGGCATAGGTCTTCATTAATGACTTACCATATTTTACATTGTAATGTCTTCCAGCTCAACAAGAAAACTCACCTAAAACATAGATGTGATCTGTCAAGCCTTAACTGGACTTGTGAGCAATAGGAAATGGTAAGGCTCCATCATTACCCTTGCATGGCTGGTTGGCAGTTTTCAAGATACTCATCAGGAGAAAATGCAGAGGTAGAAAATTCTCATTTGCTACCCCACTGCTGTGAGTACGTCACTCAGAATTAATGAAAACAGATATAGACAGACATTTAGAAAATATTACACATTTCAGTTAACCACCTCAACATTTGACACTTTACCCCCTTTCTACCAAAGCCATTTTTCAGATTTGGTGGTAATCATCACTGGGTTTTTTATTTTTTTGCTATATAAACAAACAAAAAAAAGACTGAACATTTTGGGGGAAAAAACCCCAACAATTTTCTTTGTGTTATCAAATTTTGCAAATACTCTTTTCTTCACAAATTCAGGCCAAATGTTATTTAGTCTATGTGAAAGTTATAGACTAGTCTACAAATTATTGTATATGTATTTGAAATTGATCAGTCTACCTCATTTCTTGAAACCCTAAAATGCCAGCACAGTACAAATACCACCAAATGACCCTTTTTTGGAAAGTACACAGTCCAAGTTATTTGGACTGTATTTATGCAAGACACATTGTGACAAAAACATTTATAACCTTGAAAAAACAAAAATTTTTTGGGGAAAAATTAATTAAATAAAACGTTTTTTCAGAAATTATACCACAAAGCACATTCTGCTATGTCTCCTGGGTATGGGGGTACCACATGTGAGACTTTTTTTGCAGCCTAGATGCATAAAGGGGCCCAAAATCCAAGGAGAACGTTTGGGTGTTCCAGAGGTATAAATGAGACATCTAATTTCCTGACTAACGATCACAATTTTGGAGGCCCTGGAGGACCAGGACAGTGGAAATGCCCACAAAATTTTCATATTTTGGAAAGCAAACACTCTAAGATAGATATATATATATATATACACACACACACACACACACACACACTTTTGTTTTTTTAAAGTAACTTTATTAAGTACAGGAATAAAGTTACAACAGAGCGAACCTCACTCACATTATGTCCAAATACAGTGAAAATAAAAACAAACGAAAATGAAACTATACCAGAAAAGTGTCCATACGACACCTTTAACAAGCAAAACGGATAGATGTATAAAACTCTGTTACAGCCAAAATCAGTACATAGCCGAGTGATTCTGTGATTACACAGTAATAGCTCCAAAAACAACGTGTAAAAAAAAGCAAACGGGCGATATCGGAAAAGCCGTGGGTTAGTTTCCCATAAATCCTGAGAATAAGATATTTCTAACACACAGCAGGTATTCTTAGAATTACACTCCTAAAACGCATTCTTCTACTCTTCCCAAGTATCGGTATACCACATGTATGAACCTTTTTCACAGCCTAACCACAGAGGAGCCCAAAATCCAAGGAGCACCTTTAGGCATTGCATGGGCATAAATTGCACATCTAATTTCCTGACTACCCATCATATTTGAATGCATTAGGGTGAAAAACCTTGAGATGCTACAACTCCTTTAAATGCCTTTTATAACATCTTTTAAATATCTTCTGTTTTTGGATGGTGCTTCCCTAATGAAAAATATCTATTTTTTGTTTTATGCGCTAGATCAGCTTTCAAGCATGAATTAAAAAGTGATATTTTACCTATAAAAACGCATCCTGGTGAGACAAGTCATTCAATGGTTTCTTATATTTCTTGGACACTCCAACATTGAGATGTCTCTACCATAATTTCCAACTCAGTTCTTGTCCATTGTTTTGGGTGTCTCTATCCACCTTTGTATGTTCCACATTCCCCCCAGTTAAATTCTCTGTGATATAAAATGAAAGATAGAAAGAAAATTTCAGGTGATTTAACTTTCAATCATCTGAAATATCCGTTTTGAGTGAACTGGCCCAACAGACTTAATGACATGCTCATTTATTGTAAAGTTTTGTTCCTAGGTAGGTATATTCCCATGGGTACAGACAAACAATTCTCAAAGTTGAGACAACATGGGGTAAAAGTCAATGAAGATATGGCATCACAGCAGACAAAAAGACGATCTTTTGCATTAAAGAATTCCATATTCCTTTCCGTGAGCATCTGAAAAACATGGATTTATAATGTGACAAACAAACTTAAACAGTACATAAACTGAAAATGAAACATGGAAATGCACGCATTAAAGCAGAGTTCCAGGCAAAAATTAAACTCCGTTGCAATCAAAAAAACACCTTTTGCCATGTTTTCTTCAGGAATTCCATCCCATGTCACTTCTGCGGTTTTAACGTGCCCTCCTCCTTCCCCGAGTTACCTTCTGTGACCAATGTGTGTCCCAGAAGATGACGGGACCATTCAAAAAGCGGCGAATGACTCACGCGTACACAGTAGGAAACCGACTGTGAAGCCTTAAGGTTTCACTGTCAGTTTCCCTTACTTGCATTGCTGGCGTCTACACCCGAAGCCGATGGATGGGCTTGGGGTGCCAACATCAGCTACAGTATTTGTAGCTGTTGACTTCTAATTTATTTCCCCAGGCTTGAATGTTTAAAAATGATTGCAATGTCTAATTTTTTTTCCTATAAAAATAACAAACGAGTTATACTTACCTGCTCTGTTGAAGTGGATTTGCACAGAGCAGTCTGGATCCTCCTCTTCTCGGGTCCTTCTGTGATCCTGTCCACTCCCTCCTGTTGAGTGCCCCCACAGCAAGCAGCTTGGTTTGGGAGCCGGGAGAGCTTTGTGAGGAGGGGGACCTGTGTAAGTTCACCTTACACATACACTTTAACTCTCAAAAGTTGCATGAAAGTTGTACCTGAATGTTTTACATGCAACAGTAGGTCCGGCTTTGCAGAGGGACAACAATTCACATCCAAGTCGCACCCAGTTGCATCAAAGTTCCACCCCAGAGTTGCCCAACTTGTGAATGGAGCGGGCTGGAATGTATTTTAAGCAAAAAGCTCTCATTTAATTTTTATGTTTTTTTAGTTTTGAATAGTGTGGGAAAGGGTTAGAATTACTGTCAGGTTTTTTTACTGCTATCCAAGGTTCTGTTAGAGAGATTTCCCCCAACTACCTTCTAGAACTGCACGATTCTGGCTAAAATGAGAATCACAATTCTCGCGGCATAACATCATCTTTCACATTAAAACAAAAAATATATATAAAAAATTGTGCTAACTTTAATGTTTCTTTTTTTATTATTATTATTTATTGAACTGTATTTTTTCGCAAACAATTGCATTTAAAAGACAGCTGGGCAAACACAGTGTGACATAATATATATCCCAAGTAATTTTCTAGCAAAAAATATTTTTTTTAACTTAGGCCCCTTTCACACTAACGTCCCGTTCAGGCCCGCCTGTCAGTTTTTCAGGCGGACCTGAACGGGTGCTCCATAGAGCTCTATGGAGCGTCGGATGTCAGCGGTGACATGTCCGCTGACATCCGACCCTCTCCGATCCGAAAAAGTGTGACGGAGGAAAAAGCTATTTTTCCATCCGTCTGCGGATCGGATCGGATGACGACGGGCACTGCGGTCCGTCGTCATCCGATCTCCCATAGGGGAGAGCGGCGCTGTGACAGGTCCGTCCCTGCACAGTGTGCGGAGACAGACCTGTCATCTCCCTGCTCAGCGGGGATCGGCGGAGTGATCCCCGCTGAGCAAACGGACATCCACGGGGCGGATCAGAACTGATCCGCCCCGTGTGAAAGGACCCTTACGGTAAGAAAGAAGTGTCAGAAAAAGATTTAGACTTTAAGTGGTTGAAAGCTTGGCAGACTGCCCAGATTATTTGTTTACACAAGTTCTATCACTTTGATCTAAGAAGTAAGTTAGTTGGCAGTTTCAAGTTCTAAACTTGGCAGATTGCCCGGGATGCTTTCTTTTGACAGCTGAGTGAGCAGATAATCTCTCCACTTGTTTATATGAAAGAATCGCCTACCCTCAGTGGGAGAGATCATCAGGGCAGTGACTAGAGATTGCGGTTTTTTAACAATTAATCGTGCAGCTCTACTACCTTTCACTGTTGGTGGTATCTGCAGGAGTGTAAATAAATTAACTTTTAGATGTGTATCTTATGACAGTGCACACAGATATGATAATTAGTAGTGACATAAACACACACATACAGGTTGAACTTGATTGACTGGTGTCTTCACTCAACCTTACAAACTATGTAACATGCGGCTTTCATTACTCATTCCCCAAAGCCGACAACCTCACAGGACTGGGGCTTGTAGTAGTCAGTGGTATGTCAAAAATAAGAAACGTAACACATTTAATACTTACCTTCGAACGAATTCCCCACAGCGCCACCCGATCACCACTGAGGGGGCTGACATGTTGCGTGGGCTCCGGTGCTGTGAGGTGCCAGAGCCGCAATGACAGCCCTCGGTTCCGGCATCATATGCCACACCTTCAAAGTACACGCAGGGTGAATATTTCTTGAACAGTACACATTTAGGAGATATTGATTTTACCTACAGGTAAGCCTTATTATAGGCTTACTTATAGATAAAAATAAAGAAGGGTACACAACTGTTTTTCTATATGGACACACAAATCTCAATCCCTCTACTTAGTGTATCATCACAGCGCTCAAATTACCCCCACCCTACACAACTGTTTTAACAACTCCACATGCAGCCGATTACTATTATGCGTAGAATTTTACCCAGTGGTGAAACTGCATTGATATCTGCAGGCTATATTGGAGGCCTCACTTAGGGAATGAGGTGCAGCGTTGCTTTGTAAAGAATACCCAAACAGGTGCAATGGAAAAAAAAAAAAAGCATTTTTGTTTGAACATGATTGGATGGTGGAAATTAGCAGAGCTTCAAAAAGCTCGCAGGGAAAATGAGACATATGGATACCACCATTCTTGACATCCAAACAAAGCCAACAATGGCATTTTTAGAATGATAGTTGTACTTTATGCACAGATAAAAATCTTGTATCTACAGGCATAAGAGATGCAGCAATCTCAGGGAGGGAAAGATCGATTAGACATAGCTGACAACCTAATCCGATCAGTATTCCCAAAGCTACATATCAGTAAATCGAGTGGTGGGTGGGGCTCAATATTTTGGGTGGGGTGGCAAACTCACACCCCCCACCCTTGCAGGAGATGGATGGGGGGGGGGATACACACCATGCACCGTGCTCAGTAGGGATGAGCCGAACACCCCACCGGTTCAGTTCGCAGCAGAACATGCGAACGTGCAAAAAGTCTGTTCGAAAACGCACACACCTATAAAGTCTATGGGACACGAATGTGAAAAATCAAGTGTTCATTTTAAAGGCTTTTATGCAAGTCATTGCCATAAAGTGTTTGGGGGCCGGGTCCTGCCCCAGGGGACATGTGTCAATGCAAACAATGAAAAAAAAAATCCAAGTTTTTGGGAGCAGTGATTTTAAGAATGCTTAAAGTAAAACAATAAAAATTAAATATTCCTTGGGGGGAGTCTATAGTATGCCTGTAAATTGGCGCAGTTTTCCCATGTTTAGAATAATACCACAGCAAAATTACATTTCTAAAAGGAAAATAAGTCATTTACCACTGCTTGCGGCTATAATGTATTGTCAGGTCCTGGCACTATATACTCTGAACACAAGCATCTATACTATACAACCTGCCCTATATACTCCATCTGACTTTTTCTGTCAGACATTCCGCTCGTGTGTACCTTGCCTAAATAAAATATGCTTAACCAGTTCCCGACCAGCGCACACTGATGTACGTCGGAAGAATGGCACGGGCAGGCATATTGGCATACAGGTACGTCCATTTTCATATGCCGCCCTGCCATCGTGTGCACGCTTACGTGCCGGTTGAGACCCCCTGTGGGTCCCACGACTCGATCGCCGCGGGGATACCCGCGATAGTCTCACGGGGTGGCTGAGCAGGGAGATGCCGTTGTAAACAGCATCTCCCCGTTCTGCCTAGCAACAAGTGTAGCTGATCTTTGCACTATGTGATTGGAGCAGAGATCAGTGTTCACTAACACAAAGCCCAGCCCCCCACAGTTAGTAACACAACCCTAGGAATACTGAAACCCCTACACTGCCACCCCCTGGTTAACCCCTTCACTGCCAGTGTCATTTACACAGGAATTGCTGCATTTGTATAGCACTGATTGCTGTATAAATGACAATGGTCCCAAAAATGTCAGATGTGTCCGCCATAATGTCGCAGTCACAATAAAATAAAATAAAAAGAACTTTTTTTTTTTAAATGCCATAAAACTCCCCTATTTTGTAAATGCTATAACTTTTGCGCAAACCAATCAATCGCTTATTGCGATTTTTTTTTTTTTTACCGAAAATATGTATCAGCCTAAACTGAGGGAAAAAAATGTTCTTTTTATATATATTTTTGGGGGATATTTATTATTATAGCAAAATGTAAAAAATGTGTTTTTTTTCAAAACTGTCGCTTGGGAGCCACGTCGCACGACCGCGCAATTGTCAGTTAAAGGGGCGCAGTGCCAAATCGCAAAAAGTGGTCTGGTCTTAAGCCAGCAAAATGGTCCGGTCTGAAAGGAGAGAGAGGGGGAGAGAGAGAGAGAGAGGGAGAGAGGGAGAGAGGGAGAGAGGGAGAGAGGGAGAGAGGGAGAGAGAGAGAGAGAGAGATTTTATAATATAATACACACACATACATATTCAACCTTGGCCAACACACTGCATTATTTAGAATTTTTCTTGCCCCAAAAGTCAGTGTGTGTTATTGAAAATCAGTAGAGTACAGCACCAGGTAAAAACCTAAAAATCAATCACAGTATAACAATGATAAGAAAACATTAAAAATTTGCAAATAAACACAATAATAATGAATTAAATAAAATAAAAATACATTGTAAGTTTTAGAAGAATAATGCCAATTAACCTCCCTGGTGGTATGATTATTTCAGTTTTTTGGTGCTGAAAGCGCTACCATTAGTTTGCATGGAAATTTGGCATTTTATATTGTAGGCCTGTAATTCTTAGGAATAACTCACTTAAATCTGTCCAAACAAGAGTCTAGTAGACATCCTGGGCAGGGGCGGTCCATCTATAGGGGCGCCTGGGCACCACCCCCCCCTCCCCCCTCCAGGCAGTCAAAAAAAAAAAAGTCCTTAGGTGCACTGTGTTCGAACGCCGGACACAGTGCACCTATGGGAAGCACCATGTCTATGCAAATACGAGATTGCAGACGTGGCACTTCATTTGCGGGCGTTTAGCCTGCCTTGCGGCGCTTTGTGAAGCGCCAAGTAGCTTCCGCCCGTTCGTAGTATATATAACTATGGCCGGGCGGTTTGATTGACATCTGAGATGATGTCACTTCCTGTTTTCTCTCTCCAATTGCGCCCAGGAAAGAGGAACCAAAAAGTATTAGGAGACATCGCTGGAGAGGACAACACACTGCAAGGTAAGTAAAGGGGGGTTTCATGTGAGGCTGCTGCAACTTGGTGCTGACACATGCTGCTGAAACTTGGCGCTGACACATGCTGCATTTGGTGGGACTCTGCTGGGAACACCTGATGGCAAGCGACGTGGCTAGTGACACGCTCATGACTCCCACTGATTCTGCATTATGGTAAGTTGAATGATTTAATTTTATATTACAATGTTATAATAGAAATAATGCACTTCAATCATCCTGACACCATAACAACCATAGTGCCGGGATGATTAAAGTGCTAACACCAGGTTTTTAAAATATCTTTATCTACTGATTGTTAAACTTTCTAGAATACACATATTTCTATTGTTGTGTAGGATCTGTCCCTGCTGTTCCTCCATCCCTCGTTCATCTCAGACACTAACCACACCACCTTAGAGCCACGCCCACTATTTCACTGAAACCACACCCATTTTCACCAAGTGGGAGGGGTCAAAAAGGAAGGACGGGGTCTGGCGCCCCCCCATCCTAAAACTTCACCAGCCACCACTGATCCCGGGTATGATAAAGTTAGAAAAATGAAATCATAAATTAATAGCTATAAAATTATAACAAATATAATAAAAATTATTCAATAATGTAATCAAATACAATGAAATTTGCTCAGTTGCAGAATTGTCGCTGTGTTTGATGACGGATTTCCCCACAAATCACTATCACTTAGTTTTGCGAGTGATTCTAAGTTATTAATCGCCGTTTTCTAAAACCACTTTTGATGTAAACGAACAGTTTTGGTTGCTATGGACAATCTCCAGTTTCCAGGCAGAAAGAACAGTATTTATAATATAAAACTGCATGCAAGACACTGGGACAGACCACTAGGGAAAAAAGTATTGTGAAATAAATTGATACAGCAATGTAATCTGTTAGAGTGTACTGTATGTGTGTTGTGTGTTTTTCACATTTTGAATTTGGCGCTGTTCTCCATCCCAGCTCTCGCAGGGAACAGAGCTCATCTCCATGATAGATCGAGCGGAGGACGGCTCTCACAGTGCGGGGAGACATCGCAGGATCCTGGGGACAAGGTAAGTAACCTCTTCCTGGATCCTGCGATGCCATCCCGAGTGTGGCTCTGGGTTACCGCTTTTGGTACTGAAAATCCACCCGAGCCCCACTCGGGAATACCACTGGGGGGGGGTGGGGGTAAATAAATTACATAAAAAAATAGGTTTATTTAGTAAAGGCACATAGGCTATTCATGTTGCAAGGGAACTTTGACTTAGCTTAGTGAATGAAGTGAAGCTCTGCTGTCTTCCATCATCCAATCTATGTGCAAACAAAAATACCGTTTTGAATTTTCCATGCAAATGATTGGGTATCAGTTGCAAAATGAATCTTCACCGCATTCACTAAGGTAAGGGAAATTTCCCTTGCAAAGTGAACAGCCTCATTTCCTTTAGTAAATCAATGACACCACCAGTATATTCCGATTGCCTCCTGGGCGATCAGGAAGGATATCTTTGCTCTGCTGGAGCAAATTGGACCATGCTTTATTTAGGGTTTTTTGCCTTCCTCTAGATGAGCTGGTTTGTTGAACTAGATAGACTTGGTGACATAGTTGGTCACGTTGAAAAAAAGTCACCAGGGTGTAATGGGTATTTTCCAGGAGTTTTTTTGACAGCCCTGCAGTCAGACCTTCCCTTTCAGTTTCTGGAAGGAGATTATATAAGCCTTTAAGGCACAACATTTCTATGACTACAGAGTTAGACACATCTAAACCTAAGATGTATATGGATCTGAGGGAGACTGTTTGGGTTGTTTATTTGTTTTACCTTTCAATATACATGACAGAAATTAATATGGATGGAAAAGGTGACCATGTGTTTATTTTTTGGGTCTTCGTGTATTTTCAGTTTTTATATCTCTGGAATGAGGTCTATACAAAGATCTAAATCAGGAACAAAATGGCAAAGGTAAGACCATCTTGGAAAAGGGCAAGTTCCAGGCTGCCTAGGTGGGGGGGAGGGGGGTCACCTTTCTAAAAGGCGTTAATGTTGGAATTATTATTGCTGAAAGTTCCACTACACATGCCCATAGATGCATAATGAGATAGAGATTTGTAACTGAATGTGCTAGTGCCCTATGGTATGGCTTTTGCCATGAATAATCTTAACAAGCAGCATGTATTGCAATGAGATAACTTTAACCACTTAAGGACCGGAAGAATTTCCCCCTTACCCATTTAAGCCCCGGACCATTTTGCTGACTTAAGACCAGAGCACTTTTTGGCATTCGGCACTTTGTTACAATGATTTTGAAAAAAAAAAGCATTATTTTTTACTATAATAAATATCCCCAAAAAAATATATAAAATTTTTTTTTTCCCCCTCAGCTTAGGCCGATACTTATTCTTCTACATATTTTGGTAAAAAAAAAAAAAAAGCAATAAGCGATTGATTGGTTGCTGCAAAAGTTAGTGTTTACAAAATAGGGGATAGTTTTATGGCATTTTTTTTTTTTTTTACTACTAATGGCGGCGATCAGCGATTTTTATTGTGACTGCGACATTATGGCGGACACATCGCACATTTTTCAAATTTTTTTGGGACCATTGTCATTTATACAGCAATCAGTGCTATACAAATGCACTGACTCCTGTGTAAATGACACTGGCAGTGAAGGGGTTAACCAGGAGGTGCCAGTGTAGGGGTTAAGTGTGTCCTAGGGGCGTGTTTATAACTGGGGGCGTCGCTGTGATTTACAGAACACCGATCTCTGCTCCAATCACAGGGAGTGCCATTCTGCCGACATACATCGCCGTGCGTCGGTCGGGAAGAGGTTAATGACCAGGTAATTTTTTGCGATACCGCACTGCGTCGCTTTAACTGACAATTGTGCGGTCTTGCAACGCTGTACCCAAACAAAATGAAAAGTAAATAGATGTGGCACTTACTCAATATCCTAAAGTGCAATGCAATATCCTCAGGTGATAACCACATATGCAAAAAAAATATAATGGTAAAATCATCTAAAACCAAATCAATAAAGTGCAAAAAAATTTCAGGGCCAAAAATAATTATAAGTAGTGTCACCAATCACAGTGCAAAATAATATAAAATAAAATCTTTTTTGATAGTACAATGGTATGCAAATAAATTCAAAGTTAATTTGGCACTATAGCCGAATGACAGCTACAGAGTGGACCTACTTTGCTCGAGTGGCTTGCATGGGGCCTGCAGGGCACGCACGGCACTCTGATCAGCGAGTCTAAGCCCTTGTACACACGGTCAGACATTCCGACAACCAAATCCATCGGATTTTGTCCGACGGATTTTGTCCGAAACTGTTGCATACACACGGTCGGACAAAGTTGTGGGAAAATCCGACGTGATGACGTTATTTCGTTACGATGGGACTACGTTCAGGCTAGTAGCCAATAGCTTTGGTGTAGGAATTTGATCTGAGCATGCGTGGCACTTTGTCCGATCGGAATTCTCTACACATGATCGGTGTATGTCCGATCGGAGCATTTTGTCGGAAAATTTTAACAACAAGTTGGAAAACTTGGTCCGTTTGATACTCCGACGGAAACAGTCCGATGGAGACCACACACAGTCGGAATATCCGACAAAGCGGTCCAATCGGACACATTCCGTCCGAATCTCCGACCGTGTGTACAAGGGCTTATGCCGCGTACACACTGGCGGATTGTATGGCGTACTTAGTCCGTCGAAACACATTTCAGCGGACAATCCGCTCGTGTGTGGGCTTCAGCTGACTTTTTCAGCGTGCAGTCCGGAGTACTAAGAATTTCGTTTTTTTCGAAATTCTGTCCGTCGTACTTTGGTTTCAGCGGACAATACGGTCGTCAGTATGCTAGTTCGACGGACTAAGAATGGCGCATGCCCAGAAAGGATTTACACGGTGGAAGGGTGCTTTGCTGTGTCTTGAACTTCCTATTTCTAGTCCCGTCGTACGTGCTGTACACGTCATTGCGCAAGCTTTCGACGGACTGTTTGTGTATCCGTGTGTGGTCAAGTCCGTTCAGTGGAAACTACGACGGACTGTCCGTCGGATTGTATGACGGACTAAGTACGCCATACAATCCGCTCGTGTGTACGTGGCATTAGACTTATATAGAAAAAATACTTGGTTCACACCTATGCAGTTTGTCTTTGATCCGTTTCTGCAGTGTTTTACGTTTTGCACACGTGTTTTTCCCACACATTTTTTTTTAACATGTTTTGCGTTTTTCTTTAATCTGCCCAACAAACTGGGCAAAAAAAAAAAAGGTAAAAAAACGCTTTTCTGCAGCATCTCCACTGAAGCCTATTGAACCAAAATAGCCCTGTTTTGCAGTTAGAAAAGTCCCTGACCCTTTCCAAAAATGCAGTGGCTGAAAAAATTATAGATGTGAATGTGTCCCATAGGAAACCATGTTACATGGACTGTAATGCGTTTCTGCAAAAAGCCCCAAAAAAATAAATAAATAAAAAATAAAAATAAAAACCCACACACATAGGTGTGAACCAGGTATTTCCCAGGAGTTTCTGCCAACCCTGCAGACCTTCAGTTTCTAGGAGGAGATATAAAGCAGTTCACAGACTATATAAATGCTGGGTTCACACTTATGCAAATTGGATGTGGTTTCTCTGCATCCAGTTCGTATGACCGGAGACTGACTGGCTCTAAATAGAGCCGGTTCATGCTACTCTGGGGCGGACGCAGTTCACACTGCAAAAAGGTCCTGTGCGTTCTTGGCTTTGTTTCAGGTCCAAGTTCAGCTCTGATTTACATCTGAAATGGACAATGGAGACGCACTGGATCCCCTGCTGCAAGCCGTGGCCACAGCATATGTGAACCCGGCCCAAGTCTTCAATATGGGTTATTTCTGTGAGGGATACCTTTGGCTAAAGTTTTAGACACAGCTAAACCAAAGATGTGTATGGATCTGAGGGAGTTTATTTGGGTTGTTTTTCCCTTTTAATATACTTGATGACTATGAATATGGATGGAAATAAACATTGCATTTTTTGGGCTATTTTTAGTTTTTATATCTCTGGAATGAGGTCTATATAAAGCTTCCGGGCTTCTTTCATCCTTCTAAAAGGCATTCATTTGATACTAAATCGAGTAATATGAAAATATTTCATCTTCCCCCCCACAGTGCCCACAGCTTATAAATCTTTTTACATTAAAATACTGCCGCTATATACCTTTTTGGCTGATCTGTATACCACGGTCACATGATAAACTGCAGGGTCTGCCTGAGTGCTGAGTGATCAGGTAGGAGTAGATGACCACTATAGCCTGTGTCCTCTTGCTGTTATGGCAGGCGAATCAAGATGTGACATTTCACTCACTGTGTTCTTTTTAGTTACTGGGCATGGAGGAGGAGGGAGGGACTGGGACTGTCATTTAGGATCTGTATACACGCCCACATGTGTGATGTCAATATCATGTGACCTGGCTAGCTCTGATCAACAAGGAGATGTTCTCTCCAGCAATAGACACCAAACTGAGCATGTGCAGCTTTACTATGGTGACTGTATATTATCTGGCCTTGCCTAGAGAGATCCTGCAGGAGGATCTGTGCATATAGGATCAAAGAGCCTTTTTACACAATGCAGAGGATTAACCCCTTAAGTTCCACAGCAAGTATAACAAGCATGCTATTCTGCATATACAGACTGATTTTACTATTGTGGGTTTAATAAAACCTTGATGCAGGAAAAAATATTGCTAAAAAGTTCCACCACACATACCCATAGATACTTAAGATAGAGCAGTGGTCTCTAAACTGTGGCCTTGGGGCTGAATGTGGCTTTCTGCTTGGCTTTAGCGGATCTGCCATTATTCCACCAACTGCACCAATGATGGGGCACCATTCCCCCTACTGACGACATCATTAATGGGGCACTATTTCTCCCATTAGAACCAATAATGGGGCACTGGTGCCAGGGCATTTTCTACACCCACTCACCACAGTCCGGCCCCCCTAAAGTTTGAAGGACAGTAAATTGGCCCTTTATTTAAAAAGTTTGGAGACCCCTGAGATAGAGCGTCATAACTGAATATTGCAGTGCCTCATGATGAAGCTACTCGGCAGCTTTATTAACTTAGGCACGTGAACCATTGTTGGCCAGCAGTATGTATTGCACCCTTATCCTTAATTGTGTTCCATGCAACCCCCTCACACAAACACACACACACACACACACGTGTTTACCCCTTTCACATACGTGATCAGTGAGCATTCCCCTATAGTGGCAGTGAAAAAGACCCGTTTTACAAGATAGCCAGGTTTCTAGAAGCCCTCCTATACATTAGTGCTCAGGTAGTTGAAAAATAACTATTAAAGTGGTTCTAAAGTCTTTTTTTTACCTTAACCCATTCCCTGTCACGTTTTCCAGATGATTGACAGAGGGAGGGGAAAGAGCCGATTTCGCTTTCTGCGCTGATTCAAAAAGCCTAAGGCCTCTAAATCTAGGCTAAATGAGCATACAAAGCAGTTATAAACCTGTAGGTCATGAACGGATGAATACTGCTAGGATAGCGTATGCAGAAAACAAAGCGTCCCTTGCAAAATGATAGGAAAACAGTAGGAAAGAAGAAAGAAGCAGGATGGCTTCCTTGGGGGTGGGGGGCTGGGCTATGATTGTACAATCTGCACTGATTAGCACATTTCCAGCCATAAAAGGGTTTCTGTTACATTGCTGAAAATGGAAAATCCCATTACCTCCTTTATTTTGTTTGACTGCAACAACAAGTGAGGGATGTAAAACTTTCAAAATTCCCTTTTTTTTTCTTCCTTCAGTCTCTGAACATGTTAAGGTATAAAGTCAAATATAAAATATAGTCCTTTCTCTGGGTTTGCGTTTGCAGTGGAGTCACTAGGGTTGGTGTCACCTGGTGCGGTAAAACATGGTGTCACCCCACCCCCCCCCAGACTAAGCAGGCTAGTGCGTCGGTGTGGCTCTCCCCCCTCAACCTGGCACAATGCATCAAACAGGGAAGTGTATTTAAACACTAAAAAAAGGGGGGGTAGTGGGACTTTATATGAAACACCGACCAGCAAAAGAGTATTAGGATGAAGCAAGGAATTTTAAACAAGCTGGATCAAACATACATATTGCTGATAAAAATGAAACCTGGTAATACACATATGATGTTTGAACCATTAAAGTCATCATACACATATCATAATGAAAGTAATATACATTAGACGGAAATGAACAATGAAATTAATGATAGTTTCTCATGATATATACATATAAAATTCCCAGGTTTATCTCACAGAAATAGATATAAACCAATATTGAAATCATATAGCCTGCTGGACCTATAGCCTCACTGGACCCTAAAGGACAAATTTGCATAATCACTTAAAAAATAAATGATAATTGATAGACACAACAACCAGTAGCTCAACGCGTTTCGTGGTTTTGAGTACCACTCATCAGGAGCAAGCACATGTAATATTAACATTTGATATGGCACTGGTGTGGTGGCAGGGCCCTGTAAGCCGCCTGGGAGGAGGCTCCCAACTGGGAGCTGAAGCGGAGACCTTGTGGGCTTGGAGGGGAACGATGCTCAGGGTAGGCACGGCAGACGAGGAAGTTCTAGCAAAAGAAATAGGGAAGTGTGACTAAGAAAAATTGGTCATGAAAGGGGTAAAACCTTTGGGAGGTCAAGTGGTTTATACAGTACTGTACATGTCAAACTTATTTACTTGAAAATAATGCCCTTCATATGACCCACCTCTGAGCAAATCAGTAATTAATGTGCAGACCTCAGACAGAGCATTCTATCACTTCATCACTTCTATCACTTCATGCCAAACTAGTTTTTTTAGTATACACTATACAATTGTAACAGACCTGGGAGACCTTTGGGCACAAAGAGAAAAGTAATGCGGCCCACATAATGTCCCCTCACCCTCCTCTCAAGCCCTGTTCCGAGCTACATTCCTGTCTGAATAATGTGTCTGGGTTTCAGTTGGACTGAAACCCAGACACAATTCAAAACCCAGACTGTGCGGGTGAATGCCGGACAGGTGGCAACCCTACACCAAACTACTGTGTATACGTGGGGCCAAGGATATGAATGGAGTAGTCATCTCTCTATGGTAGTTCTTAAGACTTGCTTAGATATCAATTGAGGACATACCAGCCATAGTAATCTATTGAAACATTTTTTTCCCACAGGTGTGAATTTACTCCATAAATTGATTGCTAAGAACATGGAAAATTTTTGTATCCCCTTCACCTGCTGGATTATGGACACATTACAGCAGAATTAAGACAACATATGCTCAGACAATGAATATCTGACGACATGGCTTTAAAAATGTGGAGACCAAGCCTGGACCTTCACCTCTAGACAGGAGGCTGTTAGAAAATTTTATGCACAGGAAATGGGAATAGAAATTAAATAAGTTCACCATTCATGTCCAGAGTACATTTGTATGCATTTAAAAAAAAAAATGCATTAAACTGCATAACCATCACATTTACAGGTACCTCGTATTTCGACATGATGTTGAGGCCCAACTGGGAACACAAGCCCTAAAGATACTGATCTCTCTTCTTCAATGTATCCCAATTGCAATGGCCAGCCCTAAACAAGTGATGCATCTGTAGAATTCTCTCTAACAACAGACCCTTTTCCCTTTGACAAAGCCTGGGCAAAGTGTATTGGAGTCTTTCCATCCTCAACCAAAAAGGACTTTAAAGTGGAACAGGACTCTCTCAATCAGCATTGGTTATTTTATCCATATGCTGCTAGCATTAGTAAATAGGTAGAAAAGTATATCATATTTACTTGTTTTAAAAAAAAAAAAAAAAGTTTGTTTAACCACTTTCAGACCGCACCATTTTGCTGGCTTAAGACCAGACCACTTTTTGCGATTCGGCACTGCGTCGCTTTAACTGACAATTGCGCGGTCATGCGACGTGGCTCCCAAACAAAATTGGCGTCCTTTTTTTCCCACAAATAGAGCTTTCTTTTGGTGGCATTTGATCACCCCTGCGGTTTTTAATTTTTTGCGCTATAAACAAATAGAGCGACAATTTTGAAAAAAAACGCATTATTTATTATTTTGTTATAATAAATATTCCCCCAAAAATATATAAAAAAAAATTTTTTTCCCTCAAGCGATTGATTGGTTTGCGCAAAAGTTATAGCATTTACAAAATAGGGGATAGTTGTATGCCATTTTTATACTTTTTTTTTTTTTACTAGTAATGGCAGCAATAGGGTCGCTGGTTAAAATCCTGACCACGACACCATCGGCCTGGAGTTTGCATGTTCTCCCTGTGCCTGCGTGGGTTTCCTCTGGGTACTCCGGTTTCCTCCCACACTCCAAAGACATGCTGGTAGGTTCATTAGACCTTGTCTAAAAAAATAAAATAAAAAAAAAATAAAAAAAATTGGCCGCAGATGGACTCTGGTGGCAAGAAAGCGCCCTGAGGCAATTTAGTTTGCATAGGTAGCGCTATACAAGTCACTCACTCACTATACAGCAATCAATGCTATACAAATGCATTGATTCCTGTGTAAATGACACTGGCAGTAAAGGAGTTAACCAGGGGGTGGCAGTGTAGGGGTTAGGTGTTCCTAGGGGGCGTGTTTCTAACTGTGGGGGGCTGGGCTTTGTGTTAGTGAACACTGATCTTTGCTCCAATCACATGGAGCAGAGATCAGCATCACTTATTGCTAGGCAGAACGGGGAAATGCTGTTTACAATGACATCTCCCCATTCAGCTGCCCCGTGAGATGATCGTGGGTGCCGGACTCACAGGGGTCCCGACCGGCGCGCTCGCGATGGCAGGGCGGCATTTAAAAATGGACGTACCTGTATGCCAATATGCTTGCCCGTGCCATTCTGTCGACATACATTGACGTGCGCCGGTCGGGAACTGGTTAAAGGGGTTGTAAAGCTTTGTTTATTATTTTCTAAATAGGTTCCTTTAAGCTAGTGCATTGTTGGTTCACTTACCTTTTCCTTCAATTTCCCTTCTAAAAGTTTTTTTTCTTTACTGAGGAGAAGCAGGAAGTGAGAAATTCAGACAAAGAAAAAAAACATTTAGAAGGGAAATTGAAGGAAAAGGTAAGTGAACCAACAATGCACTAGCTTAAAGAGGAAGTAAACCCTGATGAGTTTACTTCCTCTTTCATTCCCTGCAAAGGTAAAGCATAATGGACTACTATGCATCGTATAGTAGTCCATTATGTGTCACTTACCTGACACAGGAGCCAGCGATGTCACCGCTGTCCCCTGTAGTCCGGCACATCCATCTTCTCGGTGGGTCTCGCTGCTCCGCGGCTGTCATTCGGCGAAGCCGCAATGACGTCACTCCCACGCATGCGCACGGGAGCCGCCACGCACGGCATATCGCCGTTGGCGGCGTGCTCAGTGCGCCTGCGCGCCACTATCTACGGCGCATGTGCCGTAGACAGCGGTGCTTGTCTTTCGGCAAATATCTCCTAAACCGTGTAGGTTTAGGAGATATTTCTTGGACCTACAGGTAAGGCTTACCTGTAGGTCAAAGTGTGTTCTAAGGGTTTACAACCACTTTAAAGGAACCCATTTAGAAAATAAAAAAACAAACCTTTACAACCCCTTTAAGTTGCTTTCTGGTTTCCAAGTCTAGCCAAATGATGTCATACATCCCAGGATTCTTCAAGAGGGTAGGAGGGATTTTCTCAGCCAAGCACACCTTTCTGCATGCATGTATGCATGAACTAAGGGCAGATGGATTCCAGGAAGTAAATGCTACATAAATCACCTGCCTTTACTCAAGATGGCCATGGACAGAAATGCTAGGCAGTATTTTACTGAGTGCTTTCTTGGCAAAATAAGGCCCGGAGACACGGATGGATGGGTTTGCTTGCTTTGAATATTAAAAATGTCTTTTGGTCTTGTGTTCAAATATCACCTTACTGGCAACACGTACACTCGCTATTGATACAGACTCTGGGCTCTAATCTGCCTTACTTCCCATAATGATACCTTCCTTTTATATCCTGTGTCATATAATGAGTAAACATCAAAAAAAAAAAAAATATGTGAATGACTACTGCTTTTTTTATGCCAGAAAGGCAATGTTACTAAAATGGAAGCATCCAACAACTCAAGATATAAAACACTTTCAATCATTTCTTTACAAAAATTTTACGTTAATACAAATGACTATTAGCTGGTCATGCATGTTTCAAAAATTTGGAAGCCATGTTTAACCACTACAGATCCGCGCTATTGCCAAATGACGGCATCAGCGCGGACCTACATTTCCGGGACTACGTCTATTGACGTCGTCCCGGATAAGAGCGGCCTGCGCGCCCCCTGAGGGGCGCGCGCGGCGCGCTCTGTGATCGGCGAGTCCGTGAGACTCGCCTGATCACCGATCCGTGCAAGGGGTCGATCCCGACCCCTTATCACGTGATCAGCTGTCAGCCAATGACAGCTGATCATGTGATAGAACGGAGCCGGTAATCGGCTATTATTCCTCCTCGCGCTGACAGCGCGAGGAGAGAAAAAAAAAGCCGATCACCGGCGGCCGTGATCGGGACATCAGTCCCGATCACGGCCAGCAATACAGCTGCCCACCTGCCCCCTGCCAGTGCCCACCTGCCCACCGCCGTGCCATCCTGAATAAAAGTAAGTGCCCCCCATCAGTGCCCCCCATCAGTGCCCATAGTGCCCACAGTGCCACCTACAGTGCCACCCACAATGCCACCCACAGTGCCATCCAGCAGTGCCACCAACAGTGCCACCCACAGTGCCCACAATCTGCCTCAAAGGTGCTGCGACCCAGTGCCGCCCATCAGTGCCCAGCAGTGCCGCCCATCAGTGCCCAGCAGTGCCACCTATCAGAGCCACCTATCAGTGCCCATCAGTCCCATCTATCAGTGGTACCTATCAGTGCCCATCCGTGCCACCCATCCGTGCCACTTATCCGTGCCACCCATCCATGCCATCTTATCTGTGCCCATCTTTGCCCATCAGTGCCGCCTTATCTGTGCCCATCGGTGCCGCCTTATCTGTGCCTATTAGTGCCGCCTTAACTATGCCTATCAGTGCCCACCAGTGCAGCCCATCAGTGCCCACCAATGCAGCCCATCAGTGCCCACCAATGCAGCCATCAGTGCCGCCTAATCAGCGCACTTCAATGAAGGAGAAAAATGACCTGTTTGCAAAATTTTATAACAAACTATTAAAACATGATTTTTTTTTTTTTTTTTTTTTGCATCTTTTTTTGTTTGTTTAGCAAAAAATAAAACTCCGAGCTGTAACTAAATACCACCAAAGAAAGCTCTATTTGTGGGAAAAAAATGATAAAAATTTCATTTGGGTACAGTGTTGTATGCCCGCGCAATTGTCATTCAAAGTGCATCAGCGCTGAAAGCTGAAAATTGGTCTGGGACTGAGGGGGGTTTAAGTGCCCAGTAAGCAAGTGGTTAATAACAGTTCCGATCCCAGTACATCCATCCATGGCTGGTTGGTTGAAAACTTATACTGGGATCAGAACTGTTATTAAACATGGCTTCCAAATTTTTGAACCATGCATGACCAGCTAATATAAAGTCATTTGTTTTTAGGTATTTGTATTTTTACTAGAAGTGCAAATGTATTTATAATACATAGTTTTTTCAATTTTTTTTGGGAGGGGGGCAGGCAGAGAACACTGTGTGAACGTGAAGGCATGTGAAATGAACAGGTCCACAGGGAAGTTTGTTGGGTCAATGTCCAACTTTCAACCAGGCCTGGTTTGTTTTGTACTGAAAATATTCATACATTTAAAACACCTTAAAGAAATAAAATTTTGCCCTCTTCTACAAGGCCGCATATTCCAAAAGGGGTGCATTTTGTAAATATGACAACGTTTGGGAGGATGGCTGTCCTCCACTTCCATTATTTTGGATTGAGTATAACTATTTGTAGTGGTTCCTAGAGCAAGCATTGCTAGATTCTTCTATCCAGTTTCATGCTCCTGTATACTGGCATGCTCAGCTATTGGTGGGACTAACCTGACTTATTTTGTTATAAGCCCACCTTTTATGCATGTGCCATCTTTCCTATGCAATAAACAACTTTTTCACTGAGGATGGGGTTCGCAACAATGTTTTTATTCTTATTGCACTGTTCTCAGTGAAGATTGCACTTTACTGGTCACAGGTTTCTTTATTATTGTGCTGTATTTCCCTTCCATACGGCGGGTATTGTTTTGGTTTTCAAATTTCTGTCCTCAATTTGTATTTTGTTAGTTTGTATTGTTACTTTTCATGCAATGATGAAAACCTTCAATAAAAAAAGAATGTAACGAAAAAATAATGTAATAGCCTGTGTGCACGAATTCATGAGATAATTATAGGTTCTGCCACTGCTGATCTCCCCAAAAAATGCTAGTTGCCTGGCTGCTCTACTGACTCTTTAGCTTCTATACTTTCTAAGTCACTGACATTGAACAAGTATGTAGATCAAGAAAGTCCAAGTGAAGTCCAGATTTCTTTTCCGTCAATATTTTGATAAAATAATTTACAGATGAGGATCAGTATGACATACAGACAACTGTCTTTTTAGAAAAAAAGATGCCAGCAGTGGCATCTTTATTGTTTTTCTCATGATAGATCAGCCGATCTGCAGTGCATTTTTAGGAGAACTTGTCCCAGGTTATCTTAAAACACCACCTCTGTCAGTATTCAGTGGAACCTACGTTTGCTGTGCTTCTCCTCTGCTTTATTCCCCCAGATGAGCCCTTGAAAATAGCTGGTGCTTGCGACTATGAGGGACCATGTGACCTTAATCTAATGTAGCACCCTGTAGCGTGCTAGAGTAAGTGTTTTATTAGGGTAGGAAAAACATTCAGGTTTAGCTGGCAGCCAAGCCAGTATTTTAATCTGGGTCGGGTGAGTGATCCAGGGAGGGCTGGTATGACTCATCGGGCAGCACCTATGGTACCTCCCCCTACTCCTGGAACCTTCTGGAAACTTACAGAAGAAAGGGAGGGAGGTTAGGAGGAGCTGCCTGGAGTATTCATGAGGGCCCTGACCAATCCCTAACAGATGGGTTGGCAGGGGGTGGGCTCCCTCAAATACTCTGGTTCAACCCAGCTGGGCAGGAAAGTTTGGGTGGAAGTTGGAGATGGAGTGCTAGGAGGCTGTTGGTGAAGCCTTGATGGTAACTCCCTAGTCTGGGGGGGTGGTTACCTTGGGTGCAGAAGGGATCCTCTACAACCCACGAGGGATCCTGTCCAGTGCCATGGGAGCAGGTGTGATGACAGCGAGAGCCAGAGAGCATGTCCGGGAGATCTCCAAAAGGAGAAGACAGCCAGGTAGCCTGGTGAGTGTCAGTCTGGGAGGAATGTGGAGGCTTAGCCAAGAGGGCTAGAGAGAGGGGCAGCTGCAGCCAGGTGGGCTGGTAGTGCCTGAAGAGGTGGTCCTGGGATCAGTAACCACAGGAGGACAGTTGGACACTAAGAATTTGCTGCACTACCAAAGGGGCCCGAAGTACCTGCCTGTAAACAGCATTTGCTACTAATCCAACTGAGCTCTATTGTCAATCACCTAGCAGTTTGCCAGCTGGTCCTGGGAGTTGTAGTGCTTCAAGCAAGTGTTGTGCTGGAGGAAGCTAAGGAGTCTGTACAAAAGAAGTTGTCAATGCAAGGGTCTGCCAAATTCAAGTGGGCATCCCATAATACCCCAATTCCCATCCAAATGCAACACCCCTACTAAAAAACACAAAAACAAAGCTGCAATGACTGTTTTCTGACTCCAGAGAGCTGTGGAAAGTCCTGTGTGCCTGGCTTTGCAGGGTGGGGGATCCCGTATTTACCAATGGCTACTGTGGGGCTAGCGATACACTAATACTCCCAGAATGCAGTGCTCAAGCCTGAGTGGTTAATAGCCAAGTGTGAACCCTGGCATATAATCTAGGGAAGGGAGTCATTAATCCAGTGTAAGCTCATATAGTGACAAACACAAAGCTTACACAGGGTTAAGACCAACGGCTCCCACGGGAATGGAGCAACGGGATAGCGTGACAGACAAGTATCCTTGATTGCAGAGAAGATTATAAAGAAAACCTGTCACTTTGCCCTGTGCCCTGCATAGTGATAGATTGCCTTTAAAGCACATAGGTCAACACACATTTTCATGTGGTCCTTGCACCCAGTTTTGCAGCATGAACATGGTGAAACTCCATTCCGCCACCTCTGGCTCTCACCCTCCATTCCTGCTCCCCACTGTCACTTGTAAACATAGAAACCTTCTGCATTTATAAGGGACAACTTTGCTCTCAGCAGCTCCTGGAACCTAACAGATCTCAGGATGAGCTCACAGCAGGGCTTAGTAGGGACAGAGCTCCAGAATCTAAGCGAGGGAACAATCTGGCAGAGCCACCTACACAGGGAGGTACAATAGCCATGCCAGGCAGGAAAGAAAGATGCAAGAAAGCTTTAGGGAATGAAGGATTAGGTTGCACACTGCACCCCTAAACCAACCCTGCACTCCGTACACTGCACACCCCTGAACTCTACATTCTGTACGCAACACATGCCTGAACCCTACATTTTGTACGTAGCACACCCCTATACCCTGCAATCTGTACATAGTGCACCCCTGAACACTGTACATAATACATTAAAAAAAAACAGTTGCAGTCACTCTAGGGGAGAGTACTGTATGGTTACCCTTTACTCTCCCCATAGGCATGTGTACATGGTGTGCCGGATGTGCCTGGGCACACCCTAATCACCTTGTGCGGTGCCGATTTCCCCTGTTTCCTAGTGCCCCATCTTCCCCCTACAGTTCTGCCAGCTTCTCTTCTACCCTCTCCTGCTGGCTGCTGTGGAGGATGTTTCAGGACAGAGAGTAAACACAGTGAGATATCTGTACTGATTGCTCCTGTGTTCATTCTTAAAGAGGAACTGCAGTCTACTCACATAGTAGTAAGAAGAGGCGGCAACACTGTAATCCTTGAAGTGTCGTTTATTGGTACATCAGATTGACAATTTTTTTCTGTTTCAAACCAGCTAAAACTTTTATAATAAATATATATATATATATATACACACATATATATATATATATATATATATATATATATATATATACACACACACACACACACACACACACACACACACACACACACACACACACTCCATTGGCCTATCAGGTTAGTGTCACAGAAAATCAACATATTTAATTGATACCACCAATTCTTCAAGTGGTTAGTGACTACACCTGTCTTTAGCCAACATAAGAAGGGGGAGAAAAAAAAAAAAAACCGTAATATAAAAAGTTATTTTGTTGAGCCAAGAAGAAGTGTGTAGAAAAAAATACTACATGAAATAGTAAGACCTTATTGCTTCAAGGGAAAAATGTATTCCTTAGAAGAAGATGACAAAGCAGACTTATGTTCAAGTTAAATTGTTTAATGGTAACAACACAAAGTAAAGTCAAGATAGATGGCAAACAAAAAATAAATAAATAAATAAATAACAAAAAAGGAGGAGAGAAAAAGGAGGAAAAAAAAAAAATAGAAGCCAGAACAAGCAAAGAGGGAACCTACTGGGACAAAAATGCAAATACTGAAGCAGGTGACAATGAAACTGAAGATGGGATAGGATGATCTCAATTGAAAAATAGATCCACGTCCCATCTGTGGTTCATGCCTGTGGGGATGCGTGTCCCAAACAGGAAAATCCACTCCTGTTCCAGTAGCCTTCTGTGCCTATCTCCTCCACATACCGACATTTAGATTTTTTGAACTGCAGAGAAAGAAGGAATCCATGTTACCATCATGTGTAAATTTGAAGTGTTTAGATACATTGGATAACCTTCTTTCATTACTATATGCTGCTCCGTTATAGTGTTTGCTAATCCTTGTGCGAAGGGGCCTAGTGGGGCATCCTACATATTGTAATTTACAAACATCACATTCTATCACGTAGACAACATATTGAGTACTACAATTTATAAAATCCTTAATAGGAAATACCTTATTATTATTATTGTAGCACTACCCCCGAAGGAGCTGCTGGTTAGATTTGGGC
The DNA here is from genome assembly GCF_037356315.1 of Lithobates pipiens. Taxonomy (NCBI): domain Eukaryota; kingdom Metazoa; phylum Chordata; class Amphibia; order Anura; family Ranidae; genus Lithobates; species Lithobates pipiens. Next base: position 148,289,097 of record NW_027507685.1, read on the forward strand.
TTACCGTTACCTTCTGTTCTCCTCGTTTCACGTCTAGGGGTGTCCCATGGTGAATGGCCCAGTAACTCGAGAGACTGACAACAGATCCACTTGAATGGGTTTTATTTGCAAAACGTAGACAATGAACAGTCTCTTAAATTGGGATCAGAGGGTTGGAAAGGAAGTTCAGGTACTTTTAGGCCGGGTTCACACCGCTGCGATGCGGGAACGCCGCGAATCCACAGCGTTTTCCCGCATCGCATTACTCCTGCCGGCAGTTCACACTGCCCTATGCGGACGGCTGGGAGTGTCAATGTTATGTTAATGACACCCCCAGATCCGTCCGCATATCGCAGTGCGATCTGCCGACTCGCACAGGAATCGGATCGCATGGTGTGAACCCCCATGCGATCCGATTCTGTTGCGGACCAAAAAAAGGGTCCCGTGCGAGTTTGCTGCGGGACCGATGCGAATTCAGCCATACTATCTGTATGGCTGTACTCGCATCGCTACGGAGATCGGATGTGATTTGCAGTGCGAATCACATCCGGATCTCCCCCCGCAGCAGTGTGAACCCAGCCTTAGTGTCAAAGTAAAAATATTGAAGAACTTGCTTACTTTGACTGCATCCAGAGAATAGCCATTCGCAGCTGGATGAACACTCAGGTTGCACAGTCCCTCTCTCACAAGGCCTAGCAGCCAACAAGGTGCTTACTCAGGAACAAGTCACTGCCACAGACATTGTTGTAGAACATACAAGATAATGTCTCCGCCACAGACATTGTTATAGAACACGTAGGGAAACTAAACTTGAACACTCATAGGATACCTGGGTCTCTCAGCCAGCTTGGCGATATCCATGAGACCGGATTCTCTTGGGTACTTCAGCCCTTCCAGGCTCTTACTAAGAAACCAACCCATACGTGGTCTTCTGATGAGTCCTTCCCTGGAATGCTTGAAGTCACTGGGTCTCTCCGAAACCGGAGACGGCACTCAACCACCTCAGAATCCTCCTTTAGTTTCCTTGCCTTGGGCTGGCCAGCCCCGAGACATCAAAAATTGGGTGGATCTGCACCCCAGGCCATAGCCTTCCTGGGGGCTGGTCAGGAGGACCAGGACCATGAAGTCATCACTCAGACATCATTCTGGCCCGGAACCCCAAACCAAGTGACGTCCGCATCTTAAATACCCTCTCTCAGAAAGCACAGCAAGAGCGCCACTCTCATTGGACTGGCTCTGAGAGAGAGTAACTTAAGCACCCAACCAGACCATAGTTCCATGCCTGCCAGAAGGGACAGTGCCCCCTGTGGCCAGGCTGAACATCTCATAGTCCAGTCAGACTGATGCTGAAGTCTAAATTTAGACAATTGTACCCAAACCAAACTGCAGTTCAGGTATAACTTTAACTTTGAAAAACGCATAGCGCATGCTCTTCAGGAGCCGCCGCTATATTATGGTACGAGGTGATAGATTTGTGATTCTTATTATGTTTGTTACAATACCTACAACTATTCAAACCACAACTATACAAGCCATTAATACTGAGCCACGTTTTGGAAATAGTGGTGGATTGATGTAGACTGGGTGACAAAGAGTTACCTAAAGTTGGGGCATGACGGCAAGAGAAATTACACCCTTTAGAAAGCACAACTATTAAGTTCTTGTCACCATAAATAATGGGAAGAGGTTTATTGACAATCTGTTTGATCTGATTAAACTCTCTGGAAAAAGTGGTGTCAAAAGGTAAGGGAACTTCTGTCCTTGTTCTTTTTATGTTGTATATATTTTAAAGAGCAAGGGGATGTCTCTATTATGTAATAGATTGTTCCTGTCCCTCTGAGGCTATGGAAATGGCTCTGTTGATATGCCGTATGTCGGTACGTGGAGGTGACAGGCACAGAAGGCTACAGGAACAGGAAGTTAGGTGGATTTTCCTGTTTGGGACATGCATGCCCACAGGCATGAACCACAGATGCAGGGGCGGACTGACCATTAGGGCAGTCGGGCGCCGACCGAGGGCCCGGTGTCCAGCAGGGGGCCCCACGGTGTTTGCAACCGCCCGTAGCGTTAACCCCTTTTTTGGAGCTGCCCATTAAAATCCATTATGGGCATCGGTGCCCGTAAAAAAGATGGCCGTGAGCAGACCATGGAACGGCGCATGCGCTGTTCCAAAGCCTGCCGGGCTCGGGAAAGTTCGTACGCGCTCGGCCGGGCAGCGCATGCGCAGTAACGTAATGGCGCCTCCCGGCGCCATTTTTGAATAAACGATCGGGACACTGGCAGAGGAGCCAAGCAGGGGTGAGGACTGAGGAGGGAAGAGGAGAGTAAAACTGTGAGTAAACTCTGTGAGTGAGAGCGGAGGACATCGCTGGGAGCCCGGAGGCGGCGGAGGGTGAAGCTGTGGCATGCAGGGGAGGTACAGAGACTGATGTGTTCTGTCAGCTATCATATTACTTCTCCACATCATCAGTGCTGTGTCCTCCTTCTGTGCCCATTTCTCCTCTCCACAGGTCAGGGAAGCACTGTGCTGCCCTGACCTGTGGAGAGGAGACAGAGAGAGGAGGAGGACAAAGCACACTGATAATGTGGAGAAGTAATATGATGGTGGACAGAGGAGGAGGCTAAGGTGAGGAGGACACTATCATGTTCACAACCTCTGTCCCCCTCCTGCAGTATATCCACAGCCTCTGTCCCCCCTCCTGTAGTATATCCACAACCTCTGTCCCCCTCCTGTAGTATATCCACAACCTCTGTCCCCCTCCTGCAGTATGTCCGCAGCCTCTGTCCCCCTCCTGCAGTATGTCCGCAGCCTCTGTCCCCCTCCTGCAGTATGACCGCAACCTCTGTCCCCCTCCTGCAGTATGTCCGCAACCTCCGTCCCCCTCCTGCAGTATGTCCGCAACCTCCGTCCCCCTCCTGCAGTATGTCCGCAACCTCCGTCCCCCTCCTGCAGTATGTCCGCAACCTCCGTCCCCCTCCTGCAGTATGTCCGCAACCTCCGTCCTCCTCCTGCAGTATGTCCGCAACCTCCGTCCCCCTCCTGCAGTATGTCCGCAACCTCCGTCCCCCTCCTGCAGTATGTCCGCAACCTCCGTCCCCCTCCTGCAGTATGTCCGCAACCTCCGTCCCCCTCCTGCAGTATGTCCGCAACCTCTGTCCCCCTCCTGCAGTATGTCCGCAACCTCTGTCCCCCTGTCCACCTCTGTCCACCTCCTGTAGTATGTCCGCAACCTCTGTCCACCTCCTGCAGTATGTCCGCAACCTCCGTCCCCCTCCTGCAGTATGTCCGCAACCTCCGTCCCCCTCCTGCAGTATGTCCGCAACCTCCGTCCCCCTCCTGCAGTATGTCCGCAACCTCCGTCCCCCTCCTGCAGTATATCCGCAACCTCCGTCCCCCTCCTGCAGTATGTCCGCAACCTCCGTCCCCCTCCTGCAGTATGTCCGCAACCTCTGTCCCCCTCCTGCAGTATGTCCGCAACCTCTGTCCCCCTGTCCACCTCTGTCCACCTCCTGTAGTATGTCCGCAACCTCCGTCCCCCTCCTGCAGTATGTCCGCAACCTCCGTCCCCCTCCTGCAGTATGTCCGCAACCTCTGTCCCCCTCCTGCAGTATGTCTGCAACCTCTGTCCCCCTGTCCACCTCTGTCCACCTCCTGTAGTATGTCCGCAACCTCTGTCCACCTCCTGCAGTATGTCCGCAACCTCTGTCCCCCTGTCCACCTCTGTCCACCTCCTGTAGTATGTCCGCAACCTCTGTCCACCTCCTGCAGTATGTCTGCAGCCTCTGTCCACCTCCTGTATCATGTCCGTAGCCTCTGTCCACCTCCAGTATCATGTCTGAAGCCTTTGTCCACTTCCTGTATCATGTCCGCAGCATCTGACCATCTCTTCTCTTTTATCATGTCTGCAGCTCTCTGTCCCCATCCCAGGGATCCCCCTCTGTCCCCATCCCAGGGATCCCCCTCTGTCCCCATCCCAGGGATCCCCCTCTGTCCCCATGCCAGGGATCCCCCTCTGTCCCCATGCCCGGGGACCCTCCTCTGTCCCCATGCCCGGGGACCCCCCTCTGTCCCCATCCCAGGGACCCCCCTCTGTCCCCATCCCAGGGACCCCCCTCTGTCCCCATCCCAGGGACCCCCCTCTGTCCCCATGCCAGGGATCCCCCTCTGTCCCCATGCCAGGGATCCCCCTCTGTCCCCATCCCAGGGATCCCCCTCTGTCCCCATGCCAGGGATCCCCCTCTGTCCCCATGCCCGGGGACCCTCCTCTGTCCCCATGCCCGGGGACCCCCCTCTGTCCCCATCCCAGGGACCCCCCTCTGTCCCCATCCCAGGGACCCCCCTCTGTCCCCATGCCAGGGATCCCCCTCTGTCCCCATGCCAGGGATCCCCCTCTGTCCCCATGCCAGGGATCCCCCTCTGTCCCCATGCCAGGGGCCCCTCTCTGCCCCCATCCCAGGGATCCCTCTCTGTTTCCATCCTAGGGGTCCAGGAGTGTATACATGTTGCAGCCTCAGCAGAAATTATACACCCTGTCACGCTTGGCATGGGCCTTGCTCTGCAAAGGTTGTGCAACCTTATCCAGTACAGCGACCAAGTGGCTAAAGCAGGCTATAAGGAGGCATTGTATAACATAACCTGCTTTAACCCTTTAACCCTTTGATCCCACACTAGCATGATGCTACTGCATGCATTACACATTGTTGCTGGGTGTTTGCAGAGTGGCCCTATTCACTTGATTGGGTCACGATCACCCACCAAAAGCAACAGGGCGTATAATTCCTGCCGCAGCATGTGTACATTCTCAGCTGCTGTCTCTGCAGCTAAAGGGGGTAGAGACCAATGTATGTAATGTCGGCAGTGTGGCTGGGACACAGGGGGGGCCCCATGATCTCCTAGTGCCCGGGGGCCCCATGAGTTGTCAGTCCGCCCCTGCACAGATGGGACGTGGATCTACTTCTCAAATGAGATCATCCTATCCCATCTTCAGTTTTATTGTCACCTGCTTCGGCATCTGCCTTTTTTTCCCCAAGTAGGTTCCCTCTGTGCTTGTTTTTCTGTCATTTTTTCCTCCTTTTCTCTCTTTTTTTTTCTTCAAATCCCCTTTTTAATTTTTATCTTTTTTTTGATTCATCCATAAATTGAACCTCTTTTTGATCCTGCCATAAACTTAATTCCTCTTGTTGATTTTTTTTTTTTGCCATAAATTCAATCCCTCTTCTTTGATCCAGCCATAAATTGAATTCTTTTTTCTCTGATCATTGATTAATTAAATCCCCATTTTGATTTTGTCCCTGCAGAGAATGCTGTTACCTTTCTTCTTTTCCAGTCTACTCACATAATTTTTAATAAAAAACATCTTTGCCATTCTGAAGCTTCCTCCCAACCACTTTGCATATTATTATTTTATATATACTGTAATTGTGTACTTGCCAAATATGCTTCAGAAATCTCCCTCCACTGAGTCTGGCTGCATCCATTTTAACTGTGGGCAGCTGAAGCTGCTGCCTGTTTACTTTCTAGATTTAAACAGACACACCTCCACTGCTCTCGTTGGCCCTCTTATGACTCACGAGAGAGAAAGAGAGGTGCATGATATCATAAGCCTAGGCTAATGACCAGACAAGAAACAGGAAGTGGGCTGTATAAGGTATTTACTGTCCGAAAAAAAACTGTTTACTATCCAAAAGTTAAAACAACAAGGGCAGAAGATTTAATAGATGGAAAAAGTTGAAAAAATGACTGAAGTTCCGGTTTAACTGAAACATAGTAAACTGGAAGCCACTCAGCTTAATGCCGCATATACACACGGTCGGATTTTCCAACAACAAATGTTCGATGTGAGCTTATTGTTGGAAATTCCGACCATGTGCAGGCTCCATTTGGACAATTTTTGGAATTTCAACAACAAAATTTGAGATCTGGTTTTAACATTTTCCAACAACAAAACAATCCACTGTCGTAAATTCTGATCGTGTGTACACAATTCCGATACACAAAAAATTCCACGCATGCACGGAATCAAGCAGAAGAGCAGCACTGGCTATTGAACTAGTACTTCACCTCGTTCTTGACGTTTGGCATTTCCGACAACATTTGTGCAACCGTGTGTATGCAAGACTAGTTTGAGCCAATATCCGTCTTAAATAAATCCAGGAATTTGTTGTTGGAATGTCTGATCGTCTGTACGCGGTATTACACTTCCTATTTGTTCCCTGTCCAGTGCAGCAGAGGCTGCAGAGAAGGGACTGGGGAATCTTTGGAGACAGAGAAAGGGACTGTGGACAAAGTGAGACATCAGGGGTCTGTTTAGACTCTTGCTATTTTACCGAAGTCCCCAACAGGGCTGCCAAATAAATAAATAAATAAATAAATAAATAAATAAAAAAAGGAAAAATAATATTGTAAAATAAATAAAATAAATCTACAGACACCATTCACTGCCCTACTGACACCAATCTCTGCTCTACTGACACTGTCCACTGCTCTGCTCATATACACGGATGTGTGTTTGTGCTCTGGGGTTCACACCCTAATGCAATAGTCTGTGCACATCAATAACTCTCCCATTGTCCATTCACAGAATTATGTTTACAAAATGCAAGGGTTTCTTTGAATAAACAAGGGTAAAAGGTGGTGTAATCAACACTATCACTTCCCTCTATAAGAGCTGCAGCCTACAGAGCTGGAAGTACAGCATTAGCTTTAGTTTCCTGCATCAATGAAACTATGATTTCATAGAGGTAATTTGTTTGTACATACCACAAGTCAAAAATACTTAGAATTCTGCTTTAAATTTCACAAAAAATAAAAATAAATAAAATCACAAATAAATGACAAATAACTTTTTGGCTATTTTTTCTGTTATGTTTTTTGAACACTGGAGGGCAGCAAAGTCTTTAATATGCAAAGAAATAATATCCGTAGAATTCATAGGTCTAGCGGCTGTCTAGCAGGAGTGCTATAAACCACAGACAAGAGAGGATTGCAGAATCATTATTGCTAAATGGGGCGACTTTAAAGGTCTGTGACATTACAGGGACTTTTCCTTTGGCTTCATTATTCTTACATAATTGTAGGTGTCCCTGCCAAAGGTTGTTCCAAAGATCCCAGTAAAATGTACTGAACACAAAAGCCTTGTACACACGATCGGACTTTAACAAAACCGCAGAATTTTTTGTTCAAAGGGTGTAGGCTCCAACTTGTCTTGCATACACACGGTCACACAAATGTTTTGCCAATAATTACGAACGTAGTGACGTATAAGACGTACGTGATGTCTCCATTACGAACGCTAATTTTACAAGACCGGCTCGTCCTTGATTCCGAGCATGCGTGTTTGTACTTTGGACTTTTGTCTGATGGACTTCTGTACACATGATCGGAAAGTTTGACAAACATTTGTTGGTGGAAAATTTGAGAACATGCTAGCCAACATTTGTTGGCGGAAAGTCCGCCAAAAAGCTCACATCCAACATTTCCCGTCAGAAAATCCGATCGTGTGTACGGGCACAACAGGGCACAATAGCTCACGGGACCTGATAAAGAAATTATCTTCATGTTTTCATTCGAAATGATTCAAACATTGAACAACATTCCATCAACTACCTATGAGACACATGGCTATTGCCTTTAGGAAATATGTGTCCTGAGATTTGTGTTTACCTATTTTCTGAATGGTCTAGAGCTGTGAGCAGTGTGATGCAAGACCCTATCCTGGAACCAATGCTGTTTAATTTGTTCATAAACATTACAGAGGTTGGAATAAATAATTCAATCTCAGTGTTCACTAATGATACACAGGTAAGCAGGGAAATAACTTTGCATAAGGATATAGCAGGTTTAATATTGAAAAAAATAAATAAATGAACGCCCTTGAACTGAAGAGTCCAGGGATGGACAATGAAGGTAATAAGGGGGTTGGAGGACCTCAGTTATGATAAACAATTTAAAACATTATTCTACCTGGTGAAGAAATGCTTAAAGCAGGACTAAAGTTCCACTGTCACAAACTGAGCAGGCAGGCTATTTTTGAAGATCTATCCCCTCTAAGTAGCGCAACTCCAGTGGCGGAACTACCGCCATAGCGACCCGTGCGGTCACTATGGGGCCCGAGCTGAGGAGGGCCCGGTGAGCGGGTGGCGGGTGAGCCGCCGAGCTGCCTCCTCAGTGTGACTGTATGAGCAGACGCAGCCGGGTGACTCGACGGCAGGGGGTTGTCGGGGAAGCTGCCAGCGGGGAGGGTCGGTGGGTGACCAATCAGCGGGTGACGGGGCAGAGAGAGATGACATCATTTCTCATCGCCCGCCACCCGCCCTGAAAACTGCCAGCTCCGCCCTCACTCACTGTGCAGGCAGCAGAGAGATTACATCATCTCTCTGCTGCCTGACTCAGACTGGCAAACAGGCGTGACAATCCCATTCCCCACCTTAGCAGGAAAGTGACAATCCGCAACTTGTGGCAAGTGGACAATCCGCAATGTGTAGCAGGTGACGTGGCAAGTGGACAATCCCCAACTTGTAGCAGGTGACGTGGCAAATGGACAATCCGCAATGGGTGTCAAGTGACGTGGCAAGTGGACAATCCGCAATGGGTGTCAAGTGACGTGGCAAGTGGACAATCCACAATGGGTGGCAGGTGACGTGGCAAGTGGACAATCCGCAATGGGTAGCAGGTGACGTGGTAAGTGGACAATTTGCAACGTCTGGCAAATGGACAATCTGCAATGAGTGGCAGGTGATGTGGCAAGTGGACAATCCACAATGGGTGGCAGGTGACGTGACAAGTGGACAATCCGCAATGGGTGGCAGGTGCACAATCCGCAACTTGTGACAAGTGACAATCTGCATCTGGTGGCAGGTGACACACTCTGGGCTCCCACCGATTATTAGCATTATGGTGAGTTGAACTATTTTCTATAACAATGTAATAATAGAAATAATGTGTTTCAATCATCCCGACACCATAACACAAATGGTGTTGTGATAATTGAAGCGCCAACATCAGCCATTGCCCCAATAAATTGCCCCCCAAAAAAGTATTTTCTATCAGTGCCCCTCCCGAGACTAGACTCTGGTTCCGCCCCTGGGTGGGGGGGGGCCCATACAACATTTTGCTATGGGGCCCTCTGATTTCTAGTTACACCCCTGCGCAACACCATTCTCTTCTATAGTATACATTTTGTGGACACGGTTTGACCCACATAGGCGTTTGCTGCAGCTTTACCTTTCCTATCCTTATTCTCTCCTTTTCCTCTGATTAACTCTCCCCTCCCAACCCCCCCTTTTCCTCCCCCTCTCCCCCCGATTCACACATCATTTCGTCACATGGTAGCGCAAGAATAATTTTGAAATTATCAGGATGACAGACTTCTACACTCAGCCCCACCACATCTCCAGTCAAGATGGTGCTGGCGGGTCCCAGCACAACAAACATGGCTTCCACAGCACAGCAGAGCGACGCATACAACACTTCTCCCCAGGCTTCAACCGCCCACAGCAGGAGAACAGAAGAGCCTCTCAATCCTCCTTATTCACCTCAAGCCTGGTTGAAGCCAAGCACAAGCCCAGGATACATTTGATCCAGCTCTGGAGGTGAGCGACATGGCAGGCTCCCTTGATGACACCAGGGAGCTGCAGGACTCCATTTCTGAGTTTCCTACTGCAAACCAACCAATGGTTGATACCACATTGAAAGACATATTAGTCTCCCTAAAGCCCCGTACACACGAGAGGACTTATGTCCTACAGACTTCCGAAGGAGTTCTGCCGGAGTTCTGCCGGAGTTCCGACAGAGTTCTGACGGACTTTTCGACTGAGCAGACTTGGCCACACACAATCACACTAAACTCTGACGGATTCGAACGTGATGACGTACAGCTCGACTCGAATAAGGAAGTTCATAGCCAGTAGCCAATAGCTGCCCTAGCGTCGGTTTTAGCCCGTCGGAATAGCATACACACGAGCGAATTTTTCGAAGGGACCGGGTCCGGCGGAGTTCCTTCGGAAAAATTTGAAGCATGTTCCATATTCTAAAGTCCGTCAGACTTTGGTGAATCAAAAGTCCGTTGCAGCCCACACACGATCGAATAGTCTGACGGAATCAGTCCGTCGGACTTTGGATGTTGAAAAGTCCGCTTGTGTGTACGCGGCATAAGAAGCACACTCCATGCAGACATCCTGTCACTAGCTCAGCAATTTAAATCAGAAGTTACAGAAATTGGTGATAGAGTGACACATGTTGAACATAAAATGGGTGAATTTTCCTCCACTTTCAATGATTTGATAGACGCCCATAACGCTCAGGATGATGACATCACCTGGATGGAGAAAAAATAAATAAATAATCGCAGACCTAAAGGACCACCCCAGGCGCAATAATATTAAGATATGCGGAATCCCTCAATCAATTAAACACCCTGACTTAATGGCCTTCTTCATGGATGTGATGAAAACCGCACTACCAGACCTCTCCCAGAAGACCTTCTAATAGACCGAATACACAGACTGCCTAAAGTGAGACACATCCCAGCTCATCTACCTAGAGACACCATTGTCCCGCATCCATTTTTTCCACAAAGGAAAATGAATGGCAATATTCAGACACGTTGACCAACTTCCAGAACACCTACAGTCACTCTTGCCGTTCACTATGCAGAAACACAGACAGCTGGCCACCATAACAAACCCCTAAGGAACCACCATATCTCCTACCAATGCAGATACCCAGCAAAACTCCTTGTTACTAAAGACGATCAATTTTATATGATCAATTCTCTTGATGAAGTCATCCGATTGCTGTGAGATTGGCCTCTCCGCATCAGGATCCCCCAGACCGAAATGCCCCCTCTACCAAACATAGGCCTATATAAACCACAACACAACTAAACAACTATAGCTCCGGCGAGCTTATAAAGATTTTGGCTGCAATCATACTTTTTTTCTTGCTCCCCAATGTGGATTTCTCTACCCAAAAAGGGAATACCCTGTTCTATCCCTTTTTCACTGACCTCCCTGCTGACTGTTAGCCAAGCACCAAGTACTCAATTCTACCACATCATCTTTAGAATCAGACAGCTCTTCACCTTGTAAGTGGGGCAATGTGGATTTTCTTATAGCACGGGCATACTCCTCTGCCTTCCTAAGCAGTTCCTCAATATTATCATCTGCCACATCAACAAGGGTTTTCATAGAATGCAGAATTGACAAAAAAACAAGCAGCTGCTGCAAGCATTGGTGAGAACATTTCATCAGTTACTTGGATCTAAGAATAAGCAAAACGCTGGTTCACATTCTCTTCCCAGACCCTATATCATTTATAAATATATTAAAAAGTAAGGGTCCCAACACTGAACCTTGCGGTACACCACTAATAACCATAGATCAGAGTATGAATCATTAACCACTACTCTTTGAATTCAGTCTTTTAGACAGTTTTATATGCTTTTAAAAAATGTTTTTTTTCCAAGCCTGTAGACTTTACATTACACATTAGCCATGTGTGGGGAACTGTGTTGCAAAACCTTTTGTAGCTGCATCTATGGTTAAACTCTATGTCTTTTCTTTAAAATAAAAGGTTCCTTTTCCTGTCTGCAATTAAGCAGCAAAGCCCATGTAGACTGTCTGTTCTGAAGGTCTATACACAGACTTTCTAAAAGTTTATGGGCCCAGGCATAGCCTAGACACCCACTCACAACCCAGTCATAGCCAGCTACAGCAGATAAGCAGGGCCCTCTGATCCCTCCTGTATTGATTTGTATTGTAAGTGTACTGTCTGCCCTCATATTGTAAAGCGATGCGCAAACTGTTGGCGCTATATAAATCCTGTATAATATTATTATTATTATTATTATTAGCAAGAAACTGAAATAAGACTGGGGCATCGGGGGGCACCCAGTTACGTAAAGTGGTGGCCCGCCCCCTTCTGATGCCATGGGGAAGCCATTGGGAAGTCCCCGTGCGTCAGAGGGGGCGGGGTCACCCAGGTACCTCACCATGTGGCCCGGCCCTCAGTTATATAAGAACTGACAAAGTGAAGACGCGTCATACGGCGGGTGCCTCCGATGGAGGCGGGTCTGTCTCGGCTTTTTTTTTTTTTGGTCTGTCGGCGGAGTGAGAGAAGAAGATGAATGGACTTAATGGGACATTTTTAAATTTTGTGATAAAGGACGAGACCCGAAGTGTGTCTTGTTTTTTTTTTTTTTTAAACACTTTTTGTGAAATGGTATGGGTACAATGTACCCGTTACCATTTCAAACGGGGGCGGGATCTGGGGGTCTCCTTGTTAGAGGGAGCTTCCAGATTCCAATAATCCCCCCGCAGACTTCCACAACTACCGAGAAAGGGTTGTGGGGATGAGGCCCTTGTCCCCATCAACATGGGGACAAGGTGCTTTGGGGGGCTACCCCAAAGCACCCTCCCCATGCTGAGGGCATGTGGCCTGGTATGGTTCAGGAGAGGGGGTGCTCTCTCGTCTCCCCCCCTTCTTTTCCTGCGGCCTGCCAGGTTGCGTGCTCAGATAAGGGTCTGGTATGGATTTTTGGGGGGACCCCCACGCCATTTAAATTTTGCTACGGGGGTTCCCCTTGAAATCCATATCAGACCCAAAGGGCATGGACTGGGGGGATCCCATGCCTTTTTTTCAATTACTTTTATCAATTCATTATAGCCGCGGGTATATGACTTTCTTGATCATACATCACGGGACACAGGAGCTTCATTACATAGTGGGTTATATAGGTACCTCTGGTGATTGGACACTGGTTGACCCCAATTGGCAGAGTTGGCAGCTCTTTCCAGTAAGGAGCCGTATTTAATTATCCATAAGGACCGGGTGGTCATGCGTCCCATGGTACGCAGAAATCATGAAGTTGGCAGTAGGCAGGCCATGGACCCTCCCTCTCCGGCCAGATGTGCTCTCACAGGGTCCAATCTACCATCCTGCTTTACGCAGTCTGAATTTGACGGTTTGGCTGCTGAGACCCACATTCTGAGAGACCGTGGCCTTTCGGGGCCAGTCCTTTCTACTCTGGTCAATGCCAGAAAGCCGGCCTCCAGACTTATTTATTACAAGATCTGGAGGACATATGTTTCCTGGTGTGAACTCAGGAAATGGCATCCTAGAAAGTATGTCATTAACAGAATCTTGGCCTTTCTCCAGTCAGGCCTAGAAATGAATTTGGCCATAAGCACTATCAAAGTGCAGATTTCGGCCCTGTCAGTATTTTTTCAAAAGCCGCTTGCATCACATTCCCTAGTACGGGCTTTTATCCAGGGGGCTATGCGGACAAAACCGCCAGTTAAACCTCCGGTATGCCCATGGGATCTGAATTTGGTTCTCTTGGCCTTACAGGGGCAACCATTTGAACCTTTGCATCTGGCTTCTTTAGTTCTCCTGACTAAAAAGCTGGTCTTCTTAGTAGCCATATCTACGGCTAGAAGAGTATCAGAGTTGGCAGCTCTTTCCAGTAAGGAGCCGTATTTAATTATCCATAAGGACCGGGTGGTCATGCGTCCCAACAGGTCCTTTCTACCTAAGGTGGTTTCGGGTTTCCATGTGAATCAGGATGTAATCCTACCATCCTTTTTTCCGGACCCTCAGTCCACAGAAGAAGAATCTTTACACACTTTAGATGTGGTTAGAGCAATCAGTATTTATCTTCAAGCAACTTCTCAGATAAGGAAAACTGATTGTTTATTTATTCTGCCGGAAGGCCCTAGAAAGGGCCAGGCGGCGTCAAAATCCACTCTCTCAAGGTGGATCAGACAAGTTATTTCTCAGGCCTATGGTTTAAAGGGGAAGATTCCTCCTTTTCGGGTGAAAGCGCACTCTACTAGGGCTGTTAGTGCTTCTTGGGCAGTGCATCACCAGGCCTCCCTGGCTCAGATCTGTAAGGCTGCGACTTGGTCATCAGTCCACACATTCACCAGATTCTATCAGGTGGATGTCAGAGGGCAAGAGGATATCGCCTTCGGGCGCAGTGTACTGCAGGCTGCAGTTTAGGTCCTCCGGTCCCTGGCGGTCTATATTTATGATCTGTGTCTCCCTCCCCTCAATCTGAGCATTGCTATGGGACATCCCACTATGTAATGAAGCTCCTGTGTCCCGTGATGTATGATCAAGAAAATGGGATTTTTATATACAGCTTACCTGTAAAATCCTTTTCTTGAGAGTACATCACGGGACACAGGGCTCCCGCCCCTCTTGGGTTTTTACGTGGTTTCTTATTGCTTTGCTACAAAACTGAGGTGCCTCCCAGATGGGAGGGGTTATATAGGGGAGGAATTCTCCTTAATTGGGGTCAACCAGTGTCCAATCACCAGAGGTGCCTATATAACCCACTATGTAATGAAGCTCCTGTGTCCCGTGATGTACTCTCAAGAAAAGGATTTTACAGGTAAGCTGTATATAAAAATCCAATTTTTTCCTTTAGAAATGGCATTTTGTGCAGGGACCGTCCTAAACACTGGAAAAATGTGCCACTTTACAGGCATACTATAGACCCCGCCCCCCCCCCCCCCCCCCGGTACGAAATTTAAAGGAATATTTCACTTTAAGCATTATTCAAATCACTACTCCCGAAAAAATGGCCACTTTCAAAACTTTTTTTGCGCATATGCATAAATTCTATATATATATATATATTTTTTTTTTTGTCTCCTGGGGCAGGACCCGGGTCACCAAACTCTTTTTAAATTAACACTTTTGATTTTTCATGTTAATGTCCCATAGACTATAACGGTGTTCCGGCGGCTTTCGAATTTGCCCCGAACACCGCAAATTGTTTGGTGTTGCCAGAACATATGCTTGGGCCGAACCATTCGCCTATCCCTAATGGACACATATACCATACAGCTCATGGGTCAAACAGGCATAATGAGGGGTTAGCCTCAATGGAGTAATCTGTGGATGGAGCGGTAAGTGGAAGGTGGACTCCAAAGGATAGATGATCACACTTCAAGTGGAGAAACAAAGCATGCAGCAAATGTTAACTCATCCCATTGGCATTGAACATGAAAAACAAATGAATCCACATAGTGCAATACCGTAAGGTCTTTTTTTTAACCACTTGACCACTGGGCACTTAAAGAGGAAGTAAACCCCTTCAAACCACTTTGACCTACAGGTAAGCCTAGATTAAGGCTTACCTGTAGGTCCAAGCAATATCTCCTAAACCTATATGGTTTAGGAGATATTTGCCCGAAAATGGGCACCGCTGTCTACGGTGCATGCGCCGTAGACAGCGGCGCGCAGGCGCACTAAATGCGGCAAGTCCAAGAATGGATTTGCCTAATTTGTCGACTCCCGTGCGCATGCGCGGGAGTGACGTCATCGCGGCTTCGCCGAATGGCAGCGGAGGAGCTGCGAGACGCGACTCCCGTGCGCATGCGCGGGAGTGACGCCATCGCGGCTTCGCCGCTGTCATTGGTCGGAGCTGCGAGACGCCACCAGCAAGATGGATGCGGCGGACTACAGGGATCAGCGGCGACTTCGCTGGCTCCTGTGTCAGGTAAGTGACACATAATGAGCTACTATGCGATGCATAGTAGTCCATTATGCTTTACCTTTGCAGGGAAAAAAAGAGGAAGTAAACCCATCAGGGTTTACTTCCTCTTTAAACACCCTTAATAACCAGACCAATTTTCAGCTTTCGGTGCTCTCACATTTTGAATGACAATTACTCAGTCATGCAACATTGAACCTATATGAAATTTTTGTCCTTTTTTTTCACACAAATAGAGCTTTCTTTTGGTTGTATTTAATCACCGCTCGGTTTTTAATTTTTTGTGCTATAAAAGAAAAAATACAGAAAATTCTGTAAAAAAAGGAATTTTCCTTTTTTTCTGTTATAAAATTTAGCAGATTAGTAATTTTTTCTTCATACATTTTGGCCAAAATTTATACTACTACATATCTTTGGTAAAAATAAGTACAAATTGGTGGATATTATTTGGTCTTTGTGAAAGTTATAGAGTCCACAAGCTATGGTGCCAATATCTGAAAATTGATCACACCTGAAGTACTGACGGCCTCTCATTTCTTGAGACCCTAACATGCCAGAAAAGTACAAATATCCCCCAAATGACCCCTTTTTGGAAAGAAGACATTCCAAGGTATTTAGTAAGAAGCATGGTGAGTTTTTTGAAGTTGTCATTTTTTCCCACAATTCTTTGAAAAATCAAGATTTTTTTTACTTTTTTTTTTTTTCACAAAATTAGCATATTATCAGTTTATTTCTCACACACAGCATATGCATACCACAAATTACACCCCAAAACACATTCTGCTATTACTCCCGAGTATGGCGATACCACATGTGTGAGACTTTTACACAGCGTGGCCACATACAGAGGCCCAACATGCAGGGAGCGCCATCAGGCGTTCTGGAGCACCCAGGACAATTCTGACATTTCTCTCCTACATGTAAAAATCATCATTTATTTGCTAGAAAATTACATAGAATCCCAAAACATTATATATGTTTTTTTAGCAAACACCCTGGAGAATACAATGGTGGTCGTTGCAACTTTATCTTTATCTTAACTTATCTCGCACGGTATTTGGCAGCAATTTTTCGAATGCATTTTTTTTTGAAAAAAAAAAAAAACACAGTAAAGTTAGCCCAATTTTTGCATAATGTGAAAGATGAAGTTACGCTGAGTAAATAGATACCTAACAATTGCACACGCTCATGGAATGGCGCCAAACGTCGCTACTTAAAAATCCCCATAGGCAACGATTTAATTTTTTTTTACTGGTTATATGTTTTGAGTTACAGAGGAGGTCTAGGGCTAGAATTATTGCTGTCGCTCTAACGTTCGCAGCGATACCTCACATGTGTGGTTTGAACACCGTTTTCATATGTGGGCGGGACTTACGTATGCGTTCGCTTCTGCATGCGAACACATGGGGACAGGGGCGCTTTAAAAAAAATAAAAATGTATTGTTCATTTTACTTTATTTATTTTAGTTTGACATTTTTTTCCCCAAAAATAAATTTTTTGATCACTTTTATTCCTATTACAAGGAATGTAAACATCCCTTGTAATAGGAATATGGCATGACAGGTCCTCTTTACAGTGAGATATGGGGTCAATAAGACCCCGCACCTCACCTCTAGGCTGGGAAGCCTGAAAAAAATAAAATAAAATAAAATAAAAAAAGATTCTGGCTTTGATCGTATTGGCGAGTCAGAAGAAGTACCGGAGGGCAGCGGGAGGGGTGGGGGGGGGATGTCTATGGCTGGGTATTGCAGGGTATCACCGACTATGGCTGGGTATGGCTGGGTATCTCTGAGTATGGCTGGGTATCTCAGAGTATGGCGTTGCAGAGTATTGCGTTGCAGAGCATTGCAGGATATTGGCGGGTGTTGCAGAGCATTGCAGAGTGTTGCAGGGTATTGGTGGGTGTTGCAGAGCATTGCAGAGTGTTGCAGGGTATTGGCGGGTGTTGCAGAGCATTGCAGAGTGTTGCAGGGAATTGGTGGGTGTTGCAGAGCTTTTCAGAGTGTTGCAGGGTATTGCAGAGTGTTGCAGAGCGTTGCAGAGTATTGCAGAGTGTTGCAGAGTGTTGCAGGGTATTGCAGAGTATTTCAGAGTAATGCAGAGTAATGCAGAGTATGGCAGGGTATGGCAGGGTATTGCAGAGTAATGGCAGGGAATTGATGGGTTAAATTTCGGTGAGCAGCGATGTGGGCACTGCAGATGCAGCCCACATCACTGCTGACACCGATCTCTTCCCCCTCCGCTGTACCGATCGGTACAGAGAGGGGGAGGGAGGAACCGGCGTCATAAGATGACGCCGGTTTGTTTACATGTGATCACTCCGTCATTTGACGGAGCGATCAGGTGGTAAACGGCCGCGATGAGCGGAATTCTGGGAGGACGTCATATGATGGCCTCCCAGAGTTAAACAACCGCCCTGTAGCCGTCATTCGGCTATGGGCCGGTTGTTAAGTGGTTAAATAAAGAGGTGTT
Source organism: Lithobates pipiens (assembly GCF_037356315.1). Classification (NCBI taxonomy): domain Eukaryota; kingdom Metazoa; phylum Chordata; class Amphibia; order Anura; family Ranidae; genus Lithobates; species Lithobates pipiens. The sequence continues at coordinate 148,307,049 of NW_027507685.1, forward strand.
CACACTTACAGGATTGCAGGTAAAAACAAGCTTGTTCTTTGGTAAAGGTAAAAAGCGATTGCCACGAACGTCACGAGAGAGATATTAATGAAAGATTAATAAATTGGCCAAGCTGGGGGCAAATTTAGCCCCAAAGCCACCCCTTTCTCTTGGAGATAAAATTGGCCATTAAACCAAAGATACTTGTGGCTTGTAGTAGGAAAGGATAACAATTCTATAGTAAACAATTTCTTAAATTTTCTTTTACTAGTTACAAGGTTTCCAACATTCAGATTTGCTGTCCCATCATAGGCTGCCCTGAGCACATAGGAGAAAGGGCACATGATAGGGTGGGTTGGAATGCAGGAGAAGGGTTGAGAATGGGTGGGGAATGGTTTAAGGATATGATGTAGGGAGCAGGGAGGAAGTGGTAGCTTAGAGAAACCTCAAGAAGGAACAGACAGTGTGGGGAGCAATTTGGTCCACCCACCCATCCTCTTGGCAAATGCATAGGTTTGGGGGAACTGAGGTATGCAAAGAGAATGGTAGACTTGTGGGGCATATTGTACCTTTGTCACAGCATTGGAAGTTCCTTTGTGGTGCCAAAAAAGTAAGATTGTTGGTAATGTGTGGACAAGTGGTTTAACCTAATGATCACAAATATGTATGATTATGTGGTGCTCATGAAGGAAGTACTTAAAGTTTATTCCAGGTGAATAATGGTGTAAAAATTATTGGCGTGTACCCACCAAGCTGGTTGTATATGACTGGTAGCGGATATGGGTTTACAACGGAACATGTTATTGGGTGGCACTGTCAAGGACCTGGCTTTAATGGTTGTATCAGAATTCTTGTATCTGTATCGCTGGTATTTTCAATACAGACGCTATAAATAAAAATGTAGTTTGTCTGAAGCTGTAGTTTAGCTCAGACTGCCATTATTGTAAATTCTAGTTCTGTTTCAGCTTAGCTGGTTGTGTGGTTTTCCCCCTGGCCTAGGGATGGCACCCTATTATTCGGCCAAGGTTGGAAATTGCAACAAGCTGGGTGTATTGAGTGCCTCTTTGCTCGGAAACAGTCAGTGGGTGTGGTCTGCCTGCTGTGCATTCTGGGAGAGGGTACTTAAGAGACAGACCCAGTGACCGGGGGTAGTTCTGACCTGATGGCCCTCCTGGTCTCAGGGTGTGTGCTGCCTTACTTTATGTCTTGGGGCCAGCTGGCCTGAGGCTACACAACTGAAGGTTAGGCCCAGAAGTCTTGGGGCCTACCGATCCAGGGGTGGTCCTGTGCCGTCTTGCCTGCGGGAAGAAGCCAAGCAACTGGAGGATCCAGGGGATTACTTTTCAGAGAGAGAGGACCCAGCAACAAGACCGGAGCCTCTAAAACAGCCTGGAAACTCAGCTGGAGGATGCATCACGGGTCACCTACCACACAGTACCGCCGGATTGGCTGAAATAAACTGGTAATGTGTGACAGCTATTTAAAGCGGAGGGCCGGTTATAAAAAAAAAAAAAAAAAAAGTCAGCAGCTGCAAACACTGCAGTTGCTGACTTAATAAACACACTCACCTGTCCAGGGCGCCCGCGATGTCGGCCGCCCGAGGCCGACCCGTCCCTCGGCTCTCGGGTCCCGGCGCCGCCATCCCTTGTAAGGGAAACAGGCAGCGGAGCCTTATGGCTTCACTGCCCGTTTCCTACTGCGCATGCGCGAGTCCCGCAGCTACTGCGCATGCGCGAGTCCCGCAGCGCTTTCTGAATGGGACGCGCTGTGTTCTGGAACACACAGTTCCCAGAACACAGCGCGACTCATTACCCAGAAGACGCCGCGATGAAGAGAGAAGACAGAAGATCTCCGCGGAGGAGGAAGAGGAAGATTAGGATAAAGTGCCTAGCAACAGGCATTTCTGGTAAGTAAAAAAAAAAATTTTTCTTCATTTTTTTTTTTCGATTTTTTGTAATTTTTAACATTTTTTTGTTTTTCAGGGTGGCCCTCCCCTTTAATTTTAAAACAAGTTGCTGGTTGTGCTTTCCTGTGGCAGAGGATTGCACAACGATTCCGTTGAATTGAACAATTGAGCATTTGGCCACCAACAGAAGTGGACAGGAATAACAAGTTTTTTTATTATAACATGGATACACTGGGAGGTAGTCATCTATACGATCACCCCTTGAATCATAATGCGGGGCAATAAAACCCAAAATTGAGGTGGAGACCACCTTAAAACACAGTCAATGGAAGTAGGCCCACTAGGTTGGAAACCCCACGACCAGCAATCACAGTTCACAAAGTAATACTAGTTACCACGCGTTTTAAATTGTCCCACAGAGGGAACTCTGGGCCCCCAAATGTAAACATTGATAACTTAGGAAAGGAAAAGAAAAAAAGACCAATACAAAGTGATACCAAGGCTGGCAGGAGTCAAGGAAACAATGAAAGATAAAGAGGAAAAGAGAAGGACAAAAAAAATGGATCCGTCCGGGGATCCTGCATCAATTTCTTGGAATGATTAGATTAATTCATCCTGGACTGCAAGTAAGTAAGCCAAAGGGACCATATTTTGTTGAAAATGGATTGTTTATCTTGTAGGACACTCACAATTTTTTCATTCAACATGATCTATGCAGGTTTTTATTTTACTATCGCAATGTCTGACAGGGCTTTTCCACGCTGTCGCTATAGCGATTTTGGCTGCTAGAAGTAAATTAAGGTCTGAGTATGTCACGGAACATTTTCAACAGGCTTATTTAGTAGGGCAATACTCACATCTTTAGTGATGTTGAGCATTGTGACTGAAAAAATAAATGAATGAATGAATGAACCCAAAAAAAAAAAAAAAAAAAAAAAAAAAACCTTGGGGCACGACCACCATACATGCAAAGTTGAGCCTATAGGGCCACAGCCCCTAAAACAGGTAGTCGAGGTGCCTGGGAAAATTTTGGCACAAATGCCTTCTATGGTCCCTTTGTACTTTATTCCCGAGTATACTGTGACAACTCAGACCTTGCTCTACAAGGGGAAAAGTCCTTCTTTAGGTCTGCACCCCAATGGCAATCAACGACTACACCTCTCATCTTATATACGCTCAGTCTCGAGTCCGAAAGGGATAGCATGTGTTGCCTGGCACCCTGAGGGCAGGACAATTTAAAAAAGGGGTCTACATCCTCCTACAAACTGAATATATGTCACTGAAAATACACTGTACCTTCCCTTTAAAGCAAAATGTGCCTTTAATGCACTGGGCATCCTTACTCTTCCCCCCCCCCGACCATTATAAAAAATTGTCAAAGAAAAAAATAAAATAAAAATCTGTAATATATATATATATATATAAAATGTTTTATATATACATATGTGTGTGTATGTTCCTGCTCTGCCCCCTTGCCACCATTCTCGCTTAGACCTGAAACTGCTCTTAAGGTCTAAAATTCGTATAAATGCTTATTGTGCGCAACTGCACATTGCTCCTCAGACCAGGGAATACAAAGCGTAGTCCATAATAGCTAGCCCTTAGAGAGCCTCAACTACCAGAGTTGTGTACAACTGGTGTACAGAGATAAGACTTCTCTGAAAGACAAAAAAAGAGATAAACATAATGATAAGACAGTAATCTTATTTCACATATATTCTTTTACTGTCAATTATCAAATGTATTTTTGTATTCTCTAGCCGTTATTGCACTCGTGATAAAAGATTGTCTATTTTTAAAGATGATAATTATCATTGCTGAAAAAATAAGATAGGCCTAAACACGGGTTTCAAGGAATAGAATATTATGGGCTAAACTTTAGATGGGCATAAAAAAATAAATCATATCCATATATACATACAGCATATATACTGTATCATATTTTTCAAAGCTATGAATAAAATAGATTTGCAAATATTGTTTAAATACATGAAGGTATACTCAGTATCCACGAATAAGCCCCCCCGGTCCCTCTCCCCCCCCAATCTGTATGCGCAGTCCGCTCACAGGACAGTGTTTTTGCGACAATGCGCAGTTGTGGGGGGGGGGGGATTCAGAGAGTATTTGTTCATGGATTTCAGGGCCGCGCATTTGGGGCAGGATGCATCCTATCATTTGCAGAACAGATTGAGGAGGCCAATGCTGTCTTTTGCTGAAGAGGTGGGCAGAGCACAGTATTTTAATATAGGCAGGATGCTGTGGTGCATGAGAACCAATTTGGTAAATGTGTGTAAAAGGTGAATATATCCTTTAAATTAAGCTTCTTGTTCCTTCCCCAGCCTGTGACTGGACAGTGAAAGAAGCAGCAGACTGATGAGTTCATCGTTCCGTCACTCGTCTTTCTCCCTATCAGCATGTCCCTTGATCGGTCAAGAACACTGGAGCCCAACTGAGTGGCTCTTTGTGGTGCTTCTTACTCTCCCTTTCTAAGCCATGTTGTGCAAGGAAATGCAAAAGCCTCATACAAGGTCAAGTTCAGGTACTTACATTCGTTTTATTTAAGACAAAGATACATTTAAAGTGTTTAATTTGTGCGGTCAGGCACTGATGTGGACAAGAAGGCCTGGCTCGCAGTCTCTGCTTTAATTCATCCCAAAGAAGTTCTATCAGGTTGAGGTTAGGACTCTGTACAGGCCAGTCAAGTTCCTCCACCCAAACTCACCCATCCATTCCTTTATGGACCTTGCTTTGTGCACTGGTCCAAATCATTTATTGGAGGGGGATTATGGTGTGGATTGTTCATCAGGGGTTGGGTTTGGCCCCTTAGTTATAGGGAAGGGAACTCTTAAGGTGTCAGCATACCAAGACATTTTTGGCCAATTTCATGCTCCCAACTTTGTGGGAACAGTTTGGGGATGGCTCCTTCCTGTTCCAACATGACTGTGTACCAGTGCACAAAGCAAGGTCCATATAGACATGGATGAGAGAGTTTGGAGTGGAGAGTCCCGACCTCAACCTGACAGAACACCTTTGGGACAAAATTAGAGCGAAGATTACAAGCCAGGCCTTCTCGTCCACATCAGTGCCTGACCTCATTAATGCGGTCCTGGAAGAATGTTCAAACATTTCCATAGACACACTCCTAACCCTTGTGGACAGAATGCAAAGGGTGGGCCAACTCATTTTTGAACCCTACAGACCAAGACTGGCATGCCATTGAAGTTCACGTGTGTATAAAGACAGGCGTCTCAATACTTACTTACTTTGTTTACCTCTCTCTTCCCTACACCCCTTGAAAAGAGCAGAAAAAAGATTAAAAATCTTTCTTCATCTGTCAGGAGCACAGATGAGGGGGCAGAGAGGCTGTAGTTATGAGTGAGAGCTGATTGGAGGAAAGGCGCACCCCCACATACAGCAGAACTGTGTTCTGAATGCACAAGCTGAGTCCCTCTCTCACGCCCCCCCCACCCCCCATGACACAAATTAATCTAATGGGGAAAAGTTCTCTGAAGGGACACATGCTGATAACAGAGGAATGAGGCAGTGGAGAGAAACAACACAGAGCTTTGGAGATAGACAAGTAAACAATACAGATATATACGTGTTTTGCTTAGCTTTCATGACTGAAGTTTGCAACCACTTTAAACCTCTGGATAGGGCAAAGCTAACCTAGTATGTGTCCTTTGGGCATTAAAGCGATATTAAAGGTTCGTAATAAAAAAAATAAAAAAAAATAAAAACCAGCGCAAACATGTCATACTTACCTCCGCTGTGCAGCTTGTTTTTCACAGAGTGGCCCCTATTCACGTCTTCTGGGGTCCCCCAGTGGGTGTCTTGGCTCCTCCCCACATCAGTTAACCCCCTCTAGGAAGCACTCTCCTAAGGGGGTTACCTTGCGGGCGCGTTCGAGTCCAGCATTTGCGTCCATAGACACGAATGCTGGACTCGGCCCCGCCCTCCAGCGCCCGCATCATTTGGATTTGATTGACAGCGGCGAGATCCAATGGCTGTGCTGCTATTAATCTATCCAATGAAGAGCCGAGAAGCCAGTGCGTTCGATGCGGGACTGTTGAGGGCTCAGGTAAGTAAACTGGGGGTCTGTAACTATCAGATGCATAGGATGCATTAAGGTGAAAAATAAACACCCTGCAAGACAAAAGGCATAATGAGCTAGTATGCATAGCATACTAGCTCATTATAAATTACTTAACTGAGATCGAAGCCCCAGCAGTGGTCCTCGTTCCCCTCCTCCATATCTCCTGGAGTGACTTCCGGGTATTGCAGCTTCAGCGCCGTGACTGACCGGAGCCACAATGATGTCACACCCGCTCATGCGCACAGGAGCCGCCACTAATGGCACGCTCAGTGCACCATTGTCTACGGCGCATCCGCCATACACATTGCTGCCTGTCTTTTTCAAATATCTCCTAAAAAGGAGAGATTTCTTGCACCTACAGGCAAGCCTTAATCTAGGCTTACCTGTAGGTAAAAGTGGTCTGTAAGGGTTTACAACCACTTTAAACTCTGCATTGTAGTGCTTTCCAGTCCCTTGTACACAGTGTGTGTTAGTCGAAGACCATTTTTTTGTAGTGCGAGCCCTACAGCACAGCTTCTGGTGTGATTGGTATCTGTAGACTCATTGTATATGGAAGTCTTTGTTTGTGGTTAACATATCTTGATATGTAACCCTTGACTACAGGATGACTGACGTGCTTTGGCTGCTGTACCAACCACCCAACTCCATAATTGTCCCTTCCCATTAAATGAGACCACACCTTCTTTTGGAGTATTTAGTGGCCGTAGCAGCCTCTTTATTAATCAAAATATAATAATTTAACGTATAACAAAATATCAACAAAACATAGTTTAACTTCAAACCCTGAGCGCGTTGGTCATCTGCAGTAAAAACTCCCCCCTCTCCACCCCATTAGCATATCGATCCAAACAAGCACTGCGGTAATATTCCTTTAACTAGGCCTCAAGCCGACATGCTGGCTCAAAGACACCAAACTATTTTACCGCAGTGCACCCATTCACCATCAGCCATATCAACCCTCACTATATGGCCATATCATCAACGAGCCCATATCTCCAATGGGTCCCGCATCAACTTCTGTGGGGAGGGGTTATCTTCCTGTACCTGCATCGACCAACACCCGCCAACCGCTACGACATCCCACACCTCAAACCTGAAACAGAAAAAAACAAGTTAGCCAATCCTCCCCCCCCCCCCCCCGGTAGAATCTACCACAACCACTCCGTCCAAGGTAAGGGAGGGAGGGTGGGAACTGCACAACTTGCACTGACGCCGGGGCGTAGAGCGCGCACACGTCATTGCGCTGACTCCGCCCCCCCGGCCAATCGCTGCAGTCCACTGTCCTCATGCCAGCCCTGCACCTACGCTGTGCTCTCGTCTTCGGGCTGTGCTTGACTACAGGATGACTGACATGCTTTGGCTGCTGTACCAACCACCCAACTCCATAATTGTCCCTTCCCATTAAATGAGACCACACCTTCTTTTGGAGTATTTAGTGGCCGTAGCAGCCTCTTTATTAATCAAAATATAATAATTTAACGTATAACAAAATATCAACAAAACATAGTTTAACTTCAAACCCTGAGCGCGTTGGTCATCTGCAGTAAAAACTCCCCCCTCTCCACCCCATTAGCATATCGATCCAAACAAGCACTGCGGTAATATTCCTTTAACTAGGCCTCAAGCCGACATGCTGGCTCAAAGACACCAAACTATTTTACCGCAGTGCACCCATTCACCATCAGCCATATCAACCCTCACTATATGGCCATATCATCAACGAGCCCATATCTCCAATGGGTCCCGCATCAACTTCTGTGGGGAGGGGTTATCTTCCTGTACCTGCATCGACCAACACCCGCCACCGCAAGCAAGGATAACACCTTATCCTTGAGAGCACCGCCACACCCTCAAGGCACGCTCCACCCCATCCTGTATGCCCAAAGTCCACAAATCCGTGCCCACATCATTCAGGTGTACGCCATCCCCTTTAAGGTACCGCCACGTCTCAACCTCCAACTCCGAATGCCGGACCGCCAACCCCCCATTGCGAACGACAAAACGACTGATCTCCTGATTAATTTTTCTGCGGGCCTTGTTAATTTTGTCCACGGACCTGGCAAAACGCCACTGGGTCCTGGCTATCATGTCAGACCATACTATGATCATGTGGGGAAAGGCCGCCCGCAGTCGCAAGAGATCGTATTTAATGTCCCGCGTGACGTCCAACTTGGTGCGGAGGCCCAAGTCATTGCCCCCAACATGTAGCACTAAAACATCCGGGGCCCTGTCAAACCCCGCAAAACGGCTTACTTCGTGCACCATTCTGCTCCATAGCATGCCAGGAAATCCAAACCATTTCACACACGCCTCCAATCTGGATATCCCCAACTGTCTGCCCCCAGGCCTAACATCACCCCTCCTGGCGCCCCAGCAGACGTATGAATGGCCCAGAATCCAGACCAATCCTGGCGCTGCATCTGAAAGAAAATAAAACACAAACCAAAATCACAGTAACTGTACCCGTGCAACACAAACCCATGTCAATACATTCCCCCCCCTGGCTAAACAGCCACCAATTCCGGCCGTACGTAAGACCGAAACCTCCGCGACTCCCAGCGGCCAATCCTCTTAACCGCCTCCTCCTCCAAGCCCCACCTTACAGCCTCCGTCGCAGCCCCAATCCTGAAAGAATGTGAGGAAAACCTTTCCCCTTCCAAACCCAATGCCGTCAGGCACTTCCTAAAAACCCCTATGAACTGGTACCGCGAAACAAACTCCCCATTCCCATGTATCAACAACGGGCCCGAACCATCCGGCCGAGCGCTCAAGAATTCCCTCAAAACCACCACCGGGCAAAGCTCGCAGTCACGAATCGCGAACACCACCACGTCCTTTCCTTTTCCCACCTGATCAGTCTTCGATCTCCGGATCCGCATGCGCACACGGTCATCCCCACAAAAAACGTCCTCCATAAACAAACCACCCGGCCCAGTCTTGGAAGGGCTGACCAATTCCCCTATACGAAACGCCCCAAAGAACGCCAAGACAAACGCGGCCCTGAACAACACCCTCTCGTACTCCGAAAAACACACCACCCCTAACCGGCCACAAAGTCTACCCAACAACTCGAAGGACACCGGCCTCCTGTCATCCTTCCTCATCCTCCCCTTCCGATAGCCCTTCATGGCCTGTCGCACCCAAAAATCTTTGGTGAAGTCATGTTCCCCCCGCAGCTTAAACCAAAAGGCCAAACCGGCCAATTTATGCCCCATCCGGGACACTGAAACCCCCTGCTCCAAGTTCCTGGAGACAAAATAGATCACCATCAGTCGCCTGTCTCGCACCTCCGCCCCCACCTGCAACCCCAAGGCCTCCCATTCAGCCCATGTCTTCTCGTACGCTGACCAAGTGCCACCACTCACCGACCGCCTGATCCAGTCGGAGGTTCGTCCAACGCAATCTGCCACAACTCCTCTGGGCAGGGCGCCCCCTGGACGTCCGCCGACGGCGCCAGCTCCCGGAACCTGTCCCACTGAAAGCGAGACAGCGCGTCAGCCACAACATTCTCCACCCCAGGTAAATGCACTGCATGTATAAAGATGTTCAGTTGCATGCATCGCAGAACCAAATGTCTCAACAGCCGCACCACCGGCGGCGACGCCGCCGACACCCGGTTGAGGACCTGCACCACCCCCAAATTGTCCACATGGAAACGAACCTTCCGGTCCCGGAAGGATTCCCCCCAAAGCTCCACTGCCAGCACCACCGGAAAGAGCTCGAGGAGCACCAAGTTCCGCAGCAATCCCCCACCCGACCATGCAGCGGGCCATGGGCCCGCACTCCATTTGCCTTGAAAGAAGGCCCCGAAACCCGTGGACCCCGCCGCATCCGTGTAGAGCTCCAAATCAAAATTGCTCACCGGCCCAGCCATCCACAGCGCCCGGCCGTTGAAACGCTCCAGGAAAACATGCCAAATCCGCAGATCCTCCCTATGATCCCTCGACAGACTCACGAAGTGTCGCGGGGAATCCACCCCCCCCCCCGTACTGGCCGCAAGCCTCCTACTGAAAACCCTACCCATGGGAATTATCCGGCATGCGAAATTCAACTTCCCCAGCACAGACTGAAGAGTCCTGAGCTGCACTTTACGCACGCCTACTAACCCCCGGATCTCAGCCTTCAGGGCTGCCAACTTGTCATCCGGTAAGCGACACTCCATCGCCTCCGAATCCAACACAATGCCCAAGAAACTGAGCACCGTCGTCGGCTTCTCCGTCTTCTCGGGGGCCAGAGGAATACCGAAACTCCGTGCCACCCCTTCCAGCGTTGTCAGAAGCACAGCGCCGACGAGGCCGGACCCACGCACAGGAAATCATCGAGATAATGTATGACCGAATTCACTCCCGCGACGTCTCTGACCACCCATTCCACGAAGGAACTGAACTTCTCAAACAGCGCACACGAGATGGAGCATCCCATGGGCAGGCACCGATCCACATAGTATTCCTCCTGCCACCGACAGCCCAGAAGCCGAAAACTCTCGGGATGCACCGGCAGCAATCGAAAGGCCGCCTCAATGTCCGTTTTAGCCATCAACGCCCCCCGGCCATAACGCCGCACCCAAAACACCGCCGCATCAAAGGACGTGTAGGAAACAGCGCTCAGCCGGGGGTCGATGGCATCATTCACCGAACCCCCCTTCGGATAGGACAGATGGTGGATTAAACGATACTTACCTGGTTCCTTCTTCGGAACCACCCCCAATGGCGATACCACCAGGTCCGGCAGGGGCGTCTCCGAAAAAGGGCCCGCGATCCTCCCCAACGCCACCTCCTTCCGCAGTTTCTCCGAAACCACTTCAGGATGAAGCATGGCGGACCGCAAGTTCCTGGACACCGGGGGGGCCGCCCCGAGGACGGCCGGAATATGAAAACCCTCCGCAAACCCCAAACCCAGAAGCACCGCTGCCTCCCTATCCGGATATCTATCGAGAAAAGGACGCATCCTTTCCAGTCTCACCGGCGTCGTCCCTCTTGTTCGAAGGCTCCCCGGCCCTACCCCGTCCTTGCTTGAAGCAGCGAGACACCGGGTGGGCACCCCCACACCCCGAGCACTCGTGCTTGTACTTGCAACTCCCTGCGAACCGGCAACTACCTTCATTGTACTGCCAGCAGACTCCCTTCTTTCGAACAGCCGATTGACCGGAAGCCCCTGATCCACCGGCCCCCCCCTGAAAAAAACTGACTCGTAGTCCTCGCCGACGACATAAGGCGCATCCACAGACTGATATCCTTATGATCCCAGCGAAGAGCCGGTCGAATCGCCCTCCGTTGCCGAAACTGCTCGTCATATCGCAGCCACGCCAATCCCCCGTAGACTCTGTGCGCTTCCCCTATCGCATCCAAGTAGCAAAACAGAGCGGAACAATGCTCTGGATTCTTCTCCCCAATCACGCTGGCGAGGATCGCGAACGCCTGCAGCCAATTCGGGAAGGTCCGCGGGATCAACCGGTACCGCCTCTTCTCCTCGTCCTCCTTCTTGTTGTCTTCCGGCTTGACCCTATCTAGGTTGAACTTTTCCAGGGGCAGCAAAGAAAATATCTCCACGTATTCCCCCTTCCAAATTTTTTCCCTAACCTCCTGTTTCAAATGCGCACCCAACGGCCCCTCAAAACACACATAAACTTCGCACCGCGCCGCGTCCGCCAACCTGACCAGGTCCTGTTTTTTAGCTGCCTCCCCCATTTTTTCCCCCGCTGGTGCTGCCGGCACGGCAGCCACCACCTGGTCCCCCGCGCCAGGAGCCGTGACCGTCTCCGCCACAGCCGGCGCGGATGCCCCGTCTGTTGCCCCCCCAGCCACCGGCGGAGTCGCCCCCGCAGCCCCCTCTACACCCCGATCACCGCCCACCGGAGCGGTCCACGCCGCCCCCGGACCGCCCCCCCCCGGCCTCCAGCCTCCCTACCAAGTCCTTAAGGCCCGCCAGGATGCCCGCTAGCCCCCCATCCGCCGGGGCGCGGACCGTCTCCCGCTGTGCCAGAAGCGGGGCAAACGGGGCGGAAACCCCCCCGCCGCGGGCAATCCCTGGATCACCCCCCCCCACCACCCGACCCCCCCCAACCAACCCGCCCCAAAGACCCCTGAAGAAGATCTGACTTACCGGGCCGCCTGGAAGGATCGCCTCCAGCCGCCGAACCTCCACCGACCGCCGACGGAACGCCATCCGGTCGCTCCTCTTCAGACGACGACAGTTCGCCTTCAGACCGGTCCTGGGCAGCTGCTCCATCGCCTGGCGACATCCGTCCACTGGGCCCCACCTGGGCAGCCGACGCACCGCTCCTGGGCCGACCTCTTCTCCGCCCCACCGCCGACTGCAGAACCACCTTCCCTCGGCTTTTCACCCGCTGCTCCGCAGCCGTGGGCTCACTGTGGCATGGCGGCCGCCTCCCCACAGGATTCTCGGCCTCCGACCCCTGCTTAGTCCCTCCGGCAGCACGGAACTGCCTCCTTCGGCGGAGCCCCGCCCCCGCAGCGGCAGCGCTACGAGAAGGGCCCGGATCCTCTTCGCGGCGGACCGCCGCGTTGATGGAGGCCGGCGCCGGACCGGCCACCGACCCCACTGAGCTGCGCCCAACCCCCCATCCGCGGCCCGAGGCCTCCACTGCCCGCCTGGCTGGTCGTTTCGCGGGCGGCTCGCAGGGGGCGGGGCCAGCGGACCCCGCATGGCGAAGCGTTGCCGGCCTGGGGCAATCAGGGGAGAACCTGGCCGGCGGGCGGGACCGCCGCACCCTGGCCGAGCCTTCCCCTTCCACTCTGTGCATGTCCCGATCCCCCCCGAGGGCAGCCGCCACCTGTTCTTGGAGCCACCGCTCCCCGTTCGCCGCCCCTGCAGCCCGTAGCTGGTGTACCAGGTCCCCGAGCGAAGAAGCCATCCTGCCGCTGGAACTGCACAACTTGCACTGACGCCGGGGCGTAGAGCGCGCACACGTCATTGCGCTGACTCCGCCCCCCGGCCAATCGCTGCAGTCCACTGTCCTCATGCCAGCCCTGCACCTACGCTGTGCTCTCGTCTTCGGGCTGTGCTTACACATTGGACACTGCCTTATGTCACTTCTTTGTCCCTTGGGTACTGTATTTGTAACTTCCAGGGTACAATCCAGTCTTGTGGCTGTTGCACAGCCTTATGAAGTGACCTGGTCGTCAAAACTAATTTAATGAGTCAGACTGTATTAGTGGGAACTACCTCACAATTGTAACCAGTGGGTGCCATTGTATCTTTAAAGTTTCACCTTTTTTTTCCCTGAGACAATGGTTACACCAGAGGGAAGTCAGCTTTGACATCTGCCAGGGTGAGTGTTTCTCACATGCATGGCAATATTGTTTTCCAGTGTCCATCTCTTTTAGGCAGGTCTATACAACTCAGATGTTCAAGGAGGACTACGGTATATTCCAATGTCCCTCAATAGAATACAAGGCTACAGTTTATACAGTATGTATAAAAATCTTATTGTGCTGCATAGCTTAGTCTGTTAAAGAAAGTTGAAAAACACCAAACCTGCTGGCAGGATCAACAGGTGATAGAATTATGCTACAGGGGGACTCAGAAAAACAAATATTGCTGTGTTAATGGTAATTTAGTGCTACCTCCAAAAGGACCTGCTGTAATTTGGAGTCTCTGTTCTGCAATTACAAGAACAATCTTAGCCCCTCTGACACACACTTAAAACCCCCAAACATTATAAAAAAAAAATTTCTAACACCTTAGATAATAAAATGGCATTCGTTGAAATACCTTGTCACACCGTATTTGTGCAGCACTCGCAAGCGCTTTTTTTTTTTTTTTTTTTTTTAGAAAAAAAATAAATATATGTATATTTTTGAATCAAAAATAAATAGGACAACGGTAACCTTAGCCTAACCGAGTAAATTGATACCCAACATGTCACGCTTCAAAATTGCACCCGCTCGTGGAATAGTGATAACTTTTACCCTTAATCTCCATAGGCGACGTTTAAAAAAAATTATACAGGTTGCATGTTTTGAGTTACAGAGGAGGTCCAGGGCTAGAATTATTGTTCTCGCTTTGCCGATCGCGGAGATAACTCACGTGTGGTTTGAACACTGTTTTCACATGCAGGCACTACTCATGTATGCGCTCGCTTCTGCGCTCAAGTTCGTCGGGACATGGCATGTTAAAAAAATGTTTTTTTATTTATTTTACCTTTATTTTTACACTATTCTTTAAAAAAATAAAAAATAAATGTGTCACTTTTATTCCTATTAAATCCCTTGTAATAGAAAAAATAATGATAGGACCACTTAAATATGAGATCTGGGGTCAAAAAGACCTCAGATCTCATATTTACACTTTTTTTTTTTTTAAAGGACCCTTTAAGAGCTATGGGCGGAAGTGACGTTTTGACATAATTTCCACCCTGCAATGATATGGAGGCGGGTAGGTGCCATCTTCCCCTCACTCATCTCCATTTCAGGCTAGGGAACGGATCCGATCGCCTCCGCCACTGCCGATGGCTCCGGAAAGCGGTGGAGGGCACCAGAGCGTGGTGGGGGGCCCTCTCCCGCCACCAATAAAAGTGATCTTGTGGGAAACCTGCCACAGAGACCACTTTTATCTTGAAGCGGATTGCCCGCTGAAGAAGAGGATACCGGGGTTATGGCAGCTAGCTGCTGCCATTACAATATTCCTCTTCAAAGTACCGACGGATAACCTACAGTCATGGCAGAGCCTAATAGCATGCAGCTTTTCCAGAAGACCCATCAGCAAGATCACCTCCCTGATTGCAACCAGAGTACTCCAGGTCCAGTGGGGAGCCCCCCTCCTGTTCAGCTATAGTTTTAAAAGATTATGCCTCGATTAAGATATTTTTATAATAGGGGTGGGAACCATCATCCATATTATATAGAAAGAAAAGCCTGGGACCACCTCAGAAGTGCCCCTGGCGGAGGAAAGGTAGGTTTGGACTATTTCGGTACCTCCAGGATTTAGACAGATATATTAAAAACAAAACAAAAAACACACACACACACACACACACACACACACACATGCTGGTACAATCAATAGTTACAGCCATATACAGTGCTGTTCATCTAGGTTACCAGAGCTCTTGTAGACTTTACAGAGAGATATGCCTTTTATGAGATTAATCACAAATAGCTATGGACTGCAATGCTATTCTGTTATAGAGATATTCTATGCAGCCACATGTTATCTAGATCGAGTCACAGAGACATTGATGTGTAGTCCATGCTTGTGCAGCTTTTAGAATCATAGTATAGGCATGTTCTTTACCATCCTAAACTTGTTTTGAAATATTTTTTCTAACTTTGCACCTGTTCAGGTTGATTTGGCTGATTGCCTATCATGTCACAGTTCCATTTTAAAGACTTTTTAGCCCTTTCGCTGGTTGAGCTAATTTCCCCCATTTTGCACACACCTTTTAAAAACTGAAGTTTTTTTTTTTTTTTTCTTAAAGATTTATACTAACCTAGGTGGGTGCTGCATAGGTCCGATGCTGCATCTGTCCCCCCCCCCCCCCTGCCCGACGCCTCTGAGAACCGAACGAACACCGTTGATCGCTCGGTCTGACAGCTCTGTGAGCAGATAGTTGCTTACTGTTAGCCACAGCTCTCTGCTTTGCTCCCTCCTTGCTCATTGGAGCGATGGACTGTGGAGGGGGTGTAGTGGCCAGCTCCGGCTCTCTGCGGCTCGATTAGAGTCTGAGCCAGGTGTCGGTCTAGGGACCTGGTGGACCCCGACTTCCATTGCCATGATAACGCAAGAGGACTTCTGTGAAAATCAGCAGAGTGTGGACTTTAGCCCGCTATACTTCTCCTTTAATCTTCAAAAATGATATAATTTCTGAAAGATCCTGTATAATAAATGGTTTTAACTATTACTATGTAGAATATTTTAGCTACTTTTTATTAAATCCAAATTAAATATACATTTTCAGTAAAAAAATACACTCAAATTAGATTGCTTGCATTTAAAAACACAATATAATCCCAAATTCTTTGGTAAAATTTAAAGGTTAGAGTGTATTGAGTAAATAGATATCAAATATGTTAAGCTTGAAGCAGGAACCCTGCTCCAAGTTGTGGGTGTCAGTGTCCCCTAATAAATGCGTGTTTTCCAGCTAGGCTGTAATCAACCTAAGCTATCAAGAACTTGTCTGCTCGGAATGTTCTCTTTTTGGACCTTGTATCAGTCCGGGGCATGGGTTTTACACCTAAAGACCTTAGCTACTCTGCTCGAGTGTATATCCAGAGGGAGGAGAGCTAAAGGATAGTTGCATGGAAGGAACATCTGTGAGGAATCTTTCTGCTAAAAGAGTTTTGCAGAGTCGCTGGGTAGAAGCTCCTTGCTGGACATAGTAAGAATTAGCTTTTTGTGTGTTTTAGAGACTCTCTAAAGTAAGATTTACATGTGATAGGGTCTCTATAGAATAGATAGATAAATAGACTATGCTGAGGTTGGTTGAAAGGAATCATAAAGCCCTCTACAAAACCAAAGATAGAAGACCTGTCTCAAAACTTCCATCACAAACCCACAATGAAGGGGTTTATTGCCGTTTTAGGATATTGGGCAGAGCAATGCATTTATGCTCTTGGACTGTCAGTTTTGAATGTACAGTTAGGGTAAAAAAAAAAAAAAAAAAAAATTATAATATAATATATTTATATTTATGATCTTGACTCAATCCATTTCTCAGGAAAGGGGGACATCACCTTTTACCCTGCTGGCCTCCAAGTACTATGCCACATCACATAGAATAAGGCCTGGAGCTAGATGTGCAGCATAGGCGAAAGGTCGGATATGACTGGGTGGGCAGGATAGGATGGAGTATAGTATGGGTTAAACAGTTTCTATTCAAAACTACGTGTCCCATCTGATTGGAGAAGGCAAGGGTGGGGCAGGGTGGAGACTTTGGTGGGGTAAGTGGGTGGTACTAGTATCCTAGAGTTAGTCTGAGCTAGGACAGCATGGAACTAGCTTCTCCTGTAATAATTCGTTTTTTCAGTTTTTCTTTCCATTCAGTTGTTGCATTTGATTTCTTTACTATTGTTCAAGGAGTGAGTTAAAAAGGGGGATTGTTTTGTGGGGCTATTATGTTTTGGGGATGGTTTGCTTTACTGGGAATATGTTGTAGCAGTTGGCAGGGTTCTCAGGGTCTTTGAAGACAGTGATGGTTAAAAAAAGAAAACTTTGGCGAAGGAGGGAGTGGGGCCCATCTCAGGTGAATTTAAGGCAGTAATGGTTTAATGAGTCGTTGGGCTAAATCGCAGGTATCTTAATAGTAATAGTCCTTAAAGTGGTTGTAAACCCTTACAACACACTTTGACCTACAGGTAAGCCTAGATTAAGGCTTACCTGTAGGTCCAAGAAATATCTCCTAAACCTATACAGTTTAGGAGATATTTGCCCGAAGACAGGCACCGCTGTCTACGGCGCATGTGCCGTAGACAGTGGCACGCACTGAGCACGGCATTTCCAAGAATGGAGCTGCCGCGCGTGTCGGCTCCCGTGCGCATGCGCGGGAGTGGCGGCTTCGCCGAATGACAGCGGCGGAGCTGCGAGACCCCACCGACAATATGGATGCGCCGGACTACAGGGGACAGCGGCGACTTCGCTGGCTCCTGTGTCAGGTAAGTGACACATAATGGACTACTATGCGATGCATAGTAGTCCATTATGCTTTGCCTTTGCAGGGAATGAAAGAGGAAGTAAACTCATCAGGGTTTACTTCCTCTTTAAGTCAGTGTAGTTGAGGCTGAGGGCCTTGAAGTCTAGTGTGATGGTAGATACAACCTGTCAGTCGAATACAAGTTGCCTTCTAAGATCCTGGACTTTAATGGAGTTTAGTTACTGTACTGAGATTGGGTTAGTAATGTTCAGATATTTAAAATGAAGAAAAAGTTGTATTTTGATAATAAAGTTGCATTTTATTTGTTTAATAAAATGGCTACTATGGCACTTAAAAGCCATAAAAAGGGAAAACTGTTGTTTTCTGTCGTTTATGGGGATTACAAATATAGGGTTGGGGTAAAAGCAGCCGTAATATCTGCAATACCTCAGTCATGCATGTTGAGTTTTTCTCTCTTGATGGAAAATCCACCAATCACAGAAAGGAAAAAAAATAAAAAACACCTATATGGATAATTCCCTAAAGGACCAGTAATATGGTTGGGCATTATTCATCCTTAGGACAGGGGGCTCTGAAAAAGCTGGAGGCCAGTGATCAGCAGACTAAAGTAAACGTTCGTCCCACCCAGAGATCTGGAGAATTCTCTGCATCCAATTTTGTTATGGATAAAACAATTTGTTTTCAAAATTCTTCTTCGCTCAAGAATGCTGCACTAGGCCAGAGGCATTTACTAGCATTTATATTTAACCGACTTCAATGAAACATCAAAGTACAGTTGACCAATTCCAGTCTATGATTATTTCTGCTATCGGAGTTAAGTTGATGGATAGTTTAAGTGTTTAATTTCTTCCAAGTTGCACAGATCAGAATCAGGAATTTACTGCCCTGTACCAGTTCTGAACATTCTAAACTGTTTACAGTCCATAAACCATCGTTAAAAAAAATAATGATTTTGGGGGAGTCAGAACCTGCTGGCAGAAAAAACAATTAACTAAAGAAATGTGTTATTGTTACTGTTATTTTTATATATTATGTACCCATGTCATTTATTTTAGAATGGCATTCTAAGCACCTCCAGGGATCTCTGAAACCTAGGGAATTCCAACTTCAGCAATGAAGGCATTGTGGAATACCTACACCACATCTCACAAATGCAATGTGGTCACCACTCAAGGTTTCTCTGCACCCCACAGTGCATTCTGGTATGTAGTGGGGGGTGTTCTTTAACTCTGACTTCTCCAAAAGTCAGGATATGCTTATTGTAGGCAGTGGGCACACTGAATTCTGAAGCCTCTGGGTGCCTTGAGGTGACCAATTTTTCATTCCAAATGGCACCTGCCACTTGTCAATAGTGCACTGTATATTTTCCTCACATTTGTGACTTTATACCATTGGCAAGTGTTTTTAATAAATCTCTGTGCAGATGAAAAGCTTGCTTTGGGCAAAACACAAGACGACTGTTTGTTAGTTATGCCAAGAAATCTGCAAAATGCACATATCTTGTAGGAATTTTCTTATGCAACTCTCCCCCTTGTTTTGTCCCCATGTCACTAATTGAATGACACGTGCAAAAATGTTGGTTCGCCATGTGTGTTCACCCCTTCTCCTCAGTATGCCAGCACTAAACTAAGATGGGAAAGCTTGTTTCCCACGATGCATTAGGAGTTTTGGTTACTCTGCATATGTAGTTCTGCTATTCAGGATTATGTGGATGGAAGGCGTGGTTTGTGATGGTGTTATGTCCTTTTTTTCATATTTCAGTGCCTTTAAAAAGTATTCATACCCCTTCAAATTTCCCACATTGTCATGTTACAACCAAAAATTAGATTTACGCTTACCGGTAATGTCTTCCAGTAGTCTTTCAGGACAGCCACTATGAGAGATAGTCTCCTCCTCTTCCTCTGGAAACACTGCACCAGCCCATAAATTCTCACTTCCCCTGCCGGACCTCAGTTTATATCGAGCTTACCTCCGGCCAGCTGAGGAGACACAAGAACACATTAATAACATGCTGTCAAATACCATTAATCTACTGCGTTCTGGTCCTTTATAAGACTCCTCAATTTTTGGGTGGGTAACTTGGGCTGTCCTGAAAGACTACTGGAAAAGACGTTACCGGTAAGTGTAACTCTAATTTTCCCTAATCGTCTTTCAGGACAGCCACTATGAGAGGATAAACAAGCACTTACTAGTTAGGGTGGGACTACAGCTTACAAAACCTTTCGCCCCAAAGGCCTGCTAACCTGCCGACACCAGGTCCACTCTGTAATGTTTTGGAGTAGCTGGACCCTGTTGCTGCCCTGCAAATCTGTTCTGGTGTTGCTCCCGCTCTTTCTGCCTGAGAAGCTGCCATAGCTCTAGACCCTTTTTAAAAGGCAGAAATCTGAGCCTCCCCTCCTGGCCACCCAGAGGGTCTGCCCCCCCCCCCCCCACTGATAGGAACCATACATGGGGGGTGGGGGCAATCCTAGCTAGAGAGTTCCCCCTTTCCCCAGGGTGCTCTTACCTTAGGAATGCTGGAGGTAGTGTTCTTTGGTTGAGCATCAGCTTCAGACATGACTGCAGGTGGCTGCTTACTACAGAGTCTCACGCTGCCTGTGCGCATTCCAGACTCGTCTCTAGCTTGTGCCCGGCCCTCCTATCAGCTCCACGACCCGGAACCCGATCGTTTTTAAGGCCAAGCCTTAGTTTCTGCCGTAAACTACGTTGCCCGTCATTCGGCCTGCTCGGTTCCAAAAACGCGGTGTGTACACAGTACAGGGAGATCTGAACGGCTTGCCAGCTGCGTCCCTGTAGACGCGATAGGAGTCCCCCACGACCTGAAGCCGCGCTCGACTAGGAAGGGGTGGTAATACCTGGTGGGGTAAGTGAACCGAACGGCTTGAACCCACGGCTTCTTTTAACAGGATTCTTGACAAAAAAAAAAAATGGCCACAGCCTCCCTGACTGACCAGCCTGGTCCCTGTACAGTGTCTCCCTGCTGGAGGAAACACTAATAACTGAGGTCCGGCAGGGGAAGTGAGAATTTATGGGCTGGCGCAGTGGAGGAGGGAGGAAGGCTCTCTCTCTCTCATAGTGGCTGTCCTGAAAGACGATTAGGGAAAATGTAAATGTATTTATTGGGATTTTATGTGATAGACCAACACAAAGCGGCACACAATTGTGAAGTGGAAGGAAATAGAGCTGCCACGACGCGTCGACGTAATAGACTACATCGACTAAGAAAATACGTTGACGTGTGTGCAGGGCTTCGATGCGTCACAGTGGTGGCAGTGCTTAATATCTACCGCTGCCCTCCGTGCCGCCGTCCCCCTCTCTTCTCCCCCTCCGTGCCGCCGTCCCCCCTCTCTCCCCCCCGTGCCGCCATCCCTAGGGGTGCAACGGATCGTGACCGATCCATGATCTGAGCGCACATGCCGCGCTCCGCGGTCTCGGCCTTAGGAGAGGCCGCGGCTTCGGCCTAGCTCCGAAGCGGCGGCCATCTTTCTACACCCAGGCGTTTACAATGTGATCGCTCTGATGGAGCGATCACTTGTAAACAAACCGGCGTCATGTCATGACGCCGGTTTCTCTCTCCCCTCTCTGTACTGATCTGTGCAGTGGAGGGGAGAGGTCGGATGGAAGCAGCCATCCCTCCATACCCAGCCCGATACAATACTCTGCAATGCCAATACTCTGCCAGCCAATACAATACCAATACTCTGCAATAAAAAGTAACAGTACAGCGCAGATAAAAATTAACAAAAAATAAATATAGTGCGTATAGAAAAGTCTATAAATGAAATGTAAGATAGAATAAATAGATTTTCAAGAAGAATCCGCTTGTGCAGTGTGTCTTCAATCAGCAAAAACAGGTGATGATGTGATCCCTTCCACCAAAGAGCAAGATGGACTCTCACCTCAAATACTGGACCCTTGATAAATCAGACAGGTCAAAAAAGCATATTCCCATCAAGGGTTAATCACAGCAATCAGCAAACATAACGGGAGTACTCCGGAGGTGGATCCTTTTCATGTCCCAAATACCAGCATGATTCCACATAAAAGAATAAAAGACAAGATCTAGTGCTCTCCGTTTTATGAAGGATTTATTAAAAGAGAAACAAAATAAAATGGTACACTCACATTTTTTTGCACTGATCTCCAGTACCGAGTGGTAAGCATAAAAATAGGTGCATTCAAATTTTTATGCACGGATCAGTGTTGCGGCTTGTGGGTGACGTCACGGCTTGAGTCACGTGGTCCGTGTGGTACTCGGACCATGTGACTCAAGCCGTGACGTCACCTGCAAGCCGCAACACTGATCCGTGCATAAAAATTTGAATGCACCTATTTTTATGCTTACCACTCGGCACTGGAGATCAGTGCAAAAAAATGTGAGCGTACCATTTTATTTTGTTTCTCTTTTAATAAATCCTTCATAAAACGGAGAGCACTAGATCTTGTCTTTTATGCTTTTATGTGGAATCATGCTGGTATTTGGGACATGAAAAGGATCCACCTCCGGAGTACTCCCGTTATGTTTGCTGATTGCTGTGATTAACCCTTGATAGGAATATGCTTTTTTGACCTGTCTGATTTATCAGGGGTCCAGTATTTGAGGTGAGAGTCCATCTTGCTCTTTGGTGGAAGGGATCACATCATCACCTGTTTTTTCTGATTGAAGACACACTGCACAAGCGGATTCTTCTTGAAAATCTATTTATTCTATCTTACATTTCATTTATAGAGACTTTTCTATACGCACTATATTTATATTTATTTTTTGTTAATTTTTATCTGCGCTGTACTGTTACTTTTTATTTGCAATGTGGGATTTGGTATTTTGACCTATAGTATTCTAGCTGCAGTGTTTTTTTATTTTATTTTATTTTGTTCAGCGCTGATTGATTTTGTTTAAAACAATACTCTGCAATGCCAATACTCTGCAATGCCAATGCAATACTCTGCAATGCCAATACTCTGCCCCGCCAATGCAATACTCTGCCCCGCCAATACTCTCAAGGTTATCCAAAGGATTAATTAGCTAATCAAAAAAAAAAAAAAAACACTAGATTCATTAAAAAATAAAAATAAAAAAAACAAACAATCGGATAGTCGTTGACTAATCGAAAAAATAATCGATAGATTAGTCGAAAGACAAATTAATCGTTAGTTGCAGCTCTAGAAGGAAAATAAAAAATGGTGTTCAATTTGTTTTACAAATATGTGAAAAGTGTGGCATTTGTATTCAGCCCCCCTGAGTCAATACTTTGTAGAACGACCTTCCACTGCAACGAAAGCTATTTTTGGATAGCTCTATCAGCTTTGCACATCTAAAGAGTGAAATGTTTGCCGATTCTTCTTTGCAAAATAGCTCAAGGTCTGTCAGATTGGATGGAGAATGTCTGAACAGCAATTTTCAAGTATTGACACAAATTCTCAATTCGATTTAGGTCTGGGTTTTGACTGGACCATTCTAATATATGAATATGCTTTTGATAAGCCATTCCATTGTAGCCCTGGCTGTATGTTTAGGGTCATTGTCCTGCTGCAAGGTGAACTTGGTGTTGAGTTATTCACTTTACGGTCAACACAGAGGACAAGGTGAGGAAGAACGGGAGATGCTAATGTAAGCATCTCCTCATTCTGCCTAATGACATGGTCACTGATCACAGCTCCCTGTAATTGGGAGCGCTGATCAATGACGTGTCACACACAACCCCTACCCCCCACAGTTAGACTCCCTAAGACACACTTAACCCCTTCACTGCCCGTGACATTTTTACAGTAATCAATGCAATTTATTTTTAGCATTGATCGTTGTATTAATGCCAATGGTCCCAAAAATGTGTCAAAATTGTCCGATGTGTCTGCCATAATGTCGCAGGAAAAAAATAAAAAAAAAAAATAAAAAAAAACACACACCCCACACAAATAAATTATATATCTCTGCCATTACTCGTAAAAAAAATAAAACTAGCCCCTATTTTGTAGACGCTAAAACTTTTGCACAAACCAAATGCTTATTGCAATTTTTTTTAACAAAAACATGTAGAACAATACGAATCGGCCTAAACTGAGGAAAAAAAAAAAGTTTTTCTATGTATTTTTTGGGGATATTTATTATAGCAAAAAATAAATGCTTTTTTTTTTTTTTTTTTGTTTCAAGCGCAAAAAAAAAAAAAACACAGAGGTGATCAAATACCCCCAAAAGAAAACTATTTGTGGGAAAAAAAAGGACATCAATTTTGTTTGGGCGCAATGTCGCACGACCACTGAATTGGCAGTTAAAGCGACGCAGTGCCAAATCACAAAATGCTCTGGTCAGGAAGGGGGTAAATTCTTCCAGGGCTGAAGGGGTTAATAGACTGCTTGAAGTATATTAGAAATAGTACACCACAGAATGCCCTGTAGATATAGGCTACACTGGATGCAGAGGATATATATCGTGGGGGATGAAACTCAACGCAGGGACAAACTCAGTTTCTTTAGGAAAGCATCATGTTTAATCCACAGGATATTCCCAAACAGAAGAAAAAGGGCATCTGGCCATTAATCAAACAAAAATAAACTTCTGCTCTACCGAGCCTTACTGTGTCCGTAGCCTGGCCAGTCCTTGGCTCTGTAGTAAGTGTCCTTACAAATGCAAATACTTTTTCTCCAAAATCAGGGAATACGCAGCCATGCTCCTAGTTGCCTCCCCCTGAGAGCTAGGACCAGCTGCCTTAATCAAGACCTAAAAAGAAAACATAAACTGTGTCCATGGACTTAGGAGTCTGTCCCACCCCGATCTATATCAGACTCCCAGTAAAACCAGCCCCGGAACAGACTTTACCAATACAGGGTAAGGGTTGGTTCACACTGGGGCAACACGACTTACAGCGCGACTTTACAAGGCGACTTGGAATCGACTTCAACACGACTTTGAGCCACTTACAACACAGCGTCAAGTCGCCCCCAGGCCAGGCGACTTTGGCTGTGGCCAATCACAGAATAATCAGCTCTCTCGGAGGGAGGGGTTTGCCTCCCTCCCAGACTGCAATATTGTGTCAATCTCGCCGCTTTTATCGGTGAGATTGACACCTTGCTCGCTCATCGGGAAAAGAAAAATTTGTTTTTTCCTTTCCCAATGAGCAACAAGCATTGCTGACATTGAAGCTGGGTTCACACTGGTGCGGGGATCCAACTTGGATCCAGCAGTGTTTTTGGTATGAATTATGAATAGGTATGAATCATGAATAACTCCACGCAAAATTTTAAATAAAAAAAAGTCATGGGTTCCCCTCCAAGAGCATACCAGGCCTTTAAGTCTGGTATGGATATTAAGGTGAACCCCCTACACCGGAAAAAACAGCATGGGGGTCCTCCCAAAAGCCATACCAGACCCTTATCCAAGCATGCAGCCCGGCTGGTCAGGAAAGGGGGTGGGGAGGAGCGAATAAATGGCGTAGGGGGTTCCCCTTAAAATCCATACCAGACCTAAGGGCCTGGTATGCCCTTGGAGGGGAACCCATGCCATTTTTTTTTATTAGAGAGGCAACGTTGTCGCTTCTTTCTTGCGATTGCTGCAGTAGGAAAATGTGTTTTTCCTATTGCAGCCAGCGCAAGATGTACAGTACCCTGTTGCTGAGAACCAGCACAATGGGATCGAGCTGGAAACACATTCTCGCAGGCAGGTACTGTCATTTCTTTTTCTGTAAAGTCACTTCAATATAGATGGAGATCCGACTTCGAGACAACTTCCACTGAATTCTATGGGTACAAGTTGCCTATAAGCCACCTTGAAGTAGTACAGGAACCTTTTCTGAAGTCGGAGTGACTTCAGTAGTGTACATTAAGATGGCTCTCATTGACTATAATGGAATTTCTGATGTCAAGCGACTTGGGGCAACTTGAGGTCTGACAAGTCGGATCCCAAGTAGCGGTAATGTGAACCGAGCCTCAAGAGCTATCCTTCTTTACACTGAAGTCTTTGCTGGTATTATCTTAGTTTGCAAATCTAAGAATCCGTGGAGGAACATATATCTCATCAATCACTTTTCCTGAAATTATAACCTGTTTCACAGGCACGGAAATTCCTGCCATCCTGGAGAGGTCCATTTAACATTGTTGACAGGATCTCCCCCATTATATTTAAATTCCACAGAATGGTGAGATCAGTGAGAGATGGGTGCACATCAGTTACGTGCATGCCATCCCAAGTCCCGATTACAGTTGTTGAAGGACTAACCCTCCTACCCCTCCTTGGTGATTGAAAGATCATGATTGGCAACCTCTAAATTAAAGATGAATTAAAAATGTTACTTCACCAGAATATCAATATCTTTCTATGCCTATGTGATACCCAAACTGTCTATTCCTTGGCAGCAAGCGTGAGCACAATGAGGTCCCTGCGGCCATCCAAACCAGTGATCGGAAGTGGCAATGACTAGGCACTAAAAGGGGGTTCCTTTCCAAGTCAGGCCGTTCTCATCGCCCGACAAGGACCTTCTTCTGAAATCCTCATCCCCAAAATGCACCTGGAGTCATCTGAAACGACTGACAGAAAAGACCCCCGGATCACCACAAAGTTGCCACCTATCAGGGGAGGCTGCAAACATCTGAACATCGCCATGTTGTGGAGTGAATTCCATGCACATTTTCCTTACATACCTGGAATGCAAAGGGGGGTTTTGCCATGGCCGGGATACATAAAAAAATTCATAATTCATGAAACACTCAGCCAAGGAGTCATCATACCAGGGGAGAGTTCTCCCTTCCATAAGCCTTATGTTGAAGCAGAATAACCTGAACAATGGTGCCACTGTACACAAAACCAACTGGCAATGGTCAAACTAATGTTTTGAGATCCAAATATCAAGGCCTTTTATCAAAGGAAAGCCGGGGTAAATAGCCCCATTGTTTAAAAGGGTAAGATCGTCTCTTCAGGAAGAACCCAGTGTTGAATCAGCTTTTCCCAAGAAATGGGAGAGATGCCCAGTTTATATTACACCAGAAGGACACCAATCACTAGCTGAAACAGAACCAAGAGTATATATGTATGTATGTATATATATATATATATGTTATGTATGTTATGTATGTTATGTATGTATGTATGTATGTATGTATGTATGTATGTATGTATCTATCTATCTATCTATCTATCTATCTATCTATCTATCTATCTATCTATCTAATGTAAAATAGTGAGTGTACAGCTTGTATAACAATGTAAATTTGCTGTCCCCTCAAAATAACTCAACAAACAGCCATTAATGTCTAAAGTAAAAATGTCAAAATTGGGTTCAGTTAGCCATTTTCCCTCCCCGGTGTCATGTGACTTATTAGTGTTTCAACGTCTCAGGTGTGAATGGGGAGCAGGTGTGTTAAGTTTTGTGTTATCACTCTCACTCTCTCATACTGGTCACCAGAAGTTCAGCATGGCACTTCATGACAAAACTCTTTGAGGTCCTGAAAAAAGAATTGTTGTGCAACATAAAGATGGCCTAGGATATATGAAGATTGCCAAGACTCTGAAACTGAGCTGCAGCACAATGGCCAAGACCATAACGGGGTTTAATAGGACAGGTTTCACTCAGAACAGGCCCCACCATGGTCGACCAAAGAAGTTGAGTGCACGTGCTCAGCATCATATCCAGAAGTTGTCTTTGGGAAATAGACGCATTGCTGCAGAGGTCAAAGGGACGGGGGGGGGGCAGCCTGTCAGCGCTCAGACCATACGCCGCACACTGCAATAAATTGGTCTGCATTGCTGTCCTCCAAGAAGGAAGCCACTTCTAAAGATGATGTACAAGAAAGCCCGCAAATAGTTTGCTCAAGACAAGCAGACTAAGGACATGGATTACTGGAACCATGTCCTGTGGTCTGACGAGACCAAGATTAACTTATTTGGTTCAGATGGTGTCAAGCGTGTCTTGCCTACAGTGAAGCATGATGCTGGGAGTGTCATGGTCTGGGGTTGCATGAGTGCTGCCAGCACTGGGGAGCTACAGTTCATTAAGGGAACCATGAATGTCAACATGTATTGTGACATACTGAAGCAGACCATGATCCCCTTCCCTTCAGAGACTGGGCCGTAGGGCAGTATTCCATTATGATAATGACCCAAAACACACCTCCAAGATGACCACTGCCTTTTACCGACCAGAAGCTGAGCGTAAAGGTGATGGACTGGCCAAGCATGTCTCCAGACCTAAACCCTATTGAGCATCTGTGGGGCATTCTTAAATGGAAGGTGGAGGAGTACAAGGTCTCTAACATTCACCAGTTCCATGATGTCTTCATTGAGGAGTGGAAGAGAACTCCAGTGGCAAGCTGTGAAGCTCTGGGGAACTCCAAGCCCAAGAAGGTTGAGGCAGTGCTGGAAAATAATGGTGGCCACACAAAATATTGACACTTTGGGCCCAATTTGGAAATTTTCACTTAGGGGTATACTCACTGTTTGTTGCCAGCGGTTTAGACATCAATGGCTGTGTGCTGAATTATTTTGAGGGGACAGCAAATTTACACAAAAAATGTGAGGAGTGTACTCACTTTTGTGAGATACTGTATATGTTAAATTACAAAGTTGCAACGCATTTTGTAAGAACCAATGTGCACTGTAGTCATCCATGTATTGGACAAGGATTTGGCACCAATCTTTTATGGTTAAAAGGTGTTGTACTGCAGCCTGCAGTACACTGCGCCCAAAGGCGATATCCTCTTGCCCTTTGACATCCCCCTGATAGAATCTGGAGAATGTGTGGACTGATAACCAATTTGCAGCCTTACAGATCTGAGCAAGGGAGGCCTGGTGATGCACTGCCCAAGAAGCACTTACAGCCCTAGTTGAGTGCGCTTTCACTTGAAAAGGAGGGATCTTCCCTTTAACACTATAGGCCTGAGAAATAATCTGTCTATTCCACCTTGAGAGAGTGGAGTTTGATGCCGCCTGGCCCTTCCTAGGGCCTTCCGGCAAAATAAATAAGCAATCAGTTTTCCTCATCCAAAGTGTGCAAAGATTCTTCTTCTGCGGACTGTGGGTCCGGAAAAAAGGATGGTAGGATTACATCTTGATTCAAATGGAATCCTGAAACCACCTTAGGCAGAAAGGACCTGTTGGGACGCATTACCACCCGGTCCTTATAAATAATTAGATACGGCTCTTTGCTGGAGAGAGCTGCTAGTTCTGACACTCTTCTAGCCGTGGATATGGCTACCAAGAAAACCAATTTTTTTGCCAAAAGAACTAACGAAGCCTGATGCAAAGGTTCAAAAGGTTGCCCCTGCAAAGCCGAGAGAACCAAATTCAGATCCCATGGGCATATCGGAGGTTTGACTGGCGGCCTAATCCGCTTAGCCCCCTGGATGAAAGCACGTACCAGGGAAAGCGATGCAAGTGGCTTCTGAAAAAACACTGACAAGGCCGAAATCTGCACCTTGATAGTGCTTACGGCTAAATTAATTTCTAGGCCTGACTGGAGGAAGGCCAAGATCCTGCTAATGACATACTTTCTAGGATGCCATTCCCTGAGTTCACACCAGGAAACATATTTTGTAGTAAATAAGCCTGGAGGCCGGCTTTCTGGCATTGACCAGAGTAGAAAGGACTGGCCCCGAAAGCCCACGGTCTCTCAGAATGTGGGTCTCAGCAGCCAAACCGTCAAATTCAGACTGTGTAAAGCAGGATGGTAAATTGGACCCTGTGAGAGCAGATCTGGCCGGAGAGGGAGGATCCACGGCCTGCCTACTGCCAACTTCATGATCTCTGCGTACCACGGTCGCCTGGGCCAAGCCTGGGCTACCAAAAGAACCGACTTTGTCTCCCTCTTGACTCTTCCCAGGAACCGTGACAGAAGCGGGCACGGGGGGAAGGCATAAATCAAATTGTACTGATCCCAGGGAACTGTCAGAGCATCTGACCCGAGCGAGTGTATCTCTTGTCCTTGACACAAATTTGTCCAGTTTTCTGTTGAACCTGGACGCAAACAGATCTACGTCTGGAGTACCCCACCTGCGACATATGTTCCAAAACACGTCGGGGTGCAGAGCCCATTCTCCTGGGCACAACTGCTGGCAGCTCAGAAAATCCGCCTGCCAATTTTCCACTCCTGGAATGAAGAGTGAGCAGAGTCTCGCATGTCCAGTGGATAATGAACTGATGTTAAAGGATCCAGCAAGTTAAGGTTGTATTTTTCTTTCAAAGACAAGATGTCTTTTGCAGTTCTGGCTGCAATTGGAGTAACTCAGTCCATTAACCCTTTAACGTCTGCTCCACTATTTTGGTGGAGCACATTTTGAGTCACGCCAATGCATTGGAATATGGACTCCAAGGGGTTAAGGAACAGGTGTGAGATACCTGAAAGTTCTGCCTGATCAGCAGGCCCGGCAAGGGGCTGGTGTATTTGACTCACTGTGTCTCACAGATGCTATGAGGGACTTGATTGTTTAAGCCCTGTGGCTTATACTTGGACTAGTGCAATTTTGCAGAGGTCCATGGCTGAAATATTAATCAGCCGAAGCACCAGGTGAAAACCCTTAGCCAGTCTGTGTCCCTTTCTGGGGTACGACTATTTAGAATGGGTAAGTACATCCAAAAGGGGTAAAGCTCTCTTTACCAGTAAAAGGAGGTTCCCAGGGGCAGCACCAGGATCTTGGGGTCAGAAAGCCCATAAAGCAGAATGCTAAGGCCTTCTCATGAAGGAGCACCCCCACTCGTTTGGGTGAGGGGAAAGGTCCTTCAATTCTCAAGGTCTGGCAGGGACAATGTTAAGAGCAGAGGAAGTTCTGCAATTTTCTTTTCTAGGTTACATCTAGAATTTCAAAATCCCGGATGGCCCAGTCGGCTTTTCGATCTGAGGGTCTGGGGGTTCGGGTCCTGTTTGGGTGCTGCCTGTGGAGACCTTGGGGCTGCTGATGCAGCAGTTTTTATGCAAGAGTTTCCGTCTCCTCAAAGAATGCTCCTAAGGTTCCAGAAAAAAAAAAGGAAAGAAGAGAAGTCTCTCTTTCTGGCCTCTGGCTCAGCTGTTATCCCAGTCAGTGATATCAGGGATTCCCTTAGTGGAACAGGTTTTTTTTGGCTCAAACCTTTTAAGGTCCCAGAGCCAAACAGAGAGGTAAGACCTATTCTAGATCTCCGAGATCTGAATCGGCACTTGAACATCTGATTTTTTCATAATTCGATCGGCTGTGTCCATCTTGCAAGGACGGGAGTTGCATATCTCCATGTGCCATAGTTTCCCGCTTACCAGAAATCTCTGCGGTTCGAAATATAAAATTACTTTTATCAATCGTGGTACTGCCATTCGGTTTAGCTGCAGCACTACGAGTGTTCTGAAAGATGCTGGCACCTCCTTTAGCCAGGTTAAAGGCTCAAGGCATAACGGTCCTAGCCTATTAGAAGATCTACTTTTAATAGATCATTCAGTCTCAGGTCTAAAACCAGAGTCTGATCTCAGCTGTAGATATCTGAAATCTCTAGGTTGGGTTCTCAGCCTAGGAAGAGTCTCCTTAAAACCATCAAGGAGGTTACTTGGGGGCTGGTTATAGATACCATACAGAAGAGGGTATTCTTACCCCAGACGTGAATCAGTTCCATTGTAGGACTAATTCATCTTATCAGGAAAGGAAAATTCCTTCATTCGGCTGCAGGAGATTTTTAGGGGAAATGGTGGCCTCCTTCAGGGCCGTCCCTTTTTAGTTTTATTCAAAGACTGCTTCAAGGCACCATCCCGTCGGTCTGGAATAAGGAGGATTCAGGCCTTGTTTGTTTCCAATACGCTTGGCTCCCAACATAGGTCAGAGCCTAAATTGGTGGTCGTTATCCAGCAGGAGGGAAAATCTTTATCCTGCAAGGTGTAAATAACAGATGCCAGCCTTCTAGGCTGAGGAGCAGCCCTGGAAGAAGATTCTGTCCAGGGGAGATGGTCCAGGTTAGAGGACCTTGCTTATCAACTTTTGCTTACATTGATCACCAGGGGAGGCACGAGAAGTTGTGCAGCCCAAAAGAGGAAGTGAATAATGTTCTAGCTTTGGCAGAATACAACACTCCAATTTTAATATTTCAGGCGTACTACTTGAGACGCCAACAATTATTTCCAGGAGAATGATCTCTTCACCCTGACATCTTCCTAGCAATATGTCAGATGGGGTACTCAGGACATGGACCTATTCATGTCTAGATTCATTAATAAGGTCGACAACTTTATGTCAAACAAGGGGTCTGCTAGCAGGCGGAACAGACGCATTAGTCTTCCCAGGGGATCAGTTTTCACTGATCTATGCATTTCCATCAGCTCTGCTACTTCCGCGCCTTCTCAGCAGGATTAAGCAGGAACAGAAGGAGGTGATTCTGGTGGCCCCCAGCCAGGTCCCAGAAGATCTTCATTTATCGAGATCATAAAGAGGGCAGTAGAAGTCCTTTGGACTCTGCCATTACAGCCAGACCTTCTTGCACAAGGTCCGGTATTACATCCTACTTTATGGACAAGGAGTTTAACAGGTTTGACTGTTGAATCCCACTCTATAAAAGATTGTGGGTGATCTCCTTCAGTAATGTCTACTTTGACTAAGCCCAGGAAGCTGGCTTCCAGAGTCACTTACTATAGAATCTGGAAGGCATAGGTTTCTTGGTATGGATCCAGGGGTTGGCACCCCAGGAAGTATGTCAATAGGCAATAGGGATTCCTGCTTATGGGATCTGAAATGAAGCTGGCCGTGACTTTTATCAAGAGCCAGATCCAGGCCATGTCAATGTCTTTTCCTATGGCCTCTTGCTTCCCACTCTTGGTATTCAGGGGGTAACACGGTTTATCCCCCTATCAAGGCACCTTTAAATCCTTAGGCCGCGTACACACGGGCGGACTGTTCGCCCAACTTAGTTCGTCAGACAATCCGACAGACAGTCCGTTCAAAATTTGCATGAACGGACTTGACCACACACGATGAGCAGACAGTCCGCTGAAAGCGTGCGCGATGACGTGAACGGCACGTACGACGGGACGAGAAATTAGACGTCCAATACACTGCAATGCAACCTTCGGCCGTGTAAATCCTTTCTGAGCATGCGCCAAACTTATTCTGTCGAACTAGCCTACACACAAGCGGACTGTCCGCTGAAACCAAGTTTGGACGGACTGTCTTACGGAAATTCCCTAAGGCCGCGTACACACGCGGGGACTGTCTGCCGAAACTAAGTTCGTCAAACAGTCCGCTCAAACTTTTGAATGAACGAACACGCCCACACACGGCACTTTTTGAGCGGACAAATACGGCAAACTTTGTTCGTCGTACTAAGTCCACGCAACTTTTGAAATGAACGGACTCGCCCACACATGAGGCAACAGTCCGCTCATTTCGAGCGCGTGTGCAGGTAGGCGGGGCCCGCGACGGAGACGTCGCGGGCTCCGCCGCCTGGAATGTACTTAAAGGGGAACCCCCAACGCCCAAAAAAATCGGCGTGGGGGTCCCCCCAAAGTCCACAACAGACCCTTGTCCGAGCACGCTACCCGGCCGGCCAGGAAAGGGGGCGAGCGAGCGCGCCCCCCCCTCCCGAGCCGTACCAGGCCACGTGCCCTCAACATGGGGGGTGCCTTGGGGAAGGGGGGGCCGCGCGGCCCCCCCACCCCAAAGCACCTTGTCCCCATGTTGATGAGGACAAGGGCCTCTTCCCGACAACCCTGGCCGTTGGTTGTCGGGGTCTGCGGGCGGGGGGCTTATCGGAATCCGGGAGCCCCCTTTAATAAGGGGGCCCCCGGATACCGGCCCCCCACCCTATGTGAATGAGTATGGGGTACAATGTACCCCTACCCATTCACCTGTAAAATAAAAGTACCCAAAAAAAAACACAACACACGAGATAAAATATTTTATTGCACAGCTCCGGGGGTCTTCCGTCTTCGGGGGTCTTCTCGCCGGACTCCTCCGCTATCTTCTTGTAGCTCTTTTGCTAGCGGAGGAGACCGGCTTTCTTCCTCCCCGCCACCGGCCTCTTCTCCCGACTTCGGGGGTCTTGTCCCCCTCTTCGGTTCTTCTGCCGGGCCACCGCGCCTTCTTATAGCTCTTTTGCAGGCGGTGGCCCGGTCTTCTGTCGCCGCTGTCGCCTTCCGGTCGCCTTCCGTTCTTCTTCTTGTTCTTCTTCTTCTTCTTCTCCAGGAGATGTTGACACGTCGCTCTCTCCGGCCGGAATGCCAGAGCCGCGCTGTGCGGCCACTTATATAGTGACAATGGGGCGGTGTCACATGGTATATGTCACATGGGTTGATCACATGGTGACCCCACCCCCTTACGATGTCATAGTCCCCATGTGACATCAACCCATGTGACCAACCCATGTGACATATACCATGTGACACCGC
This sequence comes from Lithobates pipiens, assembly GCF_037356315.1. Lineage (NCBI taxonomy): Eukaryota > Metazoa > Chordata > Amphibia > Anura > Ranidae > Lithobates > Lithobates pipiens. The sequence goes on from NW_027507685.1 coordinate 148,340,960, forward strand.
CCCATTGTCACTATAAAAGTGCCCGCACAGCGCGGCTCTGGCATTCCGGCCGGAGAGAGCGACGTGTCAACATCTCCTGGAGAAGAAGAACAAGAAGAACAAGAAGAAGAACGGAAGGCGACCGGAAGGCGACAGCGGCAACAGAAGACCGGGCCACCGCCTGCAAAAGAGCTATAAGAAGGCGCGGTGGCCCGGCAGAAGAACCGAAGAGGGGGACAAGACCCCCGAAGTCGGGAGAAGAGGCCGGCAGCGGGGAGGAAGAAAGCCGGACTCCTCCGCTAGCAAAAGAGCTACAAGAAGATAGTGGAGGAGTCCGGCGAGAAGACCCCCGAAGACGGAAGACCCCCGGAGCTGTGCAATAAAATATTTTATCTCGTGTGTTGTGTTTTTTTTTTGGGTACTTTTATTTTACAGGTGAATGGGTAGGGGTACATTGTACCCCATACTCATTCACATAGGGTGGGGGGCCGGTATCCGGGGGCCCCCTTATTAAAGGGGGCTCCCGGATTCCGATAAGCCCCCCGCCCGCAGACCCCGACAACCAACGGCCAGGGTTGTCGGGAAGAGGTCCTTGTCCTCATCAACATGGGGACAAGGTGCTTTGGGGTGGGGGGGCCGCGCGGCCCCCCTTCCCCAAGGCACCCCCCATGTTGAGGGCACGCGGCCTGGTACGGCTCGGGAGGGGGGGCGCGCTCGCTCGCCCCCCTTTCCTGGCCGGCCGGGTAGCGTGCTCGGACAAGGGTCTGTTGTGGACTTTGGGGGGACCCCCACGCCGATTTTTTTCGGCGTTGGGGTTCCCCTTTAAGTCCATACCAGGCGGTGGGGCCCGCGACGTCTCCTTCATGGGCCCCGCCTACCTGGAGACGCGCTAGAAATGAGCAGACTTTCCTCCGAGCGGGAACAGTTTGCTCATTTCGAAAGCTCATTACACACGGGCGGACTGTCCGCTCAAACCAAGTTTCAGCGGACAGTTTTTCGGAATTTCCGAAAAACTTTGTTCGTCAAACTGTCCGCTGAAACTGTCCGCTGAAGCCCCACACACGAGCGGACTGTCCGCTGAAACACTGTTCAGCGGACAAAGTTGAGCGAACAGTCCGCCCGTGTGTACGCGGCCTAAGACTTTGTTTGTCAGACTGTCCGCTGAAACAGTCCGCTGAAGCCCACACACGAGCGGATTGTCCGCTGAAACACTGTTCAGCGGACTAAGTTGGGCGAACAGTCCGCCCGTGTGTACGCGGCCTTAGGATTTAAAATTAGTCTTTTCAGCTTTGTTGAATCAGCTGTTTGAACCTTACGAGAAATTCTCTTGGTTCTTTGACAAGAAAGATGATTTCTTTTGCTTGACATTTCTTCTGCTAGAAGAGTATCAGAACTAATAGAAAGATAAATTAGTGAAAAAATCGCGCTACCAACTATCAATCAAAAGAAAACAAGAAAAACAAACGAAAAAATGTGTCTTAGTGCACACATTAATACTGCTGCAGTCCTGCTGTATACCCAAAAATATACCTACTCACATGAATTACAAAAAAGAACCGCGCTGTCCTAAGTATAAACTTAGGTCGTGTATAATCCCAATAACGAATAAATCGAAAATTTAATTACCTCAATTCGTGAAATTGTATCAGTAACTAATATGTCAAAAACTTAGATCTAGTGATAAAAAAATTATGTGTAGGATACCGTCTGTAACTAGAACCTAATAGGTGTAAATGAATACCCCATAAGTATTAGCTCACAGATAATAATAAACAAAATAATACATATAAAGGAACAATTTAAGTGTTGTTGACAAATTACTAATAGTCATATAAATTGTCCCATTAGTTGAATCAGTCCATGAAAAGAACACCACCACGTGTCGGAAATATGATTATAACTTATTCGGAATTTCCAGTAGTTCGACAACTGTGAGCGTGCACCACCACCATAGAAAAAGATGGCTCCTTACCAGATTTTCTAAGATTATATGCTCTAAACGTCAGACCAGGCTGTAAATATTCCTCAGACATCCATAGGTTCCACCATAGGTCAAATGGTAAAACAGTCAGGTTCCAATATTTGACAATAACCGGTCGGCCATAAAGAGGAGGAAAAAGCTCCAATATCAGAACTAATGGCTATGTCTTGTAATGCCGCGTACACACGATCAAACAATCCGGTGGAAAAGTCCGGCAAACTCAAGTCCGCCGGACAATCCGCCCGTGTGTAGCCTCCGGCGGACTTTTTTTTACCCAAAAGTACGGCGGACTAAGAAAGTATTTTTGCACTCCAATCTGTCCGCCGGACTCGCTTTTTGGCGGACAGTACGGGTGTGTGTGTGCTAGTCTGCCGTACTTTTGAAATGAGTGGACGCGCGGATAAAAGCCGGGGGCCAGCAAAGGAGGCGTCGCTGGCCCCATCACCTGGTATGGACTTAAAGGGGAACCCCTACGCCGAAAAATCGGCGTGGGGGTCCCCCCTAGGTCCACATCAGACCCTTGTCCGAGCACACTACCCGGCCGGCCAGGAAAGGGGGTGGGGACGAGCGAGCGCCCCCCCCCCGAGCCGTGCCCCCCCTCATCAACATGGGGGGTGCCTTGGGGAAGGGGGGCCGCGCGGCCCCCCCCACCCAAAGCACCTTGTCCCCATGTTGATGAGAACAAGGGCCTCTTCCCGACAACCCTGGCTGTTGGTGGTCCGGGTCTGCGGGCGGGGGGCTTATCGGAATCCGGGAGCCCCCTTTAATAAGGGGGCGCCCGGATACCTGCCCCCCACCCTATGTGAATGAGTATGGGGTACAATGTACCCCTACCCATTCACCTGTAAAAAAAAGTTAAAAAAACACAACACACAAGGGTTAAAATTGTTTATTGCACAGCTCCGGGGGTCTTCTGTCTTCGAGGGTCTTCTCGCCGGACTCCTCCGCTATCTTCTGCTAGCTCTTTTACTAGCGGAGGAGCCCGGCTTTCTTTTTCGCCGTCGCCCTCTTCTTCCGACTTCGGGGGTCTTGTCCCCCTCTTCGGTTCTTCTTGCTGGGCCACCGAGCCTTCTTCTAGCTCTTTTACAGGCGGTGGCCCGGTCTTCTGTCACCGTCTTCTGTTCTTCTCTTCTCTTCATCTCTTCTTTTCTTCTCTTCAGATGTTGCCTCGTCGATGTCTCTGCTCACAATGATGGGGACGCGGCGCCCGGAGCTGTGCAATAAACTATTTTAACCCTTGTGTGTTGTGTTTTTTTTAACTTTTTTTTTTTACAGGTGAATGGGTAGGGGTACATTGTACCCCATACTCATTCACATAGGGTGGGGGGCCGGTATCCGGGGGCCCCCTTAGTAAAGGGGCTCCCGGATTCCGATAAGCCCCCCGCCCGCAGACCCCGACAACCAACGGCCAGGGTTGTCGGGAAGAGGCCCTTGTCCTCATCAACATGGGGACAAGGTGCTTTGGGGTGAGGGGGCCGCGTGGCCCCCCCTTCCCCAAGGCACCCCCATGTTGAGGGTACGCGACCTGGCACGGCTCAGGAGGGGGGGGGGCGCTCGCTCGTCCCCACCCCCTTTCCTGGCCGGCCGGGTAGCGTGCTCGGACAAGGGTCTGATGTGGACCTAGGGGGGACCCCCACGCCGATTTTTCAGTGTAGGGGTGCCCCTTTAAGTCCATACCAGGACGACGCCTCCTTTGCTGGCCCCGGCTACCTGGAGACGCGCTCAAAATGAACAGACTTTCCTCCACGTGTGTGGGCGAGTCCGTTCATTTCAAAAGTACGGCGGACTTAGTACGCCATATTAGTCCGCTGAAAAAGTGCCGTGTGTGGGCAAGTAGCTCATTCGGAAAGTCCGGTGGACAGTCTGGCGGGAAGTCCATCAGACTAAGTCTGCCGGATAGATGGCTACGTGTGTACGCGGCATTAGAGCCATATTTCATCATGCATAAGGATGAGGTGGTTTGATGTCCTCATCCTGAATTCTTACCAAAAGTGGTATCCTGAATTCTTACCAAAAGTGGTAACAGGTTTTCATTTAAACCAAGATATTATTCTTCCTGCTTTCTCCCCAGAAGCCTTAATCTGGGGAAGAGAAAGCACTACAGTCTCTTGATGTAGTAAGAACGATCAGAATCTATTTAAAGGCGACCGTTCAGGTTCGCAAAACATAGGTTTTGTTTGTACTGCCAGAGAGTCCCGATATGGACAGGCAGTGTCAAGATCCACTATTTTCCAAATGAGTTTAGCAAGTGATTGAGCAAGCTTCAGCTTAAAGAAGAAAATTCTTCCTTCTCATATTAAGAGCACACTTATCCAGGCCTCTATGGCTGAGATCTGTAAGACCGCAACTTGATCAATAATCAATATTAAAGGTTATGAGGATATTGCCTTTGGGCACAGCATACACTGCAGGCTTCAGTATGAGTCCTCTGGCCTCCTGTTTCCTTGATTCTGTCCCCCCCCTCCTTCAGTTGCCATTGCTATGGGACATCCCACATAGTTATTACTATGGCTTTGTGTCCCCTGATGTAAGAAAAGAAAATAGGATTTTTAAAACAGCTTACCTATAAAATCCTTTTCTTTGATGTACATCAGGGGACACAGAGGTCCCTCCCTTCTTCTTCTTATACACTTTGATTGCTTGGCTACAAAACTGAGGACTCCCAGTAATGGGAGGGGTTATATGGGGGAAGTTCACGCCTTAAGGGGCGTGCCAGTGTTCAGCACCTGATACGCCAATATAACCCACATAGTAATTACTATGGCTCTGTGTCCCCTGATGTACATCAAAGAAAAGGATTTTACAGGTAAGCTGTTTTAAAATTCCTATTATTATTTTCCTTCCACTTGACAATTACTGTATGTGCCACTTTGTGTTTGTCTTTTACATAAAATCCCAATAAAATACATTTATGTTTTTGGATGTAACTTGACAAAATGTAGAAAATTTCAGGGGGTATGAATACTTTTTCAAGGCACTTTAGCTGCTTTTTCATTACAACAATTACGATTTATTTGTTATATTTATTGTTTTTCACAGTTGTTTATTTTAAAAATGACTCTGTTTTTCAGTCAGTCAGGGGTGATTTCTTAAATGATCTGAAAATGTTTTCACTGCTTAGGACCTGTTGTGGTCAACTTGTCTTGATATGCTTTATAGTGATTGGTGGATTGTGGCCTGACCATTTAGATGTAATAGTTGTACTATATGACAGTAGGTCAAAATAACTAATGATGGTGAATCAGCTCATTTGAACCAGAATCCATAGTGAATCAGATTGATTTGTTATTGGATATTTTCTGCTGTTGTTAATTTTCTATGCATAGGAACCTGAACTTCTTATGAACTTGGAAAGGAGGCCCTCTTACTCCTTACTAACTCACTGCCATTGCAAAGTTCAAAAGGGGGTCCTTGAGCTATCTGTGCTCAACTATATTAGTGTCAATTGTGATATAAGGTCATTTTTACTATCTATAAGTCCATGTGCTGTCATCACAATAAAAAGCCATCTATGGGCTTCCAGTCATGGCAGGTGGATGGAGTTATAGAAGTGTATTTGTAAGGTAGTTCAAAGTACAAAGTACAAACAAACAAACATTTTTCCCAGCACGCTCACCATTTTTATTTATCAAAGGTGGTCCAAATAACCCTTTACCAGTTCATTTTATGTCCACTGCAAATAATACACCAGCAAATCAAATTTTAGGGCTGGATACTCTGGGCTGCTGGCAGACCAAATCCTTAGGGTTTGCTAATCACTAAATTTGACTATGCCCCAAGGCATGGTTTAACTAGTATTCTGGGACACTTATCGTGTGTCCACCATCTGTAATTATTGGATTTTATTATGTCTTTGTGATGATATCTTACTATAACTACAACTTGATATTCTCAGGCTTGTAAATTGGTACAATCCAGTTTACCTAAAGAATTTGTCTAGGTTAGTTGATTTAGTGGTTAGCAAGACCCCTCTCTTCTTCTTGTGCTCTCAGTTAGTTTCCAGCCTTCATAGTGGGTACAAGGTGTAAGAAGTTAATTGTCCACTTTTATATGACCAGTTAACATCCAGGTACTTCATTTAAAAAAATAAAACTATGTTGCATTAAACTGCCATACCTTATTGGAGAGCTGAGCTGTCTTTTGAGGGAGCTTCTAGACCATCCTTTTTTGTCCTTGCTTGCCCCTCTCAGTCAGCACTGGGGTTACATTAGCTGAGTGAGTGAGAAAATAAACATTGGAATACCAGTTATTGCCAGTATGCAAAGTTGTGTTTTTCTTTGGAACAATAAATTGCTTCTAACATTGTGTGGATGTGTAGATGTTGCTGCATTATGTAAAACTATTATTTTAGTTTTTAACATTTTAGAATGGGGTGCCCCAAGACTGTGCAACATTTTAAAGGGTGCTTTGACTGAATAAAAGTTGAGAAACACTGCTTTAGAATAATGCAGTGGCAGGTCAACAACCTTTTGTACCTGGATGGAACCTGGTGAAAATGACACCACTGGCTGTGAACGCAGTTCACCATAACAATTTGCATTTTAATCTCTTTAAAAAACAACTCCAACCGCCTTCAGAAATTCAGAGTGCTAATCCGCTAAAACAACACTGACTTTATGGATCTGATGACAGAGCTTTGTATGCAATGCTGCAATATTATAATGACAAAAGGTCAAAATACTATGCAATTCCATCAATTTACGGATCTATTTATATTTCTGTCTGTTTCTGAATCTGTTTAAGTCTGCTCCGTCTGCTTTGTAATCTTAGAATACGAGCAGATATGTTCTTAATTTCCGGTTTTCTGGCTCCTCATTCTATTTGGAATGTGAAATCTTCTGTACGCTTCCCAAAAAATTGCCAGATTTAGTATGGCTACAGACTCATGTTGAAGGATAGCCCTGTGATTTACAATGTTGTCTTCCTCTGTGAAATGTTTATAGCAGTAAAACTTTGGGTGGCCCAATATTCTCAGTCAATATACCTGAATATACACTCATCGGTCACTTTATTAGGTACACCTTGCTAGTATCGGGTTGGACCCCCCTTTGCCTTCAGAACTGCCTTAATTCTTTGTGGCATAGATTCAACAAGGTGTTGAAAACATTCCTCAGAGGTTATGGTCCATATTGACATGATAGCATCACGCAGTTGCTCCATTCCACCACATCCCTAAGGTGCTTTATTGGATTCAGACCGGGTGACTGGAGGCCATTGGAGTACAGTGACCTCATTGTCATGTTCAAGAAACCAGTGGTGAAATGATTTGATCTTTGTGACATGGTGTATTATCCTGCTGGAAGGAGCCATCAGAACATGGGTACACTGTAGTCATAAAGGGATAGACATGCTCAGCAACAATACTCAGGTAGGCCCTTGCATTTAAATGATGCTCAATTGGTACTAAGGGGCCCAAAGTGTGCCAAGAAAATATCTCCCACACCATTACACCACCACCACCAGATTTTAAAGACTTTGTAGACAAGAATCATTCTGGATTTTCACTCCTGGTTCCTTGGCCCCTGTTGGAATAAATGAACATCTTGAAGTCCACGGGGGTTATTTAGATAAATTACGAAAATCAGCATGTACACAGACTACTCTTACATCAAAAACTACTGCCCCTTTTATGTTAATTTTCCGGCATGTCCACACTCATATTTCTATCCTATTTTATTTTATTTCACTTTTTGAACCACAACTTTTTTCACATCTGCTAAGTACCCTAGGGCCATTCATTTCCCCATATATTTATCAAGAATTTCTGAAGTCATCTGCACAAGTTGTTACCTCTATTCCTTTCATCATTTTCTCTTTCAGTTCAGATACTGGTATATTCACACAACCATATCTGTATGCATCATCATTAATCATATATATATTTCATATTTTATATATCATATTTTATAGTACTAGACACTTAGACACTACATCTGTCAACATCTGCATCTACTACTACTATTTTTTCATTCTCCACACTCACTTGCGACATCCTAACTTCTCCTACAAGTTGCCTCTTGTAAATTGCAATTGCATCCTGCAGTCTAATATTACTACAACAATTTATTTCATTTATATGTATATTTATATATCTTTACAAATAAGATGGATTCCTCTGAGTGCATATCCAATACTGGCAAGATACTCATAGCTCCACCCATATTTGGGATGGTGTGCGTCCCAGGGAGTGACATGGTCACTCCCTGGTTTTCACGCACCTATAATGTGCTCGTCATCTGGAGCCAGCGATGTATGCTGTCCTCACAGCATACACTGATCTGGCTCATCACAAGATTGCCGTCTCCTTAGATCAGCCTCTTCTGGGTACTGGGCAGACCTTTGGACACACAAACGGCCTTTGGAACACATGACCATGCCCACTCACTCGATGGCGTGTGCTCCAATGAAATACCATCCATCTTCCAGGTCTATCACAAGGACTTACAAGCACGCCCACGGATCAGCCCCCTACCGACTTTTTAACAAGCCCACACGTCCTCTCTAACACTGCCCATGCCGGATGTGGATAGAGACAATCACAAACCGCTTCAGGCATTTGCCAATACTCTGGTAGGAGACATCGTTTATCTCCCACCCTCACAGAAACCATGGCCCCCAATAATGATCACAGGCTGCATCTTCCCTACAAATCTCTGTAGACAGGTCAGTCACCCAGATATCTCACACACTTGGGGCACTTCCCACCCCTATACTATTGAATGTGGTTACATCTGACATTCAACAGCAACTTTTTGAGATTTCTCCCAGGTCAATCCCTCCTCTTCCATTTGTTTATTTTTTGTGTTTTTTTTTATTATTCTCCCTGTAGGTATACCTGACAGACCTATACTAAGAGAGAAATATTTCTCGCTACACCCCATAGGTAGGTGTAATCCAGCTCCCCCACATACACCTACCATTCTTTCACTTTCAGCTTAATTCATGCTAACTAGCACTTTCAAGAGTTCATTGCATATGTACTACTATGCATGTGTGGTCCATGCGTCTTGCTGCACACTGACCTGCTCATACTCAAAATGTTCTTTCTTTGCCACCAGCTAACACACGCTGTTGATTTGGGACTTATACAGGTGCTACATTCAAAAATGGCCTTAAGAAGGCATACCATTTTAGAACACAGAAAGCTCTCTCAGAGTTATGGGATTTGTATGCTGTTGAAGGTGAAGTGGTGTCCCCGACCCCTAAAGGCCTAATGACCTCCAGAGTCATTGAGAGCTGACATCCTTCCTTGAAGTGTGGGTTATTAGGCATGGTGGGTGTAATGCAAGTTGGAAACATGGGTGCCAGTCACTTTTTGAATGCAAGAAAAAGAGATTTATTGTCTCTTATACAGAACTAGTGGAGAGAGGGTTAGGGCCAGGACACCCTTAGGCAGATGCAATAGCCTCCAAAGGCAAAAATAATAGGCAGACAGCTATACAGGTGGAGGGCCTTTAAGCTGGGTGCAGTAACTGTATTTGTAGAACTGCTGTCTCCTTTGGCAAATGAACTTTCAACAGTCAGTAAAGATCTATGTTACCCACAGTAACCCATTACAGATCTTCTTTCACATCTGGTGTGGAATAGGGAATGCACACCATGGCATACAGAATGAGGAGGTATGGAATAGGGAACATACACCATAGCATACAGAATGAGGAGGTGTGAAAAAGGGAGCGTAAACCATGGCATACAGAATGAGGAGGTATAGAACAGGGAATGTACACCATGGCATACAGAATTAGGAGGTATGGAATAGGGAACGTACACTATGGCATACAGAATGAGGAGGTATAGAATGGGGATCATACACCATGGCATACAGAATGAGGAAGTGTTGAATAGGGAATGTACACCATGGCATACAGAATTAGGAGGTATGGAATAGGGAACGTACACTATGGCATACAGAATGAGGAAGTGTTGAATAGGGAATGTACACCATGGCATACAGAATTAGGAGGTATGGAATAGGGAACGTACACTATGGCATACAGAATGAGGAGGTATAGAATAGGGAACATACACCATGGCATATAGAATGAGGAAGTGTGGAATAGGGAGTGTACACCATGGCATACAGAATGAGGAGGTGTGGAATAGGGAATGTACACCATGGCATACAGAATGAGGAGGTGTGGAACTGGGAACATAAATCATGGCATACAAAATGAGGGGGTGTGAAATAGGGAATGTATATCCTGGTATATGCAATGAAGTAATGTGGAATGGGGAATGTACAGCATGCTATATGGAATGAGGCAATGTGAAATAAAGAATTTACAGTATAGCATATTGAATAAGCTGGAGTAGAATAGGCACCACACAGCTTGGTGTATGGAATCAGGCATTGTGACTCGATAAATGGAATAAGGAGGTGTGGAATAGGCATCATACAGCATGGCATATGGAATAAGGCAGTGTGGAATAGGGAGCATACAGCATGGCATACAGAATGAGGCAGTGTGGAACAGGAAATGTATAACACGGTATATGGAATGAGGCAGTGCGGAATAGAGCGCATACAACATGGTGTATGTAATTAGGCTGTACGGAATAGTATATGGAATGAGGCAGTGTGGAATAAGGATGTACAGTACAGGATGCTAGATAGAGTTTTTTTTGGAGAGCAGATATATTTAGGCAGACCTAGCTAAAAGCTAGGCCTGTTTGTTTTGATCTGTGTGGGCTGGGAGGGGCCTAGAGTAGGCCTGTGACTCACAGACAGCATCATCTTTCGGTTACCTGATGGGTATTGATAGACAGCAGTGATGGGCATTGATGGGCAACACCGATAGGCAGCACTGATTGCCAGCACTGACTGGCATGGCTAATGGTCCCTGATTTGTGGCACTTGTGGGCAGTGGTGGGCACTGATTGCTGCCACTGTATGCTGGCTTTGTGGGCACTGTATTTTACACTTTATTTCTTTATTGTAATCAGGGCACTGATGATCAGTGCCCTGATTACATCCCTAGATGTCCCTCTGTGAGGAGATGCTGCTGATCGGCTCTCCTCTCCTCACACTCTTGTCAGTGTGAGGCGAGGAGAGCCGATTACCAGCATCTCTGTGTTTACATGCGACAGGCTGTGATTGGACACAGCCGATCACATGATTAAAGAGCCGCGGAAGCGCCTCTTTACACAGATCAGGGTTGCGCCGTGTCCTAGCAACACGGCTTGGCCGAGATCATAGTTCTGTGTGCCCCCGCGGGCGCGCAAAAGCAGCCATTCTGGGCCGCCGTCATATGACGGCATCCCAGAACAAGACCTGCTCCGTGTCATTTGACAGTGCATGGGCGGCAAGCAGTTAAAGCACCTTTTTGGCTATCATCGACCATGTCCTCAGCTGCGCCCCATCCGGCTCAAAGATGTTGCGACTTCCACATTTTGACCTTCCTCCAGGGGACCTAGCTCCTGGGAGAACCACCAACAACCAACCAAGTGGGCGCGCCATACCGTAGATGGGACCCCAATTCTTTAACAATCTTGTTAATCCTTGACCCCCCAAAGACCTACAAGCTGCTGAGACCAAGTGCCTTAACATTTAATTTCTTATAAATTTTCTTTATAGAAAAAACATGAAACACCAGAATTGTCCCCCCAACCAGACTACATCCTAAACCCAGAATACAGGGAGGGAGGGAAACTCTTCTTATCTACTGAACATTCCGATTACCCATCAGCCCCTGCACAGAAAAAACCTTTGCGCCTCCACACTGACCATCTAACCCTTAATGCACCAATCAGATAATCTACACCCCTACCCCACTAACTACTGATTTATTTAACCCTTCTCAGACCTGTTCCTCCCTTAGTAATGCCGACCCTGCCTCTATTTTCTCTTCTCTGGGTTGCACTATAACAGGAAATGGCACGTGAGACCTTACTTTTTAACATCAAGCTATTGTTCCGCCACACATTTCCCACACGTCTCTGCCAGACAGGAGTGAAAACGATGTGTATTCCATGTTCTTATAGCTGCCAAAGAATATATCCGGTTGCTGAACATGTTTTTTACAGAAATCAAATGTGATAAACTTCTGTGACAGCCATGTCCAGCATATCTTCAGTCCAGTGTAATGGAACCTTGAAACTCTGCTTACAGCAAAAAAAACTATCTACAAGTAAAGGATAAGCATTTATCTTGAAGGAAATGTACAGCAATTTGTACACATTTTCTTCTTTAATAGGGATAAGCCCGATGTTCGAGTCGAACATAAGTTCGACTCGAACATCGGGTGTTCGCCGAATAGCGAACAATTTGGGGTGTTCGCTGCAAATTCGAAAGCCGCGGAACACCCTTTAAAAGTCTATGGGAGAAATCAAAAGTGCTAATTTTCAAGGCTTATAAGCAAGTTATTGTCATGAAAAGTGTTTGGTGACCTGGGTCCTGCCCCAGGGGACATGTATCAATGCAAAAAAAATGTTTTAAAAATGTCATTTTTTTTTGAGAGCAGTGATTTTAATAATGCTTAAAGTGAAACAATACAAGTGAAATATTCCTTCAAATTTCGTACCTGGGGGGCGTGTCCTGACGTTGATGGTGGCGGACGTGTTTTCTGATGGCTCCCTGCATCCTCGGAGTAATCCACCGCCATCCGCACTAAATCGAGCGTTATAGGACAGCATCCATACAGTACCTGAATCAGAACATTCTGCTACTCCACCCCAGGCAGTTATTTCGGGCAATCTTGCTCCACAGACCCCGTGACTCTCCGCTAAGGAATACTCTCGGCTGCCGCCATCTTGCACCCTCGAGGCCTCCCGGAGATTTCGGAGCCAGCCCACTCCAGAAGGTAAGGGACGACCATCTGTCCCCACCAGCTGCCCATCCTTTCTTCGCACACGCTCCGGCGGCTGCCCGGGGCTTCTGCGATCCTCGGGGGTGCCGCAGCTGGCTCCGGCCTGGTGCGGCCTAGTCAGGCCTGAAGATCCCTGGCCTTTACTGAGGCGGCTACCTGGGGGAGTGATCCGCGGCCGGACCGGCCTTCTCTTGATGTACATCTGTCTCCCTCAGCCGTCCATCCTTTCTCTGTGCATGCTCTGGGGGCCGCCCTGAGCTTCTACGACCCTCGGGAGTGCAGCGGCTGGCTCCGGCCTGGTGCGGCCTAGTCAGGCCTGAAGATCCTCGGCCTTTCCTGAGGTGGCTACCCAGGGGAGCGATCCGCGGCCGGCCCGGCCTTCTCTTGTGGCCATAGACTGCGCTATGTTACTGGCTGGACCTCTTAGCTACTGACTACATACAGAGGCGCAGAACAGGGTTTATTGCCCCAACAACCAAAGCCCCCCCTGAATCAACAGGCACCCCAGGCCTGCACAGTTAAGGCACCCTCTCCACATCAGTGATCCCCTGGCTCAAGGGGTTATCATTAGCCTTGATTAAACATTCCTGACTATATTAGTGAGAGGGCCTCACATCCTAAAGTTTGACCTGCTGCCACACCAACACTAGGATCTTTATCAACATTTAAAGCCACTTTTTTTTATTTTTTATTGGTAATCTCACTGGAGGAACTTGTCAGCCCACCTTTTTATATCCCTTTATCAGCCCCGATCATTACCCCAGCCTGTTGGTCGGCCCCCCATCCATGCTTGGGCGACAACCGACAGTGTGGTTTCTAACAGGAGCAGCAGTCACCTCTGAGCTGATTCATCTACCATCCCAACCATAACACGTGACTACCCCTTACTTTAATTGGCTCAAAAAGGAGCATGCACCTCAAGGGCCGAGCGTTCTCCTGACATAACAGGAGCCCCCCTCCGAGAGAATACCTCTACACAAAACGATACTGAATACACTGCGCAAATTACAAAAGCCGACCTAGATGCCAGTCTGACTAAGATTTATGAAAAACTTGCAGACAAAATCCAATCTGAGCTCCAAAAAACAACAAGCACACTTACACAAGAAATTGCTTCCCTTGGGGGGCGCACAGATGTTCTTGAAACTAAACATGATGAGCTTTCCCTGGCCCATAATGACCTTAAGAAAGACTTTGAGCTGCTAGCGGAAAACTACTCATACCTGCAATCTCAAGTCGAGGATCTGGATAACCGCAACCGCAGGAACAACCTTAGGATCCGCGGTATTCCAGAATTCGTTTCAGACCTAATGCCGGCTGTAACTAAACTGTTCCACATCCTCCTTCCAGAAGTACCACCGTCTTCATTTGCCTGAGATAGAATCCATAGGGCCTTGCGTCCTAAACCTCCACCGGACAAGCCTCCTCGAGATATTATACTATGCATGAAGGACTTCATCACAAAAGAAAACATACTAAGAGCCTCCAGAAACATGCACAACATTGAATTGGATGGTACTAAAATTCAAATTTTTCCGGATATCTCCCAGGCCACACTGGAAAGAAGACGAAAAATGAAGGAAATAACCTTGGTCCTAACAATCGGCACACATAAGATATAGATGGGGTTTTCCTTTTAAACTTACAGTACCCCATAACGGCTCTACTTACACAGTTGTTAATGTTTAAGAGGGGAAGGAACTCTTGGTAAAGTTGGGGCTTCTGGATACATTCGCAGATCCCAGACCCCCTACTCCTCACGCCTCACCAATCTGGGCCACCCCTGCAACACGTCGAGACCAAAGAAGATGGTGACAATCTTTCAGAAATCTGGAGGCTTGATTAAGCTGTCTCTCTTCTCTGGCTGCCTTGTGTCCCTCCCGCCCTGAACGTACCTAAGAAAATTAACAATTTCTAACAGAAACTTTTTTTCTTCTTTTGGAGTGTCCTGCTTTCTCCACCAGCCCTCTATTGGGGGGTGGGGGGAGCGGGGGATACACTGAAGGGAGGGAGGGAGCGTAATGAGAGGGAATAAGAGAGAAAGGAAAATACTTACACTTTACTGTATTTTATTGTTGCAATGTTGCAAGATAGTTTTGCATCTCAAAGTATTATTATGTTGCTCCTCTCCCTGAGTTTAACTATTGTTAATTTTTTTCTCTATAAGTTCCCAGTTTATACAAGGTAACATACTTCCTCTTTTCTCAATTTTTCTATTTTTGACGCAATGTACATCTATACCTTTTTAATATACAGAGTCTTCGCTGAGGCTGGTCTGTTCCGTCTCAGTTACTTTGTCCCCCGACTCATTTGGGGTTCCCGGCCTATGGTTCGTATCACATTTATTTTTGTACACTTGATCATGATATCTATCACCAGTATGGATCGGGCTCCCCTTATGAGTTCTGGACATTCTTGTCCACTTCAAAATGTTCTTTGGTCAGGTAGTATTGTTCACCCTTACTCCCTATTTTACAGTAATTGCTATCACATGTTTTTTCTTAAAAAAAGGTCAACCACAGTATTTTCATCTCTAGGTTCATTATACTCAATGATATTGTACAATATTGACAGTTCACTTTTCATCGTTAAAAATACCATTTTACCCTTTCTAAGATATAAGTCCTAAGATATTCCCAATGCCTTTTGTGCTTATGATTTTGTTGGGAGCGGTCCATGTCCTGGGCATCGTGGGCCTTTCCTTTCACCCGATAATCATTATAGTCTCTTACCATCTATCCTATGGGGCTTAGGGTGATATCTCACAATGCCCAGGACATCAATTCTCCCCAAAAGAGGAGGAAGGTGTTCCGTCACTACAAGAGATTGGGGGCTGACATTATCTTGTTGCAGGAAACCCATTTTGCATCTGACAAGCATCCGAAATTTTTTGACAAAAGTTATAGCCAATTTTACTGCACCACGTTTGATACAAAATCCAGAGGTGTTGCAATTTTCGTAAAAAATTCTGTATTTGAAATCCAAACGTGTTTAAAGACCCTGATAGCTGTTTTCTGATCTTAAGGGGCTCAATTGAAGGTTGCTCAATTACCATAGCCTCAGTATATGCCCCTAATGATGCACAAGCAAGTTTTTTTTCTAAATTTTTCGACACCTTGGATAGATTTCACTCCACACATCTTATTGTGGGTGGTGACTTTAATCTAGCCGCACACTCAGCACTTGATAGAAGCAGAGTAGTACCATCCTCTAAAGCCTTCCCCAAGTCTCTAAATCGTGCATTACATACCCACCAACTAGTTGACACCTGGAGAGCTCATAATGTTGGTATCAAAGCCTACACTTTTTATTCTCACCCACATGATAGTTATGCACGTCTTGACTATATCTTCTGCACCCCAGTATTGTTGGATAACTCTTCAAAGGCCGAGATCCACCCCTGTCCCTGGTCAGATCCTCACATAGTTTCCTTTAATACCCCACATATAGGCCTATCTACTTCAACACACAAATGGCGTATAAACGACTCCCTCTTGACTGACCCAACAACCACACAAGAAATCCTTTCACACCTTGAACAATACTTTACACTTAATGCATCCCCGGACACTTTACCCACAACCTTATGGATGGCACATAAGGCAGTCATGAGAGGTCACTTGATAAAAATCGCCTCAACCAAAAACAAAACAAAACTAGCTGATATAAGATCTCTTACTAAAGATTTAGACAACTTGTATCATCGGAATAACCAAAACCCTTCCAGTGATCTCTTTAAACAAATACAAGAAAAGAGCACTGCCTTAGACTTGTTGTTAACATCAGACACCGAAAAAGCCCTTAGATGGTCTAAAGCAAAATTTCTTCTTAATAGCAACTCCTACTCAACTATGTTTGCCAGGAAATTAAATCAAACTACAACCCCCCCCCCCCACACACACACACACACATATAAACTTTGCGACTCTTCTGGTAACTTGGTATCCCACCCCAATATATTCTTAGACTTCTATAAAAAGCTCCTCTCTACTCCTTCCTCTCCACCCAAATAATCCTCTCTGAATTAGCTCAATGATATTACTCTACCCTCTCTATCTAGTCAGCAAATAGAGACGCTCAACGCACTCTGCACAGATTTAGAAATCAATAGAATCATTACTTCCCTAAAAACTTCCACTGCTCCAGGCCCTGGTGGTTATTCCTCATCGTATTATAAAAAAATTCGCCTCAGCATTAACCCCACACTTAACAAAACAATATAATCACATTCTACAAGGAAATCAATTCCTATCAGAAATGCTCTTAGCGAACATGTCCCTTCTTCCCAAACCAAACAAAGACCATTCTATCCCACAGAACTATAGCCCCATTTCAGTCATTGACAATGATCTCAAAATATTCGGCCGTCTGTTAGCCGATAGACTGGCTGCAGTTATCCCTCCATTAATTAACCCAGACCAGACAGGATTCATCCCTGACAGACAGATAACGGATAATATAAGACTGACCACAAACATCATCCAGGACTCTAACCAAAACTCCACACCGACACTTCTTCTCAGCCTTGACATCCACAAAGCCTTTGACAGCGTTAGCTGGTCGTATTTGGACATTTTACCTTAGATTTGACATTAACAGTGAATTTCTTCATGGCTTTAAAGCTTTATGCCACAACCCACAAACACACATCAAACTATCCGGGTCAAACTCTGACTTCTTCCCCTTGAGCAAGGGTACTAGACAAGGATGCCCACTTTCCCCGCTCCTCTTTGCCCTTGCAATAGAGCCCCTTGCTTGCGCAATCAGAAACAATACAGATATCAAAGGGTACACTAAAGGATCCAAGGAATTCAAACTTAGCCTTTATGCTGACGACGTCCTTCTATATCTAACGGATCCATTCATCTCCTTACCTAATCTGACCAAAACACTGGATATTTTCTATGATTTGTCCGGCCTGGGTGTAAATTTGTCTAAATGTTCTGCCCTTCCTATTAATATCCCATCAAACATGATCACAATGCTTAAAGACAAATTCCCTTTCATCTGGTGTCTCAACTCATTTAAATACCTAGGTATCCATATCACACCCTCTTACAAATCACTGTTTCATGCCAATTTCCCTCCAATATTTAACAACATTAAAAACCTAATGAAAATATGGTCATCATACCAAATTTCATTCTCTGGTAGAATAGTGGCTACAAAAATGGTTATACTACCCAAACTACTATTCCTTTTTAGAGCCCTTCCTCACCCGGTGCCTAAAAATACATTAGCCTCCCTCCAAAGAGAAATCAACAAATTTATATGGTTAAACAAAAAAACAAGATTCAGTTACTCCTTGATGTTTAGACCCCCACTGAAAGGAGGTCTTGGCATACCTAATCTTTGGACATACTATCTGTCAGCCAGACTTACTCAACTTGCACAATGGTATGCTTCTTCCTCTCAAATCCCATGGCTCCTGTTCGAAGAACAATCGGTCCTCCCATACCATCTACAAGGACTGTTATGGTCCAAGACCGTCTCGCCTCAGAAAATAAGACCATTGAATATCACGGTGTCACATACTTTACAATTGTGGAATAGACAAAATAACAAATTCAACCTGTCCTCTGTCACCCCACCACTAGCTTCCTTTCTGAGAGACCCTCGCTTCATTTTGTCAGATTATCTACATAATTCATCATCTATATGGAAACAACATAATCTAACGAACCTGAACGCTCTCATACATAACAATATATTTTACTCCTTCTCTGATCTTCAATTAAAATACAACCTTGCTCCTACAGAACAAATGACTTAAGAGAAGATAAAACAATTCTACCAAAAATACTACTCCCTGACCTTTCACCCCCCACAGTTTGAGCAGATTTGCTTTTCCTCCCCACGAGCTAAAGGTTTAATATCCAAAATTTATAAAAACCTGAATGAATTTAATATGCCTGACAAATCACATCCCATGCTCAAATGGGAATCAGACTTAAACATTTCATTCTCCACCGAACAATGGGACACTATATTTGAAAACTTACACAAATCTTCCAAAACTACCTCTATCAGAGAATCTGCCACTAAACTGCTCTATAGGTGGTATCTTACCCCCTCCAAACTTAATTCTTTTTACCTTTCAACATCCCCACTATGTTTCAGAGGCTGCCCCACGCGGGGGAATTTACTTCACATCTTCTGGGACTGCCCCCTCCTTAAAGATATCTGTCATAATGGCAAGCTGATGATTGAACGGTAGAACAATCCCTCTAACTCCCCAAATGTGCCTGTTATTCCTCCCCATACAAGACATCCCACATGCTAGCTCCAGATTAATAAATACTATGTTTAGCTCCATCCACTGGGCCATTGCCTTTAACTGGTGCTCATCAGTTGTCCCATGGCCCCAGGTTCTTAACCGTATGGCTAATATTAAGCTTTCAGAGAGAATACACCATATGTTGTTTGACACCATGCATATATACCAAAATAAATGGACGCTATGGGAAGCCTCTCTATTGATGTAATTTCACCAATGTAATTTCCTTAACATTCTCAAGCATTTACGTAAACCCTTTTCCTCCAATACCTTTGTGACTCCTACTCCAATGTGTGAATTCTGTCACTAAAAATATTATCAATTGTATGATCACTTTATATCTTTACTTGTACAATTCATTCTACTGTCAACTTTTTGTATCTTGACCTTATCTATAATAAAAACCGTTTGTACACAAAAATTTCGTACCTGGGGGGGTGTCTATAGTATGCCTGTAAAGTGGGGCGTATGTTTCCTGTGTTTACAACAGTCCCTGCACAAAATTAAATTTCTAAAGGAAAAAAAGTAATTTAAAAGTACTCGCGGCTATAATGAATTGTCGGTACATAAAAGTCATTGAAAAAAAATGGGAACCCCAAACCAAATTAAAAAAATCGTTGTGTGGGGGTCCCCCCAAATTCCATATCAGGCCCTTCGGGTCTGGTATGGATATTAACCAGTTCCCGACCAGCTCACGCCGATGTACGTCGGCAGAATGGCACGGGCAGGCATATTGGCGTACATGTACGTCCAATCTTCAATGCCGCTCTGCCATCGCGAGCGCGCCGCCGACGGCGTGTTCTCATGCCGGTCGGGACCCCCGTGAGTCCGGTCGCGGGTCCCGCGGACTCGATCGCCGCGGGCACACCCGCGATCGTCTCACGGGACGGCTGAATGGAGGAAATGCCGTGTAAACAGCATTTCTCCATTCTGCCTAGCAACTAGTGACGCTGATCTCTGCTCCATGTGATTGGAGCAGAGATCAGTGTTCACTAAATGAAAGCCCAACCCCCCCACAGTTAGCAACACACCCCTAGGAACACTTAACCCCTACACTGCCACCCACTGGTTAACCCCTTCACTGCCAGTGTCATTTACACAGGAATCACTGCATTTATATAGCAGTGATTACTGTAGAAATGACAATGGTCCAATAAATGTGTCAAAAATGTCCGATGTGTCCGCCACAATGTCGCAGTCACAATAAAAATCGCTGATCACCGTCATTACTAGTAAAAAAAAATAATAATAAAAAATTACTAATAAAAATGCCATAAAACTATCCCTATTTTGTAAACGCTATAACTTTTGCGCAAACCAATCAATAATCGCTTATTGCGATATTTTTTTTACCAAAAATATGTAGAAGAATACGTATCGGCCTAAACTGAGGGAAAATTTTTTTTATATATATTTTTGGGGGATATTTATTATAACAAAAAGTAAAAAATAATGCGTTTTTTTCAAAATTGTCGCTCTATTTTTGTTTATAGCGCAAAAAATAAAAACCGCAGAGGTGATCAAATACCACCAAAAGAAAGCTCTATTTGTGGGAAAAAAAGGATGTCAATTTTGTTTGGGAGCCACGTCGCAGGACCGCGCAATTGTCAGTTAAAGCGACGCAGTGCCGAATCGCAAAAAGGGGTCTGGTCTTTGACCAGCAAAATGGTCCGGTCTGTAAGTGGTTAAGGGGAACCCCACGCCAAATAAAAAAACGTGGTGGGGGTCCCCTTCAAAATCTATACCAGACTCTTATCCAAACACGTAACTTGGCAGGCCGCAGGAAAAGAGGGCAGGACGAGAGAGCGGCTCCCCCCTCCTGAACCGTACCAGGCCACATGCGCTCAACATGGGGAGGGTGCTTTTGGGTACGGGGGGGTATTGATGGGGACAAGGGCCTCATCCCCTTGCCCGGTGGTTGTGGGGATCTGCGGGCGGGGGGCTTATCGGAATCTGGAAGCCCCCTTTAACAAGGGGCCCCCAGATTCCAGCCTCCCCCCGTGTGAAATGTTAACGGGGTACAAATGTACCCCTACCATTTCACAAAAAGAGTGTGAAAATGGAAAAAATGACATGACACGGCTTGGAGACAAGTCCTTTATTAAAAAATAAAACTATCCCCCGAAGTCTTCTTCTTTTGCTCTGCTGACAGACCGAAAAAGAAAAAAACTGTGGGCGGGGCCATGTGGTGACGTCACTGGGTGACCCCCACCCCCCCTGACGCTACAGGGAAGCCATAGGGATGTCCCCGTGCTTCAGAGGGGGGCGGGGTCACCCGGCGACGTCACCATGTGGCCCCGCCCTCAGTTATAAAAGAACTGTCAAAGCGAAGACGTGTCATACGTCCTTGTTAAAGGGGGCTTCCAGATTCCGATAAGCCCCCCCGCCCGCAGACCCCCACAAACATTGGGCAAGGGTTGTGAAGATGAGGCCATTGTCCCCATCAACATGTGGACACTGTGCTTTCACCATTTTTTTTATTTTGGCGTGGGATTTCCCTTAAAATCCATATTTTGAGGGGGACCCCTACGCCATTTTTAAAAAAAAGATTGTCCCAGGGTTCCCCTTAATACCCATACCAGACCTAAAGGGCCTGTTATGGAATTTGGGGGGACCACCATTTTTTTTTAAATTTTGGTTCAGGGTTCCCCTTAATATTCATACCAGACCCAAAAGGCCTGGTAATGGATTGTGGGGGAATCCCATGACGTTTTTTTCAATGAATTTGTATGTATTGCTGGGACCGACAATTCATTATAGCTGCGATTACTTTAAAGTGACCTTTTTTCCTTTAGTAATGTCATTTTGTGCAGGGACTGTTGTAAATACAGGAAACATTCGCCACTTTACAGGCATACTATAGACACCCCCCAGGTACGAAATTTAAAGGAATATTTCCCTTTTAGGGCCGGTTCACACAGGGGGCGACACGAGGCGACACGACTTGCCGTGCCGCGATCTGACAAGTCGCCCCCGTTCTGTACAATGGAACCGTTCTGACAGGAGCGACTCGAGTCGCTCTGACTCAGAAAAAAGGTTCCTGTACTACTTTTGGGCAAACTCAGGGCGACTTGCATTGACTTCTATACAGAAGTCATTTGCAAGTCGCCGCTGAGGTCGTGGCAGGTCGCGGCGAGGCAAGTCGGTGTCGCCTCGCATCGCCCCCTGTGTGAACCGGCCCTTATTGTTTCACTTTAAGCATTTTAAAAAAACTGCAGTTTTTTTTTTACTTTTCTGCATTGATAAATGTCCCCTGGGGCAGGACCCAGGTCCCCAAACACTTTTTATGACAATAACTTGCATATAAGCCTTTAAAATTAGCACTTTTGATTTTTTATGTTCATGTCCCATAGAGTTTAACTGTGTTTGCGTGTTCCAACAAATTTTTTGCCTGTTCACATGTTCTGCTGTGAACCGCACCGGGGGTGGTTGGCTCATCCCTATTCTTTATAAACAAGGTAATTAAAATGTATTTTTTATTTTTAATAGTCGGGTAAATATGTAGTAGTATTATATCCATTTGTCCTTTTTAGGTAAACTTTATTATCCTTTTTACATGCCTTCCAGAAACTGATTAGCAGTCTAGTGGAAAAATCTAACGTTTCAGTCGAATAAAGCTAGCCACAAAGCAGGCTGATACGGCAGTGCTCTCTCTTTAGCTAACCTATAGTTCTCTAAGAATCCTTTATCATAAATTAATTGTAAAATTAAAATTGAAAGAAGAAAAGGGAAATCATTAGTTTGAAATGTTATGAAATGAAGGCAGAAAGCCACTCCAGCTCCTCCACCCCAAACTCACTTATTGATGTTGATCTCTTTATGGCTGTTGCTTTCTGCACTGTCCAAATCATTTGGTGTGGGGGGGTTATGGTGTGGGCTTGCTTTTCAGGGGTTGGGCTTGGCCCCTTAATTCCAGTGACAGGAACTCTGAAGGCGTTCACATACCAAGAAATTTTGGACAATTTCATGTTCCCAACTTTGTGGGAACAGTTTCGGGATGGCCCCTTTCTGTTCCAGCATGACTCCACATAAGTGGAACTTGACTGGCCTGCACAGAGTCCTGACCTCAACCCAATAGAACACCTTTGGAATGAATTTGAATGGAGACTGCGAGCGAGGCCTTCTCGTCCAACATCAGTGCCTGACCTCACAAATGTGCTTCTGGAAGAATGATCAAACATTCCCATAGACACACTCCTAAACCTTGTGGACAGCCTTACCAGAAGAGTTGAAGCTGTTATAGCTGCAAAGGGTGGGCTAACCAATATTGAACCCTACGGACTATGACTGTGATGCCATTAAAATTCATGTGCGTGTAAAGGCAGGCATCTCAATGCCTTTGATAATATAGTGTATCTGCCTAGAGTTCAGCTTTAAAACCATTTCATAGAGAATATTTCAGTAGAAAGGTTTGAAAGTTTTGACGGCATACAGAATACATTTTGGCAGAGAGGGTCACTTTGAAAAAAAAAAAGTAGCTATCAATAACCAGATCAGACCTGCTGATTATTGTTCCTGGAAGTGGATGGAGGGGTAGTTGGTCATATCCTCCCCTTCCTTTTATTGCTACATGTTATGTGCATGCTTCACCATTCACAGTGATGTGGCTGTGCAGAAGCCTGTCTTGACCTGTCTCCTCATCCGGGGTTGTCACTTCTACTCTGAATCTTGTATGGATGAATGAATGAAGTAAGAAGACTATGTTTATTCTCATGGCTGCTATCAAAGCAGAAGTTTTTTACGCCTGTATGCAGATGAGTGAACAGTTGATCTAAGAAGGTCCATTACATTGCAGTGTATTATAGTGCATGTTAAAGTGGTTGTAAACCCTTACAAACCACTTTGACCTACAGGTAAGCCTAGATTAAGGCTTACCTGTAGGTCCAAGAAATATCTCCTAAACCTATATGGTTTAGGAGATATTTGCCCGAAAACAGGCACCGCTGTCTACGGCGCATGCGCTGTAGACAGCGGCGCGCAGGCGCACTGAGCGCGGCATTCTTTAGAGACGGAACTGCCGCGCGTGTGGGCTCCCCTGCGCATGCGCGGGAGTGACGTCATCGCGGCTTCGCCGAATGACAGCGGCGGAGCTGCAAGACCCCACCAAGAAGATGAATGCGGCGGACTACAGGGGACAGCGGCGACTTCGCTGGCTCCTGTGTCAGGTAAGTGACACATAATGGACTACTATGCGATGCATAGTAGTCCATTATGCTTTGCCTTTGCAGGGAATGAAAGAGGAAGTAAACTCATCAGGGTTTACTTCCTCTTTAATGTATGGTATGCCATATGTTTACATGCATTGTGAATGGGCTGACAATGGGCCAACGCAAAACCAGACATGGACATTTTTTGTTTAACACCACAATGCACAGATGGTTCCCACACACAGACTGGAAGTCTTGCAAATGCAATAATTTGTGCTGCTTGCAGTTAACCACATTGCTAAATACAAAATAGGCCATAGAGTCAGTATGGTCTCATGCACACTGAGCCCTGGTGGACGAGGCTCCATCAATTAGCTGTGGGTAGTGGGCACCATCTAGCCCTGCTTCCGCCAGCCTGTCAAACTTTATGAGAGGCGGACAGCTGCTGTGGCTGGACAGGACTGAATAGTGCACTTAGAGGTACTTACCTGTGACTCAGTATGTGTCCAGGAATTAACACTCAGAATGTGACTAGTTCAACAATATCAATCATCTATACAACTTTATCCAACATCTAATAAAACTAAAAGTGCCTACAAGCAGCAGAGAATACAAAAAACAGTGCTACAAAGCATAAGTGCATATGAATCCAACAAAAAACTGTTAAGAATATGCAAACGTGCAATCAATTAAAAAACTGAATCATCAAAATATAAAGTGCAGAGAAATGAGTGCAAAGGTGCAAGTAACAGAACATAAATAAGTCCATATATCAAAAATGAATTACATCAATCATTCAGAAATATATGTATATAGTTCAAAAAAAGGCTTGATTCAGACCTCCATCAACACCCCATTACATGGCACCTCATCCCGATTAGAAATATCAATAGATTTTTGGAAAGACCAAACCAGGGAAATGGGACATTAAGGGTGCAATATTCAAAGAAAAAATTATATGTATATAAAAAGTTTATAAATATTTTATTATAACAATCCCATAAAAACAAACAAAAAAGCAGCCTTTATATTCATACAAAAATGTTGTATACAACTTGCGATCCAGAAAGAGGTATGGTTGAGGTAGTTGTAATTGATTTATCCCGACATGTTTCGCTTAATGCTTCATCAGAGGATATGCAAACTACCAAATTAACAAAATCAAACAATAAAGAAAGAAAAACATAAGTTAGGTTTACAAAGTCCAATTCTTTAGACAGTTTACATAACTCTGTACATATAATCAAACATATATATTAACAAAAGGCATGAGTAGGGCTCTAAATGGAAAGGTATGCTCACCCCCACTTCACCAACCCATTCACCGCCACAGAGGTCGTCCAGATGACATAAAAGATGCAAGGGCAGCAAGCCCGGCAGCCAAATGATATAGCAAGGAGGGCACAGACAGCAGCTATTCGGGGGAAATTGATAAAAGAAAAAAATATATTTTTTTTATACACATTTTTTATATTTTATGGAGGACAACTATATTAGCTTTTCAATTGTATTACGGATAAATTCTATATTTAACCTAGCCTACTTCCATCTTGTTTATCCTTGACCATATAGGTATATATAATGGAAGAAGAGTATCTCTCCAAGTATTCACTATAGTAATATTAATTAATAGTAAGCCTTTATAGTTTTTAAAGCAGGTGGTATTTTTTAAGACATTAAGAAGTCTATATTAGTATCAATTTGTATATTTATTTTATCTTATCCAACAAGCGCTTTGATTTAATCATTATATTTATTGTATACAAGAGAAAAAGATTAATTATAATTTATCAACTTACCGTATATACTCGAGTATAAGCCGAGATTTTCAGCCTCTTTTTTGAGGCTGAAAGTGCCCCCTCGGCTTATACTCGAGTCACCGCTGTCTGACTGCTCGATCAGCGTATCGAGCAGACAGACGGCGGACATTAAAATTCAAAAGCCGCGCCTCCTTCTCCGCCTCCGCCTGTGATAGGCGGAACACTGAATTTCCCAGCAGTCAGTGTTCCGCCTATCACGGACATCCGCTCATTCTCATACTACGGACGAGTATGAGAGGATGTCCGTGATAGGCGGAACACAGGCTGCTGGGAAATTGAGTGTTCCGCCTATCACAGGCGGAGGCGGAGGCGCGGCTTTTGAATTGTAGAATGGCCGCCGAGAAGAGCGGCGATCCTGGAGCGGCGATCCATCGGCACGACACGGGACGGAGGAGGCACGGGACGGAGGAGGCACGGGACGGAGGAGGCTCGGGACGACGGCGGCTCGGGACGGAGGCTTGGGACACAGGTAGGCTGGACACACAGACAAGGCTGCACGGACACACACACACACACACACACACACACACACACAGGGATGGATGGATGGATGGATGGATACACACACACACACACACACACACACACAGGGATGGATGGATGGATGAATACACACACACACACACACAGGGATGGATGGATGGATGGATACACACACAGGGATGGATGGACGGACACACACACAGGGATGGATGGATGGATGGACACACACACAGGGATGGATGGACGGACACACACACAGGGATGGACGGACACACAGGGATGGACAGCCATGTCTCACCCTCGGCTTATACACGAGTCAATAAGTTTTCCAGTTTTTTGGGGGTAAATTGGGGGCCTCGGCTTATATTCGGGTCGGCCTATACTCGAGTATATACGGTACATATTCAATAGAGAAGTAGAGATTCCTTCTTACAATCCACTTAATATTGTTATCAGACCACTAGGGGTATCCAGGAGCCCATACAAGATAAATTGGGCTACAAGGGATAGCGCACCCAGCAAGCTTCTCAGCCTGTTCACAGGGTGTCTAAAATATAAGAGGAAGATATCACAAATTAATTAGTACAAAATAAAAAAATCCCAATAAAGGAATCCTTAAGGGGTTTGTTACTAACCATTCAATTGCGTAGACCCTCTCCTAGCACGGCTCCTCCGCAACTGAGCCGGGTATAATTGTGTCCCGCTATAAAGCCGCGTACCTTTCCATTTAGAGCCCTACTCATGCCTTTTGTTAATATATATGTTTGATTATATGTACAGAGTTATGTAAACTGTCTAAAGAATTGGACTTTGTAAACCTAACTTATGTTTTTCTTTCTTTATTGTTTGATTTTGTTAATTTGGTAGTTTGCATATCCTCTGATGAAGCATTAAGCGAAACATGTCGGGATAAATCAATTACAACTACCTCAACCATACCTCTTTCTGGATCGCAAGTTGTATACAACATTTTTGTATGAATATAAAGGCTGCTTTTTTGTTTGTTTTTATGGGATTGTTATAATAAAATATTTATAAACTTTTTATATACATATAATTTTTTCTTTGAATATTGCACCCTTAATGTCCCATTTCCCTGGTTTGGTCTTTCCAAAAATCTATTGATATGTATATAGTTCATTAATGAATAAACAAAGTCCCAACACAAAACATCCAAAATGTGTAATTGTCACGTACCTAGTGGTGAGCCCCAAATGCAGAAGGAGACCTCTCTTGCATCCCTGACTCGCGGCCCCTGATAGTGGAGACAGGAGGCACGGGAGACAAAGGTAGCACGAGTGCTTGGCAGGATCAACAGCTGAAGGATGGATCAGGCAGTCTTCAGGAAACTGTAGCTGGATAAGCAGACCTCAGCAGCAGCGCACAGGAACCAGCAGACAGCAGGGAAACCACAGGAACAGATGGATCCCTCAGGAGCAGGCACACAGAAGAGTCAGGCAAGCCGGGTTGAACCAGACGGTCAGTGCAGGAACAGATGCAGCAGGCAGAGACAAGATCGTGGAACAGGCCGGGACGGTAACAAATGAGCACGGATGGACCGGGGGATAAGGCAGATGCAGAGTCGTAGACAAGCCGGAGGTCAGAGGCAGGCAGAAGGCAGGGAAGGTCACAGGTCAGGCCGGGTCAACACAAGATCAGATCGGATCAGACAATAAGCTCAGGAACACTGTAGATCAAGCAGCAAGATCTGATGGGAGAACTGGGTTTGAATAGCCCGCCTGGCACCGGTAGCCGTGTGCGCGTTGCCGCGCGCTCTCTCGCACGCGCATGCGCCTAGGTGCTCGCAGGCACGCACAGACAGGCAATGGACCACTGTCCCCAGCCAGGCTTTCCTGACAGTAATCCTCTAAGGGATATCAGGAAAATTGACTCTACCCCCAGATAGTAGTAGTTACCAGGCAGGAACACACCAGACAGGAACAGACAGGGATAAAGTTGTGCAGAAGTTTAAAGCAGGGTTAGGTTATAAAAAAATATCCCAAGCTTTGAACATCTCATGGAGCACCGTTCAATCCATCAGTCGAAAATTGAATAAATATGGCACAACTGCAAACCTACCAAGACATGGCAGTCCATCTAAATTGACAGTCCTAGAAGGAAAGCATTAATCAGAGAAGCAGCCAAGAGGCCCATGGTTTATCTGGAGGATGTGCAGAGATCCACAGCTCAGGTGGGAGAATCTTCACAAATCTGGCCTTTATGAAAGAGTGGCAAGAAGAAAGCCATTGTTGAAAGAAAGACAAAAGAAGTCCTGTTTGCAGTTTACGAGAAGCCATGTGAGGAACACAGAAAACGTGGAAGAAGGTGATCTGGTCAGATGAGACCATAATTGAACTTTTTGTCCTAAAAGCAAAATGCTATGTGTGGAGGAAAACTAAGCCCTTGTAAACACGGTTGGAGAATCTGTCGGAATGAGTCTTATCGGACCGTGTCGTCAGATAATCTGACTGTGTGTGGTATGCATCGGACTGACTCCGTCCGAATCTCCGTCCGACCCAATTTTCCAACATGTTGGAAATATTTCCCGACCAACTTGGCCAGACGGACCTAATCTGATCATGTGTAGAGCATTTTCATCGGACCAAGTGCCACGCATGCTCAGATCAAATTCCTACATCAAAGCTATTGGCTACTAGCCTGAATGTAGTCCCATCGTAACAAAATTACGTCATCACATTCTGAAAGATCTGATTTTTCGCCAACTTGGCCCGACCGTGTGTATGCAACAGTTTCGGACACAATCCGTCGGACTAAATCCGACGGGCAAAATCCGACGGATTTGGTTGGCAAAATCTCCGACCGTGTGTACGTGGGCTAACACTGCACATCACAATGAACACACCATCCCTACCGTGAAACATAGTAGTGGCAGCATCATGTTATGGGTATGCTTTTCTTCAGCAGGAAAAGGGAAGCTGGTTAGAGTTGATGGGAAGATGGATGGAGCCAAATACAGAAAACATGTTAGAGTCTACAAAAGACTTGAGAATGGGGCGGAGGGTCACCTTCCAGCAGGACAATGACCCTAAACATACAGCCGGGGCTACAATGTAATGGTTTGGATCAAAGCATATTCATTTGTTACAGTGGCCCAGTCAGAGTCCAGACCGAAATCCAATTGAGAATCTGTGGCAAAACTTGAAAATTGCTGTTCACAGAAGCTCTCCATCCAATCTGACAGAGCTTGAGCTATTTTACAAAGAATAATGGGCAAAAAACTCTTTAGATGTGCAAAACTGGTAGAAAAAATCCCCGAAAAGACTTGCAGCTGTAATTGCAGCGAAAGGTGGTTCTACAAAGTATTGACTCTGGGGGGCTGAATACAAATGCACACCACACTTTTTACATATTTATTTGTAAAAAAAATTAAAAACAATTTATCATTTTCCTTTCACTTCACAATTATGTGCCACTTTGTGTTGGTCTATCACATAAAATCCCAATAAAATACATTTACGTTTTTGGTTGTAACATGAGAAAATGTGGAAAATGTCAATGGGGGTATATGAATACCTTTTCAAGGCACTGTAGGTTGAAACAGAAACAGCTGCGTAGGAGGCTTAAAATTTGATGAGGAACAGCCAAATACTGCTACTAAGTTGAGAGTGGAAGACAGTTTCATGTCACAGAAGGTCATACACCTTGACAAGAGTACAGCAACAAGACACAAGGTAATTATACTGCATTAGCAAGGTCTCTCACAGGCAACAATTTAAAAGCAGACTGGGGTTTCAAGATGTGCTGTTCAAAAGTTTTTGAAGAAGCAAAAAGAAATGGGCAACGTTGTGGACCGTAGACTCAGTGGTTGGCCAAGGAAACATAATGCAGCAGAGGAAAGACACATACTTTATATATATATATATAAATAAAAAAGCCAGTCCCCAGACGATGTCCACTTGTGACGAAACGCCGCGTAGGGAAGTGCTTTGACGTCATCACGTTTACCTCATTGGAGGTGTAGCTCTGCGGAGAACAGCAAGCAGGGAGAGTGTTATTGGACACCGATGATTTTATATCGCGCTATATTGCAACTTTCTTGTAAGTGCGATCTATTTATTTTTATTAAATTCTTTATTTAAATGCTACACAATGGGAGCTTTTATTATTTATATTCCCTGAGTGGTACCGATCCAGGATCAGCTGTATTGCGGCATAGGTTTTTGGGAGACCGAATTCCCTGGGCTTGCTGAGACCATTCTATTGGTCTTTGGAGTCGGTAAGGAGAATATTTGCTCCCTTCCTGGGTGTTTTTCCACTTGGCAAAGGGATTTCATACTCACTGATCTTTGTTGGCAATTCACCTAAGGACTTGTATCTATGGACTGATTTTCACTATACTTTCACTTTTTGGGACTCTGCCTTAGTTTTCACTTTTAGCATTTTTTCACCAGATATTTTTAGTCACTTTAAATAATAATTTTTTGATGTTTATTATATATGCTTAATTCTAGTGTGCAAATCTATTATATTTAAGCAGAGTTTGTGCTAATAATCCAGCATATTTCTTGATATATTATTATTTATGTAAATTTTTATTTTCACTGTTTTATCACTTAGCGCTGCACTTATTTTTTATTTGTCACTGATTTAGGGGTTTTCTTGTATTCTAAAGCTTGAAGTGCTGGCTGCTCTACCGATTGATTTATTTTTATTTTTTGGACATTTATATCCTTTCTATAGCGCAGCGTTTGGCCTTTGGCTGTTTTTGATTACATGAAGAGACAGGAGGATTTGAGGCAGCCTACATCCACAGAAGATCTGTGGTTAGTTCTCCAAGATGTTTGGAACAACCCACCTGGCGAGTTCCTTCAAAAACTGTGTGCAAGTGTACCTTGATTGATGCTCTTTTAAAGGAAAAGGGAGGTCATACCAAATATTTGATTTGGATTTCTCTTCTGTTCATTTACTTTCCATTTGTTAATTGATAGAATTTATCTACACTTCTATTTCTGAAAGCATTTTTCATTTACAGCATTTTTTCACACCTGCCTTAACCACTTCCCGCCTGGCTTATAACAGAATGATGGCCAGGAAGTGATTCTGTTATCCTGACTGGGCATCATATGACGTACAGCAGGATAACATGCCGGGGCACACCTGCAGGGGCATGCAGCACGGCAATCGGGAGTGCGGGGTGTCAGTCTGACACGCCGCATTTCCAATCCTGATAAGAAGCCTCTGACAGTGAACAGCATTCCTCGGTTTGTGCTGACAGGGAGAGACGATCGGCAGCTCTCTCTGTCAGAGGTGGGGTCTGTGCTGATAATTAGCACATTGATTATCAGCACAGCCCCATCAGATGTGCCAATCAGCTGCCAATCAGTGCCCCAATAATAAAGTCTGCCAGTGCCCACCACAGTGCCAATCAGTGCCCATCACAGTGCCAATCAGAGCCCACCACAGTGCCAATCCGTGCCCAGCATTAATACCTGTCAGTACCTGCCCAATCAGTGCTGTCCATCAATGCCGCCAGTCAGTGCCCATCAGTGCCGCCTGTCTGTGCCCATTAATGCTGCCTGTTAGTGCCCATCAGTGCTGCCTGTAAGTGCCACCTATAGGTGCCCATCAGTGCTACATATCAGTGCCACCTATCAGTGCCCATCAATGCTGCATATCAGTGCCACCTATCAGTGCTCATCAATTCTACATATCGGTACCTCCTTATCAGTGCCACCTTATCAGTGCCAACACATCAGTGCCCATCGGTGCCGCCTCATCAGTTCCGACTCACCAGTGCCCATCAGTGAAGGAGTTAACAAAATGTTATAAAAGAGACGAAGAAAAACAGTTTTTTCAAAAATGTTGGTCTTTTTTAGTTTGTTTGGCAGAAAATAAAAACCGCAGAGGTGATCAAATACCACCAAAAGAAAGCTTTATTTGTGGGAAGAAAATTGTAAAAATTTAGTTTGGGCACAGTGTTGTATGACCGCGCAATTGTTAAAGGGGATGTAAACCCTCAAGGTTTTTTACCTTAATGCATTCTATGTAGTGCAGCAGACCCCCCCTCCTTTTTACTTACCTGAACCCAAGCTTTCCAGCGATTGGAATGAGCACAGCAGTTCTAGCTGCTGTCTCGGGTCCTCATTGGTTAAATTGATCAGTTTGCTATATGGTGGTGCTATGGTGGTGCTATATGGGAGCCAATGGCTCCCGCTGCTGTCAATCTAATCCAATGACATGGGAGCTGGGGGGCGGGACCGAGTCCTGCTGTCTGTGTCAATGGATGGCTGCTTTTTAAAAGTCAGCAGCTACAGTTTTTTTAGCTACTGACTTTTATTTTTTTCTACAAGTGACTGGAACTCCTGTTTAATTTAATCACTTGCTGCTCACCATATAGCAAACTGATGGCGGCAAATTAGTTTCGATACCCTGACCAGACGTCATATGACGTTGCCAGGATATCAAGCTGTTGCGTGCCCCGGGGGCGCGTATTGTAGTGATCGCGGTGCGGTGTGTCATCCTGACACACCGCAACACCGATCTAGGTAAAGAGTCTCTGTCGAAGACTCTTTACCACGTGATCAGCGTGTCCAATCACTGCTGATCACAGTGTAAACAGAAAGAGTCGTTGATCAGCTTTTCCTCACTGGCCTCTGTCAGACACGAGTAGAGGAGAGCCGATTGGCTGCTCCTCTGACAAGGGAGGGCTGTGCTGAACGATTATCAGCCCAGTCCCCCGAGGATGCCCACAATTGGACCAGCAGGGATGGCACAGGGAGCACCAGGGATGTCCCCACCAGGTATGCTACCTAGACCACTAGGGATGCCAATCAGTGCCCACAATGGATGCCAATCAGTGCCCACAATGGGCATCACTGATTGGTTGGCACTGATTGGCATCCATCAGTAGCATCTATTAGTGCACATCAGTGCCACCTATCAGTGTCCATCCATGCCTATCCATGCCCATCTGTGCCACCTATCAGTGCCCATCCGTGCTGCCTATCAGTGCCCATCCGTGCCACCTTTCAGTGCCCATCAGTGCCACCTATGTGTATCCATCAGTTCTGCATATAAGTGCCCATCAGTGTCGCCCATCAGTGCCACCTTATCAGGGCCCATCAGTGAAGGAGAAAACTTACTGGTTTATAAAGTTTTGTAACAGAAACAAAAAAAAATGTTTTCACAATTTTTGGTCTTTTTCTTTATTAGTTTAGCAGAAAATAAAACTCCCAGAGGTGATCAAATACCACCAAAAGAAAGCTCTATTTGTGGGAACAGTGTTGTATGACCGCGCAATTGTCATTCAAAGTGCGACAGCGCTGAAAATTGGTCTGGGCAGGAAGGTGTATAAATGCCCTGTAGTGAAGTGGCTAAAAGCATTTTAGAACACGTTTTTCAAGTCCAGCCGAAGTTTTTATTTTTTTACAGTTATGGATATAGTGGTGAAAAATGTGTCAGATTTTAATTGGGGAGGTTTCCCTTTACCTCCGGTCTTTATGATACCAGAACAGAAATTAGGGAAAAGGTGTCTGTATAAAAGGAGGACACCAACAGAAAAACACTTGATCGAAGTTTTATTACTCCCAAATTCCACAAATAGCTGATTTTGTTGTTATGTCAACATTGGGCAGACCCATCATGTCCTGGTGACACCCTGTTATGGGGAGAGGCAGTAAGTGCAAATATCTTCAATGGACAAACAGAGTGATAAAATCCTGGTAGAGATTCCAATCATTTTCCATTCAGTTTACAACAAAAAAGGTAAAAAGAAATGTTTTCACTTGACTTGTCTTTAAAATGTAAACAATTCAAGAAATGATCAAATATATCTATATTAACCACTTCAGCCCCGGAAGATTTTACCCCCTTAAAGCACAGTTCCACCCAAAAATGGAACGTCCGCTTTAACCACTTAAGGACCGAGCCTCTCTTAGCCCCCGTACACACGGTCGGAGATTTCGACAACCAAATCCGTCTGAGTAATTCCGACGGATTTAGTCCGGAAGAGGTCCGGAAGTGAAATGTTGCATACACACGGTCGGACTAAGTTGTCGGAAGTTCCGGTTGCCAAGAACGCGGTGACGTAAGCCACGTACGACGGGACTAGAAAAGGGAAGTTCAGCACCACCTCCGGCACCCTTTGGGCTCCTTCTGCTGATCTTGTGTGCATCGCGTGTTAGTAGAAGTTTGGTGAGAGACGATTCGCGCTTTTCAGATTTGTGCTTCAGTTCGGTACTGCTCTTCAGTTTCTGCTTGTCTTCGCGTATCTGATAATCAGTGCGTGTAGTCAGTAAGTATTTGTTTCTCATTGTGGACTATATCTTGGTATAGTATGCTTTGATTTGCATTGCTTATTGTCTGCTTGCTTCTGCTATTCAGATCGTTCTTTCAGGCCTTGCTGTTTATCGGTGCTTTCTGTTGTCCGTTCTGACCAGCCGACCGTTTTAATCCACGTTTCGTCTGCGTACTCATCGTAGAGTTTTTGCTGTGCAGGAGCTTGGTGTTGGGCTTTTAGCTTTCACACAAGCCCGGTCCATGAACAGGGCGAGGAGGCGTTTGTGGACCAAGAATTGGTTGCGCCAGCGTGACCAGTTCTCGCACATGCCTTTGCTCCGTGAGATCCGGTAGAATAATTCTGATGATTTCAGGAATTATCTCCGGATGACGGACCCCGTTTTTCACCGTCTGCTGGCTTTGCTGTCCCCTTATATCACCAGGCAGGATACCTGCATGCGGCAAGCCATCATTCCGGAGCAGAGGCTCATCGCCACGTTGCGCTACTTGGCGACAGGGAGAAGCCTTCAGGACCTCAAGTTCTCTACAGTAGGGTTGCCACCTGTCCAGGATTCACCCGGACAGTTCGGGTTTGGAAACGTGCGTCAGGGTTTCAGACTACCTGAAACCCGGACACATTATTTAGACTGGACTGTGACTTCCCAGCAGGGTTGCTGGCTGCAGTTGTCTGAGCTGAGAGTGTCTGCTGTACACTTTCACACTGCCCAAACCCAGCACTAACAACCCCCCCCCCCCAAAAACCCCTACCCCTCTGTGTCTGTCCACACTCCAATCCCCAGTGCTGTGCTTCAGAAAAGGAAAGTGGGGTCCGGAAATTTGAAGTCCAGCAGCCTCAGATACATCTGGATGAGTAGACCTGACTGCCAAGGGGTGAGTGAGCTCACCATCCATGCCTGTCTGAAGTCTCCCCCTTCTTTTTTCCTGCCTCTGACTAAGTACACTAAGGCAAAGGGTTCTCAGAGCACCCCTTACATCATATTTCCCCTTTACACCAGAAGCCACAGTGTTTCCCCTTACATCAGAGTCTTCTCCGTACATCAGAATTCTCAGTATTCTCCCTTAAATCAGGGTTCCCAGAGCATCCCTTATGTTAGAAGCCCCAGAGTTCTCCCTTACATCAGAATCTGCAGAGTTCCCCCTTACAGTGAAAGGAGACTCTGTGATTTCAGATGTAACAGGGGAACGCTGTGGACTCTGATGTAAGGGGGGACTCTTGTTATTAACTTCATATGATTAGAAATGTTATTTAATAGCAAAATATATGTATCATTTATACAAAAAAAATTTTATAATTGCTGTGCGCACTAAAGTGTTCGGGTTTGACTTGAAGAAAAGGTGGCAACTCTACTCTACAGGCATCTCCCCCCAGGCTCTGGGGATCATTATTCCAGAGACCTGTTCTGCCATCATTCAGGTCCTGCAGAAGGACTATATGAAGGTAGGTTTTCTCCTTTAACATCAGATTCTATGTATTTCATGATTGCTAATATCTTGCATTTCTTTCCTCATTCCCTAATTACCATCATTGCAATATGCTCTAATTCATATGCTCTGCCCCTTTGTCCTCAGGTATATTTGCCTCACTAACTTCCCCACCATGCTCTTCTTGGCCCATAAAACTATAGTCTAGTCACTTACCAATGTCTTTTGTCAGCTCCATAGTATTTCTTTCCCCTAAACACCCCCTAAAATGTCTCCAAATGTGATGTGTGTGCTTCAATTCATGCAGAGTGACATTTTTTTTTGTTGCTTGTGCCAAACTCATTAGGAACCCCCCTCCCCCCAACTGCTAGGTCAGCTGATAGCAATCCTCTATCTGCTGACTTTACCAAACCCAATACACACTCTACCTACCTTTTTGATGGTCACATTTATGGACGAATTCACCAAAGCATGTAGAGCAAGGGCCTGCCTCAATACTTTCAAATGCTATATTTTTTCCCCCTATTATTATCTTGATAGGTAATAGCAGAATGTCAAAATGTGCTTCCATTTTTTATTTATTTTTTGGTATTATGACACTTCTTACCTGTCCGGTGGGCTGCCAATAGTTTAACTAAGGAGGGGCTTCTCAAAGTATCACACATTATTTAGGCATTCAGCTCTCAATCAAGTGGAGAGGGTTACCTGTCCAAAACATCCCCCCCCCTCATTTTTTGCAAGGGCCCATCAGA
Source organism: Lithobates pipiens (assembly GCF_037356315.1). Lineage (NCBI taxonomy): Eukaryota > Metazoa > Chordata > Amphibia > Anura > Ranidae > Lithobates > Lithobates pipiens. Next base: position 148,377,885 of record NW_027507685.1, read on the forward strand.
TGGGGGGGGGGGGGGTGGGGGGGTGATGACTCTGATAAGGGGACCTTATACTTTAGGCTTTAAATACTCATTTCCCAAAATGTTATACTGATCTTGGCCAAAAATGTTGGTGTCTAATCTGCTTGCAATGTTGATTTTCAAAATTACAAATTTTTTGTCTTGTTTCATTCCATAGTTTCCTTCAATGCCACAGAAATGGCAGACTGTGGCCTCCCACTTTGCCAGTCGTTGGGACTTTCCCAATTGTGGAGGTGCAATTGATGGGAAACACGTCCGCATCATCCCACCCCCAAACTCGGGGTCCTACTATTATAATTACAAGGGGTTTAATAGTATCGTGATGTTGGCGGTGGTGTCAGCGACCTATGACTTCCTGTATGTGGACGTGGGTCAAAATGGCCGGATGTCGGATGGTGGAGTGTTCTCACAGACGGAATTCTACTGGCGTCTCCAGAGTGGCAGTCTGGGCTTGCCACCCCCAGAGGAGAATCAGGAAGGACTCCCGTTCGTCTTCGTCGTGGATGAGGCGTTTGCCCTGGCAAACCATCTGATGGGGCCTTTCCCGATGAGGACCCTCACCCCAGATCAGAGGATCTTTAATTTCCGGCTGGCCAGAGCCAGAAGAGTCGGTTCCGCCTTTTTTTAACGCCTTTCCACATGGCTGAATATAAAATTAATCACATAGTGCTTGCCTGCTGTGTTCTGCACAATTTCTTGAAAAGACATTCAGCAAACTATGTGGTCTCAGTTGGCCCAGATGCAGACTTGCCTGAAAATGAGAACCTCACGGCCCTTGAAGCTGCTCGTCCTGGCTTGCCCCCCCAAAGCTCGTGCGAGGTCCGAACCCAATACATGGAGAACTTTGTGGGTAGGGGGGCCATTGATATGCCAGACAATGTCTGAGAGGCATTTTTTAAATAAATTATTCTTTGAAACTACAATAATCTTTGTTTTCATTTACTGCTTGGCTTGGTTTTAGGTGTCTCCTAGGTACATTTTTGATTTTTGTTGTTGTGTCTTTTTCCACAACAGTGCATCCCAAGTTCTGAGCGAGATGTCTCTTCTTCAGATAATCTTATTATGTTGTGGGTCTGCTACACACACACCTTGTTTTTGTTAACTAATGTATGTAGTGCATTACTGACCAAAATCTTGCTCATTTTCCGCACCATGGCAGAAATATGTGGGGTCAGGAAAATGGCATGATTGGCCAAATTTATACATCACTGTGGGTGTTATTTACTAAAGGCACATCCACTATGCACTACAAGTGCACTGCAAAAGTACACCTGAAACTGCACTTGGAGTGCAAAATGGAGTTGTCTTTAGTAAATAACACCCATTGTCACCGAAAACAATAATTTTATTCCAAATACTGCTTTTGCGCATTGAAAAAGGAAGCCACACATTTTTGATAATTTAACTTTTTAATCAAAGCACATTCACATGTGCGTTTAGAAAAGGGTTTTACAACTAACCAACATATTGGGTGTATCAAAAACATTATTTAAGGTAATTTTTTTGTAACTTGGCGTTTTTGTGTAAACAGGCATGTATCAAAGCGTAACATACAGAACACAGGAACTTACAAAGTTCAACTTTGAAAAGTGAAGACAATATCAGACATGTACAAACTGGGCTGATATTGCCTTCATCACATGGGGTGTGACCCCTGAAAAATCCAAATTTGGAAGATGCACACAGTGTGTCAACATGTGCTATCTCCCATCATGGGGGAATCAATGTACATGTTTTGGGGGTGCAACCCCTTCATCTCAGCCACTTTCCACAAAACACGTACATTGATCCCCCATGATGGGAGATAGGGCATGTTGACATACTGTGTGCATCTTACAAATTTGGCTTTGTATAAAATACAAAATTAGTTTTTTCAAAACACAAAAATAAAACCCCAGCTAGTTTGGGGTGTTTCAGACTCTCCCCAAAACATCAATGATGTTCTTCATTTTATTTTGAACATCATTGATGTTTTGCTGTATATTTTCTAAATCCCGATTGCACCCCATTATCTCCCCAATCAGGATCTGGGCACTTTCACTTCTTCCACATCAGCTACAAAAAAAAGCAAAAAAACACACCTTGTATTAGAAATATGACGACATACATTGATTAGCTTTCCGGAAGCTGTGGTCTCCGACACTCACCTGTTGTGGTGACAATTTGTCCAACTTCAACAATCTCTCTTCCTCCTCCTCCTGCTCCTCTGCTTCTGGTGTTGGAATTTCCCCTTCTTTGTGAGGTGTGGGGTCCCTGATGTCCTCAGACTTCCTGAGTCTTCTCTCCCCTATGAGAATGTAAAAAAGGAATACTTAGCACACAGAGGGCAGAAATAGGAATATGAAACATTGCTTGGAAGTGTCGTACAATTGTGTTTTTTGGCCGAGTTCAAAGGTGAGAATATTATTGTGGACACTTTGTTAAGCTGGAATACTTACCTGCAGTGTGAATAAATGTAGTGAAGTGTAATTTGTGAAAACATCGTTTTGGGAGTGGGCTAACGAACAATGTTTCTTACGAACGATTGAACCCATGAACGTGAACGTGGCCATTTTAAACTGTACAACATGAAATCAAAGCACATGGAGCAGTATGCAAGCAATAATAATCATATGAACACACGACAACTACTTACGTTTTTGAAGAACACGCTTGATCCTTCTGTACTGATCGTGCTCCCTCAGTTTCAGGTCTGACCAGCGTTTTCTCAGTTGATCCTTGGATTGTCGTACCCCAAAATTCTTCTGAAAAATCTTCACAACTTTAGTCATGATCTTGGCCTTTCTGATATTTGGGTTTGGGTAAGGTCCATACTTCCCATCATAGTCGGTCCTCTTCAATATGTCCACCATCTCCAACATCTCTACAAAAGACATATTTGAGGCCTTAAATCTTCTCCTCCAGGATCGGGACATTTCACGCTCCGGGCTTTTCTCGCCCTCCTCCTCGTTAGTGGGACTCTGATTGCGCACCTGCGTTGTCTCCGCCATGTGCTCTCCCCACTGCGCTGAAAGAGAAGGGGCAGGGAATAGTCTAGAAAGAACGTCAGGGGCGGGCGGAGTTTCACGCATGCACACTGTATATTAAACGCAACACACGTGTGTCATACGTACGATCTGTCAACAGAGTGAGGAGCTTACGCGACGATCGTGCAAACGAAGGTAAAATTTTGAACTTGGTACATCACTAGACTAGACTGCTTCTATCTAGGCCTATGTTGGGACAAGATTAGGAGGGTTTATCATGGCATTCCAAAACGCCAATTTTATGGGGCTATTCCTTGAACTGTTCAGGGAGCTGCCCTGCCTGTGGCAGATGAACAGCCCATTTTATCATGACCAAAGAAAGAGGAAGGCAGCGCTGGAGAAACTTCTTGCTTTGGTGCGGATCATGGTCCCCACGGCAGACATGACCTATGTGAAGTTTAAAATTGGTGCCATGAAGAGTACATATCTCAGGGAGAGAAAGAAGCACCTGGAGTCCCTGAGATCAGGAGATCCAGATGCCATTTATTACCCCAGGATGGTGTACTTCGAGAGGCTGCATTTTATGGTAGACCAGGGGGTACCCAGGCCACCACTCGACCGTCTTCCTTCAAGGCTTCCTTCACCCCCAGCTGAGGCTTCCGATGTCCAACCTGGGCCTTCCAGGCAACAACATGTGGAGGGGCCCAGCTTGAGACAGGTATTGCATTGTTGAACATATTTCTTGTCGTACATTTAATGATGTTAACTAGATGTTATTATTGATCAGTAAGTTGTGATTTAACAAAGTGGTTTACATCTCAATAGACAGTAGTGAGCAAAAATGTTTGGGACGAGAATGAAAAATGCTGGGCTCAGAATGATAGTCTGTTCTATTTGGTAACATTCAATTTGCAACAGTCATGAGCACAAAATTGTGTGATTGATGACCAAAAAACTAAAACTATGTCCCATTTTCATACACAGGAAGACCTCAGCCGGGGGGAGGCTGTGGCAAGTGGCAGCCAGGAGGTCAACCATCGCCCTCCTTCTCCTCCTGCCACAACTACAGGAGCCCAGCCACAGCCTCGAAGGATGCCTGGCGGGAAGTGCCTAAGGAAGACGAGAGAGTGATGGCCTGGGTACAGTCTGGTCTGATAGAAGATGCAGCCTCTTGAAGAACCACATCCTGGGGACATAGATGGCATCTGCTCTTCCTGATCTCTAGGACTTCTGGACCAGACTTCTCTCCCTGAGAAATGTACTCCTCAGGCTACCAATTTAGCATTTTCTAATTAGTTCATATCTGCCCTGGGGGCCAAAGGCTTTGCCAAATTGACAAGTTTCTCCAGCGCTGCCTTCCTCTTTTTAGTTGTTTGACACCTAAATAAAGGTTTTTTTTGTTTGAAGAAATACTTGCGTATGTGTTTTACTTCAAAAAGGACAGTTTATTTGTGAGCAGGCAGGTACATTTCAAAAATACAAAGGTGAAATGAATAACAAGGGGCACCAACACTAAACAACCTCCTGTAGATTAAAAAAGAAAACCAAAATACAAAAAAGATAATAATGATGTTGTGGTAAGTTGAAACCCAAAACACACCCCAAAAAATGCAAAGATGAGCAAACTGTCAAAAAAAATGTTGATGAAAAAAACAAACCACAAAATTCCCAAAAAACAAAAACAAAGTTGTGTAGATGTGACGATTTTAAATATTGTATTGCTGAAATGAGTAAAATTACTCAAGTAATATGTTCGGGAGAAGTGTGTGTGACTATGAGCATCAAAAGAAGTTCATTCTTGCAGCATTGTAAAGAACAAGAGAATGCGCTTCATGAAAGAATTTTTAACATTGCAGCGTGACGAATGTGCTATATTGATTACGAGCGGTAGTTTTACCTGAGCGAGCGCTTCCGTGTCCGAATTTGATTGTAAGCATGCGTGGCACCTTGCCCGTCGGAGTAGGCTACACATGATCGGAGTATGTCCGATCTAAGCATTTTGTCTGAAAATTTTACGGGCAAGCTGGAAAACTTGGTCCGTCGGATACTCCGATGGAAACAGTCCAATGGAGACCACACACAGTCGGAATATCTGACAAAACGGTCCGATCGGACACATTCCGTCGGAATCTCCGACCGTGTGTACAAGGGCTTAGAGATTTATTGTTTAACCACTTGCAGACCGGACCATTTTGCTGGTCAAAGACCAGACCACTTTTTGCGATTCGGCACTGCGTCGCTTTAACTGACAATTGCACGGTCGTGCGACGTGGCTCCCAAACAAAATTGACGTCCTTTTTTTCTCACAAATAGAGCTTTCTTTTGGTGGTATTTGATCACCTCTGCGATTTTTATTTTTTGCGCTATAAACAAAAATAGAGCGACAATTTTGAAAAAAATGCATTATTTTTTACTTTTTGCTATAATAAATATCCCCCAAAAATATATAAAAAAACATTTTTTTCCCTCAGTTTAGGCCGATACGTATTCTTCTACATATTTTTGGTAAAAAAAATCGCAATAAGCGATTATTGATTGGTTTGCGCAAAAGTTATAGCGTTTACAAAATAGGGATAGTTTTATAGCATTTTTATTAATAATTTTTTATTCTTTTTTTTTTTTTACTAGTAATGGTGGCGATCTGCGATTTTTATTGTGACTGCGACATTGTGGGGGACCCATCGGACATTTTTGACACATTTTTGGGACCATTGTCATTTATACAGTAATCACTGCTATATAAATGCAGTGATTCCTGTGTAAATGACACTGGCAGTGAAAGGGTTAACCAGTGGGTGGCAGTGTAGGGGTTAAGTGTTCCTAGGGGTGTGTTACTAACTGTGGGGGGGTTGGGCTTTCATTTAGTGTACACTGATCTCTGCTCCAATCACATGGAGCAGAGATCAGCGTCACTAGTTGCTAGGCAGAATGGAGAAATGTTGTTTATACAGCATTTCCTCCATTCGGCCGCTCCGTGAGACGATCGCGGGGATGCCCGCGGCGATCGAGTCTGCGGGTCCTGCGACCGGACTCACGGGGGTCCCGACCAGCGCGGGAGCGCACCGCCAGCGACGCGCTCCCGATGGCAGGGCGGCATCGAATATTGGACGTACCTGTACGCCAATATGCCTGCCCGTGCCATTCTGTCAACGTACATCGTCGTGCGCTGGTCGGGAAGTGGTTAAGTTAAAACATTTTTATTTTGCAAGAAAATTCCTTAGAACCTTATACATTTTTTTCCCTAATGCCGCGTACACACGGTCGAACTGTTTGACGTACTTAGTCCGTCATACAATCCGACGGACAATCCGGCGTACTTTCCACTGAATGGACTTGACCACACACGGATACACAAACAGTCCGACGAAAGCTTGCGCGATGACGTACAGCACGTACGACGGGACTAGAAATAGGAAGTCCAAGACACAGCAAAGCCCTGTAAATCCTTTCTGGGCATGCGCCATTCTTAGTCCGTCGGACTAGCATACTGAGGACCGTATTGTCCGCTGAAACCAAAGTACGACGGACAGATTTTTGGAAAAACCGAAATTCTTAGTACTCCGGACTGCACGCTGAAAAAGTCCGCTGAAGCCCACACACGAGCGGATTGTCCGCTGAAATGTGTTTTAACGGACTAAGTACCTCAAACAGTTCGACCGTGTGTACGCGGCATAACACCCTAGAGAATAAAATGGCGGTCGATGTCACACCGTATTTGCGCAGCGGTCCAAAAACAACGGCACTGTTTTTGGAAAAAATACACTTTTTTGAATTAAAAAATAAGACAACAGTAAAGTTAGCCCAATTTTTTTTTTTACATTGTGAAAGATAATGTTACGCAGAGTAAATTGATACCTAACATGTCATGCTTCAAAATTGCGCCCGCTCGTATAATGGCAACAAACTTTTACCCTTAAAAATCTCCATAGGTGATGTTTAAAAAATTCTACAGGTTGCATGTTTTAAGTTATGGAGGAGATCTGGGGCTAGAAATATTGCTCTTCCTCTTCGGATCATGGAGATACCTCACATGTATGGTTTGCACACCGCTTTCATATGCAGGCGCTACTCATGTATGTGTTCGCTTCTGCATATGAGCTCGTCGGGACGGGGCGCTTTTAAAAAAAAATATGTTTTTATTATTTATTTTACATTTTATTTTTTATTTTTACACTGTTTTAAAAAAAAAAAAATTAGATCTCATATTTAGACTAAAATACAATAAAAAAATAAAAAAAATTGTCATTTAAAAAAATTATTGAAAAAAATGCTTTAAAAGCTGTGGGCGGAAGTGACGTTTTGGGTGGGGGCCATCTTACCCTCACTCGTCTCCAGGCACAGCTAACGACAGGACACGATCACCTCTTACCGCTGCTGGCGGCTCCGGTATGCGGCGGAGGGCACCGGATCGCGACGGGAGGGGGGCCGCTCTCCCATTGCCAATAATAGTGATCTTGCGATGAATCCGCCACAGAGACCACTTTTATCTTGTAGCAGACCGCCCGCTGAAGAAGGGGATACCGGGGTTATGGCAGCTAGCTACTGTCATAACAACTATAGCCTCCTTCAAACAGCCGACATAAAACTGCGGCTGGCGGTCCACTTAAGTGGTTAAGTGAAGGTGATCCCCTGACATGCCACATTTGGCTTTCAATTTTTTTTGGGTGGGGGGGGGCGGATACCTGCTTTTTAGGGGCATCTAGCTCCCAATTCCTCCCTGCGCTCCACAAAACCAGAAGGAATTTCACCTCTCCCCCTCCCTCCGTGCAATCTTCTGGGACACGTCACAGGTCCCAAAAGATTGCCCGGCCAATCACAACGGTGATGGCGGTGATCTGCCATTTTTATTGGGACTGTGACATTGTGGTGGACAGATCGGACGCTTTTGACACTATTTTGGGACCATTTGTATATATACAGCGATTAGAGCTAAAAATAGCTACTGATTACTGTATAAATGTCACTGCCAGGGAAGGGGTTGAACCCTAGGGGGCAATCAAGGGGTTAAGCGTGTTCCCTCAGTGTGTTCTAACTGTAGGGTGGATAGGCTACCACTGACATGACAGAGATCACTGTTCCCAATGACAGGGAACAGAAGATCTCGGTCATGTTACTAGGCAGAACAGGGAAATGTTTTGTTTACAAAGGCATTTCCCCGTTCTGCTTCTCCTCACCGCGATCGTGGGTCGCCAGTAAACAATCGTGTCCGCGGAACCCGCGGGCACGTACCCGTGGCGCCCCCGCTATTCTCCTTTTGTGAACTTACGTACATGTAGGTCAGTTTGCGCAGGAGTGCAATTCTGCCGACGTATATCAGCGTGAATTGGTTGTCAAGTGGTTAAAAGTTATTATTGCATGGCAAATTGTATTTTCCAATACAGATTTCTGTCTTCTCCTGAAGGATGGGGCAGCTCTTTATATGGCTTGCCCTGGATCAAAGTCATGCATTGCTTTGTTGCTCCCCATCACCATAGCAGCAAATGATGCCCTGCCTCTCTGCCCTACAGCATCATTGGCTGTTGTGCCTGCCTGCACCATAGCATCGCATTACTGATTCACAGTAAACTGGGTTCTGTGCTTGCGGTACCCCAAGGAGCTTCTCAGATCATTCAAAAAGGTTATTTTATTGCCTTGTCCTTAAAAATGTACAGAGAAATTAGATCATCAGTGTGCTACTTCTCTTTTCACTGTGTCCTCATAGAGTGAGAAGAGGACCAATCAGAAATTGCTTGATTAAAAAAGATTTTTTTTGTTCTTTTCTCTCTATAACTATTATAGAAACAAAATTGCTTGCACATACCAGGCTGGTATGCAAATTCTCTCTGGCCGGAGTCAACACTCAAGAGGTCGGATGTACAATGGTCCTTGAAAACAATAGCACTGTGTGTCTATGTGAAGGGCTTTATCCTGTGCTCTTGTTACCTGTAAAGAGGATGTATTATCCCCTCAATTAACCATTCATTCTCCATTACTCTCAAGATCCACACGATCGCAGCGATATCACATACAGTATGTGGTAGGGCACAGAAACAACAGTGTACATTTTGCTTACATAAAACACACTGATACTAAATAAAAAAAATTTTTTTGAACCTACCTAAAATACATTGGCCCTGACCTTTGACCCTGACTTTAACTCCTGACACTGACCTAGGTTAAGCCCTGATCTTTTTAAATAATATTTGTTTTTACATACACTTTGGTTTGGTTACATTTTTCTCCTCTAACAAGGAGCAAAAGATACAATGTATCTCTCTCTCCATTCAAGGAAAAAAGATACAGACCAAGGGTGGACTGTACAGTGATTGGCCAGTGTGATAGCCAATCAGAGGCTATCAAAGTGATCTGGTGATCAGAAACCAGACCTCCCTGTTCTCCATCGTAAGTACGAGACCCAGTAGCTGCTGATGCTCAATATTTTGGGGGGGGGGGGGCAAGCCAACACCACCATACCCCCCCCATGTGGGAGATGGACAGGAGGATGACGATCAGAGGCCTGCTTACCTTAGCAGGCAGATGACAAGGATCCAGGGTAGGGCTGCTGCTCCAGCTACTTCTTGCTCCGGGGCCGTTGCTTCTGCTCCTGGCTGAACAGGAAGTGGGTCCTGAGACCCGATTGGCCAGGAGTACGCTTTCTGATTGGCCGGGAGGAGAATCAGGACGACAATGGAGAATATTAATTTGCTATTGTCACACAACTGGGTGGGTTCAGGGTGAAGTCATCTTCGCCCCAAGCCCACCCTTTTTCAAAGCCAATTAGAGATTCAGGCTCTAATCATGTGGTTAAAAAAACAAACAAACATTAAAATCCATGCGTCCAGCGCCCTGCATGTAGATTAGGTGCTAGGCGCATGGATTAGGGGGGTGGCGCCCCTGTGCCTCATATGGACGGGTCACCACTGACGAGACCCAAACAGCCCTGGGAATGTGATGTGCAGTGCACACGGGTCAAATGTCGGGTGACATCGGCCGGTTCAATAAAAAACAGCCAACATTCGGCCTGTGTGTATGGATTGGCCGGCTTTTGTCAGAACCTGGCCGGCTCCCAATCAGCACTTTCATTATGAGTGGAGATTACCTTTAAGGACACAAATGAAAAACAAATATCCAGCTGTGTTTTTTCTTCTCTGTCCGATAGCCACAATGCCTTGTAGCCATTCTCAATTACCAAAACATAATTGGGCTGCATTTTCTAAATTCTTTGTCAATCCAATGTACAGTAGAGGCCACAATCTATTCATTCTGAATAAACAGAGCCTGGAGCACGTCTTGCACATCAGCACATGGGCTCAATGGCATGTTCACTGAAGTGAATACCAATATGGCAAATACGTTTCAATAAAGGAAAACTGCATGCAGAACTAAACATACAATTTTGTATAGGGATGAGCAAAAACACAAAGGTTTCTGGAAATGCAGTTGCCTCCCTCATCGCTAGGGTTGCCACCTTTTCTTCAAGTCAAACCCAAACCCTGCGCACAACAAATGTTGTTGTTGCATAAACTATACATATATTTTGCTGTTAAATAGCATTTATAATCATATGAAGTTAACAACAAGAGCCCCCATTTACATCAGAGTCCACAGAATTGCCCTTTTATATCTGAACTCGCAGAGTTCCCATTCACTGTAAGGGGAGACTCTGCAGACTCTGATGTAAGGGAGAACTCTGGGCACTCTAACATAAGGGATGCTCTGTGAACCCTAATTTAAGGGGGAACATTGAGGACTCTGATGTAAGGGGGGACACTGTGGCCTCTGGTGTATAAGAAAACTCTGATATAAGGGGTGCTCTGAGAACCCTGATTTACCTTAGTGTACTCACTCAAAGTCAGGAGAGAGAGGGGGGGGGGACTTCAGTCACACACAGGGATGAATGGTGAGCTCACTCACCCCTTGGCATCCAAATTGGACTTCAAATTTACAGCCCACAATTTCCTTTTCTGAGGCACAGTGTCAGGGATTGGAGTATGGGCAGACACAGAGGGGTAGGGGCGGGAGGAAGAGGAGCAGATTGAGCCCTCTCTCCTCTCCCGTCTGTGTGTGTATTGGGGGGGGGGGGATTGTTAGTGCTGGCTTTGGGCGGCATAAAAGAGAGTGTAACAGACATTCTCAGCTTAGACAACTGCAGCCAGCATGATTCCAAACCCGACCTGTATGGGTGAATCCCTGACAGGTGGCAACCCTACTCATCGCCTACACGAGGTAGAAAAGTACCTAGTATGCGATCCGCACACCTGCCGGCCTGGCTGTACTGCAATTTGTTACAACACATGCAGATCAGCAGCTATAAATACTGTAGATTAGGGATGAGCCAAGCACCAGAACCTGCGAACGGACCGAAAGTTTGCACGAACGTTAGAACCCTATTAATTACAATGGACGCGAATGTTCGAATTCTAAAGTGCTAATTATAACGGCCAATATGCATGTTATTGTCCTAAAAAGGGTTTGGGGACTCGGGTCCTGCCCCAGGGGACATGTATCAATGCAAAAATAAGTTTTAAAAACTGACGTTTTTTCTGGAGCAGTCATTTTAATAATGCATAAAGTGGGAAAAAAAAGTGAAATATTCCTTTAAATATTGTACCTGGGGGGTGTCTAAAGTATGCCTGTGAAGTGGCACGTGTTTCCCATGTTTAGAACAGTCCCTGCACAAAATGACATTTGTAAAGGGAAAAAAAGCCATGTAAAACTGCTTGCGGCTTTAATGTAATGTCTTGTCCTTGCAATATGGATGAAAATCTTTGAGAAAAATGGCATGGCTACCCCATCAGCCCCCCAGCCCATTACCAGCCCCTTTGGGTCTTGTATGGATATTAAGGGGAACCCCGCACCCAAAATATGTTATGTTAATGTTAGGCAAATGCCTGTGTTGCACAAATGAACTACACAACACCAGCAACGAGGGGGTAGATTCGGGTGTATGCTGTGCAGGAGGCACACTACAGTGACTGAATATTAGGCAGATGCCTGTGTTGCACAAATCAACTACACAACACCAGCAATGAGGGGGGGTAGATTCAGGTGTATGCTGTGCAGGAGGCACACTACACCCACTATAACAGCGCTAGGTTAGGAAGCAAAGTAAAGCTGACACTGTCCCTGCCAATCCTGCTCTCTCCCTGAACACTACACTCACTGTAACAGAGCTATCTAAAGAAGTAAAGCACAGCTGACACTGTCCCTGCCTATCCTTCTCTCTATGAACGCCGCAACACACTACACAAGGCCGCCGCGCTGGCAGCCTTATATAGTGCGGGGCGTGTACTAAACCCTCTGAGCTATAATTGGCCACAGGCATACAACCTGTGGCCAATTATGGCTCTCCTCGCTGCCGGCGCTGTGATTGGCCAAGCATGCGGGGTCACAGTGCATGCTTGGCCAATCATCAGCCAGCAATGCACTGCAACTGGCGCAGTGCATTGTGGGCCATTCGTATCACACGAATTTGATGCGAACGGCCCCCAAAGTTCTGGTTTCGACAAACGGACGAACGGCCGATGTTCGATTCGAACATGGGTTTGAATCGAGCACCGGGCTCATCCCTACTGTAGATAATGACTTTTAATTGCGGGATTTCTTCTGTCCAGAAATCCCACAATGTCCTCACCCAAGCCATTTCTTTAATCGGCTTTGGGTGCAGGAACCGGCATCGCTAGTAAGGCAAACAGGAAGTGAAGACTTATGGTTACACAGCCTGTTTCCTACTGCACATTTAAGGCTCACGCTGCACATTGTGAATAGTCCCATAGTCTTCTGGGACCTGTGACTTGTCTCAGAAGACTGCGGGTGAAGGAGGGTGGGCCGAACTTCTGGCTCAGTTTGCCACGGCGATCATGTCATGGTGGATACATGTCAAAACCAGGTACCTGTTTCCCACCTAAAAAGTGGCAACTGTGGCAGTCTCATCTCCAGTTTTTCTGTACTTTACTGTCCTCGCTATCCCATGTCTCTCTTCTTCTTGACTTTCCTTACTCAATTCCTGTGGCTTTGACCGTTACTGTCCTCACTCATCTCCTGCGTCTCTGTCCTCACTCATCTCCTGTGTCTCTGTCCTTCTTCACTGTCCTCACTCATCTCCTGTGTCTCTGTCCTTCTTCACTGTCCTCACTCATCTCCTGTGTCTCTGTCCTTCACTTACATCACTTATCTCCAGCGTGTCTGTACTTTACTGTCCTCACTCATCCCGTGTCTCTGTCCTTTTTCACTATCCTCACTCATCTCCTCTGTCTCTCTTCTTCACTTTCCTTACTCAATTCCTGTGTCTTCGACCGTTACTGTCCTCACTCATCTCCTGTGTCTCTGTCCTTCTTCACTGTCCTCACTCATCTCCTGTATCTAATTCCGAGCAAAGGTTCACTGCAAAACGGGTATTAGCGCCCATGTGCAAACGTATTTAGAGTGCAAGCTGAGCAGCGCATGCGTCACGTACACGTCGGGCACTGGCACTGACGCCAATCCCCGGTATGGCTAATTCTGGAGCAGCTGAGAGCTGCTTTCTTCTCCTCTTCTTCCCTTTGGCTTTCAGCTGCTGCAGAGAGATCCATATAGACGGTCAGTTCCAGTAATTCCCCCCCCCCACCCCTCCAATCACCCTCCCTGTGCACCATACGTTTCCCCCTGCGTGCCCCCCTACCCCCGCAGTGCTTACAGCTTCCCTCCTCTCTTTCCTTCTGGCAGCTGCAAGCACGCAATAGGATCCTTCAGGATGAAGAGGGGAATAAAGGTCTTAGTAAATGTCATATTTACCAGCCCCTTCCTTTCTTGACTGAAGGCTTACGGCTTCCCTTCTTTCTTTCCTGCCGGCAGCTGCAAGCACGCAATAGGATCCTTCGGGATGAAGAGTGGGGTAAAGGTTTTAGTAAATGTCATATTTACCAGCCCCTTCCTTTCTTGACTGAAGGCTTACGGCTTCCCTCCTCTCTTTCCTGCCGGAAGCTGAAAGCATGCAATAGGATCCTTCAAGATGAAGAGTGGGGTAAAGATCTTAGTAAATGTCATATTTACCAGCCCCTTCCTTTCTTGACTGAAGGCTTACGGCTTCCCTCCTCTCTTTCCTGCCGGCAGCTGCAAGCACGCAATAGGATCCTTCAAGATGAAGAGTGGGGTAAAGGTCTTAGCCCCTGTACACACGGTCGGAGATTTCGACAACCAAATCCGTCAGATTTTGTCCGTCGGATCTTGTCCAAAACTGTTGCATACACACGGTCGAACTAAGTTGTCGAAAAATCCGATCATTCAGAACGTGATGACGTAATTTCGTTACGATGGGACTACGTTCAGGCTAGTAGCCAATAGCTTTGATGTGGGAATTTGATCTGAGCATGCGTGGCACTTGATCCGATCAAAATTCTCTACACATGATCGGAGTATGTCCGATCGAACCAGTTGGTCGGAAAATATTTCCAACAAGTTGGAAAATTGGGTCCGACGGATATTCTGACGGAATCAGTCCGATGCATACCACACAAGTTGGATTATCCGACAACACGGTCCGATAGGACACATTCCGACGGATTCTCCGACCGTGTGTACAAAGGCTAAGTAAATGTCCTATTTACCAGCCCCTTCCTTTCTTGACTGAAGGCTTATGGCTTCCCTCCTCTCTTTCCTGCCGGCAGCTGCAAGCACGCAATAGGATCCTTCAAGATGAAGAGTGGGGTAAAGGTCTTAGTAAATGTCATATTTACCAGCCCCTTCCTTTCTTGACTGAAGGCTTACGGCTTCCCTCCTCTCTTTCCTGCTGGCAGCTGCAAGCACGCAATAGGATCCTTGAAGATGAAGAGTGGGGTAAAGGTCTAGTAAATGTCATATTTACCAGCCCCTTCCTTTCTTGAGTGAATACAATTAATGATAGGTAATGATCACTTTGTTCATTAATAACTAAAGCATTGGCTGTGATTTCTAACAGCAGCCCTGCTCGTGCCACTCTGTGTCCTAACACCTCCTGTCACCATTACCAGATTTTTTTGGAGAAGAGGTCCAAGAGAAGCCCCTTCTTCAGCTCGATCTCCACCATGTATGTGACACAAGCCCATTGACACACACCCAGAAGAGTTGGCTTTTCAACAGATTTTAAGAGATAATTTTTCATAAGTGGATCTATGTTTGGCAGCTCGGGCAGCAAAAGAGGTAAGCATGGTCACTTGTCTGTTACAAGGAAAGCTTGACTGGGAAAGTCAGGGGAATACATTTTCCATCATACTGACACTTCCAACTTTGGTTCCTTGTGAAATTAATTTCCCCTCAATTGAAAAAAAATAAATAAATTACAAAACTCTTACGACAAGACAGAGAACACCATGGAATTGTTGCCTAAGGTGACCTTTTTTGTCTTTTTAATTTTCTAAAAATGAAAGAAGAAATGTGATTGGTCACTTTTGGCTCAGAATTTGATCCCATTTATTTTTTTCACCATTTCCAGTATTTCCAGTGGGAAGACAGAGCCCTTCTCGGGTCACTAGTTATTTAAGTCAAAGCCACTCCTGCTTCCTCTCTCCCCTCCCTGCACTGTCTTTACTTCACATTCACTTCTGTCTGGACGCAACTCTAGCAGGCAACATGGAAAATCAAGTATTTTTGTCCTTCGTCTTCTACAGCACCCTCCTAATCCTGAAAATGTATACCTTGGCTATAATAACAGGGCAGATCCGGCTACGCAAAAAAGTAAGTCTCGCACTTTTTTATTTTTCCCCTATCCCTGTAAATGCAGTATCTTTTTAAAGTACCGGTAGACGTTTGAAAACATATCTATTGAATCTGTGAATAGTTTGTAACACTTGAAAAGCCCCAGGGGCTCATGAATGCAACTTTCAATTTTTCCAGCTTGGATCCATGTGCTAAAAAAAAAAAGTCATTCCAAAAATTTGAAGGGGGATTTGAAACAGCAAACAAAAGAAACCAACGCAGCAAGCGCTAGACAGCAGCTGTCTCTTCTACACTTAGGCTGCTGTTTGTCACTTTGCGTGCCGATGATGGTAAATACAGTGACATTAATAGGAAGGGATGTCAACAACTAACTGGCAGAAAACGCACAGTCAGTGCTTGAGGTGACTGTGGGCTGCAGTGTGCGCTACGCAACAAATTTAACCCTTTCAGGTACAGCTGTTTGCAGCACACCGCTGGTACCCAGTTGTTGAATTCACACTTGGCACAGCATGCATGCCTGAATGAATATTAATGAATATTAATATGTGATATTGGCCAGAGCCGGCCTGTCAATAAGGGGCACAGGGGTGCTGCCCCCCCCCCCCCCGGAGTTTTAACATGTTAAAAACTATTATCCATATATATTATCATTTATTAACCACTTCACGCCCAGAAGGTTTCACCCTTTATGGTTGAACTAGATGGACTTGTTGTCTTTTTTCAACGTGACTAACTATGTAACTATGTAACCCCCTTTCATGACCAGGCCATTTTTTGCATTTGTTGCTTTAACCTCTTGTTTACCGGGCACTTAAACCCCCCTCCTCCCCAGACAAATTTTCAGCTTTCAGCGCTGACACACTTTGAATGACAATTGCGCGGCCATACAACACTGTACCCAAATGAAATTTTTATCATTTTTTTCACACAAATAGAGCTTTCTTTTGGTTGTATTTAATCACAGCTGGGATTTTTTGCTAAACAAACAAAAAAGATGGAACATTTTGAAAAAATAAATAAATCAGGTTTCATAGTTTGTTATAAAATTTTGCAAACAGGTAATTTTCCTCCTTCATTGATATGCGCTGATGAGGCGGCACTGGTAGGCACTGATAAACACAGATAAGGCGGAACTGATAAGATGGCACTGATGGGGACAGATAAGCCGGCACTGAGGGCCACTGATAAGATGGCACTGATGGGTAAGACTGGTCAGTGATGGGTAACATTGGTCAGTGATGGGTAACATTGATGGGCACTGATAGGTGTTACTGATAGATACCACTGATAGATGGCACTGATGGGCACAGGTAGGTGACACTGATGGGCACCATGGTTGATGAGGCACTGATTGGTGACACTGATAAATGGAACTGTGGGCACTGATGGGTGGCACTGTGGGCACTGGTAGGTGGCGCTGGTGGGCACTAGTAGACAGTGTACTGGTTGGTGGCACTGGCAGGTGGCACAGATGGGCACAGATGAGCTGGCGGCAGCTCTCTTTGATCGGGAACAATGTCCCTCTGAGAGCCGTCGGTGATCGGCTTTTTTCTTTCTCCTCATGCTATTAGCGCGAGGAGAAAAAATAGCCGATTACAGGCTCTGTTTACATCACATGATCAGCTGTCATTGGCTGACAGCTGATCACATGGTAAGGGGTCGGGATCTCATAGACCCTCTGATCACAGAGCATGCCATGCGTGCCCTGCAGGGGACGCGCTGGCCGCTCGGGCATGGGAGGACGTCTACTAACGTACTCCCGGCAAAGTAGGTCTGTGCTGTAGCCTTCATTCGGCTGTAGCGTGGATCTGAAGAAGTTAACTGACAATTGTGCAGTCATGCAACGCTGTGTCCAAACAAAATTTTTGTCCCTTTTTCCCCACATATAGAGCTTTCTTTTGGTGGTATTTGATCACCTGCGGTTTTCATTTTTTGCGCTATCAGCAAAAAAGACCAACAATTTTGAAAAAAAAAAACAACATGTTTTTTACTTTAAGCTATACAACATATCCAATAAATAAAAAAAAAAATCTAATTTCTTCATCGATTTAGGCCAGTATGTATTCTGCTACATATTGTTGGTTAAAAAATCCCAATAAGTGTATATTGATTGGTTTGTGCAAAAGTTATCGTGTCTACAAACTATGGGATTTTTTTATGCCATTTTTATTTTTACTAGTAATGTCAGTGATCAGCGATTCTTAGCGGGACTGCGACATTGCGGGGGGAGGGGGACAAATCGGACACTAAGTGACACTTTTGGGGACCCAATACAGTGATCAGTGCTAAAAAATGCACTCTCATTGTACTAATGACACTGGCAGGGAAGGGGTTAACATCAGGGTCAAAGGGTTAAGTGTGCTCCTTGGGAGTGATTTCTAACTGTGTGGGGGGGGGGGGGGGTGGCTTAACTGGAGGAAGAGAGAGATCTGTGTTCCCGCTTAGCAGAAATAGAAGCTCTCCATCTTCCTCTCTGACAGAACGGCGATCTGCCTTGTTTACATAGGCAGACCACCGTTCTGCCCCTCCTGTCAGCGATCGGCCGGGACTGGCGGACATCGTGTCTACCAGACCTGCTGATTGGCTCCCGCTGTGTCCAATCACAAAGGAAGCGGGTCCCTGGCGGGGCACACGCCCCAGACTCAGAAGAGGCCACAGCGTACAGGTATGTTGTTTCGCACATCCAGGCTGACCTGCGGCAGTAAATGTGCGGTGGGCAGTCCGGAATTGGTTAAAAAATAATAATAAAAAAACAAACAAACTGTATTTCGTAACTACATTTTTTTTTTCATATGTGTGCTGGACTAATCAGTGTCTATTAGGTCCATAACATTTTGTGATTTGAGGCTGAGCTCTAATTGGCTTGTTTCAGATTGTCCTCTATGCCCCAAACCCTCCCACTTTTGATTTTAGCAAATCAATATTGTTTTTATATTTTTGTTCTCATGTGATTGGCTGGTTCTCAATGCGTAGGGCGGGGCTTTGAGCGTCATTGTGCTACTTCGGGTTTCCGGCTTCTTGTCCCGGGCACGCTGTGTATTGCATGCAATTGTTTCTTCTACATCCATGTAAGTGAGTTTTAATCACCTGATAAATGGCTATTTACAGTCCTGCATTACTAAAAGTTAATGTTTCAGTTTGTTTGTGCCACCCCAATTTTTTTTAGCACCAGCCACCACTAGATATTGCTTGTGTTTTCACCTTGATGCGTCAATGCGTGTTTTGTCACATTTCTTTGCATGCATTTTATACTTAAAAAAAAAAAAAAAAAGGAATAGATTATATATACTATATGCTGGTTATGTGCTCTGCTGCATTAAAACAAGATGTATTGAATTAACATGCATTTCTACACTCAAACTGTATGCTAGAGTGACCCTGTTATTTTAATAAAGTATCCAGATTAAAGTGACACTAAAGAATGTCCTTATTCTTCAAAAATAATCCACTCCTTAAAGTGGTAGTAAACTGCTGTGGGTTTTTTTAACTTTTATTTATCTGGAACCTGCGAGGCAAAACCATAATGTGCTAGTATGCATCACATACTAGCACATTATGTGACACCTACCTTAGAGCAAACCCTTCCAGTGGCAAGCTGCCACTGACAAGGCATCCTTCTTCCTTCTGGGTTCGCAGACACCGGCTGCATGAGTGGCCGGAGCAGCCATGACGTCACTCCCGCGCATGCACGCCGGAGCCGTCGTTTATGGCACACAGGACTCTGATGGAACAGCCTGGCAGCATGCACAGTGCACGCTTAGGAGATATTTACAGTACCTATAGGTAAGCCATGTTATAGGCTTACCTATAGGTACAAATTATGCATGGAAGTTTACTCCCACTTTAATTGCCCTGTAACCTATTTTCATTAAATAGTTTTATAATCTGTTTTCCAGCCTCCTTTTATTTTCTGCTATCTCCCTCACTGACACCAGCACTGAGATAGAACATTGACACCAGCACCACGATAGAGACTGAGCACTGACACCAGCACCGAGATAGAGAGCACTGACACCAGCACCGTGATATATAATACGCTTTCTATATATGAAAGAAAGTATATAATACGTGTACAACCCTATATACTGTACACCTATAAAAGGACCTTTGTGGACCTAGTAGCTAGTGATTTACAGACTGTCCCTGCTCCAAACACCAAACTGTCCCTCAGTCCCTACACTGATCAAAGAGAGCTGCAGAATCGGGCAGCAATCAGCTCAGCAGCACAGCAGTCAAGTATAATATGCTTTCTATATTTGAAAGAAAGTATATTATACGTGTACAACCCTATATACTGTACACCTATACCAGTCCTTAAAAGGACCTTTGTGGACCTAGTAGCTAGTGATTTGCAGACTGTCCCTGCTCCAAACACCAAACTGTGCCTCCTTACACTGATAAAAGACAGCTGCAGAATCGGTCAGCACTCAGCAGCACAGCAGTGCACCATAATATACTTGAAAAAAAGTATATTCTAAGTGTATTACAACCCTATATACTGTACACCTATACCAGTCCTTAACCACTTCCCGACCAGCGCACGACGATGTACGTCGACAGAATGGCACGGGCAGGCATATTGGCGTACAGGTACGTCCAATATTCGATGCCGCCCTGCCATCGGGAGCGCGCCGCCGGTGGCGCGCTCCCGCGCTGGTCGGGACCCCCGTGAGTCCGGTGGCGGGACCCGCGGACTCGATTGCCGCGGGCATCCCCGCGATCGTCTCACGGAGCGGCCGAATAGAGCAAAGGCTGTATAAACAACATTTGTCTATTCTGCCTAGCAACTAGTGACGCTGATCTCTGCTCCATGTGATTGGAGCAGAGATCAGTGTACACTAAATTAAAGCCCAACCCCCCCACAGTTAGTAACACTCCCCTAGGAACACTCAACCCCTACACTGCCACCCACTGGTTAACCCTTTCACTGCCAGTGTCATTTACACAGGAATCACTGCATTTATATAGCAGTGATTACTGTATAAATGACAATGGTCCCAAAAATGTGTCAAAAATGTCCGATGGGTCCCCCACAATGTCGCAGTCACAATAAAAATCGCTGATCGCCGCCATTACTAGTAAAAAAAAAAGAATAAAAAATTATTAATAAAAATGCTATAAAACTATCCCTATTTTGTAAACGCTATAACTTTTGCGCAAACCAATCAATAATCGCTTATTGCGATTTTTTTTACCAAAAATATATAGAAGAATACGTATCGGCCTAAACTGAGGGAAAAAAATGTTTTTTTATATATTTTTGGGGGATATTTATTATAACAAAAAGTAAAAAATAATGCGTTTTTTTCAAAATTGTCGCTCTATTTTTGTTTATAGCGCAAAAAATAAAAACCGCAGGGGTGATCAAATACCACCAAAAGAAAGCTCTATTTGTGGGAAAAAAAGGACGTCAATTTTGTTTGGGAGCCACGTCGCACGACCGCACAATTGTCAGTTAAAGCGACGCAGTGCCGAATCGCAAAAAGTGGTCTGGTCTTTGACCAGCAAATTGGTCCGGTCTGAAAGTGGTTAAAAGGACTTTTGTGAACCTAATAGTAATAGCTAGTTATTAAACTCACTGTCCCTGCTCCACACAGCGTCCTGTCCCTACACTGACAAAAGATAGCTGCTGAATCGGTCAGCAGTGCACTCAGCAGCACAGCAGCGCACCAGAATATACTTTGTATCTTTGAAAGAAAGTATATTCTAAGTGTATTACAACCCTATATACTGTACACCTATACCAGTCCTTAAAAGGACCTTTGTGGACCTAATAGTAATAGCTAGTGATTAAAATGACTGTCCCTGCTCCACACTGCGTCCTGTCCCTACACTGACAAAATACAGAATGTAAAATGGCCGCCAGATCAGGTCTATTTATAAGGTAGGGGGTATGTCCAATTGTCCATGTGCTGAAATGTCTCAATTGGCTGTCCTGTACCCCATGATGGATGTGTCATCATGGGTCAAAGTTCTTCACAATGTAAACGCGCGAACAGCGTCAGAAGTCCGCCGGTTTGGCGAATCGCGAACGAGCAAAATTTGCCGTGAACCGACCACCGGGCGAACCGCAAGGCCATCTCTAGTAAGCTCTAATGAGCAGGGCTCTCCGATTCCTCCTGTATTAAATTGTATTGTAATTGTACTGTCTACCCTCATGTTGTAAAGAGCTGCGTAAACTGTCGGCACTATATAAATCCTGTATAATAATAATAATAATAATATAATAATAATGTACACTACAAATCCAATAATCCTTTGCTCATATGCCATCTTGGGAGTGAGCTAGAGAGCTACGTTCCTACATACAGTACGACCATAGAGAAGGAACGTAGCCACCCTCTAACAGGAAGTCAAATCACAGCAGCTAAAAAAGGAAATTTGGAGATATGGAGAGGAATAGAAGGTATTTTTGAGTTCAGTGTCACTTTAACCACTTCACCCCCTGGAAGGATTTACCCCCTTAATGACCAGGCCATTTTTTGCAAAACGGTATTGCATTACTTTAACTGACAATTGCGCGGCCGTGCGACATTGTACCAAATAAAATTGATGTCCATTCTTGTCCATTCTTTCCAACATATAGAGATTTATTTTAGTGGTATTTGATCATAAATGCAGTTTTTATTTTTTGCGCTATAAACAAAAAATTTGTAATTTTGAAAAAAAAATAAACTATATTTTTTACTTTCTGCTATAAAACATAACCAATAAAAATATGTAAAAAAAATCAAATTTCTTCTTTAATTTAGTCAAATATGTATTCTGCTACATATTTTTGGTTAAAAAAATCCCAATTAGGGTATATTGATGTATTTTTTTTTTTTTTACTAGTAATGCTAGCAATGCTTAGCAATTTTTAGTGGGACTGCGACATTGCGGCTGACAAATTGAACACTAAGTGACTTTTTTGGGGGACAGGTGACACCAATACAGTGATCAGTGCTAAAAAAATGCAATGTCACAGTATAAATTACACTGGCAGGGATGGGGTTAACATCAGGGGCAATAAATGTGTTCCCTGGGAGTGTTTTTTAACTGTATGGGGGATGCTGACACTGGACAAAGAGAGAGATCTGAGTTCCTGATTAGTAGGATTCACAGATCTCTCTTCCCCTTGTCTGACAGAACAACGGTCTGCCTTGTTTACATAGCAGACCGCCATTCTGTCATTCCCAAGAATGATCGCTGGTGGCCCACGGCCATCGCGGCTGCAGGCCCCGCTGTGTCCAATCACAGCGGGAGCGGGTCATTGGCAGCGCACGTGCCCTAGACCAGGGAGCACAAAGTACAGCTACGTTGTTTTACGCATCCGGGCCGCCCTGCTGCAGTATATGTACATACCTCCCAACTTTTTGAAATGGGAATGAGGGACACCTATCGCCAAAAGCATGCAGGCATAGGACACACCCCTTGCCATGCCCCCTTAAAGGTGAATTATACAAAAAAACAAGATTGGTTAAACCCACAAATGCTTATTTTACCACTACTATTCCTTTATATTGGCTTTTGGAATTACATATGCAGCAATTTAGAAATCAGATGAAAGGTTTAGCGCTGGAAAACACTTTTTGATAGATAAAAAGTGAATTTCATATACATTTATATAGATCATGTACAGTATATCCTGCCACCAATTTACAACACAAGGACAGACAGTACAATTACAATACAAGAGGAATCAGAGGGCCTTGCTCATTAGAGCTTACAATCTAACAGGGTGGGTCAAGAGATACAAAAGCTAATAACTGTAGGGAATGTGCTGATGGAGAAAATAAAAGTACAGTTTTTAGGTGAAGACAGGATAGGCTTCTCTGGAGAGGAAGGTTTTTAAGGATCATCTAAAAGCAGAGTAGGAGATAATCAAACAGATTGAGGTAGGGAGATCCATAGAATGAGAGAGGTTCTAATGGCAGGAATTGAGCATGATGATGCTAGATAATTGTGATGCTAGATAATAAATGATGCTAGATGATCCTCCTGGATTATTGTAACTGGAATAGATGTCCCTATTAGAAAAATTCCTCTTTCCTCCTATTCCGGTGACAATTTTCAAATGTTGTATTTCCAATTGTTTCTTTTCCAGTAAAAATAGTTACCAGGGCAAATAGGAAAGCATTTTTTCCTCAGGGGGGACACAACAAAAATAAAAACGTAACCGGGGTTTTAACCCTTTTATTATTCCATCAAAACTTAAAGCTGAAGTCCAAATATGTCAATGTTTACATGGTTGCATTGGTCCAGCTAGGACCAGCGTAAGTACTCTATGTATGTGCCATATCTGCTCGATCTCTGTGGAAAATGGAAATCACCACCACTACTACAGTGATTGGCTGGCTTCTAGGTCCTACGCCAAATAGCTGCCTTGCTGCTTACCGAACACAGGAGGTTGCACACTGGTGCCATTCAGAGAACACTATGCATTTTCTCAATGAATGGAAAGTGTTCTCTGATTGAATGAAGTGGAGATTGTGCCATAACCGCCCCACATATTCAACTCATCCAATCAGAGAATGCTTTGCATTCATTGATAAAATGCAAAGTGTTCCCTGAATGGAGGCTAGAAACTAGTAGAAATCACCAGAGTAGCTATACCTAATAACGTGATTCCAAGCATGAATGAGGTTCCCACATGTATGGCACATGGACCA
The DNA here is from genome assembly GCF_037356315.1 of Lithobates pipiens. Classification (NCBI taxonomy): domain Eukaryota; kingdom Metazoa; phylum Chordata; class Amphibia; order Anura; family Ranidae; genus Lithobates; species Lithobates pipiens. The sequence continues at coordinate 148,402,171 of NW_027507685.1, forward strand.
ATATAAAAATGCCAGAGATCTAAGCTAAATCTTTAAAGGCTAGGTTCACCTTTTATATAAATTGACCAATGCAGAAAATAATATCTTTAGTTGTCCTCAATGAAGAAGGCTTAGTGGTCCGTTTGCTGTAGCTCATGTCTTGGTAATAAGCCAAGAAGTTGGAATGTAAACATTGCAAATATTTCAGCCGGGTTCACGGTTGACAGAAAAGGCCTACAGGTCTGGTATTTGCAATAAATTCTTTTTTTACAAATGGCACAGTGTATTTTAAACCACTGGAGACCCTTGTCTACATGGACTAGTTTATGAAAATGGTGACCAAAAAACAAAAAAGGTTTTGGCTTGAGATACACTTTTAAAGAGAGTGATGGTGAGCATACAAATAATGACAGTTTCTTGTTTCCTGCAAATGTTTTCCAGCACACTGAATTGCTTCCCCTCAGTTCCATAGTTAAAGCCACCCTGTGACAAAAATATAAGTTGGAAAGAAGAACTGTAGTTGCCTGTCCCGTTGCCTGTGCCACCAACTCTTCACGACTTATAATGCCTGGAAAATCCTCTTTATCTAACAAACTTGCAGAACAATCATATTCCTGATCTCCAGCTCCCAGACCCTTCCTGTGGCCTACACATGCATTTGACCATATGTGCAGAACACAGTGGTGATGAAGGGACTAGCATATGGAACCACATTGCGTCATGGTGAACCAGGAATCTGACACTCCCAGAAGGTTGTCAGATTAAGAGGATTCTCCAGGCACCATAGTTCTTAAAAAGAGAAAAGATAAATGGCAGAGAACGCAGGAGAGGTACGTATAGTATAGAGGATTTCTATCAATTTAACCATTTTAAACCAGCATTGGATTACAAAAAATACTAAAAGGGTCAAGTCAACCTAGAACCAACAATTTCAATGACTTCATGGTTTTCACTGACATCATTGATGGTGGGGGTTCTTTAATTGGACACTTTTTAAAGCAATTTGCAATTGCTACGGGTATAGCCAACATTTGAAGGATATCTAAAAGCAAGAACAAAACATTTTTTAATAGTAGCTTACCACTCAGGCATATCAGCTACTTAGGTCGGGTTCACATATGCTTCAGCCGCGGTTCACAGCATGGGGTCCGGTGCGTCCCCGTTCACCGATCAGGAGCGAATAAGGTCCGAGATTTTGCCTAAATTCGCACCTGAATCGGAAGCAAAGACGCACAGGACCCTTTTTAAATGCAAACCCACATTCAATTTGCATATGTGTGAACCCGGCCTCAGGGCTTTTTTTCAAACTATTTGGGTTTATTTTCACATGCTAATCATGCCACTAACAGACAGGATTAACTAGAATGTTTTTGCACTTATCAAACAGATTTATCAATATGCAATAATATATTTTACAGACCAAAAGGGACCAAACAAAAGAAATACATTTTTGACATACCCTTTAAGGCCTGTGTACACTGATATTTGTGTTTTATTACTGCCCTGCTTACATAAAGCATTTCTGAAAGATCTGAAATGCAATGTTGGAATTTTGAATTGGATTGACTGGAGAGGTATACACATTTTTTGGAAAACTCAAAATGTCCCATTTGTGTTTAAACATGCGCTCATTGTTCTTTACACTAATAGCACCATGTTAAATGAGCTGTAGTGCAAATCTGCAAAATGCAAAAAGCACTAAAAATGCATAGATGTGAACCAGGCCTTAAAAACAATCTATTTTGACTTGAAAGTTCCGAAAAGCATGCACTGAAAGAAGTGCCAGCTTCAGTCCAGTGCCCCATCAAAAATATTTTTGTAAGCATTTAAATACCCCACTTGACATAGGATGGTGAAATAATTGACAGTTCCGATTTTCAGGAAACCTTCTAAGCAGGAAAGTCCTGAATAGCTTAACTTTAATGACCCCTTAAGTGCCAATATTAACAAAGAAGGGTTTACTCCTGTTTTGTCACATGCCTGGGTGACCCCTATGGCTTTAGTGAGAAGAAAGTTAAATCATCAGTGCTAATTGTGTTACCTTTATTAAAGTGTATCTAAACCCAACACACATGGGGTTTGTTTAATAAAACTGGAGAGTGCAAATCCGGTGTAGCTGTGCATGGTAGCCAGTTAGCTTCTACCTTTATTCATTTAATCTTTGAAAAAACACGGAAGCTGATTCTATGCGGAGCTGCAAAATATTTTACACTGCAGTATTAGTAAATCAACCCCACGGAATATTTTGTTGTACATATTCCTGTAATGCTTTTTTCATATGTCCTGCTTTCAATGAAATAATTCCAGCAAGGTGTAGGCACAGGCACTTACTTCCCTAGGGTGACAACACAAGCCTCGTACACACAATCGGATTTTCCGCAGACAAAACCTCCGACTTTTGTCCAAAGTGCGTTGGCCAGGAACTTGTCTTGCATACAAACGCACACAATCGTCAGCCAACAAACACGAACGTAGTGCCGTACTACGTGGCTTTTCATCTCTCCAGCACCATTCTTTGGGCTCCTTATGCTAATTTCGTGTTAGTAAAAGTTTGGTGAGCGTTGATTCGTGCTTTTCATTTTGCGCTTTTCAGTTAGTTTCTGAACGGCCGTTCGCCAACCACCCATGTTGCGGAATCGGAGGAAATAATGTGTTATTTATTATTGGCCTTGGAGTTATTGCTTTGACCCAAGTCCAGTTCAGGAATAGGAGGAAGAGGCTTTCTTGGACTTGTGACCAATTATGTCATATGCCTTTGCTGCGGGAGCTCCAGAAGAATTATCCAGATGATTTTCCGAATTATCTATGGATGACGCACCCCTGCTTTCACCAACTCTTTGCATTGTTGACCCCCTATATAAAGAAGCAGGACACATGCATGAGGCTTTTTTTTTTATTTTTTTGGTTGAATAATGATTTGATTTAGTCAATTTTCTATATTTTTGGATGCATAGAATGCACTTTTTGGTTAAGTTCTATTGGCAGATAGCATGTCTAATTTTATTAGTTTTCTTTTTTTAATGCACAATAAAAAAATTGTGGAGAATGATACTTGGCCATGTGTTTTACTTCAAATGACAGTTTGGGAGTAGGCAGTTACATTTAAAAAAAACATAGTTGTATCTTTGATCTTAAAAACGATGGGATAATGGTGCAGTCACTCACCAAAAACAAAAAACAAAAAAAAACAAGCATAATAATATTATTCTTGATATCACAAAAAATAGCCTTTGAAAATTTGTTTGCAATAACTCCATCAGTATCACCAGTAAAGCAGCTTCATTATTATCCCATTAAAGAAGAAGAGAATTGTACGCTGCATTTAGAGATTTCATAATTTGCCACGTCGCAAATGTTAATTCTCCACTATGAACGCTTTACAAGACCGACTACTTCCAGCTCGTCCTTGCTTATGAGCATGCGTGTTTGTACTTTGGACTTTTGTCTGACGGACTTGTGTACACGCGCTCAGAAAATCAGACAACAGACATTTGTCCGTGGAAAATTTTAAAGCCTGCCTTTCAACATTTGTCCGTGGAAAATCCGACAACAATTGTCTGAGGGCAACACTTTTTTGAAAATTTTGGATAGCGTAAGGAAGGGTTATAACTCATATCAGTTTTTTTTTTTTTTTGTCTCTTTGGAGAGATTTGCCTTCACTTTCTGTCCCATAGCCAAAGCAGGAAGTGAGGGCATTCCTGGTTGTCCCCTGGGTCACCAGAACCAGTGTCCCCTATGGAAGACTTTCCCTCTATTCCTGTTCTGGTGGTTTGGAGTTTACTTTCATTCTCGTTGATAAAGGTCACCAGGACAAATGTAGAGGGTCAATCTCCCTAAGGCTGGGTTCACACTGCTGCGGCTACGAGAACCGGATGTGATTCGCACCGCACTGCAGTGCAAATCACATCCGATCTCTGTGCGATGCGAGTTCAGCCATACAGATAGTATGGCTGAATTCGCATCGCACCCGCCCCAAACTCGCACAGGACCCTTTTTTTGGTCCGCAGCAGAATCGGATCGCATGGGTGTTCACACCATGCGATCCGATTCCTGTCCGAGTTTGCAGATCGCACTGCGATATGCGAACTGATCTGGGGGTGTCATTAACGTTTCACTGACACTCCCAGCAGTTCGCATAGGGCAGTGTGAACTGCCGCCGGGAGGTATGCGATGCGGGTACCCGCCGTGGATTTGCGACGTTCCCGCATCGCTGCAGTGTGAACCCAGCCTAATGGAGAAATAGTACACACTAAAAGTTTTCAGTGGACTGAATGGAAAAAAACAAACTGACAGATTAGGTTGGAGCCACTGTACTAACATTCCAATGTTAGTACAGCGATCTCCCCTGCTGTTCTATTGTGTTCTGACAGGGGGGATGGAACACTCCGATCAGCGCCCTCAGCCAAGGTCGGCAGACCTTTTTTGAAAATACCCCTTCGGCATAGTCTGCTTTCATAACCTACTGCAGTTACCACAACAAAACTTTACTTCTGATCTGAATGTAGCACCCTGGAGTCCAGGCAGGGTTGCTTCTCACAAATTTACTTGCCAGGAATATTTATCCTGGTTGGTTGTTAGAGATCTATTAAGTTCTCCCTAAGTTTGGCCTTGTTGCACTTTTCTCTTCTACCACTAAGTGGCCGGGTACTTGGTGGTACTAGATACGAGAAGGGCAAGGCAAGGTCAGGCTATGGGTATATGGGGTATCTCAGCCAATGGGCAGGGATTTTTTTTTATTCCCTTGACCTGCTGGGAGCGCCTATATATTCGGTGGAGTCAGGTGATCTATGTTCTGTGCCACCTGGATGGCTGTCTGGGTGGACTAGTGTTGTATTGCCCGGGGTGCTAGGCCAGAGATTTAGCCTATCCCGGGCACATCTGGCTGCTAGGCTGTCTAAGGGCCTATCCAGATGCAAGAGAGCAGCATAGGGTTGGGATTGCAGCTTGCAATCCAACCAAAAGTGTTGGTTTTGCCGGCCGGAGAACCTGTCGTGGTTGGAGGTAGAGGGGAAGCTGTCGCCAGTAAGGGACTATCCTTCTTATTAGCAGGGACCACAGTGAGTAACTGAAGCAAGTATCGGAGCAGAATTCTCACCAACCGGGGACGGTGAAGAATCGGGAAACTTCAGTGGGAATCAAGCCAGGGACCCTGCCAGCGGAGGTGATGCTTGCAGAGCAGCCTTGTGTGGAAAGCTAGGGATTGAGCAGGCCAGCGGGAGTGAAGCTTTAGAGGTATCTAGAGTGCCAAGCTAGGGACCCAGCAGAGAAGTGGAGGTGACGCTTGAGGAAGATACCACCGTGAAGATTGAAGGAGCTCAAGGCATTCAGTGGCAGTAAATCAGCAGGTCTCCTGAAAGACCAGGAGCTCAGTGGGCTGAAGAACTACAAGGAGAAGTTGTAGTGAAAGAGAAAGGAACTGTTACCTTTGTGTTAGAAACTGTTAAAGACTGCTACCATAGGAGATTGTGTTCCCAAACATGCAGATGTGGCGTCTTGCTGGTTGCCTTTCCCTGCATGGCTGTCCTCCTGTTGAAGTCTCGGAGTCTGCCAATTGAACTTGCAACTACCTAAGGGTGTCCTGGCCCTAAACCTCTTCCCCCAAAAGTTTGTTAAGAGAAATAAACTATCTTTTGCATTCAAGAAGTTTCTGGAGCCCAATGACTTTAATCATCTTGCACCCACCATGCCTCACAGCCCACTATACACAGAAGGATGTCAGCTATCTCTGGCCCTGAAGGTTCCCTGGGACCTTGCTACATGTGTAGAGAGCCCTGTGTGTATGTAAACACAGGGCTCTGTGCTGCAATTGGCTACAGCTGATCAGCAGGTCTCGGCCATAAATCGTTGGCCAGGACCTGCTGACAAAATCCCGCTGTAGCCAGTGACAGCGTGGATCAGCAGGAGGTGCATGTGCACCCCTAACCCGGAACAGACTGGATGGCGTAAATGTACGTGATCCAGCCTGCCTGTGACGCCCTGCCGCAGTAAATGTACTGTGGCTGAATTACAAGCGGTTAAAGGAATTATGATTTTGTGTCCTGAAACTTATGGTTGCCACCCTTCCTCATTTCCCAGGGACAGTCCTAATGGTGAGGGATCTGTCCTCAGAAAACGGGGAACCCCAGATTTGTCTCAGGGACCCGGGAACCTTAAAGTTTGCAGCGTTCAGGCTTCAACTAGTCACACTGCTCAAGTGGAAATTCAGAAATGGTGCTGATAGCGCGCCCTGTGCATGCATGCCGATTCATGCTGCTGTGCATGTGCAGACTGCTCCATCCATGCCATTTTGGATTGACACTTGTAGTGTGATGAGTTTACAGCCTGCAAGCTGCAAACTTTAAACTGCACTAACAGGCTACCAGGGACAATGCTAAGCCCTGGTGGATGACTAATGCCGCGTACACACGATCAAACAATCCGGTGGAAAAGTCAATCGTGTGTGGGCTCCGGCTGACTTTTTTTTATCCAAAAGTCCGGCGGACTAAGAAAGTAGTTTTGCACTAAAATATGTCCGCCGGACTCGCAGTCCGGCGGACAATACGGCCGTGTGTGTGCTAGTCCGCCGTACTTTTGAAATGAACGGACTTTTCCCACAGTAGGAAGCCCTACGCTGAAAAAATGGCATGGGATTCCCCCTCTAGGTCCATATCAGACCCTTATCCGAGCACGCTACCCGGCCGGCCAGGAAAGGGCCTCTTCTCGACAACCCTGGCCCGCTGGTTGTCGGGGTCTGCAGGCAGGGGGTTCACCTGTGGAAAAAAATGTAAAAAAAACACAACACACAAGGGTTAAAAATAGTTTATTGCACAGCTCCGGGGGTCTTCTTCCGTCTTGGGTGGTCTTCTTGCCGGACTCCTCCGCTATCTTCTGCTAGCTCTTTTACTAGCGGAGGAGCCCGGCTTTCTTCTTTGTCGCCGCATTCTTCTTCCGACTTCGGAAGTCTTGTCCCCCTCTTCGGATCTTCTTGCCGGGCCTCCGCGCCTTCTTCTAACACTTTTACAAGTGCTGTCACACTGTCGCGGCTGTCTTCGTTGTCGCCGCCTTCTGTTCTTCTCTTCTCTTCTTGAGCTGTTGCCTCGTCGCTGTCTCTGGCCACAATGACAGGCACGCGGCGTGTGGCGACTTATATAGGGGCATCGCCGGATGATGTCCCCGCTCATCAACATGGGGACAAGGTACTTTGGGATGGGGGGGCCCCATGGCCCCCCTTCCCCAAAGCACCCCTCCATGTTGGGGGCACGCGGCCTGGTACGGCTCAGGAGGGGGGGCGCTCGCTCGTCCCCACTCCCTTTCCTGGCCGGCCGGGTAGCGTGCTCGGATAAGGGTCTGATATGGACCTAGAGGGGGAACCCCACGCCATTTTTTCAGCGTAGGGCTTCCCCTTTAACTCCATACCAGGTGACGGGGCCAGCGACGCTTCCTTCGATAGTCCCGGCTACCTGGAGCCACGCTCAAAATGAACGGACTTTCCTCCGTGTGTGTTAATTTCAAAAGTACGGCGGATAATCCCCCTAGTCTGCCGGAAAAGTCACGTGTGTGGGCAGGTCCGCTCGTTCAGACAGTCCGGTGGACTTTACGGCGGTTTGTCCGCCAGACTAAGTCCGCCAGATAGTCTGATCGTGTGTACGCGGCATAAGACAAAACACAATCTGTAGATAACTGCTGGCCTGATCCCTAAACGCTTACTTCTGATCTCTGAATTCTGTGTGTTACCTAATCCTGACCCCTGCACTCAATGCTTTAGCCTTAGTTCACAGGTACTGTCAAATCGGCAGCAATTTCCAGCAATGGCACCATCCTAATCAGTGCAACGCCGCATTTGTGGTGCCGCACTGATTTCAAAAAGTAGTTTCTGTACTACTTTTTGCAATTTCAGGTTGTGATTTCCATTGACATCTGTGCAGAAACCTGCACAGATGTCTGTGAAATCGCCGCTGAAATAGGGACTGACATGCGGGAGTGAAATTGTGCGAGTTCAGCTGAACTCACATGGCTTCATTCCCTCAGCTAAGTGTGAACCTGGGCTTACCTTTTGAAGCTTACCTTCACCGTCTTCCTCAAGTTCCTTCCATTCCACCCCTCCTCCCATTTTGCAGAAGTATTTTTTACTGGAAAAACAGTCCAACCCCGCCTCCCTATGCATGACACGCACAATGCCCGTTGGGCCTCCTGCGATATGCACGTCACATATCTCAAGGAGCAGGTGGCGTGCCTATCGGCGTGTCATTGAGAGGCCTGCCCGCTGAACCTGGAAGAGCTGATGGGCCTCTCGATGATGTCCTAGAGCTGTGGCAGGGCATGAGAGGATCTCAGTGGGACAACTCCAAATCCACTGGATGGGTGAGTATCTGAAATATGCAGATACCACCTTCAGGTAAGCAGAGGTCCTCTTTAATGCCTGCCCACTGTTACTGCGCTTTGGCCACACTCACAATTTGCATTGCAACGGTACAAATATTTTCCCTCGTAACCAATTGTTTCAGGGCATGTTAAAAAATGGAGTCATGCTTTTGTTGGTGTTGTCAGTAGGATGTCCCCGGATTTCATTTTGAAAATCTGGTAACCTTACAAAAACTGCCCCAGCTTATGTCTATGTTCATAGGCAGAAAAAGTTCCCAACAGACTTGTAGCTAAAAGGGTTCATGCTGTACTTACCCATCCCAATGCCCACCAGTCTTTGCTGTGTTGCAAAGCTATAGTAGTTGGAAAACCTTTAGCATTTAGCCCCCCTGGGAATGAAAGGTGCCTGGTTCCCCTACGTACACTGTGGTTGCTCCTGCTGACTCTGAAGTCACTACAGGCCAATGGGACAGAAAAAACTCTTTCAATGGGGGCACCTGTTTCTGTGACAACTGTCAGTACTGGAATGTCTCATTTTGGGGAGCTTTCCAATTCTTGTTGCATCTCCTGGACAGGAACTGGGGCAAACCTCCTAAATAAGCCCAAAGACGTAGATAAAAACCCGAAAGGGGTTCTAACTTTCCAACACAATGCAAGATTTAAAAAAAAAATGCTTGGAGTTACACTTTAAAGTGTTACAAAACCCAGGACCTTGCATTCACTATATCTGGCCTCCCACAGTATACAGAACATGGAAATGCAATTATTTTAGTAAACATAAACTGCTAAATACATTTTCTTATCAGCAGTATATAGCAGTCTTTTGACTTCTATCAGTGTCTGGTTTGTAGCAGGAGTTTTAATTCTACTCTGACTGTCCTATAAGGCTCCAGGACCCCTGACCCTCTGTCTGGACAGTGCTGATTGGCCCTGCGCTGATCACATGCACTCTCCCAAAAAAAAAAAACTCTAGCAATACACACCAAACTGAGCATGTGCAGAGTGCCCCAAGGCTCCGTACTATCAGCAGATGGATAGTGAACAGTAGAAGAAGAGGAGGATCAGAGAAGACAGGACCAATCAGCCTTTTTACACAATGCAGAGGATTAACCCCTTATGTTCCACAGGAAGTATAACAAGCATGCAGACTGATTTTATTGTTGTGGGTTTAGTAACACTTTAATGCTATATCTTGAGTCTGTGGTTAGCCTGGGTTTCTTTGATGTCTCTGTGATGGATTTAACCAGAAAGCAGCTAAGAAAAAGTTGTAGTGCGTCATTTCTGGTCATGCATTGTGTTGTCTTTTGCATTATCTTTCATGTGCTAAGATACTTGTATTTAGAGGTAATCCCCGACTCCCACGCCCATGGTTCACATGTCCCAGTAAAAAGGTCAAATTACGTCTCCTTTCAATGATCTATTAGGAAAGTGGGCCACAGGGCAGGTAGATAAAGGTGTGAGACACTGCTCAGTGCCCCAGCAAGTAAAAAAAAACCTGTCATTTGTCACATTGACTGGTGTTACTTACAAACACCTTGTCAGTTGTAACCAAACCTTTCATTTCAACAACAATCTTCCCATAAGATCATATCTGCATTTAGCATATTGTATGTATGTAAAAGCCTCCCTGCTACTGGTTGCTGCCATTTGGATGTTATTATCAGAGGCCCCAGTCTCAGAGTTGTCATTTAGGTAACACTCTGTAATATTCCTCTTCGTTTCTCCCCCATGGATCTCAAAAATCGAAACAATAGGACTTTATATACCTCTCCAGTGAACACAAAGAGATACACGAATATTATAAAAGTACAAATTTTATTTCTAACAATAAAATCACATATTCCACATGTCCCTGATTTCGAGGGACTGTCCCTGATTTGGAGCAATGTCCCTCTGTCCCTCTTTCCTCCTCATTTGTCCCTCATTTTGGTTTGATCTGCATAGTTGTATATAAAATGTACTTTTTATGTTTCAAAAAGTGTTTCCCAGTGCTAAACATTTCATCCAAATTCTAAATTGCTGCATTTGTAAATTTTAAAAGCCAATATAAAGGAATAGTAGTGGTAAAAAAAAGTCCTTGTGGATTTGATTAATCTTTTTTTGGTTAATTCTCCTTTAAGTGGGTGTGGCAGGGGCGTGTCCTATGCCTACATACATTTGCTAGTAGGTGTTCCTCATTCCCATCTAAAAATGTTGGGAGGTATGATTACATGTGGCTGTTTGCATATTAATACCAGCAGTAGACATCTACTAACAACATGCACAGTTGTTGATCAGACTTGAGAGATCAGGTTGACGCATTTCACTGGGGGTTTCTGTCTCCTCAGAACCTCCTATCTCTTGAACAGATGTAAATAGGCAAAAGGAAAAAAATGTCTAAGAATAGAAAATACACATATTACTGTATTTATTGGCGTATAACATGTACTTTTTCACCATGAAAAATTGGTTGCAAATAGCATGTGCGTGTTATACGCCAATACTTCAATCTTAGCTGCCTCGTAGGGGACAGGGAGGGGGGCGGGACGAGCACTGTTAGATTACATACAGTGAGAATCTCCTGTTTACTTGTGCCTTTGTAATAGGAATTCTCGTCTCCTGGGCCGCCATTGGACCACTGTTCTGTCTATAATAGGAGATTCTCACTGTAGGTAATCTGTCAGCGCTCGTCCTGCCCCCCACCCTGTCCCCTCTAGGCTGCAGATGGGCATCGACCAGGCTGCACTGATGGCAATGGTGAGGCTGCATTGATGTGGACTGATGAGGCTGCATTGATGGCACTTTTGAGGCTGCAGATGGGCATTGATCAGGCTGCATTGATGGCAATGATGAGGCTGCAAATGGGCACTGACCAGGCCCGGATTAGCCATAGGGCAAACTGGGCATTTGCCTGGTGGTCCGGGGGCCACCAGGCCGCTTTTCCTTGTTTGGCGGGCCAAGGCAGGCTGCTCTTGAAATGTGCACCTTATGGAATATAGAGTGTGTGAGCACAAGATGGTGATATTTAGCATATTCAATGACCAGCTGGTTGGAACAAAGGTGGAAGGCAGTCATTCCAAACTGCAAGCAGAAGGTATATAATTGTAGATATATAGAAACACCTACCTGCCATCATATAGCCACAAAAGGTATATACATTATCTCACAAAAGTGAGTACACCCCTCACATTTTTGTAAATATTTTATTATATCTTTTCATGTGACAACACTGATGAAATGACACTTTGCTACAATGTAAAGTAGTGAGTGTACAGCTTGTATAACAGTGTACATTTTCTGTCCCTTCAAAATAACTCAACACACAGCCATTAATGTCTAAACTGCTATAAAGAACGTGTGTATTTACTGGGGGCTGTGTAATTTCGATACAGTCTAGCAGCCGCTTTAAATTTATTCAAACCTGAATAAAACACAATTATAATATAAAAGGATCTATAAATAAATAAATAATTAATCACATATAGATCTAGCAGCGCTTATTCATTAATAAAAAACTCTGATGTTCAATATATATAATGATATTTTCCATCAAGTGTAAATAGATAATCATAAAAAAGTCCACATCAAATGTCAATATTTGTCCAACAATTATATATTAAAATGGCAAGTCCTCTCGTATATTGAGATGTGTTGCACCACAGCCCGTCACTCCAAATCACCTCCACACGTGCAAAAGAAACACACACAAGGGGATGTGTGATGGATAAGGCTCCCCTTTGGTAGTGCTCTTACCAGAACCCGCTGGTCAAAATAGGAATGTCAAAATTCCCGTGGACTCTCAGATCACTCCTCCTTCCCCATCACATACAACTCATTATCTCAATGTCTCTGATGAGACTGGTCCATTATCCCAAGCCTCAGTCTTGTCAGCCCCCAGGTGACCCCCCAACCTGTCATTGTGGGCTAGGTTGAGCACCATATGTCTGAAGGGCTGGGGAACCAGTAACTGGTCGACCACATCTCCCCTAACCTTGCTAACCCGATATAGCAGCTCACCAATGACCACAAAAATGGGAAACCTTCCCTGGCTACCCTGGTACCCACAAGTGTTACCATACTTCTGGAGTCCAACAGCGCTTGGGTGTGAAGCTGGTTCACCCAAAGGTCACACTCAAACCGCCCCTCAGTCAGGTCCAGGTGGGCAGCACAGACCGTCTGGGCATAAAAGGACATCCTCCGTAGAGCGCTACACTCCATAGGTTCCTCCTGCAGGGGACAGTGGGTCTGGATATGGCCACAGGAGTGACACCGCCAGCACAGCATGTCCTCATTCCTTTGTGCCAGAGCAGAGCTCTGGGTCACTGGGGTGATTGCTCCTTGGTTCTCTTGAATGCTGACTCCCTGGTTTGTGGATGGCTTGGCTTTCATCACTGGCAAGGGTCCTCAAGGTTTGATAGGTCCCAAGAGATCCTCCACCACAGCATATCTCTCAACCATTTTCACTAATTCATCTACTGTCTTGGGATTCTCATGACTCACCCAGCGCCGAATGTCATTTGGCAGTGACCTTGGAGTCGGAATCCGCCCACATGCCTAGACTGGCACCTGGCTCAGCCTCTCAGCAAGCCGCTGAGAGCCTGAGCCGGCTGATACCGCCCCCTCCACAGCCCAGTGCTCCAGTGAGCTCGCGGGGGGGCACAGCAGAGACCGGTGGCTGACAGTCACCAGATCCCTGCTCACAGAGCCCTGAGAACCGAGCAATCGGTGGTGTTTGATCGCTGGGTTTTCAGTGTTAGAGCTGGCGGGGGACAGATGCAGCATTGTACCAATAGCGCAAATTTTTTCTGCTTCTATTGGTATTTTCTCTGTTATCGCACTGTATTGCTGCTGCTTTTTTATAGTTTTTTTTCTTCTTTTTGCCAGCGCAGTTACACCCTTGTCTTTCTCCAGCATTGTACCAATGCTGCATCTAGCTAGGTAGGTATGATTCTGAAAAAAGCTACAACTAAGGCCAATCAGTGAACAATGGCTTGTTTTCAGAAAGCACTGCCGCTGTGCTATCAGTCATAAATTATTTTCATTGTCTTTCTAGAGCAATAGACTTTGAAGACACAAGTATTGACAAAAACCTACAGGCTGTAATTGTTCACCTTCTTCTGGAAATGCTAGTACCTGAAGAAGGTCAGCAATTATAGCCTGCAGGTTTTGTCAATACCTGTGTCTTCAAAGTCTATTGCTCTAGAAAGACAATGAAAAGAATGAAAAGACCCCTGGGAGTCACTGACCTGGAACAGCCATGCAGAGGGTGCTGCCAGTTTGTGGTTTACTGCTCCTTTTCCCAGAGCAAGTTCCAACTCACTAAAAACAATACCCTCCTTATGTGGCTGATTTTGTGCCATTCGTTTAGCAGGGAGGTAGAATGATTGTGTTTAGATACAGAGCTCCCTCTAGAGAATAATCTTGAGAATAAATCTCCAAATGCAATACTAAAAATATGGAAGAGCAAACTTGAAAATGTGTCATTTAAAAAAAAAAAAAGACTTTGAGCTAAAAACTGAAAAAATAACTCTTTAATAACTGACTAACAGCTGACCATGACATTAAAAAAAAGGCCATTATATAATAATGTGTATAATTACAGTAATGCCCACACAGTATGTGATTCAGAAATTATTTTATTAACCACTTGCCAACCGGCTCCTGTACATATACGTCGGCACTTTGAAGATGGATATCTCGGTAACAGCAGCAGCTGCTGACACAACCGAGATATCCATCTTTTCAGGAGCCGGTCAAATTTACGATAATGGTGGTTTCTGCGGCGGATTCGCCGCAAGATCACCGTTATTGGCGGCGGGAGAGAGCCGCCCTCCCCGCCACTCTCCCATGCCCTCTGCCGCTTACCGGAGCCGTCGGCAGCGGCGGAGTTGATCGGGTCCTCTCAGTGCCTGGGTATGGAGACGAGTGAGGCTAAGATGGCCCCCACTCATCTCCATACCATAGCAGGGCGGAAACGACATCAAAACATCACTTCCGCCCATACCTCTTAAAGGCATATTTTTTCAAAGTAATTTTTTCAAATGACAAAATTTTTTTTATTTATTTTTTATTGCATTTTAGTTCAAATATGAGATCTGAGGACATTTTGACCCCAGATCTCATATTTAAGAGGACCTGCCATGCTTTTTTATATTACAAGGGATGTTTACATTCCTTGTAATAGGAATAAAGGTGACCCAAATAAATTTTTATTTTTTTTAAAACAGTGAAAAAATTTAAAATTTTTTTTTAAATCGCCCCCTCCCGACAAGCTCGCGCCCAGAAGCAGAGTAGGGCCCGCATATGAAAACGGTGGTCAAATCACACATGTGAGGTATCGCCGCAATCGTTAGAGCGAGAGCAATAATTCTAGCCCTAGACCTCCTCTGTAACTCAAAATATGCAACCTATGGAATTTTTTAAACGTTGCCTATGGAGATTTTTAAGGGTAAAAGCTTGACGACATTCCACAAGCGGGCGCAATTTTGAAGCGTGACATGTTGGGTATCAATTTACTCGGCGTAACATTATCTTTCACAATATAAAAAAATTGGGCTAATTTTACTGTTGCCTTATTTTTTTTATTCAAAAAAGTGACATTTTTCCAAACAAAGTGTGCTTGCAAATACAGTGTGAAAAAAAATATATAATATATAAAATATATAATATTTGGGGGTTCCAAGTAATTTTCTAGCAAAAAAAAACTGTTTTAAACTTGTAAACACCAAAATTTCAAAACGAGGCAAGTTCTTAAGTGGTTAAAAATAGTACATATACAGCAGCAATTTATATAGTCATGGTTTGCACACACTATATTGTCTACATACACTCCCTTGCTTTGTGCACTGGTCCAAATCATTTGGTGAAGGGGGGATTATGGCGTGGGTTTGTTTTTCAGGGGTTGGGCTTGGCCCCTTAGTTCCATGGATGGGAACTCTTAAGGCCTCAGCATACCAAGGCATTTTGGACAATTTCATGCTCCCAACTTTATGGGAGCAGTTTGGGGATGGCCCCTTCCTGTTTCAACAGGACAGCACACCAGTGCACAAAGCAAGGTCCAGAAAGCCATGGATGAGCAAGTTTGGTGTGGGGGGAACTTGACTGGCCTGCACAGAGTCCTGACCTCAAGCCGATAGAACACCTTTGGGATGAATTCGAGCGGAGACTGCAAGCCAGGCCTTCTCGTCCAATATCAGCGCCTGACCTCACAAAGGCGCTTCTGGAAGAATGGTCAAACATTCCCATAGAGACACTCTTAAACCTTGTGGACAGCCTTCCCAGAAGAGTTAAAGCTGTTATAGCTGCAAAGTGTGGGCCAACTCCATATTGACCCCTATGGACTAAGATTGTGATTCCGGTAAGGTTCATGGGTGTGTAAAGGCAGATGTCCCAATACTTTTGGCAATATCGTTTATATTAAAGCTTAACTTTAGGCATAAATGTTAATAAATGAAATACAGATCTGAAAGCTTTATTACTTGCCAAAGGATTTGTCCATTCAGTCCATCTCTGCCACACAGCACAGCTCTGTCTGGAAGGGTAGGAGAGCTGATTTGTTTTTGCTGCAGTTGAGTAACACTTACAGGTCTTTATATGACCCCCAGCATGTGACTGCAAACCGATAATCTCATCAGCCTGCTCTCTCTACCTCTCAGTACTTTTTTACGCATACATAGATATACTACACAATAAGGAGCGCTATTTTGTGCAAGTACACAACCCTGGCCCCTGCAACACTCTTCTTCTTCATATGGAGCTATCTTGCTGAGCGTCTCTCCTTCCCCTAATTTTTTGACATCATTGATCTTACCTTACGTGATATAGTACATAGGATATTATCACCTCAATTATCTCCTGAGGAAGCTATAATGCGAAATGCGTAGAAATGTGACTTCACCCATACGTCTTGCTAACATTGTATACTGTGTAAAATGGAGTAAAGCGTCAAGTAAAGTCTCATCGTCTCTTTTTGTTGGTTATTTGATTCAATCTTGCAGGATGTGGTGTACAAATTATCATTTGCCATAATCACATAGT
Organism: Lithobates pipiens; assembly: GCF_037356315.1. Taxonomy (NCBI): domain Eukaryota; kingdom Metazoa; phylum Chordata; class Amphibia; order Anura; family Ranidae; genus Lithobates; species Lithobates pipiens. The sequence continues at coordinate 148,418,506 of NW_027507685.1, forward strand.
ATCCAGTAGAGGTCTGTCATAAGGATACATATGCCTTAAAATGTTTACTTCATACAGGCTTTTTTTCAGCGGGAACATGAGGGGAACGCAGTTCCGGCACCCCCAGCATTGAATGTATGTAATGGTAAGAGGTGCTGAAGTGTGCGAGATGGTCTATTGATGCTGGCTGCTGGGGAGTCTATTGTTGCTGGTGAGGGATCTATTGTTGCTGGGAGGGTCAGTGTTTGCTGGGAGGGATCTACTGTTGAGAGAGGGGTCTATTTTTGCTGGCTGGGAGATCTGTTGTATCTGGTGGCCAAATCCTATCAGTATGTATGTTTGATGTGGTGGATCTATTGTTGCTGGGCGTTATCTTGTTGCGAGGGGTCTTTTGTTGGTGGGGATCTAATGTTGCTGGGCTGGGGGGTGCGGGAATATATTGTTGCTGGGTGAAAGGGGAGATCTATTTTACAGTTTTTCTTGTTATTAACAAATTCAATGTATATACCACAAAATGATACTTGGGTCTATAGTCTCAAAAAGGGGTGGTACTGGGAGGTGGGATCAAGGAAGGGCGCTCAGAGGTGGGTAGAAGGCGGAGACAAGGGGGGGGGGGATTCCTGCACCTTCTCAGAGAAAAAAAGCTCTGACTTTATATATTGAATATAATTCATGATGTGATGTGCTTCTGGAAAATGAATGTACCTCTTGCCCTGCTTGAAGCTAAACTCCAAGAATTATCTCTATTGCATAGTTACATTGGTCCAGCTTGGCACAAAGTGTATATATCTCATACTCGTGGAAGCTGCAAATCACTGTATTAGTTGGTGCTACTACAGTGACAACCATGATCTCCCAGGTCCTGTACTCGCAAAGCCACCTGCAAAGAATCCAAGCAGGTCTTAGATTTTGATCATGGCTATCACTGCAGTAGCTCTAACTAAGCAGAATTTCATCTACCCTAGCAATCCATCAGGTATGAGCAGGGCTGTCTTTAGTGCAGGGCAAATGGGGCACCTGCCCTGGGCCCAATCTTTGTTGATGGGGCTGCGCTACCTGCGAATTGGGGCACCAATGACAGCTTTGCAGAGCGCACAGAGGAAACAGGAGGCTGCATTCCGTGGCTAGCCAGCAGAGAGGGGGCAGGGCCAGGAGCTCCACTGATGCTCTGATCCCGCCCCATGCAGCCTGTATGCTCGGAACAGAGTGGCTGTAGTGAGAGCAGTGATCAGAGTGGGAGCATCTGTGGAGCTCCTATCCCTGCCCCCTCTACTGGCTGGGGAATACAGAGTTCTAGGGGTGGGGCCGGGAGCTCCCCTGATGCTCTAACCCCACCCCATGCATCATGTATGCTCAGGGTGGAGCAGTTGTAGTGAAAGCAGAGAGTGGAAGCCCCGCCCATGGACCTCTGAATGTATGTAGTGAGCTTGGCTGGCCAGGTATGTCACCCATAGACCCATAATTGCCTGACTGCTGAAACCCTGAGTTGCATTGTTCAACTGTAAAGCTGTGCATTGATGAAAGTTCTCTTACCATCTCCTGTATAATTCTGCAGTCTCTCCTGTAGCATGTCCGTAGTCTATGATTGTCTCCTGTAGCATGTCCGTAGTCTCTGGTCATCTCTTTCAGTATGTCCGCAGTCTCTAAACCCTCTCCTGTACTATTTTTGCGCTCTCTGACCCTCTCTTGTAGTATGTTTATTAATGTGCAGATTTACTTGTGCAATTATTTGGGATTGCTCCACTGATCAGTGAGTGGTAATGATGTGCATTAAACTGTAGCAACCAATCAGTGAAGAGTAGTGATCTGATGTAATCTCTATTAACCAATCAGTAAGTGGTAATGATGTGCTGTAACCCATATCGAACAATCAGTGAGTGCTTATAATTTGCAGTAACCTCTAGCAACTAATCCACCAGCAGAAATTATGTGATGTAACCTCTATCAACCAGCCAGTGATCGGTAATGATATGCTGTAACCTCTGGCAACCAATTGCAATCACTGCACGATCTGCTGCAGTAAACTGATTGAGTCTACCTGCTATTTTTTGTATGTCTCAGAATGAAGGGGGGGGGGGGGGGGCAAGAAAATGTTTGCCCGGGGCCCAATCAATATTAAAATTCTGGGTATGAGTGATGTATACTTACACTGTGCCAAGTTGGACCAATATAAGTAAATAATAAAGATATAAAGTGTAAAACAGCGCCAGCAGCCTATATCAAACAATATACAACCTAATAAATGGTGCCTTATACATCAATATAATTGTGACATGAAAAACACAAAATCTAAAAAGTGCTTGATGCTTTTGTAAAAGGTGCAAGATGTCCAAAACTTTGAACGAGTGAGATCACTCCACTCACCAGAAATATTAGATCGTCAGCTTCACAGTCTGGGATCAAAAAAGCAGTGATCTAATGATCTGTTTATATGCAGGATGGTTCCTCAGCACACTCAACTTCCAAGAAGATATTTTATGACAGGAAAGATGTACCACACTCCATAGATGGGAAAACAGAGAAAGAACTCTTAGTGAAATAACATTTAACATGAGTTATCAAGCGCATTAAATTCGCAACTAACTGGATATTTGGCAAAGATAGACATCAGTAAAAAAACATCTGAGTTCGCCACTGTGTGGTGTGCGTTCCACTGAGACAGAAATGTGCGTCACTGGTTAGCGCGAATCAGAAGTACGTCAACGCGTTTTGCCCCTCCTCCAGGGCGTCATCAAAGGATGTCTGATGAGTGGGGTCACCTTGCACTTTTTACAAAATCACCAAGCAGATTTTGTGTTTCTTACGTCACAATTTTATTGATGTATAAGGCACCATTTATTAGGATGTATATTGTTTGATATAGACTGCCAGTGCAGTTTTATACTTTATATTGCTTTAAGGTTCTAGCACCTTTGTGCAGCAGCTGCACTCTCATCATTGTCCATTTGTATTAATTTTTCATTTGTATTTATTTTTGACAACACTTCAGTGCAAGTTTTTGAAGTTGATTTAAAATAATACAGATAATTCCTGGAGTTCAGCTTTAATCAATGTACGTTTCAATCAGAAAGCATTATACTGTTTCAAAATAATAGCTTTCAGAGACGTAAAGTCAAATCTTTAAATATTACTACCAGAGCTTTTTTTCAGCGGGAATGCAGGGGAACTCTGCAGCACTTCCAACACTGAATTTATGTAATAGCAAGGGGTGTGGGGTGTGCTGGAGGGTCTATTGATGCTGGCTACGGGGGGGAATTATTGTCTCTGGTGGGGATCTATTTTTGTGCGAAGGTCTATTTTTGCTGGTAAGAATCTACTATTGAGGGAGAAGTCTATGGTTTCTGTATGTTGGAGGGTCTATTGATGCTGTCCACTGGAAGATCTGTTGTTGCTGCTGGGGGGGGGGGGGTGTCTAATGTTGCTGGGGTGGATGGATCTTTGGATCTTTTGTTGTTGTGGGTGGTCCATTGTTGCTGTGTGTGTGTGTGTGTGTGTGTGTGTGTGTGTGGGTCTATTGTTGCTGGGGTAGGTTCCATTGTTGCTAGGGGACTCTATTGTTGTGAGAGGGGTCTATTGTTGTTGAGGGGTCCTATTATTGCTGGGGTGGGTTCTATTAGTACTGGGGGATCTGTTGTTGCTGGCTTCAGGGGATCTAGTTTACTGCTTTTCTAGTTATTGGTTATTATCCATACTAATCATTTAGCAACACAAGATGATACTTGGGGCAGTACTGGGAGGTGGGCAGGGGGTGGAACCAAGGGGCCATGCTCAGAAGAGTGTAGGGCACGTAGACAAGGGGGGATTCAGAAGAGGGGAGTTCATACACTTATTCTCTGAGAAAAGAAGCCCTGATTACTACAATGTTCCTCAATGCACATTTGTAAATTCCTTGTGGTCAGCCTTACCAATGAAAGCGCTATTTCACAAGGTAGATTGCATTTACTTCACGTCTACTTACTGAAACGAATGTGTATATTGTATAACTATTCTGACTTTTTCAGGTAAAAGATTACTGTATCTTGTTTGCAGAATGGACTTGGTTTTTCCTCTTTATGCTTTACACAGACTATTCACCTGTGCTCTTAATGCAACATATTCCAACAATTTGACTGTGAGTCCCAATTTCAATTAAAGCACACAAACCAATGTTATGTCTCTGAGTCCTCAGAGAACTCAGTCAGGTCATAGCAATACCAATATTCCTAATCTTTATAGACAGCATACTGATGGGAATGGTACCTGCTGATTGAAAAAAAAGCCCATGTGGAACCAATATTCAGAAAAGGGCAGAGACATGGGTAGACATGTGCATGACAAAAAAAATTGTTTAGTTTTGTTTTGATTCATTAATCTAGTTATTTTGTTTAGTTAAATTTGGTTGATTTGTTCAATTCGTTTTTGGAATTTGTTTTCTGAATTCGTATTCGGAATTTTCGAATTTACCGATTTTTTTTTTCATTTAGAAGCAATCAAATCAATACATTTTTGAATCGGTTAAAACTAAAATGTTATATTGTGTTCGATTTGAATGCAGCAAAAACAAAATAAAAATCTTCATCAAATGATTACAATGACTCTTTAAATCACCTTTGGCTTAACAAAAAATAGCATTATTTCGAAATGGTACACTAATAACACACAGTCTTTAATTTCAGCAATATGTGTAGAATTCGACTGGAGTTCAATGTAAAATTTCGATTTGAATTTAAGTCTGAATTTTGTTATGTTATTTGAAGCATTTGGTAAAATTAGTTTATATTGTAACCTGGGTATTCGGATATATCCAAATCTCTGAATAATGAAAAAATGTGTCCGAATATTAATTCAGAACGAAACAAACCGCACATATCTAATACCAGGAAACTACAGGCCCATCAGTCTAACATCAATAGTATGTAAACTATAGGAGGGAATGATAAGGGACTATATCCAAGAATTTTCTGATGGAAATTGTATTATTAGCAGTAATTAGCAAGGGTTTACAAAGGGTCGTTCCTGCCAGACCAATCTGTTAACATTCTATGAGGCTTTGTGCTGCCATCTAGACAACAAAAGGCCTGTTGATGTGGTGCAGCTGGATTCTACAAAAGCATTTGATACAGTGCCCCACAAACACTTAATCTACAAACTGAGGTCTGTAGGCATGGACCATAGAGTTTGTCCCTAGATAGAAAACTGGTTACAGGGGTGCGTCCAAAGGGTGGTGATAAATAACGTGTACTCAGAATGGTCTGGAATGGTAAGTGGGGTACTCCAAGGCTCTGCCCTGTAACCAATTGTGTTTAATTTATTCATAAATTATATAGAAGTCGGCATAAAAGCTCAAGCTCAGTTTTTGCTGAGGACACCAAAGTAGGGCAAAAACTTCACATTAGGATATAGAAACTTTACAAGAAGATTTGAACAAATTAATGGGGTGGGCAATTACATGGCAAATGAGGTTTAGAGTTGAAAAATGTAAAGTAATGTACTTGGGGGCTAAAAATATAACCTTAAAGTGGTTGTAAACCCATTTAAAAAAAAAAAAAAACTACAAGACAAAGACATAATGAACTAGTATGCATAGCATACTAGCTCATTATGAATTACTTACCTGAGATCGAAGCCCCCGCAGCAGTCCTCGTTCACCACTCCGACGGCCAATATCTCCCCACGGGGGTCACTTCTACTGCTCCGGCGCTGTGATTGGCCAGAGATGCAACGATGTCCCTCCTGCGCATGTGTGCGGGAGCCGCTGGCAACCACACAGTACGACTGAAGCAACGGCATGTGCGTGCCATTGTTTCAGTTTGCTTAAGTGCGCATGTGCCGATGACATAATGCAAATACAGGGATATCTCCTAAACCGTGCAGGTTTAAGAGATATCCAGTGTAGCTACAGGTAAGCCTAATTATAGGCTTGCCTGTAGTATAAAGTGGTTGTAAAGGGTTTACAACCATTTTAAGCTGTGTAGGTTTTTTTTTTTTTACTGTCAGGGCAATAAGGATGTGTAACCCTCTTCCACCAATTGGTGGTGTTAGCGGGGAGTATTTATAGTTTTACAGGAATATGGGAAATCCAGCACACAGTGCCCATATCAATTGCAGCCTCCCCATCAAACTACCCCTTGCAGTCAATACGTCCCCCCACCTCTTCTACTCTCTGCCTCCCCTGCACAGTCCTACCTTTGACAGAGTAGCGGCAGAATTCAACATGTATGTCCTCTCCAGGGTCTCCCGCCCCACCAACAATATCATCCTATCAGCAGGGCATGGGGAGGGAGGAGCTGCAGATCTGGATCATAATAACAAGTGGGTGATTACCCGCTTGTTCATATGAAGACTCCCGCTCTCTGCTCCAGATCTCCAGCTCCTTCGCCCCCCTGCTCTACTGATAGGATGACGTTGTTGGCAGGACCGGAAGAGGAGACACAGGTATGGCTGCAAAGGGAGGTTTGCCACCTCATCTTTTTAAGCCTGAACACATTAATTATACAGGTTCTGTGGCTGATTAAGATGGTAATCAAACTTACTTAGTGTATGCATCTGCCTTAAATTAGCCTCAGAACCCGTGCAATTAATATATGTTCGGATTTCAAGGGGTGTGGTGGCAACCCTAGCGGCGCCCGCGGTCTATGTTGGCCCTGTCTGGACCATGGACCCAGCTTACCTCCGACTGTGCAGCTCCGTCATTAACAGGCCACGGACCGGTACTGGTCCACCACCCGGGGGTTGGAGACACTTAGCCAGCTCTTGTCAGGGCATGCAGCCAGGTGTGCTCTATGGCCAGTCCTGGCCTGTTTGTATCACACATCACGCAACCAACAATGGGTTAACTTAGTCCACTCTCCTCCTCACATCCACTTTCTCTTTCCCTGAGACCATGCACAGAAAACAAACAGGTCCTGCATAGTGTAAAATCATTTTATTCATATAAAAACATTTTAAAGGGTAACTCCAATGTAATCAGGAAAAAAAAAAAAAAAATATATATATATATATATATATATATATATAAAAATATTTTATATATATATATATATATATATATATATATATATATATATATATATATATATATATATATATATATATATGAGAAATAAGTTGGTCCACACTATCCCAGAGACACATTCCTGTTAAAGGTACCTCATCCCCCAATAATTCTATAAATATTATATCCACGAATAGGAAAAAGGGAGGGGGGGGCCAGGGGATTTTTTAACGGTACATTAATTAAAGAGACAAAGATTTCTTAAAAAAGAATTCATAGCTTTAATGTTGGAAATATGTTAAAATTATTTTGGAGAAACCAAAATAGCAAAAATATAATAGCAAATACACATTTTATACAAAAAGTTACATGACACAAGATATAGGGGATCCTGAAATTGTTAGTTGCTGAGAATGATCATATATCCTCCCGACATGTTTCGCGTTTTTGCTTCTTCAGGGGAGTATGCAACTAACATGAACATAAACATAAAGAGAGGTTTAAGAATACAGAAAATACAATTATGCCATACAATTAGATACACATAAATTTCAGAACATTAGGTATGAAATTGGTCTCAATTTGCTCAGTCCAAATGCTTACCCTGATATAATCATTTCCTGCATCGCAACCCACAGGCCAACAGATGGTGAAATAGATGACAAGAATTAGGTGACAGGATCAAATGCTAAAAACAACCCAGCCTCATGCAGGGCATAGATGGAGGTAGACAAGCGCTACAAAGATCAAAAACAAAATCCAGAGATAAATACCAAGTATGACAAGTCCAGCACAGGTATTAAAAAATGTTAGTTTGTAACAAAGTGGGTAAGTAAATATCAATCCCTAAATTATAAAAGGGAATTGGGGCTGAGAAACATGCCTCCATAGTAGGATATGAGATGCTTATTATCAGAGGGATGGAACAATTGATTTTAATTAAGCCTAATTAGTATAAGGGTTGAAAGAAGTGGCTACTGGGGGTATACTACAAAAATACTGTTAAAGAGAGTAGAAGGAATAAGAATTATTTTTACCTGCAGTTAGAATCAGAGATGAAAGAGTTAATTCCATATGATGGTATTGGTGCAATACAAATGCAACAAGTTACAAAAAAGGAATCAATTGATTCATTATGATGTTTTATAAGTTGCAGAGTGCAGCGATATGCTGCCACTGCCAGGCTGAACCTACAAGTAAATAAAAAGAAGGATGACTAAATATAGGTATAGAAAGATGAGAGGCGGTATTATAACAGTATAAAATTCAGCTAAAGAAATATATTTACCAAGAGGAAAAGTTAGCGTGGCGGTAGTATCTGTGCTGAACCTGCGCTACAGATGAAATGACAGCGCTGCCTATTTATATCCCCCATCCATCGAGCCGGCGTCTGACGTCACCGGCTCGATGCGGACAGCCATAGGTGGAAGCAGTGAGCATGTGCAGAGCCTTTCAAGTCGGCATTTGAACTACCAACCCCATAATGCCTCAGTGCTGACACGAGGTTAATTTGGACAAATGCTGATGGAGATGGGGCTAAGCTGACTCTCCGCCCTTGAAGGGGGCGGGAAGACACAAGTCAGCATAGAGGGCAGAAGAAACGACGATTATCATGGCTTTTAACCCTAGAGGGGATTACATGCTCCCTGCCACCTCAAATCGGGCGCCGCCTGGGGATAATACCCAGCTGTGCCCTTGGGTGTCCATATGCCCTTGCATACTTGGAGCAAGGGAAGATAAAAAGCAGAGTATCAAGTCCAAATCAAAAAATATATGGCTTTGGATTGCGGTGCAGGGAAGGAGGGAGAAAGCAAAGCTCCTCAATGTGGGTGGGACTCATAGAGAGCAACAGAGATCCCAAGTGTGCAAACCATGAAACCCACCTTGGGCCAAGCAAAGCGAGACATTAGACGGTATATATTACCGGTACAGCGTTAATAATAATTGATAATGACATTAATTGATGTACAGAGATATTTTTTTGATATAACATAAATATAAAAAGAAAATAAAATAAAATAAAATATTTTGTTGAAAACAAAAAAACAAAAAGAAAAAGAAAAACCAATGACTTGGGGAGGGGGTAGGAGGAAAGGAAGGAAAAGGGAAAAAGATGAACAAAAAGGGGAAAAGGGGGATATCACCTCTCTCTCTTCATGCCAGGTTCCACGGGGGCTCACAGCTGAGGTAGGAGGGTTCATGAAACAAACAAACAGAGATTAGCTATAGAAAGGATCTGTAGCTTATATTTTCATTGAAACCAGGGTATTTAGTGGCTTTTAGAATAAAGATCCACTTAGCTTCAGTTTGTAAGAGAAGCTTGTCCACTGAGCCACCTCTTGAGTTTAGAGGTATATGGGCCAGGGCTGAGAAACGTATCCAGTTGGGGTCAAAGGCATGATAGGTGCCTATGTGCCTACTTATGGCTGTGGTGATTTTTTTATTAAGAATAGGTTTGATGTGGTCTTTTATGCGGATAGAAAATAGTCTTTTAGTTTTACCTACGTAAAATCCTCCACAACGGCATTGGGCCAAATATACAACGCCTGGAGTGGAGCATGTAACGTGAAATTTCGAAACAAAACGGTTGCCGTTTGGCAATCTGATCTTTTGAGAGTTATGTATATAGGGACACATGTCACATTGCCCGCATGCATAGGTACCTGGATATTTGGATTTAGTATCACCTGAGGAGTCCTGAAAGTGACTTCTAACTAAGCTGTCCTTGAGTGATTGAGGTCTCATATAGGTGATTGATGGTGCATCATTTATGTACTGATTAACAATAGGATCGGCTTTTAAAAGAGGCCAAAACTTATTGATTATAGCACGGAACGAATGATGTTGGTTAGAGTATTTGGTAATGATACGTACTTTGTTATCGAAATTTTTTTGTTTATTGGAGAAGAGAAGGGAAGTCCTATCTTTATTTTTTACTCTATTATATGATTTTTTCAGAGATACATGACTGTATCCACGTGCTCTGAGTCTATTGTATAAGTCATTGGCTGCAATCTTAAAGTCAGAGTCAGTACTGCAATTGCGTTTGGCCCTTAGATACTGGCTGTAGGGGATGCTCTTTAGGAGAGGTTTTGGGTGAAAGCTTGTCGCATGCAAGACCGTATTGCCAGCAGTAGGCTTTCTGTATAAGGCAGAATAAACATGTCCAGTGGCATCAATTTTAATAGTTAAGTCCAAAAATTCAATGGAGTTTTGGCTGTAATTCAACGTAAACTTTAAATTGAATGGATTCACAGAAAGTAAATTGAAAAAGAGCAACAAATCTGATTCTGATCCTGACCAAAAAAATAAAATATCATCAATGTACCTGTACCAGGCTGTGATGTTACTTAGAAAAGGGACGAGGTCTTCACGCGCGAAGGTATCTTTTTCCCACCCCCCCAGGTACAGGTTGGCATACGATGGGGCACATTTGGTCCCCATCGCAACCCCCTGCACCTGGAGGTAGTGGGATTGGTTAAATTGGAATACGTTGTGCTTTAAAATAAAATCCAATAGCTTCATAACAAATTCATTATAAGCGAAGAAATTTGAGCCTCTTTCTTGCAAATAGGAGCGTATTATTTGTAAACCTTTGGTATGTGGTATAGCATTATACAAACATTTCACGTCGCTTTCTCCCTCCTTCCCTGCACCGCAATCCAAAGCCATATATTTTTTGATTTGGACTTGATACTCTGCTTTTTATCTTCCCTTGCTCCAAGTATGCAAGGGCATATGGACACCCAAGGGCGCAGCTGGGTATTATCCCCAGGCGGCGCCCGATTTGAGGTGGCAGGGAGCATGTAATCCCCTCTAGGGTTAAAAGCCATGATAATCGTCGTTTCTTCTGCCCTCTATGCTGACTTGTGTCTTCCCGCCCCCTTCAAGGGCGGAGAGTCAGCTTAGCCCCATCTCCATCAGCATTTGTCCAAATTAACCTCGTGTCAGCACTGAGGCATTATGGGGTTGGTAGTTCAAATGCCGACTTGAAAGGCTCTGCACATGCTCACTGCTTCCACCTATGGCTGTCCGCATCGAGCCGGTGACGTCAGACGCCGGCTCGATGGATGGGGGATATAAATAGGCAGCGCTGTCATTTCATCTGTAGCGCAGGTTCAGCACAGATACTACCGCCACGCTAACTTTTCCTCTTGGTAAATATATTTCTTTAGCTGAATTTTATACTGTTATAATACCGCCTCTCATCTTTCTATACCTATATTTAGTCATCCTTCTTTTTATTTACTTGTAGGTTCAGCCTGGCAGTGGCAGCATATCGCTGCACTCTGCAACTTATAAAACATCATAATGAATCAATTGATTCCTTTTTTGTAACTTGTTGCATTTGTATTGCACCAATACCATCATATGGAATTAACTCTTTCATCTCTGATTCTAACTGCAGGTAAAAATAATTCTTATTCCTTCTACTCTCTTTAACAGTATTTTTGTAGTATACCCCCAGTAGCCACTTCTTTCAACCCTTATACTAATTAGGCTTAATTAAAATCAATTGTTCCATCCCTCTGATAATAAGCATCTCATATCCTACTATGGAGGCATGTTTCTCAGCCCCAATTCCCTTTTATAATTTAGGGATTGATATTTACTTACCCACTTTGTTACAAACTAACATTTTTTAATACCTGTGCTGGACTTGTCATACTTGGTATTTATCTCTGGATTTTGTTTTTGATCTTTGTAGCGCTTGTCTACCTCCATCTATGCCCTGCATGAGGCTGGGTTGTTTTTAGCATTTGATCCTGTCACCTAATTCTTGTCATCTATTTCACCATCTGTTGGCCTGTGGGTTGCGATGCAGGAAATGATTATATCAGGGTAAGCATTTGGACTGAGCAAATTGAGACCAATTTCATACCTAATGTTCTGAAATTTATGTGTATCTAATTGTATGGCATAATTGTATTTTCTGTATTCTTAAACCTCTCTTTATGTTTATGTTCATGTTAGTTGCATACTCCCCTGAAGAAGCAAAAACGCGAAACATGTCGGGAGGATATATGATCATTCTCAGCAACTAACAATTTCAGGATCCCCTATATCTTGTGTCATGTAACTTTTTGTATAAAATGTGTATTTGCTATTATATTTTTGCTATTTTGGTTTCTCCAAAATAATTTTAACATATTTCCAACATTAAAGCTATGAATTCTTTTTTAAGAAATCTTTGTCTCTTTAATTAATGTACCGTTAAAAAATCCCCTGGCCCCCCCCTCCCTTTTTCCTATTCGTGGATATAATATATATATATATTCTATCAAATATACATTTGATATACAAGTTATATTGTGATTGAATGTTATTAAAATTGACATTTCCTTTTCAATCTGCAGCGCTGTAAATTTCTGTAAAATGCAATCTAGCTATCTGGAGATGTGTACAGAGCGCCCCCTGAAATATAATTTCCTGCTTGTGTGATTGGCTCAATGATTTTCCCAGAAATCTGCACCAAGATACAAGTCAGATTTCAAGCTTCCCCTGCAACAAAAATGTCATTTTTGGTAAGATAATCCAAATAGAAAATTATGTCTAAAGGGATGCAGGCCCTACCACTTTCCTCATTAGAGCCCTGCAAGTGCAGCAACTGATTAATAATTACGAAACCACTCCCTTTAGATTCACTTTTCACATGGACCCAGACAAAACACAGAGGGATTTATTCAGAATAACAAAAGGTACGAATCTGCAACTCTTCAAAAAATGCACTTACGTTCGAATGCGGCTTGCCCCCGACACAAAGGTTCATATCGCATGTTTTCAGTAGTACAAAACAACAAGCTGCGAACAGACAGACTGTCCGTGCGGGATGACTTCACTCCAAAACTAACCCTGCCCTACATACTTTGCCCTTCCGGCGTCTTCCGTCCCTGTAGGTTCTCTCGCAGATAGGACCCGAGTGGAAAGGCCTGTCTCCTGCCAACACGCTACAGAGAAGTACACCTTTTCTATGGAAGCAGTGGTCTCTTTGCAGAGGTCCAACATACCTCCTGCTGAGTCAGACCTTGAGCTCTCCAATCAGCAGTGAGCACGAGCTTTGGCCTCACTCAGTAGAAGGTGTGTCAGACCTCTGCGGAGAGACCTCTGCTTCCTCAAATGCTGGCAGGGGACAGGTTGCAGTTGCTTTCTAAAGAAAACAAAGAGCAAGACATTGCACCCCTTTTGTTTTATTGCACCTGGAATGTGTTTAGCAGAGTCAAAATGATTTAGACTTGAGCAGGGCCACCGAACAAGCATTTCCAGTCAGACCCATACAAGTCTATGAGGGCTCACTGTGAAGATGCAGGAAAATTTCAGCAAAAGGATAAAAATACTAGAGATGGCAGTGGTAGGATTACGTAAGTAAGCATCTGGGGGGTAGTTTTGCTGAGAAGAGCTAGGAAGGATTGGTAAGTGGCCTGAAAGAACATTTACCATTTAAGCGCTCCAGGAAGTGTTGTACTTTTTCCCAACCCATCGCTGTCAATTGTTAGTCAGCTATAGGTTTTATATAGTACCAACAGTTTGTGCAGCGTTTACACCATTAGGTCAAACAGTACAGTTGTGGGGAATGAGCTGATGGAGAAAATAAAAGTACAGTTGTTAGATGGGGGCAGGATAGGCTTCTCTGAAGAGAAAAGTCTAAGAGGTATCGCCTAAAAGTAGGACAGAGTAGGAGATAGTCGGACAGATTGGGGTAGGGAATTCTAAAGGATGGGAGAGGCTCGGGGGAAATGTCCTGGCGGCGAGCATGGGATGAAGTGACAAGGGAATTAGTGAGCAGAAGGGGTTGGGAGGAACGAAGAGAACAATTTGGTTGGTATTTTTAGACTAGGTTAGTGATGTAGTGGCTTTATAGGTTGTTTAGAGTATTTCAAATTGAATTCATTGTGTTTGTGGCAGCCAATGGAGGGATTGGTAGAGATGGGTAGCAGACACTGAACGGTTTGTAAGGTGAATGAGTCTGGCAGCAGCGTTCATGATGGACTGAATAGGGGATAGCCTATTTAATGGCTAGTGAGGAGGGAGTTGCAGTAGTCGAAGCAAGAGATTACCAGGCAGTGAATTAGGAGCGTTGCAGTGTTGTTGGTTAGAAAGGGGCGTATTTTGGAGATGTTGTGGAGGTTGAGGCAGCAAGCTTTGGAAAGTGAGTGGATGTGGGGTCGAAAGGAGAGTTCAGAGTCCAGGATAACACCTAGCACCCTGGCATTTGGGATGGGATGATAGTTGAGCCATTAATCTTGACAGAGAAGTCAAAAGAAGGGACACTTGGTGGAGGAAACATTATGAACTTGGTACACCCCTCTTCCACTCTCTACAATTCTTCTGGGGGTGGAGAATGGTCATTCAGTGCTGCAGACTGTGCCCACCATGGACTGGTCCCTTCACTGCTTCAGCCAGGCCCCTGCTGATGGATAACCAATAGGAAGTGTCCATGCCACAAAGGCAGCGAAATGGGCATCCTAAGAAGGGTCGTAAATGCTCTGCTGTCTAGAAGATAGATATCTGGCCAGAGATTTGGGCGCATAAAAGTGGCGTTTACAATTTTTTAAATTGCTGCAGCAAAAAGTTGGAGGAAGGCGGGGGTATTGTTTATAGGGGTAGGGGATCCCTGGCTGGTGCACAGCTTTAATTTTACCATCATTAAAGGTATGAACCACACCCACTTATAGAACTACAATATTTAATGTGATAGTGGGCCTTTAAGGCCAGAGCATTAGCAAAGCTGTGCAGATCTTGTTTAAGCTGTACTGTTATCTTAGAGGGATTTGATTATCATTTCTGTGTGGCGGCAATGATGTGAGAGAAAACAGATGTGTTGGGTGGAGTGAACTTCTCTCATCCACGATACTCATAAAAAAACACATCTCTGATCCATCATTGCAGCTGCATCATTTTACTGACATCCCCTTACTGGTACTGTGCATTGTGTAATATTGGGGAGGTCTACAGGAAGCCAGGATGAGCGAATATATGTGGGGGATAAGGTGCGGAGTGAGTGTGTGTGCGTGCATACATGTGTTATGGAATTATGGCAAATGTCAAGATTGCATACATCTATATGATATTAGATGAGCCAGAATTCACTGAAAAATCTAATGTATGGAGCAAGACTGGCAAATTATCATTTCTGGGAGTTGATTTTAAAGTATAACTTCAGACAAAACAGCAGTGAAAAACCTGACATAAGTTCTAACCCTTTCTCACTCTACGAAAAGTAAAATTAAACAAAGTTTTGGCTGTACATTTAACTCCCACAAACAAGTAAATGTACAGTGGTTTTGCACATGTGGCCAAGACCCAGGCCTCTCCAGGCCTAATGGTTACCTCCAGAGTTAGGGATAGCTGACATCCTTCTGTGTAGTGTGGGTTATGAGGTATGGTGGGTGCAATGTAAGGTATATTCACGGAAGCCTGACACTTCTTGAATGCAAAGAGACTTATTTTCTCTTAAACAAAACTGTTGGAGAGAGCGTTAGAGCCAGGACACCCTTTAGTAGTTGCAATGTTAATTAGCAGACTGCAAGACTTCTATAGGTAGACAGCCATGAATGGAAAGGCACCCAGCCGGACACCACATCTGCATGTGTAGACACGCTGTCTCCTATGGCAACAATACTGGTACTACTTGAACTAAAATAAAAAATATGCAACATACATTTGCAAAATGTGACAATGAATCAAAGTGTTTGTTTACCAATGCCAGAAGTCGGCCGAGCAAAATAGGTGAATTGGAAACTCTGGTGCATGAGGAGAACTATGATCTAATTGGTATTGCTGAATCTTGGCTTCATTCTTCCCATGCCTGGGAAATTAATATTTATTTCGGAAAGACAGGGTAAAACGGAGGGTTGGTGGTGTTTCTCTCTATGTGAAATGTGATCTCAAAGCGAGTGTAAAAGAGGACTTAGTTGATGGAGAGTGTGATGAGTCTGAAGCATTATGGGTGGAGCTGTACATGGGTGTGCATACTCCAAAGGTTGTCATTGGAGTTTTGTTATAGACCTCCCAGTGTTAGTGAGGTGGTAGCTCCTTACACAGATGGAAAGGGCTGCAAGGGCTGGGGCAGTGATAATAATGGGGGATTTGAACTACCTGAAAATTAACTGGAGTAATTTACAAACCTATTACAAGACAATTTTATGGTCCAGTTTATTGAGGCCCCAATTAGGAATGACGCTCTCCTGGAAATGGTAATCTCAAACCATGCAGAGCTTATTGCCAATATTCATATAAAAGATCATCTGGGTAGCAATGTCCATAACATGATTTCATTTAATGTTGGCTGAAGTTCACACAAAAATTGAACCTCCGCTTTTCGGAAACCCTCCCCACCTCTGGTGTCGCATTTGGCACCTTTCAGGGGGGAAGGGGGGTGCAGATACCTGTCTAGGACAGGTATTTGCACCCACTTCCGGACATAGACTCCCATGGGAGTCCATGCCTCTTCCTGTCTTAGTGCGCTGTCTGCTGGGACACACACGGGTCCCAGAGACAGCGCGGACCATTCCCATTGCGCTTTGTGGCTCATGCATGCGCAGTAGGGAACCGAGAGGTGAAGCCACAACGCTTCACTTCCTGATTCCCTCACCGAGAATGGCGCTCCCTCGCAGCCGAGAGCCGAGCGATTGCTCGGCCGTGGCTGCTGACATCGCTGGACTCCAGGAAAGGTAAGTGCCCATTTATTAAAAGTCAGCAGCTGCAGTATTTGTAGCTGCTGACTTAAAAAAAAAATTCACCGGACTCCCTCTTTAAGAGAGCAAATATTCCAAGGATGAGGGCTGCTCTCCAGGACTTAGACTGGGGGAGTGTATTGGCATCAATGGACACAGAACAGAAATTGGAATTCTTCAACGTGACTGTATGTAGACTCACTGCAAAGTATAATCCCATGGGAAATACGTTTAAAAGGCTAAAAATAAAACCTATGTGGATCACGGCCAAAGTTAAAATGGTTTTAAATAATAAAAAATATAAAAATGAAGGACAACTATCAATGTTTAAATGTTACAAAGAATATAACAGAATATGTAAAAAGGAAATCAAGGATACAAAAATTCAAAACGAACGACAGATTGCAAAAGATAGCAAGCAGAACAGAATAGTCGGGTACACGCCAATAGGTCAGGGTCACAGGCAAGCAGGGATGGTCAGAACACGCCAAGGTCGGTAACGGAAATCAGTAGCAGAGCACACGACAGGAAACAGGAAGCTAATACACAAAGGAATACACAATGGTTGATCAGCACTGAGCCCTGCAGTGCACAGGTTTATATAGGCTCCCTGATAGGGCCTGGGGTGGAGCCATGCTTAGAGGAGAGGTTATAAAAACCACCAGGTGGAAGTAGCTGGCTTCTTAGTCTGAAGACATGAGGGAAGGTAAGCAAACACAGGAAGATCACTGCATAACCATGACAGTACCCTCCCTCTTACGAGGCCTCCCCCTTCCCTGCCTGGGTCCAGGCTTAAAGGGAAACTCCAGATGGAACCTCCTTAACAGACAGGGAGCAAAGACCTCAGATGCAGTGATCCAAGACCTCTCCTCAGGACCCAACCCTTTCCAAAGTACGAGGTATTGAAGAATGCCTTTACGGAGCCGGGAATCCAAAACTTGACTAACCTCGTATTTTAGATTATCCTCAGAAACCAAAGCAGAGGTAGGGAGAGGACGAGAGGACTTGAGGACTAAAGGCTTTTTAGGAATGGGTAAGGGCATGAGAAGATCAGGAGTCTGAGCAGGGACCCCCTCACCCTTAAAGTTGAGTTGGGCATCCATCACAGGACCACCAAACTGGGCAGAGGTCAGTGGATCCCTGAGGTCAGGTTGGTTAGAGGGTGACATGTCGCAATATTTAAGCTGGATAGCAGAAACACAAACAGAACCCTGAGAAAAAGATTGAAAACCCCTCTTGGCCGAATGAGGTATTCTATCCAAAGGATGGATTGAGCCTCTTAAATGGGTTTGAACGGACATAGTAGTAGTAGGGTGAGACTGGGTCACAGAAGGTCCTGAACAAGAAGCAGGAAGCTCATAGGGCATGGGCTGGACTGGCATAAGTGGTGTGGAGGCCGACTGATTAGTATTGTCAGATGTAGCGACCATCTCAATTGCATCACAAGGCATAGCGACTCTGGAACTTGCAGACAAGTTAGCCTGGCTGTGCGTCCAAGGGAGATTAGGGACAGGCAGAGGTAAATGGTTATGCGAACTGGAGCGAATGATCGACTCAGGTTCATAGGTGGGCTCCTCATCCAGAGTATCACATGACCCAGAGAGTGCACCAGTCCGACTATTGCAGGACGCGTCCCAGAGATCGCCATATACAGCAGGAAAAGCAGAAGATACTGGGGTGGTGGTAACGGGAAGTCTCTCCTTTGGGGTACCCTTGAGTAGACAGGAAGAGGAACAGGAGGAACCCCAAGCCAGGATCCGTCCAGCAGACCAGTCAACGTGTGGAGAATGGAGCCGAAACCAAGGAAGACCTAATATGATAGGAGATGAAGCCTTAGGTAAGACAAGGAAGGATATCCACTCCTGGTGGAGTGTCCCTACTGACATCTTAACAGGAATAGTCTGGAAGCGGATAGGACCCCCTGGGAGAACCGTGCCATCAATCGCCAAGACCACCAATGGTGTTGTAAGGGGCAAAAGGGTAAGTCTCATGGAGGATGCAGTTTCCCAATCCATGAAATTGGCAGCGGCTCCGGAATCAAGATGTGCTGAGACCGAACGAGAGGAAGCACCGACATGAAGCAACACAGAAAGGAGAAGACGAGACGGTGAAGGTGATATTTCAGGGTCTAATACTCCACCTTCCAGATGTATTAGCCCTGAGCGTTTTTCCGGACGAAGAGAACAAGTGTCACGGAAATGACCTTTAGCCCCACAATAGAGGCATAGGCCCAGAGTTCTGCGCCTAGCGCGTTCTTCGGGAGATAACTTAGTCCAGCCCAACTGCATAGGTTCCTCGGTAGGCAGGGGGTGCTCCTCGAATCGAGGAGAAGGGACTGGGGACTCAGGATGCCTAAAGAACGGGGAGTGCTGGCGTCTTTTTTCCAGGGCCCTCTCCTGAAAGCGAATATCGATCTGGTTACACAAGGTGATGACACTGTCCAGATCAGCAGGAAGGGATCTTCCTGCTAATTCATCCTTCACTCTATCAGAGAGGCCATGTAAAAAGGTTGCAACTAGGGCCTCATTATTCCAGCTCAATTCAGCTGAGAGGATACGGAACTGAAGAGCATACTGTCCCACAGAAGCGGCCTCTTGACGGAGACTTAAAAGAGCGCTAGCCGCTGAGGAGACACGACCTGGTTCCTCGAAGATATTCCGAAAAAGTTTCAAGAAATCAGACAGGCTAGAAACCACTGGATCATTCAGTTCCCACAGAGGGGCGGCCCAAGCCAACGCCTCGCCGGACAGGAGGGATATGATATATGCGACTTTTGCCCGATCGGACAGGAAGTTTTGGGGCTGAAGTTCAAAATGAATTGTGCATTGGCTGAGGAAGCCCCTGCAGGCCTTGGAGTCCCCAGAGAAACGGGACGGAGCTGGCAGTACTAATGAATGCGTGGATGCGACTGGTGCGATAGGTGCAGTCGCAGATAGTGGTTGAGGTTGTTGAACTGGGGGTCCTAATGAGGCCTGAACCTGTTCAAAACGGGATGCCAAATCCTGAAGGAATTGCATCACCTGCGTCTGATGCGATTCTTGGGTCTCAAGTCGCCGAACTAAGCACTGCAATAAATCATCTGCAGGAAGCGGCACGTCAGCTGGGTCCATGGCTGATCAAACTGTCAGGTCACCTTGAGGCGAGGTGACAGGTGCACACCGTAGGGATGCGGAGTGCACCGCGAGGTTGTGGACCCTATGGCTGACTGCTGCAGACGGGGACAGATCCCACTGGGGATAGAGCGTGAGATTCCCTGGGGCGCGGAGTCTAAGAGCCAGCTGGTGTTCACCAGAGCTTCGAGTGGTGAAGATGGTCTTGGCTGCAACTGGCTCCAGGTCGCGACCCCCAGGGTCCCCCAGCTCACACCCACAGTAGGCAACAGGAGGATAGGGATGGTGAGGGACAAAGCCAAGGTCGGGGCCACAAGCAGAACAGAATAGTCGGGTACACGCCATTAGGTCAGGGTCACAGGCAAGCAGGGATGGTCAGAACACGCCAAGGTCGGTAACAGAAATCAGTAGCAGAGCACACGACAGGAAACAGGAAGCTAATACACAAAGGAATACACAATGGTTGATCAGCACTGAGCCCTGCAGTGCACAGGTTTATATAGGCTCCCTGATAGGGCCTGGGGTGGAGCCATGCTTAGAGGAGAGGTTATAAAAACCACCAGGTGGAAGTAGCTGGCTTCTTAGTCTGAAGACATGAGGGAAGGTAAGCAAACACAGGAAGATCACTGCATAACCATGACACTAGCAGCCTGCCAGGATTTGTCTGTGTTGTGAAATTTGAAAAATAACTTCTTCACAGTACTTATAGATACAGGAATAAATGGGAGGCTTGTTTTTCTGGTACAATAATTTTTATTGTAATAAGTATAACACCTTGACAAATGTTCACTTGTGCAGGGGTATAGTGCAATGAGTACAAAAATTAAGTAACTTTTATAGGTATTAGCCGTCTACCGGGCGACCGAATGGGATAACCCAAAGGTTCATATAAATCTCCAGAGCATAAGGGCCGACTAATTAGGGCCCTAGATGCAGATGCACTGGATAACAGTGGAGGGTATTGCATGTACTGGTCAAATGGATACCCAGGCACAGATCAGGGTGAACATTCAGTAGGGAGATACAGAAAAATTTGTGATATAGCAACGATAACCGATTGTCAAAAAGAGGTAGCCCTAAATCCAAGGAACTGGAGACCAAGGGCGGCCAATATTAGCGAATCAATATTCGCCATCAGTTTACGGCATCTCGTCCTGACCAATCAGGACAGGAGGCTAAACACAGAAGCCCTGGGTATCCGTGACCGCTGGTGGGCTCTGTTTGCGGACCTGGAGGGGTTTGTTCATGCCCAAAATTTTTTAGCACCAGCCGCCACTGGATACCTTCCTTCACACTAAGTCCTCTTAACCTAACCATGAAACTGTGGTATCCAATAAAGAGTAGACAGTGATATCTAATCTTCCTTCCAAATGGAGCCCTAATTGGTGACCCCCTACCACCATGTATCCCCCATTACATTTTGAAAAAGGTAATAGATACTTACCTTGGACCCAAGCTAATGGAATCCTGAGGTAACTAAGGATCCTGAGTATCTCCCAGAAGGTGTTCTCGCATTGCTGTCCAGTTCCAATTTCAATTAAATGCACCTTTAGTGGAGTGCCTCATTCTCCATTTTCTTCTAAAAGTCAAGATTTGCATAGGAATGTTGCTGGCTTTTAAGAGCCAAAGAGAGGAAGAAATCAAAAGCTTTACCTATAAACTATGAAAATCTATTTCTGTGTGCCTAGATTTACATCATAGTTTGTTTTTTGGGTACTGGAGACTACTTTGTACCGTAGAGTAACTTTTTATGTCATGCAAACTATGTAATCAGTCTTTACTTTTTTCTTTTGAAATAATTTTTGATATATCTTTTTAAATGATAATTTTATGTCTGAATGATCGAATGATTTTATGTATATAGAATAAATATATTCTTTAATTTACTTATGCGTGGTTGTTGCCTACAAAATCCCAACAAAGGAGGATTTTCTTTTCTTGCTATACAATAGGGATATGGCAACAACACACTTATCTGACATGGTGAAATCCCCTCTTTTGCTATAGTTTGATAGAAGGTTTATATGTGATCACCACCAATTAATGTTACAACTACCTTCTAGAATAATTTGCTAAGTATAGTATACTGCATTTTCAGTCTGTTTAGTTTGTTTATGCCAATAAATAACACATGGCCAATAATGCGAACATTAGAATGCCATTAAATCACATAAAAAAGCTATAGAAAACAAATGTGACAAATGGAGTGTATAGGGCATGTCAGCACAGTTACTGTTTAACATGTAATAAAAGTTTACTCATGTCCCGGGGTTATTACTACTAAATAGAGTCTGCTTTCTATTTCCTTCGTTGTAGTGTACAAGCAAAGCAGCCTTTAAAGATAGCCAGTCACTGATGAGCTTATGCAAAAATATTATGAATATTCATTGAAAATTGATTATAATTGTTCAGGGCTACTTAGGGAAGAGTAATATTTATCCTCATATTATATTTTACCTAATTTATCTGAGCCTAACACCATAGCTTGAGTGGTTATATTAGACATATGCGGCTTTGATACTGATAGTATCACGTACCTTCTAGTAGCGAGCCCGGATTGCGGAGAGAGGCCTCCTTTACGACTCCCACTACCGGTTTCCTGGCAATGTAACAGGGAACACAGGAGTAAGGAGGGGTACAGGTGCCTGGCAGGATCAACAGATGGGTAGGATGGGTAGGCGAGGTTCAGTGGAGCAGGTAATCACAGTGAAGGGATCAGCAGGTAGTTTATAGCAGATACACAGTTCAAAGGAGCAGGTAACTTGGCAATAAGCAGTGCAGGAAAGCAGGCCACTTGTAGCAGGTGAACAGTGTAATATACACAAGTGCTTGCAGCAGATAAACAGTCAATATAAGCAGGCACTAGGAGCAGATGGACAGTGCAATACTAGCAGGTTACTTGTAGCAGATGACACAGTTCAGTATAAGCAGGTGACTTGCAGCAGATAGGTAGTTCAATAAGAGCAGGCACTTATAGCAGATGAACAGTTCAATACTAACAGATTACTTGTAGCAGATGACACAGTTCAGTATAAGCAGGTGACTTGCAGTAGATAGGTAGTTCAATATGAGCAGGCACTTATAGCAGATTCACAGTTCAGTATAAGCAGGTTACCCTTTTAGCAGACGGATGGTCAGAGCAAGCCGGATCGGATACCAGACAGGAACGAAGTACAAGGGAACAGGCAGGAGAATAGTCACAACAAGCCGAGGTCGGGTGCAGGCGGATAGCAGATAGGTCACAGGCAGGCCGGGTCAAAACAGGAACAAACGATACGGATCAGGTCTCACAGATATAACGCTGTAGAGCAGACAGCAAAGACTGTTGGCAAGAGGCTGGTTTAAATAGGCCGTTTGGCGCCAATACGGACGCACGCACGCGACCGTGCGCGTGCCCGTGCACGCGCACCTGTGTACGAATGTAAGGGCGTTCGTACGATCGTGCGTACCCGCGACGATCGTACATCAGAAGACCTGGAGGACAATCTCTTCGTGAGATTTTCATGACAGATAGGCATTGTCAGGAGTGGGGAAACAGTTACTAAAACTGGAGAGTACAAAACCTGGTACAGTTGTGCATGGTAGCCTATCAGAGTCTAACTTCAGCTTGTTCAATTACGTTTTGACAAATAAAAACTGGAAAACTTGGTGAAAGTACAAATTATTCCATATGTACAAGTGCATCTCAAAAAAAAAAATGAATTTCATAAAAAAAATTATTTATTTCATTAATTTAATTCAAAAAGTGAAACTCATATTTTATATAGATGCATTACACACAGAATGATATATTTCAAGCATGTCTTTCTTTTAATTTTGATGATTATGGCTTAAAGCTAGTGAAAACCCAAAATTTCGTATCTCAGAAAGTTAGAATATTACATAAAACAAATAGAAAAAAAGGATTTTTAATAAAGAAATGTTGGCTTACTAAAAATAATATCCATGTACAGTATAGTATGCACTCAATACTTGGTTGGGTCTCCTTTTGCATGAATTACTGCATCAATGCGGCCTGGCATGGCGGTGATCAGCCTGCAGCACTGCTGAGGTTTTATGGAAGCCCAGGTTTCTTTGATAGTGGCCTTCAGCTCGTTCGCATTGTTGGGTCTGGTGTCTCTCATCTTCCTCTTGACAATAACCCACAGATTCGCTATAGGGTTTAGGTCAGGCGAGTTTGCTGCTCAGTCAAGTACAGTGATACCATGATCATTAAACCAGGTATTGGTACTTTTGGCAGTTTGGGCAGATGCCAAGTCCTGCTGGAAAATGAAATCAGAATCTCCTTAAAGCGCTCTAGAATTTCCAAGTAGAGGGCTGCGATGACTTTGGACTTGATAGAACACAGTGGACAAACACCAACAGAGGACAAGGCTCCCCAAATCATCACTGACTGTGGAAACTTCACACTGGACCTCATGCAACTTTTTCTCCTTAGCCGAGGTAAGATGCTTCTGATGTTGTCTCTGGTTCAGGAGTGACTTAACACAAGGAATGAGACAGTTGTAGCCTATGTCCTGGATACGTCTGTGTGTGGTAGCTCTTGACACACTGACACCATCCGTAGTCCACTCCTTGTGAATTCCCCCCAAATTCTTGAGTGGCATTTGCTTCACAATCCTCTCAAGGCTGCGGTTATCCCTGTTACTTGTGCACCTTTTTCTACCACACTTTTTCAATTAATATGCTTGGATACAGCACTCTCTGAACAGTCAGCTTCTTTAGCAATGACATCTTGTGACTTACCCTCTCTGTGGAGGGTGTCAGTGACTGTCTTCTGGACAACTGTCAAGTCAGCAATCTTCCCCATGATTGTGTAACCTACTGAACCAAGCAGCATTTGGCAACAGGCACACAAGTTGGTCAATTTTGCACGACACTCATCAGAGGGCACACTAAGGGAAATATGGATAGTCCCACATGACTTGAGGTGGATTGTTCCCCAATACTATGCAGCCATATATTAAAGCCCATTACAGTCAATATCATTGGACTCCCCGGATTCTATGTATTATCTCGCCTTTGGTCTCTTGTTACCTTGCCTGTCGTCACTTGGCTAAATACTATGTTTACAATTCAGACTACTGCTTCATTTTACTGCTAGTTCTGTTCGTCTGTCCGCTCCGGGTGTGCGCCTATGCCTGTCCTAGGTGTTATGGTTGGCCCACTGACTATTTGATCTAACTGGTTAACATTGATCCATTTGGTATCTGGATCCTGAAGATGCCATCTTTCTTTGTGAAACGTTGACCATATAGATTAATATCGATTAATTTGCTCAAACCTTGTATATCTTACAAACACTTACTATGTCTTATTATGTGTATTGTCTAATCCCCCTTTTGTTGTGGGAAGAGGACACTATATTTGTTGGTGATTTCAAATTGTATAAAAAAACTTTGTAAAATATTTTTTAAATATGTCTCCACTTTATGGCTGTTATAGTCTGCCTTTGTAGGGTTCAGTTTTTTTACCCCGGTATTTGTGTTGAAACCGACACTTATCCACCAGAAGCCTGTGTGATGGGGTGACAATGCAGGGGAACAAAGCGTTGTCACCCTATACCAGGAAGGGCCCAAACAAACACCTTCATGGCAGCAGGTATTGTTTTAATTAAAGCTGTAGGTTTAAAAATATCAAAGTGATTTTTGAAATGACATTTTAATGCATATAAGAGACATTAAGTATATGTGAACCCTCACCTTGTAAAACCACCCATTTAACCACTTGACCTTTAAAAGTTTTACCCCCCTTCATGACCAGGCCATTTTTTTTGCATACGGCACTGCCTTACATTAAGTGACAATTGCATGATCGTGCGACACTGTACCCAAATAAATAATTTATGTCCTACAAATAGTGCTTTCTTTTGTTGGTATTTGATCACATCTGCATTTTTCATTTTTTGCGCTAAAAAAAAGAGAAAATTTCGAATATGTTTTTAATAAATAAACAATACATTTTACTTTCTGCTATAAAGCATATCCAATAAAAAAAAATGATAAAACAAATCTCTTTATAAATTTAGGTCAATATGTATTCTGCTACACATTTTTGGAAAAAAAAAATTCCCAATAAGCGAATATTGATTGGTTTGCGCAAAAGTTATAGCGTTTACAAACTATGAGATATTTTATTCATTTTTTACTAGTAATGGCCATGATCATCAACTTATAGCGGGACTGCTATATTGCTGCAGGCATTCTGACATTAACACTTTTGAAACTTTCTTTGGGAACCAGTGACACTAATAGTGATGATCAGTGCTAAACATATGGGAAGGGGTTAAACATCTAAGGTGACCAAAGGGTAAAATGCGTGCCTACAAAAAAGACAAAATGGAAGGTGTGCATACCTAATGCATTACCAATGACATTTAATGAATGATAAAATCCATAAAAAGTGCTGAATCATATCATGGGGTATGATTCAGTACATGTCTCTACACTATGTGATTTTTATGGCTCATTAAGAGTTGCTTTTTGTGAGTACCCACTTTTTATGGATTTTATCATTCATTAAATGTCATTGGTAATGCAATAGGTGTGCGCGTCTTCTATTTTGTCTTTTTGGTATTTTCGGATCACCCAATCTGAGGAAGGCAGCATCCACCCAGTCTTGGGATACTGATGTCCCTGTTGCCCTTCACATTAGAAGACCCCATAGCACTGTAAGTGACTGTTTTTTTTGTTTATTAAATGTGTGCCTAGCCAGTGTTTATGTGTACTGTGTGAGGTCCTTTTACTAAGGGAAGTAATCAATTTCATTACCTGCTTTGCAGGGAAAGTAAATCCATTATTTTCCCGCTGACAGGACAAAGCTCTGCCTTGTTTACATAGGCAGAGCCCTGTCCTGTGTGTGGTCTGGATGATTGGCGGGTGCCAGTAGTAATCATTTATTTTAATAGTTTATATTCCATTGTTCTTCCTATAGGCTTTTGCCAACCCTGAGGATGCCATGAGACATGGAGGGCTTGAGTTCTACCGTGAAGACCCTGACGTTGAACGCTATAGAAGGTGAGCTCCTATGGCATCGGGTACCAAACTCAGTTTTCATCTAGAAGTGTTTCATCCTATTGTAGCACTAACTCCCGAAGGAGCTGCTGGTTTGATTGGGCTTACCGTTACCTTCTTCTCCTCGATTTGTGTGTAGGGGTTTCCCGTGGTAGATGCCCCAGTAGCTTTAGAGACTGACGACAGAGGGACAAAGGAATTTTTATTTCCAAAAAAAAATGTAGACAACGAACAATCTCTTAAAATAGGATCAGAGGGTTAGGAAGGAAGTTCAGGTACTCTTAGTGTCAAAGTCAATAATAAAGAACTTGCTTACTTTGACTAAATCCAGAGAATAGCCATTCACAACTGAATGTTCACTCAAGTTGGATAGTCCCTCTCTCACAAGGCCTAGCAGCCTCAGGAACAAGTCTCTGCCACAGACGTTGTAGACCATTCAGGAAACTAAACTTGTGGAACACTCGTGTGATACCTGGATCTTTCAGCCAGCTTGGCGATACCCACGAGACAGGATTCACTTAGATACTTCAGCCTCACCAGGCTCTTTCTAAGAAACCAACCCGTACGTGGCCTTCTTCTGAACAGTCCTCCCCTGGATAGTTATGAAGTTACTGGGCCTCTCCAACTACCGGAGACAGCACCGGACCACCTCGGAATCCTTCTTTAGTTTCCTTGCCTCGGGCTAGCCAATCCCGAGACAATAAGTCGGGTGGATCCGCACCCCAGGCCATAGCCTTCCTGGGGGCTGGTCAGGAGGACCAGGACCATGGAGTCAGAATATACTTCTGGACCGGAACCCCGAACCACGTGACATCCGCATCTTAAGTACCCTCTCCCAGAAAGCATAGCAGGAGTGACACTCCAACTGGGCGGGCTCCGAGAGAAAGTAACCTTAAAGCACCCAACCAAACTGTGGTTCCATGCCTGCCAGAAGAGACAGTGCCCCTTGTGGCCAGGCTGAACATCCTATAGTCCAGTCAGACTGATGCTGATGTCCAAATTTAGAACAATTGTGCCCAAGCTAAACTGCAGTTCAGGTGTAAGCTTAACTTTCAAAAACTCAGGAGCCGGCGCTACACTATTATTTGTGAAGCAAAGAGCCTGATGTATCAACATAAAGGCACTAAGCCCTAGAACCTATTCAGCCGCTAATCCAATTCAGACTTTCAGAGAAGAATCTAATTGGAGGGGAGGAAGCAGCTCCAGTTCCTAAAGTATAAGTAAAGGCAAAATTTTTTTCCCTTAATTTGCTGGGATTTCCTCTCACTTCCTGTTTGGCTATGGGACAAGAAGTGAAGGGAAATCTCCAAAATGGGACACAGATAGCGAAAAAATAAATAAAGATGGGGGTTATATCCCTCCCTTGCTCCATCCATAATGAAAAAAAAAGTTTTGCCTATAGTCCTATTTTAATAATGTAAAAAAAAAAAAAAAAAGAAGAAGAACGAGTGATGAAATCATGGGATGTCATGTAATACACTTCAGGGAACCCTGGAAGTGCAATTACTTCACTGGAAGCATGTGGGTAATGAGGTTTCTCCTTTTATTATGAAAGATAAATGCTGAACACTTAGCTTTTCATCCTATTGAAAAGTAGAAATATATATAAAAAGGAGAGAGCAGATGTACCAGCCATTGGGGTGTATTTAAAAAAAAAAAAAAATTACAGAGCTATAATCCTTTAAACCAGGGGTGCCCAACCAGTGGCCCGGGGGCCATATGTGGCCCGCGGAGATCTCTGATGTGGTCCGCGACCTCCTGCTCTGGGACAGAATGGAAAGAATACTGTTATTAAAGGTCAGTTTATTACTAAAATCACAGTGTGAATATGGGCATATCTGTTCTGCAGTGGTGACTGGGCTGCTTTCAAACTGATCCGCAAGTGCAGAGCAGTTTACCTGCAGGTTACCTGCACTGAGCCATAGACTTCTATTATTACCTGCGAGTTTGGTGAGCTTTCTGAAAGTGCACCAAACCTGCAGAATATAATAGAAGTCTATTGCAAACTACAGGAAAGCCAAAGGTAAACTGAGTTGCACACGTGGTGTGGGTAAACCGCAGCGCATCAGTGTGAAGGCAGCCTTGGACCGT
Organism: Lithobates pipiens; assembly: GCF_037356315.1. Taxonomy (NCBI): domain Eukaryota; kingdom Metazoa; phylum Chordata; class Amphibia; order Anura; family Ranidae; genus Lithobates; species Lithobates pipiens. The sequence continues at coordinate 148,447,346 of NW_027507685.1, forward strand.
TTTCACTTGGTCAGTCCGACCAATTGGACTCTCCATTCACCTCTAAGTAGTGGCAGACATAAACTGACTTGTGTTCTACCTCCAATACGATCCACCAAAAAGTATCGTGGGCTGCGTCTGTGTCCGCTCTGCAAATGCAGAGCGGACACGGATATGCCATCCACCTGCTCCACTCATTGTGGCCCGTGACCGCTCTTCAAAAGGTTGGGCACCCCTGCTTTAAACCTTCATGTGCATTTGTTCTATGGGAATAATGCCAAAAAATTCATGTTATTAGGCTATTTTCCCTCCATGTCAAATGCAGTGACTCAGGAAAATACCACATTATGGCCACTAGATGGCGATGATGATCATTGTAAATATGTATTTATTTTCCATAATCTTCAGCTCCATCTAGAGGCTATAATACAGTATTTGCCTGATTCATTCTATTTTGAATCAAGACACACATCAGACACAACAGCCTAATAACATTCAATTTTGACCCTATTTGCTCAGAACAAATGTACATGTGATTTCACAAGATGACTAACTCTGCAAATTTTTATAAATGTAATGCTCATTCAGATTCTATCCATCATTAGGGACAGAATACATATTTTCTTCCCCATCACTAAACTCCATATAGCACTAAACGCTGTATTTTGTACTGAAATCCCTTTCTCCTCATCATGTTCTAGATTTTTTATTAGCAAAAAAAAAGTTTTATTGAGCTCATGAATGAAACAAATTGCATACAGTGTACAATAAGGCCACTATGAAAAAACTCAAAAGCATATTGCCATTATCCAGTAGCAGTCAGGAGTAATACCCAGTATATGTATAAAAAAATAAATAAAAAAATAATGCAGAGGCATCATTATTTTAAGATTATTTTATGGCATGTGAACAATCAGCATTCAGTTTAATCTGTATGATGGGGTTAGCAGCTTCCTAAGGCAAAGAGGTCTACAAGGAGATGGGATAGTAGAGAGAAAGGGGCGAGAAAGAGGGAGTGGAAGTAGGGCAATAGGGGGACAAAGCAAGAGGGGCAATATCAAGAGGGAAGAGTAAAAAAACAGCAGAACACTGAGCTTCCCAGTGAAAGGCTGTGTAGGATCGGGGGGGGGGGGGGGGGGGGTTCAGCACTATTCTGATCATTGAAGCAGAGCAGGCTGTGTTGCCAGCACAGCTAGGTAACTGAACAGGTGTGTTCTCCTGCTTAGTATGGTCAGTTTTTAATAGGAAAGCACTGGCAAGAACACCATTAATTTCACATAATGGAAGTAATACAAAGAAAACAGAACACTTTCTCATACAAGTACATGGTATAGCAGGAAGGCAGGAATATGAAATGTTGGGTTTACATATTCTTTAATGATTAGAAGTATTGATCCAAGCATTCCAAATCTCCACATTTTTGGGACAATTTCAACTTTCATAACTTAGTCTGTACATAGGCAGAACATTATTATTGCGGTATGCCAGGCAGTCAAGGTAGGTGTTTTGGGTGGCTTACAGTTAAAGGAGAGTCCTAGCCTGAGCTCGTTGGCTGTATGTCTCCTATGGATCACAGGAGTGCAGTTTGTTTTGTGACCCGTTTCCAGCAGACAGCGGGCTGAAGTCACGGATGTCAGTCCAGGCACCGCATCATTGCGACAATAAAGTCTGGATCCGCCAGGTGCCTGGACTGACACACGGCTCAGGCTCTCAGTGAGTCACTGAGAGACTGAGCCGGCCTCCCCCTACACAGCTCAGCACCATTCTTAAGAGAAGTAAACCATAGCAACCAATCACAATTCATTGTTAATTGGTTTGACTTCATCAGAGTGTTTCTTTATATTTGCTTTCTTTATTATGATCATAAATGAAAAAGATTTTTTTTTACATAAATATGAAAACTTGCATACAAATATGTACTATTCTTTTATTCAGTAAGCAGATTGGAGCTCCAATGTTTTATTTCACTGGTCTTCTAACCACCTGCTGTAAAATGCCTGTTTTTCACAGAGCTCAATAGCTCATGCTGAAATTTACTTACACAAGCAATTCTAGGCCATGGCACCTTGGGTATGAGTCTCCAGCCAGTGACCCAGGTCTCGGACTTCAGCTTTTACTCCTAAGAAGAGTAACACTGCTGTTCATCAGTACAGGGGATTGTAGGGCAGACAGTGTATTAAAAGTTGTTTTGGGTTTTGCCTTAGTTTAAATACCAGGAAGGTAGTCTGCTTCTCTACCTAGGGGTGGGCAATACACAAGGTATGTTGAGAGAATGTTTTTTAGCAGACATGGCAAAAAAAGCCAGTCTGCCCCCTCCATGGGCTGTGAACTACTTCAGTAGCATAGATTGTAGCTCCTGTCCTACTTGTCCCGCCTTCTGCTGAAGCACCCAATGCAAACCACCTCTTCTGCCTACTCCTCAGACTGGGCCCTAACTCACTGTACTAAGGGAGAGGAATCTCAGGCCGGCCCTGACTCATTGTACTGAAGGAGGGGAAAGGACATTGACAGATAAAATAAGAGTGATGAAAGAAAGGAAAATTCATGAGAGTAAATATATACAAACACAAGAAATCCTGAAACAAGTTGTGTAGTATGTGTGTTTATTCAATTCTGAGAACACAGTGTACAAGCAGCATCATACAAAAAAACCTTGTGTTTTATACAAATAATTCTTGCTTATAAAGGTCTTTAGTTATACATAAAGGTTTTCCACCGTGACTGCAAACAGGTAAGCTTCATAATTGCACCCTGAATTTTTGAAGGACTCTACCAATGCCCTATATGACATTTAGATATACCCGAAAAGTGGTTTATTCCTTATACAATTCTAAGAGTTTGGTAAGGCTAACCATACATCAAGATAAGCCATGGTGCTCTAGAAATCCTTTGTCCTTTATGAAATAATTATGTGTGTATACTATATACAGTAAAAACAGATGTGTCCTGTAGTAACATAGAGATCCGAGGAAGGCTGCCCGGAGAAGATATGCATTTGATACTCCCAAAAGTGAAAAAGACACTGATAGAGGCTGCAGCGCTGGAACAGAGCAGTGGTAGAGGACATGGCATGCCAGAGAGGTGAGTTTAAGTGCTCCTCTCTTGCAGAAAGCCTTATTTTAGTATGTTTTGCTAACCAGACAGGTTCCTTTTAAATTACATGTTCCATTCATTCTGAAAACAACACAAGTGTTTTACCTGTTTACTGTGCACAGGCCCTATCATTGATAGGTTTACCATAGATAAAAATGTAACCTCTACTGTGCATGCGCAGAACATCTAGGAGGCTTTTTTGCAAAGAAGCTGTGCAGCACCCAGTGGCCCCACATCAATGATCTACAAACACAATTTATTTTTGTGACATTTTAAACACATCATGAAAATGTTACTCTCTCAAGGAAGGTTCCATTTAAAAGAAAATGAACACTTGACAGGTGGCAAGTTTGCCTGTGCTTACCACAGTAGGACATCACTAACAGGAATGTTGCACTCTCCTAGTTAGGCTGCTAGGTAAATTTAGTTTTTCACTCTTTTTGTAGTCAGGGGAGCAATGTTTGTTTGGTCTGCTCTGTTCAGGGCTTAAAAGGCTGGGAGTTTGATTTCTTCCCTCTGCCCCTAGAAGATTTTGGAGCTTAGGGAGGAAGAATTCAAATAACGAGCCTAAATATTGAGCAGGGACTAACTGATCCCTGAGGAGGCATGCCCAGATGGTGGCTGTTGATGCTGTTAAATAGTCTGGAGCCTTGAGGAGATTGTCTTTTTCCATCCTGAGGGAATGGCTCAGTGAGCTGAGAGGAGTGGGGCTGCTTGCCCTTAAAGAGGAAGTAAACCCTTCCAAACAACTTGGACCTACAGGTAAGCCTAGATTAAGGCTTACCTGTAGGTCCAAGCAATATCTCCTAAACCTATATGGTTTAGGAGATATTTGCCCGAAAATGGGCACCGCTGTCTACGGCGCATGCGCCGTAGACAGCGGCGCGCAGGCGCACTAAATGCGGCAAATCCATGAATGGATTTGCCTAATTTGTCGACTCCCGTGCGCATGCGCGGGAGTGACGTCATCGCGGCTTCGCCGAGTGGCAGCGGCGGAGCTGCGAGACGCGACTCCCGTGCGCATGCGCGGGAGTGACGTCATCGCGGCTTCGCCGCTGTGATTCGTCGGAGCTGCGAGACGCCACCAGCAACATGGATGCGGCGGACTACAGAGATCAGCGGCGACTTCGCTGGCTCCTGTGTCAGGTAAGTGACACATAATGAGCTACTATGCGATGCATAGTAGTCCATTATGCTTTACCTTTGCAGGGAAAAAAAGAGGAAGTAAACCCATCAGGGTTTACTTCCTCTTTAAAGTGGTTGTAAACCCTTACAAACCACTTTGACCTACAGGTAAGCCTAGATTAAGGCTTACCTGTAGGTCCAAGCAATATCTCCTAAACCTATATGGTTTAGGAGATATTTGCCCGAAAACGGGCACCGCTGTCTACGGCGCGCAGGCGCACTGAGCGCGGCATTCTCAGCGACGGAGCTGCCGCACGTGTCGGCTACCGTGCGCATGCGAGGGAGTGACGTCATTGCGGATTCGCTGAATGACAGTGGCGGAGCTGCGAGACCCCACCAACAAGATGGATGCGGCGGACTACAGGGGACAGCGGCGACTTTGCTGGCTCCTGTGTCAAGTAAGTGACACATAATGGGCTACTATGCGATGCATAGTAGTCCATTATGCTTTGCCTTTGCAGGGAATGAAAGAGGAAGTAAACTCATCAGGGTTTACTTCCTCTTTAAAGCCCTTTGGACTGAATGCTGGACTACTCTACAAAAAGCTGCACCTATGGACTGGTCCTGTTCCAGGACTCTTTGAGTAGAGCCTCCTTGCTGTTCTCAAACCTACTTCATGGTCCCCAGCCATGGACCTGTAGACTGTTCCAGTCTGCCTTTACTTGTGCTAAAGCTACTTCATGGTACCCAGCCATGGACCTGTGGACTGTTCCAGTCTGCCTTTTGCTTGTGCTAAAGCTACTTCATGGTCCCAGCTGTGAACCAGTGGACTGTTCCAGTCTACCTTTACTGTTACTTCATGGACCCCAACTGTGAGCTTGTAGACTGTTCCAGTTTACATGTTATGCCTTGTACACACAATAAGAATATCTGATGAACGATTGTCCATTTTTTTTGCATGCTAGTCTCATAGAAAAACAATAGGTAACTAAGGTTATGAAAATTCTTATAAGACAAAATACAACTTCTGAAGTGATGTAATGTATTGTATAGTATTGTAATGGTGTGTAGCACTGACTCCCGAAGGAGTTGCTGGTTAAATTTGGGCTTAAGCCCCATACACACTATCAGATTGTCTGCTGATTTTTTCCTTCTGATTTACCAAAACCATATAATATGAGGTCAAACCTTAGGAGTTTCAATTTGTATGCAGTCAGGCAGGCCCTTGCACTACATGGTTTTGGTAAATCTGAAGGAAAAAATCAGCAGAAAATCTGATATTGTGTATGGGACTTTACCGTTACCTTCTTGAGCTCGTATACTTCTAGGAGTTTCCCGAGGTAGATGACCCAAAGAACTGTAGAGACTGACACTGGATCCACTTTAGGGATTTTTATTTGCAAAATGGTAGACAACACAAAGTCTCTCAATAAAGGATAGTGGGTATAGGTAGGAAGTTCAGGTAATCTTGGAACTGCATAAATTTCTCACCATAGCATCCAGAGAATAGCCATTTGCAACTGGATATTACAGCCATCGGATAAATCTCCTCTCAGCAGATTTAGCATCTGTCAACCTAGCCTCCAGGCTCTTACTGAGCAGCCAGCATCCTGCATTTTCCTCTTCTGAAGAGTCCTCCCCTGGTTGCGTTCTCAGTTGCTGGGCCTCTCCAAAGACGAGATGGCACCGGACCACCTTGGAATCCTCCTTCCAGTTACTGTGGCTCGGGCTAACCAGCCTCGAGACTCGGAAACGGATGGATCTGCACCCCAGGCCATGAAGGCCCCTGAGGGCTGGTCAGGAGGACCAGGACCAAGAAGACGGAACAATCCTCTGGACCGAATCCTCTGGACCAGAAACCCCGCATCCCCCTCCCAGAATGCCCAGCAAGAGGACACACTGGTTGGTTCCGAGAGATTGGCACCCAATGCATCCAACCAAAAAGCGGTCTTATATTTGCCAGAGGTGACACCGACACCTATGGTCAAGCAGAACACAGTGCAATCCAGCCAAACTGATACTGACACCATAATTTAGAACAATTAACCCCAAAACCCAACTGTGGTTTTAGAAACATTTAAATTTACAAAACAAAAAGTGCATGCTCATCGGGAGCCCGGCGCTACAGGTGTCTTTCCTTTCTGAGCATGTACGGCCTCTGTCATCCAAAATCTTTTTGTACAAATCCCATACTATAATTATATGAAAATCGTTCATTCTGTTATGGTACATGAACAAATTTTGTGTTTGTCCCTTCAGATATTTTCACATGAACTGTCATGATCGGCTCTCGAAAGCAGTGTACTAATGATAAGATTATCGGGCAATTGCTGCAAAAGTGGTATTTTTTGTCCAATTTTCATTGTGTGTACTAGGCATTACCTGTACTGCTGTTACTGAATGAGAATTGTCCTTTTCTAACAATACCTATTGTTTTGGAATATCCCATACCACCTTAAACCCCCTCCTCCCTCCTCCGTTACCAGTTCTACACGCAAATAAATTTTAAAAAGACATCTCATAAACCAGTGTTTCTCAACCTTTTTTCAGTCAAGACACCCTTTAAAAGTATGGACAATCTTGAGTCACACCATTCTAAAAAAAAAAAAATACTAAAAACTTAAAGATTTACATAATGCAGCGTCATTGACACACGTAGCGCACCAAGCATTAAGGCTCTATTCACACGTGTATGACTCCAAACTTTTTGTATGTGTGCGTTATAATCTTTTGTTCTGTTTGATGGAACTTTGACGCCACTTTGGATGGGTGCGACTTGGATGAGACTTTGGCTTTGACCTATGATAATGGACAACTGTTGCACAGCTGTCACATTATATAATCTTTATTTATCCTTAATCAATATACAAAGAATCCCCTAAGCAATTACAAATCCCCAAGACATAAAACTGTTAATACATCCTGAAGAAAAAAGGGGGAAAAAAAAAGAAAACCGCAAGAGAGAGTGGGGTGGTCCATAAATTTCAGATACAATGGAATAAGGATTTCTAAAGAACATAATAAGCGGAAAGTTTCCCCCCTTTCATAGGATAGGAGACTATTTAGCTCTTATTATTTTTTCTATTTGTTTATATACTAGATCCATGGTTCCCATTTAACACAGAACTCTTCCAATCTATTGCTATAAGTATACACAAATTTCTCAGCTTCCATGATTCCATTAACTTGTTTCACTTAATTTTCTATAGTAGGCCTCTGTGACTTTTTCCAAAAGACCGGAATTAGCCCCTTAGCTGCATCCAATAGGTGTGGGACTATACTCTTCTTATATGCCTTGGTGGGACTTGGTGAGTGCCATGAAAAAGGCACCACACAACTGTCATGTATAACATTCAGGTGTGACTTTCATGCAACTTTTGAGGGTCTACATTGCAGTCTATGGCACTTAAGTTGCATGAAGGTTAGCCCAAAGTAGTGCAGGAACCTTTTTAAAGTCACCGTGACTTTAACTCGTGTTAACATCTACAGACCACCACAATCCACTGGGGACCCACTGAGTGACCCCAGTACTATACTGTTATATGCCTATTGATCTTTATATAAGCCATTTGGCTGATTTTAATTAACTACCATTTGTTGCATCTTCAGCTGCACTTAGTTTTTGGCGCACCTTGCTTTTCCCTCTGTTCTCTAGCTATGCTGAGAATGTCAGTATGTTCTCCTCCAATGATCAGACTTGTCCTGACACGCCCCAGCTGCACAGCCATTCACTGTGCTGCTGTTTCTCCTCCCCCAGCTCTTATGCAACTGAGAAAAGAGGGAATGTGATCACTTATAAAAAAAGGGGATAAAAAAAGTATGTATATATTTATTTTATATATATATTTATACACAAATGTTTTGACTTTAATTTCTATTTTAAACGGAAAAGGTTGTTTTACATGGTGATCGTTTACAATAACTTTAAGTGGTTGTATAGGTTAGGCTTATGGTTTGTATCAATTAAAGATTGTCTTCCTGTTACTATTCTGGCATGCAATCCCTTAAGAGGAAGTGTTCCCATGATATTCAGGTGGTAGCACTATGTCAGCATCCTAGGTGGTATGCAGATGTGTGTGCAGCAGAGTTATGTTTGATCTTAACATGCTTTTGGTAAAATGCTCTTAAAAAAGGATTTCAAAAGTTAGCTGGTGATTTAGATCATGGTTTCTCAACCTTTCTTTAGTTGCTGAACTCTTTAAAAGTATGTCAAATTTTGAGGCACCCCAGTCTAAAATATAAAAAAAGGTAAAGGTTACTTATCAATGAGAAACCGGAGTCTGGGACAAGACACACAACCACCTTGAAGAATTAACTTCACATCAGAAGTACCCCCTTAGAGTACTCCCACCAGAGGTCCCCCATCACATCAGTGCCTTCCTTTACATTAGATCGCCCCCCACGAGAGGTCCCCCTATCACATCAGAGGCCCCCTTCACATCAGAGGCCCCTAATCACATCAGAGTCCCCTATTTATCAGAAGCCCCCTATATATCAGAGGCCCCCATCACATCAGAGTCACCTGTATACATCAGAGGCCCCCTATAAAAAAAAAAAACACAGAAACCGTTTTTGAGAATTCCTTTATTTAAAAATAAAAAACAGTGTCCTCTGAAGTAAATCCATCGTCAATCATGCCGCCCTCTGCGCCCACAAAAAAAAAAATGCTCCCACTGTCAATGACGGCTGGCAACCTACTGCAGGCTCCGCCATGTGAAAGTTCTTATATAGGAAAGGGCGAGGCCACCTGGCGATGTCACCTGGTGGCACCACCCCCTTGTGAGGTCATGGACCAGTGCATGCTGGGCCAGTGACGTCACAAGGGGGGCGGTGTCGCCAGGTGATGATTGTCCCAGGTGGCCCCGCCCCTTACCTATATAAGAACTTTTAAATGGCGGAGCCTGCTGTAGGTGGCCAGCCTTCATGGATGGCGTTTTTTTTTTTTCCTTTTTGGGGTCCGACGGTAGTGGTGTGATTGATAATGGAATCTTAAAGCCCCCTTTAAACAGTGGGGCCCCCAAGATGGCACAGAAATAGATGGATTTAAATCCATCAAGACCCCTGCCCGCCCACCCACCCCCACAATCACCGGCCAGGGTTGTGGGGATGAGGCCCTTGTCCCCATCAATATGGGGACAAGGTGCATTGGGGTGCCTCCCACCCCAAAGCACCCATCCCCTGAGGGCATGTGGTTTTGTATGGTTCGGGGGGGCACTCGCTCATCCCCCCTCCCCCTTTCCTGACTTGTCAGGCTGCATGTTTGGATAAGGGTTTGGTATGGATCTTTTGGGGGACCCCACACCGTTTCTCTATTTTAATTTTGGCTTGGGGTATACTTTCAAATTAGAGTTAGGTTTTTTTTGTACTTTTTTTTTTTTTACCTGTAATTTTTTTATTTACAGTGTCTTGCGAAAGTATTCGGCCCCCTTGAACTTTTCAACCTTTTGCCACATTTCAGGCTTCAAACATAAAGATATAAAATTTAAATTTTTTGTGAAGAATCACCAACAAGTGGGACACAATTGTGAAGTGGAACAAAATCTATTGGATATTTTAAACTTTTTTAGCAAATAAAAAACTGAAAAGTGGTGCTTGGAAAATTATTCGGCCCCTTTACTTTCAGTGCAGCAAACTCACTCCAGAAGTTCAGCAAGGATCTCTGAATGATCCAATGTTGTCCTAAATGACTGATGGTGATAAATAGAATCCACCTGTGTGTAATCAAGTCTCTGTATAAATGCACCTGCTCTGTGATAGTCTCAGGGTTCTGTTGAAAGCGCAGAGAGCATCATGAAGACCAAGGAACACACCAGGCAGGTCCGTAATACTGTTGTGGAGAAGTTTAAATACAAAAAGATTTCCCAAGCTTTAAACATCCCAAGGAGCACTGTGTAAGCGATCATTTTGAAATGGAAGGAGTATCAGACCACTGCAAATCTACCAAGACCTGGCCGTCCCTCTAAACTTTCAGCTCAGACAAGGAGAAGACTGATCAGAGATGCAGCCAAGAGGCCCATGATCACTCTGGATGAACTGCAGAGAACTACAGCTGAGGTGCGAGAGTCTGTCCATAGGACAACAATCAGTCGTACACTGCACAAATCTGGCCTTTATGGAAGAGTGGCAAGAAGAAAGCCATTTCTCAAAGATATCCATAAAAAGTCTCGTCTAAAGTTTTCCACAAGCCACCTGGGAGACACACCAAACATGTGGAAGAAGGTGCTCTGGTCAGATGAAACCAAAATCGAACTTTTTGCCCACAATGCAAAACGATATGTTTGGCTTAAAAGCAACACAGCTCATCACCCTCAACACACCATCCCCACTGTCAAACATGGTGGTTGCAGCATCATGGTTTGGGCCTGCTTTTCTTCAGCAGGGACAGGGAGGATGGTTAAAATTGAGGGGAAAATTGATGCAGCCAAATACAAGACAATGATCCCAAACATACAGCAAAATCTAAAAGGAATGGTTCACAAATAAACGTATCCAGGTGTTAGAATGGCCAAGTCAAAGTCCAGACCTGAATCCAATCGAGAATCTGTGGAAAGAGCTGAAAACTGCTGTTCACAAACGCTCTCCATCCAACCTCACTGAGCTCGAGCTGTTTTGCAAGGAAGAATGGGCAAGAATTTCAGTCTCTTGATGTGCAAAACTGATAGAGACATACCCCAAACGACTTGCAGCTGTAATCGCAGCAAAAGGTGGCTCTACAAAGTATTAACGCAAGGGGGTCGAATAATTTTGCACGCCCCACTTTTCATTTTTTTATTAGTTAAAAAAGTTTCAAAAATCCAATAGATTTTTTTCCACTTCACAATTGTGTCCCACTTGTTGGTGATTCTTCACAAAAAATAAAAATGTTATATCTTTATGTTTGAAGCCTGAAATGTGGCAAAAGGTTGAAAAGTTCAAGGCAGCCGAATACTTTCGCAAGGCACTGTATTATACAGCTGTCAGCGGGGAAGCCCATTGATAGCTGATGACTCATCGGTTGTTGGGGGCTCCACGGCCGGCTTTCCGGCCCCCTCCTTAACAACCAGTTTTTACTATGCCCTGATTGGGCAAAGCTTTGCCCAATCAGGGAGAAGAATGCACTGTGCAGCGCACAGTGCATTACAGAGCGTTCGATGTGGTGAACACCCTCCAAACACCCTGGAAAAGGAGTGAAAGATTCCATAGTCGGTTTGTCCTTAGGGTGGTGGTGGTGGCAGTGTCAGTTTCATTCTGGGACACTGTATTGTCCCGGAATAAAGGTGCCTGGGATATCCTGCAAAATACAGGATTGTCCCGTGCAATCTGGGACAAGTGGTCACCCTGGGTCCCGTACTTGTAGCACCCTGGTGGAACTCAAATGGCACCCTGGTTGGGAAACACTAATTTAGAATGCTTCCATTGGATAACAGAGGGGGCTTCCTATCTGGCAGGTTCTGGCAGTTTTCTTAGTATTGAGATCTTAGGCTGGTTTCATACTGAGGAGCACGGATGCTATACCGCTAAAAATAGCGCCTGCATAGTGCCTGTAAAGAGCCGTTCCTCTCACTCCAGTGCTTTCACACTGGAGTGGTGCACTGGCAGAATGCCAAAAAAAGTCCTGCAAGCCGCATCTTTGAGGTGCTGTTTGCCATTCCTAAAGTGCCCCTGCCCATTGAAATCAATGGCAGCGCCGCCGAAGTGCCAGCAAAGTGCCCCCAACGCCCCAGTGTGAAAGTAGCCAGAAAGTCTGCCACCTGGTGGTGAAAGCTAATATGGAAATGGTACCATAGAATACTTTGGTTCTATGTTAGAACCACTTTATTACACAGGCTGGAATCCAGCCCACCAGTAATGCATCAACAAAGAGATGAGCCTCCCGCTGTGGTTGGCTAGGAGGCTGTTGGAGGTGGCTTACTCTACTTGGGTTTACAGAGAGGTTACAATGTGGATAGGTCCCAGTAAAATTGGAGATTTTCATTGTTCTTGGAAATCCCTTTAAATGGACCTGGGCTAAGCAGCAACTGTGTGTGGTAAGGAAATCTAGCCATATGGCTGTAATATGCATTAAGACTTGCTAGGGGAGGTAAAATATTTTATAAAGCTGAGAGTTCAATAGGACAACTGTAGCAGAAGATAATTTGAAATGGAGCGTGATAAAAATTGGTGGGGTTGTGATTTAATACAGCTTGGTGTCCTTCTAAATCCTCCACCATTTACAGACATAATGGCTGGCAATAATCTGCAGACCTTAAATTGAAAATAACTCCATCCACCCTGTTGGTTATTGTAATTTTACGACTATACGGTGTTTGTGGCTGGCTTTATTAATGTATTTTATGTTCTGTCTGCAGCGTTTCTTGTGCTGAGGCACAGGGGGGTACCGTGCATTTCAATAGAGGCCTAGTATTTCAATTGCTGTCATCATCTTCCCGTAGGCCACTACGATTTAATCCTGCAATTTCTGCATCCAGTCAAATTCTTCCTCCCCCAGAACTCACAGCCATTAGACCCTTGTAGTTTATTACACAGAGAAACTCAATATCTCTCCGAGTCTGGGGAGAATTACTTGCTGGCAGGCATTAAATGTTAATGCTGTTTGCCAACAGCCACATCATGAAGCAATCTAGCAGTGAAAGGTTGTTTTTTCCAAACGCTTTTGTGTAATCTAATATTTCACTCCTTTGGATTTGCTTTCTCACAAAAGAATCTTTCTGGCATTTCTGTAACGATTTGAACATATTTCCTAACTCCTCTTAAGAAAAAACAAAACATGACATTTAGGCGTTTCCTGTTGCAGGATCCAACACCCAAAAAAATTTTGTACCCGGGCCTGCCCCTTCCTCTATATTATGCTGACAGCACAGTTTGTATAGAACATGATGAGGAAGCCCCTACTTCATTATGGCACATGACCACCTTGAAGGAGAGAGGTAAAATGGTAATAAACCCGAAAAGAATAATGTATATTGCAGTTTAACATTCCTTAGAAGTGGTGGCTGAATTTGTTTTCTCTTCCTATGCTGCGTACACACGATCGGAAATTCGGCCAGCAAAAGACTGATGAGAGCTTTTGGTTGGAAAATGCGACCGTGTGTATGCTCCATCAGACTTTTGCTGACCGAATTCCAGCCAGCAAAAGATTGAGAGCAGGTTCTCAATTTTTCGGTAGGAAAAAGTACCGATCGGAAATTACAATCGTCAGTACAAATTCCAATGTGCAAAATTCCTACGCATGCATGGAAACAATTTGAAGCATTCTCGGAAGCATTGAACTTAATTTTCTTAGCTCGTCGTAGTGTTGTACATCACCGCGTTCTTGGCGGTCGAAAGTTCAGTGAAATTGTGTGACCGTGTGTATGCAAGCCAAGCTTAAACGGAATTCCGTCGGAAAAACCACCCAAGTTTTTTCGATGGAAAATCTGCTTGTGTGTACGGGGCATTAGGCTTTTTATTCTTTATTTTTACCTGGTGATCCTACCAGTAACACATTTCCTGTCTTAGGGGTCTCCACTCTGGATGGGGGAACAATGGAGACAACTTTGGATAGCAGCATTTTCAGTCTGGGGGGGAGGGTAGTTTTATGCCGCGTATACACGACCGGACTTTCAGGCAGACTAGGCCTGATGGTCTTCCCAACGGACTTTCAGGGGAGGTCCGACCAACTCTCTGAACGAACGGACTTGGCCACACACGAACGTAGTAAGTCCATTCGAAAGTCTGTTTGTTTTGAACGTGATGACGTAAGACGGGACTAAAAATGGAAGTTCAATAGCCAGTAGCCAATAGCTGCCCTTGCGTCGTATTTGGTCCGTCAGTCCAGCATACAGACGAAACGGTTTTCCCGATAGGAATTGAGTCCGTCAGACAGATTTGAAACATGTTCTATTTCTAGGTCTGTCAAATTTTTTAAACGAAAAACGATCAGATTAGCCCACACACGATCGGATTGTCTGACTGATTCCGTTGGACCTAGTCTGCTGGAAAATCTGGTTGTCTGTACGCGGCATCAGACTAGCAGATTTACTCTAGGTTCACATCTTTGCAGCTGCATTTTTCGGTATGTTTTCCATTTTTAAACCCTCAATTTATTTATATGTTTTTGCATGCAGTTTCCATGCATTTGGTGTTTTTTTCTTCTCTCGTTAAACACACTGCAAACACACTGTATATTGCTGGTTGTTAAGGAGCGGACAAGGAAGCTGGCCGTCGCGTCCTTACCAATGGATGTATCATCAGCTGTCAGCGGACTTCCCCGCTGACCGCCAAATGTAAAAAAAAATTGTGTGGCCCCCCCCCAGGTCCATACCAGATTCATACCAGGCGCTTCGGCGTGGGGTCCCCCGAAAATCCATACCAGACCCCAGGGTAGATTTGATTTAAATCAAGACAATTTAAATCGTGACTTAAATCACTAGTAAAAAGGCTTGATTTAAATCATAATTTTTAAATACCAACTGTCATCTCTGTCCCCCAGTGGCTCCTCTTCTGACTCCCCGACAGTCCCATTCACATTAATGGGACGGCTGGTGATGCGGCAGTGACACAACAAGGGGAGTGATGTGGCGGCAGCGGGTGAGTGGATGCCGCTAACAGGCACTGCCAATGATGGCTCTGAAATGACAGGTGCTCTTTAAATGTAAGGAATTATTCTTGCTGGTAGTTGGAATCTTTAATATTTGCAAACAAAATGAAGGTTTCCTATTTAGAATAATAAGTTGTCAGTTTTGTAAAACAGTGATATCAGAACTGATTCAATCATACAGTTTGTAGTGTACATAGATTTGCAAAACAATGAGATAAAGAAATATTCCTGAACTTTGGTTTATCTCATGGTTACTGTGAAATTGTGTGAATGCATCAATGCAGTGCATGTTATCTCAGCTTGCAGAGCTTGGATTCATTGAATGAGTTTACCAAAACTGTAGATATTGCAGAATATACAGCCTCATTCTACATAACTAAGCTCCATTTCTTGTTGAATAAACTAAATTATTAATGTATCTTAAAGAACTATCTTTAGATAGATTTTTACGATTTTTACTCCAAAAGCATTTTATGAAAATACATTTGAAAAAAAAATGTAAAAAATCTGATTTATATAAAAAAAATATATATTATTCTGGATTATTTTTTTTTTTTTAAATCATTGATTTTTATGCACTCTGCCAGACCCTTATCCAAGCATGTAACCCAACAAGACAGGAAAGGACAATCGAGCACCACCCCCTCCCCCCCCGCTCCTATACCATAACCATACCAGGCCGTATGCTCTCAACATGGGAGGATGGGTGCTTCCCGGCCCGCTCCTTAGCAACCATCAATACACAGTGTTTAAACAAAAAAAAAAAAAAAACGCAAAAACATCAAAAATAGTATCACAAACATAACACTTGCGTTTTTGGTGTGATTCCACTGACGTCTACTACATGCAGACCATAATAATAAAAACATGTTAAATGGACCGTAGTGCATTTCTTCCAACTGCAAAATGCACTAAAAATGCATAGGTGTGAACCTAGGGTTAGATGTACTTAATTAACAAATTTTAATCCTGAACACCAATTAACACTTGTTAATCAGTTACAGTAACAGCATGTATTTGCATGATCAACAGGTGAAAATAAAGGATAAAAAGCCTAAAACAGGAAACAAATGCAGCTACCAAATCTAAGAACTGGTAAGCTGCAATGTATTAAATTTTTATCTTTGGGTGTAATACTGCTGTAAGTACACATGAAATGGTCTCTGAGGGCTACAGAACTATGCCCCTCTATGTTACGATATGTGTAATACCCTTGGACCAATAGAAGTTCTGATAGATATACAATAAAGTGCATCTTCTGCGCATCCAATTCGCATGACAGGAGACTGTGACTGTTATCTTTGGGTGTAATACTGCTGTAAGTACACATGAAATGGTCTCTGAGGGCTACAGAACTATGCCCCTCTATGTTACGATATGTGTAATACCCTTGGACCAATAGAAGTTCTGATAGATATACAATAAAGTGCATCTTCTGCGCATCCAATTCGCATGACAGGAGACTGTGACTGGCTCTCAATGGAG
This sequence comes from Lithobates pipiens, assembly GCF_037356315.1. NCBI lineage: Eukaryota > Metazoa > Chordata > Amphibia > Anura > Ranidae > Lithobates > Lithobates pipiens. Next base: position 148,463,586 of record NW_027507685.1, read on the forward strand.
GCAGTTCACACATCTCCAGGCCGGCCACTGATGCACACAGCAGAGGCCCTATGTTTTTGGCTCAGGGCTAAAATCAGGAAAAGATTCAGACTTAATTCAGACCTGAAACGGTGAACAGATACGCACCGAACCCCGTGCTGTGCCACACGGCCGCTTATAGTGTGAGCCCAGCCTCAAAGGTGTTGATCTGGGATGAAGGCTTAGTGTAGGTGGAAGTGTTCTGGTCCTAGGCTGCTAAATTTCTGATTACGACCCAAGGAGTGTTTAGAAGACGATAAACTCTGGAGTGGGTATTAGGGAGCGCTTAGTACAAAAGTTATGAGACGTAAGGGCATCAAATACAGCCAACACATTTTAGGGAAAAAGCCTCCCCCTTCTTCAGGGCTTGTGGAGTGGATGCGGTGGATGTTGTTTTGTGTGCCCTCATACCAAGCTGCTTGCTATGGATGCACACCTGTGAGCTCAATCCTAAACTGGGCTGTATGCATCTACAGAGACACAGAGCGTGGCTCAGCCCCGCCCCCTGCTCTCTGCTCACAGGATTTGATTGACAGCAGCAGCCAATGGCTCCCGCTAATACATCTGTGAGCAGAAAGATGGGCAAGCACAGTGCTGGATTGAGAGAGGACTCATGTAAGTATACATGGGGATGAGGGGGGTAAAAAATGTTGAGCCCTTAGAACCACTTTATACTCAGTCGGCAATTCACAGTATGGCTAAAATATGACAGTCTTTATCAAGCCCTAATATAGATCTTCTAGTACATCTCATCATGATTCTAACATCTACTTCTGAAGCCCTGAAGAAGGAGGAGGCTTTTCCTCCGAAAACGTGTTGGCTGTATTTGATGCTCTCAACCAATTAATGTTTCAAAAAGTTTTTAAAGCTATGTGAATTTTTGTACTAGTCTCTCCTCAATACATACTCCAGCCTCTATACAGTGCCTTGCGAAAGTATTCGGCCCCCTTGAACTTTTCAACCTTTTGCCACATTTCAGGCTTCAAACATAAAGATATAAAATTTTAATTTTTTGTGAAGAATCACCAACAAGTGGGACACAATTGTGAAGTGGAACGAAATCTATTGGATATTTTAAACTTTTTTAGCAAATAAAAAACTGAAAAGTGGTGCGTGCAAAATTATTCGGCCCCTTTTCTTTCAGTACAGCAAACTCACTCTAGAAGTTCAGCGAGGATCTCTGAATGATCCAATGTTGTCCTAAATGACTGATGGTGATAAATAGAATCCACCTGTGTGTAATCAAGTCTCTGTATAAATGCACCTGCTCTGTGATAGTCTCAGGGTTCTGTTGAAAGCGCAGAGAGCATCATGAAGACCAAGGAACACACCAGGCAGGTCCGTAATACTGTTTTGGAGAAGTTTAAAGCTGGATTTGGATACAAAAAGATTTCCCAAGCTTTAAACATCCCAAGGAGCACTGTGCAAGCGATCATTTTGAAATGGAAGGAGTATCAGACCACTGCAAATCTACCAAGACCTGGCCGTCCCTCTAAACTTTCAGCTCAGACAAGGAGAAGACTGATCAGAGATGCAGCCAAGAGGCCCATGATCACTCTGGATGAACTGCAGAGAACTACAGCTGAGGTGGGAGAGTCTGTCCATAGGACAACAATCAGTCGTACACTGAACAAATCTGGCCTTTATGGAAGAGTGGCAAGAAGAAAGCCATTTCTCAAAGATATCCATAAAAAGTCTCGTCTAAAGTTTGTCACAAGCCACCTGGGAGACACACCAAACATCTGGAAGAAGGTGCTCTGGTCAGATGAAACCAAAATCGAACTTTTTGCCCACAATGCAAAACGATATGTTTGGCGTAAAAGCAACACAGCTCATCACCCTCAACACACCGTCCCCACTGTCAAACATGGTGGTGGCAGCATCATGGTTTGGGCCTGCTTTTCTTCAGCAGGGACAGGGAAGATGGTTAAAATTGAGGGGAAGATGGATGCAGCCAAATACAGGACCATTCTGGATGAAAACCTGTTGGAGTCTGCAAAAGACCTGAAACTGGGAGAGAGATTTATCTTCCAACAAGATAATGATCCCAAACATACAGCAAAATCTACAAAGGAATAGTTCACAAATAAACGTATCCAGGTGTTAGAATGGCCAAGTCAAAGTCCAGACCTGAATCCAATCGAGAATCTGTGGAAAGAGCTGAAAACTGCTGTTCACAAGCGCTCTCCATCCAACCTTACTGAGCTCAAGCTGTTTTGCAAGGAAGAATGGGCAAGAATTTCAGTCTCTCGATGTGCAAAACTGATAGAGACATACCCCAAGCGACTTGTAGCTGTAATCGCAGCAAAAGGTGGCTCTACAAAGTATTAACGCAAGGGGGCCGAATAATTTTGCACGCCCCACTTTTCATTTTTTTATTAGTTAAAAAAGTTTCAAAAATCCAATAGATTTCGTTCCACTTCACAATTGTGTCCCACTTGTTGGTGATTCTTCACAAAAAATAACATTTTTATATCTTTATGTTGGAAGCCTGAAATGTGGCAAAAGGTTGAAAAGTTCAAGGGGGCTGAATACTTTCGCAAGGCACTGTATATGGAGGAAGAGTAGAGGGGCAGAGTTCTGTGGTGTTAGGGTCCTTTCACACGGGGCGGATCAGTGATGATCCGCCCAGTGGATATCGCCGGAGCGTTCTCCGCTGAGCAGGGAGATGACAGGTCCGTCTCTGCACACTGCACAGGGACGGACCTGTAACAGCACCACTCTCCCCTATGGGAGATCGGATGACGACGGACCGCAGTGTCTGTCATCACCCGATCCGATCCGATGACGGATGGAAAAATAGCTTTTTCCTCCGTCACACTTTTTCGGATCGGAGCGGGTCGGATGTCAGTGAACATGTCACCGCTGACATCCGACGCTCCATAGAGCTCTATGGAGCATCCGTTCAGGTCCGCCTGAAAAACTGACCGGCGGATCTGAACGGATCGGTAGTGTGAAAGGGGCCTTAGTCTGTTTCTGTTGTTCTGATACAGTAGGGTGAGAAAATGTTTCCATCCTAGGACTGGAGAGGAAAATAAAGGAAAAAAGCATAGGTACATTTCGTTTGGCTCCTCTGTAGGTACATTAGTTAGTTTGTTTAGGCTTCAAAGGCTGTGGCTCTGTTACCTCCCTCTGGCTTCTAGCGCTCTCTGGATAGTTCTGGAAATTAGAGGGTAGAGGAACAGAGGCTGCAGCCTGAATATTTATGGCATTCTCACCAATCCCTGGGGAGGCAAGGCCCAGAAGGTGGGGGAACAACCCATAAATACTCAGGAGCCTGGCAATCTGGGAACAGAATCCAGGGTCCAGTCATCAGGAGAGACCCCTGTGCTGGGGGCCCTGTCCCTGGAGCAGAAGGGTGAGCGAGAGAGAGAGAGAGAGAGAGAGAGAGAGGAGTGGGAAGTCTCACACTAGTCCAGTTTCAGCTAGGCTTAGCTGTAGACATATAGGGGACCAGAATTAGAATGTACAGCAGTATCTTCCATTCAACATACCCCAAGGCTACAGAGAGGACAGTAAGGCACAATACCTTACATGTCTGGGACCAGGTGGCAGCTTAGAGCCAGCACAAAGCAGCCAAAAGCACCCCAATACCTCTAGCTTGGGTCAAGAGCAGCCAGGTACATGCAACACAGCTAGGAGCTGCACCTGCAACTTCAGTTCTAGAACGTTGCTACTTTAGCTGCTCCATTACTCCTACGAGTGGTCAGTTGGAGTTAATTCATAGTAGCCAGAGACAATAGCAGGTCCTCAACTGTCTGTTTGAAGTTCATATTTCTGGACATCCCATGAATCACTATTCCCTATCCAAGTTCATGCCTTTAAATAAACAAAACCAAACCAAATCCCCTGGACTGTTTTATTGAGCCTCTGAGAAAGTTACAAAATTCCTGTTGTCTGGCTGAGTGGGGGAAAGACCCAAAATTCAGCAGGCCTTTTGGGGGTTAGTGCTGCTCCTAAAATGTTCATTCATACTGACATGTGCGCAACATGACAGCTGAAAGCTAAAATCAGGATTGCAATGTCCGCACTGTAGAGTGACCTGTCCTGGTCTCACCTTTATGACATCACCACCCTTGTAAGGAAGTACAATACCAGATGTAATATAGGGAGCAGGAAGACACCAGTCATATAGGAGTGGGGAAGTTCATTATTTGACAAATAACATATGCGCTGTCAGAAACCATGAACCAGACCGAGACAGAAGTACAATTAATACACTTGTTTATTAATAAAAAATAAAAAAGGTAAATAGAGTAAGTGTAGTCAAAGCATAGCCAGAATCCAGTAAGCGGATCGAGTAGTCAGCCAGGCCAGAGTTCAATAACCAGATTGGGTAATCAGCCAAACCAGAAGTCAGGGATCCAAGTGGAGCAACAGCAAGCAGGATAAGGAGCCAGAAGGGATGTCAGCAAGCCAGTTTTTAAACAGAACCGCAGGAGATGGTTTCTTGTGATGTGACCAAGGTAAAGGCAGAGATGAAGTGAGCTGGGCAGCTTTAAGTAGGCAGGTCAGACGAGCATGATCAGGAACAGCTGGTAACTGTGGAGAGATCTGGCAATTAGCCGACTTCTGTGCAGCCAGCCCAGAGAAGGAAAGGCTAAGCCAGCCCTGACATGCACCAACCAGCGCTAAAATGAGACAGTCCATAATTTTAAATATTTTCTTGTCTCCCGCATTTCCATTGACAAGATAGTCCACTATTCTCTTTTCATTGCTGCTGCTGCAACCACAGCTGTCACGTCTGGCTTTGGGTCAACTAGCATGCAGCAACAGCCCTGAAGAAGGGGGAATCCTTTCTTCCGAAACACGTTGGCTTGATGTACTTGTTGCTACTCCCAAAGTAAATTCTCGAATCGACTTCCAAACTTGCAACTCTTTTGGATACCGGCTGCTCATCCTTTCCTGATTTCTTCACAATTCTTTTTTTTAGAAAACCCCAACCAACTGTTAGAACCTCTACCAGGTTTTAAACAATGTCTGTGTCTGCATTTAGGAAATTTAGCCGTGTTTTGTCTGGCATCTATCACTGAGCAGGCACTGAGAGGAAATGTCACCACTAGGGACAATGGTCAGACAGGAAGTACAGATATTTTCTATAACTTTTCTATTGTTTCTGACACCTATCAAATATAAAGTGAGGAGAAATTTAAAAAAAAGAAAAAAAGGTTTCAAACCCTTCCATACTCTACAAAACTGAAAAACGCTCTCGTAGATTGAGCTTTAAAAGTAGATGCAAACTCTAACTGAATGACTTTTGAAGTTATATTAATGTGTTAAATCTTATATGAGACTTGGGTTTAGATATACTTTAACGTTTAAGAGTATCCAGAGAGATTGCTGATAGTCCGCCTGCTCTTAGATGGCCGTATATGGGTACACGGAGGGGAGGACGGGACGCAGATGCTGCCCAGAAAGGAGAACTTAGTGGATAGAGCAGCATTTCTCCCCTGTTAGTCAGTCCCGCAGTGTCAGTGAAAGCTGTTCATTCTCATCTGTGTTGATGGTCAGCCTGGCCAATTCTAACCACATTATTGTGTTTTTTCCTGCTATAAAAAGCAAACGTCTGACATAAACAGCAGGGCGTTATCCTCACGCTATAAAGTGTAACTCCAGTTTTGTTGACAAAAAAAAAAAAGAAGAAAAGGCCTTTTAAATGTTTTAGATTTTTTTTTTACTTTTTTTTGCAGAAATTATCTCATCATGCCCTTTCTCAGACTGATTTTTAAACAGGAGATTTTGCATACAGCATACATTACATTGATGGGCTGCTTAAAGAGGAAGTAAAGGCAATAAAAAAAAAAATGCAACCTGCAAGGCAAATGCATAATGAGCTAGTATACATAGCATACTAGCTCATTATGAATAACTTACCTGAGAACGAAGTCCCCGAAGCGGTCCTCCGTCTTCATCTTCGCCACTGCCATGTATCCCGGAGTGACTTCTGGCTCTCGCTGCTTGAGGGTAGGGACAGATGTGAGTGTGCAATGTGCAGGGATAGGGACAATTGTAGACACTCAATCAGGTTGAACTGGATGGACTGGTGTCTTTATTCAACCTTACTAACTATGTAACTATGTTTATTGATTGGTTTGCACAAAAGTTATAGCATCTACAAAATAGGGGATAGTTTTATGGCATTTTTATTAATAATTTTATTTTACTAGTAATGGCGGCGATCATCGACTTTTATCGTGACTGCGACATTATGGTGGACAGATTGAACACTTTTGGCGTGATCTTGGGGCCACATTTATACAGCAATCAGTGCAATTAAAAATGAATTGATTACAGTGTAAATGTGACTGGCAGTGAAGGGGTTAACCACTAGGTGGCGCTGTAGGGGTTAAGTGTGTCCTAGGGAGCGATTCTAACTGTGGCGGGGAGGGGCTATGCATGACATGACACTGATCACCGCTCCCGATCACAGGGAACTGTGATCAGTGTCATTAGGCAGAATGGGGAAATGCTTGTTTACATCAGCATCTCCCCGTTCTTCCTTTCCGTGAGATGGTTGCAGGTATCCCCGTGGACATCGAGTCCGCAGGACCCACGATCACACTCTCAGAGTTTGCGGCACGCCCGCAAGCTGCTTCTTAAAGGGCAATGTACAGGTACGTGATTCTGCCTGTACGTGCCCATCTGACGTAGTATATGTGAAGCGGCAAGCGGTTAAAGGAGAAGTCCAGCCGAAGCTCTTTTGGCTGGCCTTCTCCTTATTCATTTTGCACTCCTGTGACCCGTTTTCAGCAGAGAGTGGACTGAAGTCCGCTCTCAGCTGACGTCACCAATATCAGTCCAGGCACCGCATCATCACAAATCTGGGAGTCTGGATCCGCCAGGTACCTGGACTGTAGCAGTCTCAGCCTCTCAGTGAGCCTCTGAGGCGGCCGCTCTCTGCCCCTCCACAGCTCAGCGAACCAGTGAGCGAGGAGGAGCAGAGCGGAGAGATGCTGATTGACAGGCAGCAGCTCTCTGCTTGGGGAGCTGAGAGAACCAAGCAAACGGCGATGTTCGATCGTTCAGTTCTCAGTGTACAGGCGCCATGGGATCAGTCCGATTCTGCATCCACCTAGGTCAGTATAAAACTGTATTAACCCCCAAACCCATACCTCTCTTTTAAACTGTCACTTTAAATAGTTTGCTTGGTTAAAGTGGAACTAAACTTCTTAGCCCATGTTTGATCAACAACTGTTATGGTGCTGCACATGGGATCAGTTATGACACCAGCCATTGGATGGTTTGACAGTTTGGTTGAGCACAAGCAAATGTAACAGATAGCATTCCTGGCATGCCAGGAATGTAAAAAAAAAAAATTTTCAACCGGTAAATGGATAGGTTTAGTTTTGCTTTAGGCCCGTTTCACATTCATTTTATCAGTTCAGTCATGCTTTCTTGAAGAAAAAATGGATGAAGTTTACATCTTTTTTTCATCCGTTTACCTCAGTTTCTCTGGAAGCATCCTTGTCCCGGCCCTGCTCACAGGTGCTAGGAGCGGCGATTTGGGGGAAGGGGGGGTTGTGTTGAGAGGAAAGGATTAGTTGTATTGGTTGATTTGGGGGGTTTGTGCTATAAAAGGTAATATGTGGGAGGGGGCGGAGTTTGTGCTAGGAGGAGAATTTTTTTTGGGGGGGTGGGGATTTGTACTAGGATGGGAGATTGAGGGAGGGGAATATGTACTGAGATGGGGGGATTTGGATTGGGGGGGGGGGGTTGTGCTTTCAAGGGTGGAATTTTTTTTTCTTTTTTTGGGGGGGGGGGGGGGGATTGTGCTTAGAGCTTATGTGGAATAAGAGGATTTGAGCTAAGCATGCAGAATGGCGGTGAATTTTTTCTTTTTTGGGGGGGGGGGGGCTTTTTGCTGCCACATAATGCCCATATATCTTGGGGGAAAGGGGGGCACAATTTTGCATGTTCGCCCTGTCCCAGCACTGGCTGCTCAGCAGTTTCTCATCAGTTTTTACATCAGTCTTTTCATCAGTTTAAATCATTGTGTGATTCCAGAAAAAAATGATAAATCAAAAATAATGTATGGGCACCACAGGAAAATAAACCATTGACTGACGTGACTTTGTCTTCTGGTATATTTAGATATCATTTCAGATCTTAATTTCCAGAGACACCATCCTCACAAACACTTTTTACTTTCTTCTAAAACCAGGACTGGTCCCTGAAATCAGGGATATCTGGTTACCCCACTATAAAAAGACGGTTTCCTACACCCTCCCCCCACCCCTTCGCTTGCCTGTATCTGGTTTTTATTAAAGTTTGTTTCAAAGGAGCAGAAGATATTGCATACATATTACTAATATTAAGAACGGAAGGTATACACCAATACCAGATGCTGATATTGTAATTTAATAGGAGCCTATATATATAAAGGGTCAGATGCAAATATTTCAATTTTTTACATGTTTGCCCTATTGCCCTGTGTATAAAAACAATTTGTTTTCAGCAGAATTTCATTGCTTTTTGTGACTATATTGTTACCTTTGCATAAAAAGGAGAAAATAAACGTATGCTTGGTTTTAGCTAAATTCACTTTGATCAGGTGGACACCATTATTCTCTATTGAAGGATGCAAAATGCCAACTTTTTTGTATTTTATTAATCTAGTAGTTCATATTATTATTATTATCTGTTTTTCTTATTCTACCACATACTTTGCTTTTGTAATGTGGCTTAATGAATGAGCAGGAGAAAATAGATGCCTACTTGGCTTCAGCTAAATTCACTTTTTAATTATACTTAGGTGGACACCATTATTCTCTAAAGAAGGACGAGACTTGCCATTTTTTTTATTTTTTTTTTATTCATCTAGTGGTTCCTATTATTATTATTATTATTATTTTTATTTTTTTTTATTCTACCACACAATGTGGCTTAAAACCAGGAAAGTAATGGGTGATTTTAGTGCAAAGAAGAAATTATGTGTTTTACTTTGTTCTAATTTATTTTATTTATCTAGTGGTTCCTATTATTATTATTATTTTTTTTTTATTCTACCACACAATGTGGCTTAAAACCAGGAAAGTAATGGGTGATTTTAGTGCAAAGAAGAAATTATGTGTTTTACTTTGTTCTAGTTTATTTTATTCATCTAGTGGTTCCTATTATTATTATTTTTTTATTTTTATTCTACCACACATTTTTCACACAATGTGGATTAAAACCAGGAAAGTAATGGGTGATTTTAGTGCAAAGAAGAAATTATGTGTTTTACTTTGTTCTAGTTTAGTTCACTACTAATTAGGGACATATCTGTTCCACAAGGTGCTCCACAGCCAGCTACATCAGCCTGTATAAAATGTGATGACACCATTCTTTGGGGGGCTTGAACAGCTGCCTGTTGCTAGGAATCCTTTGTATGGTTATTATCTATATAAAAAAAAGCTTCTGATAATGTTTGATTATGGTAGAAGTAATTGGAAGGTTGTCTATACACAGAATTAGTATGTGGAGACTTTCGACACTGGTTCACCAGATTTAGCGGGTGTTTCAGTTTGGGGTCCTTCTAAGCTTGTGGACTTATGATGAGTAGCCACTTCAACTATAATAGTATATAACTTAAAAAATATAAAGTAAATTATGCCAGTATAATTACCAAAAACACGTAATACACTTCTGGCTTAAGATAAAATGCAAGCATTCTGGCTTGCAGCAGGCCTTGCATCAAAATGCTTAAAGCAGCTTAAGCCAAAGTAAGACTTGCTAAAGTAGAGGCTTTATCTCTGTCCTGCAATCTGTTCCTTCAGATTTTTCTGTGTTCAAAAAACTACAGCTACCTGAAGGATCTTAATATTTGAAATTTCTAGGAGTGTCTGCATCCCCCTCAATATACCCTGGTTCCTTCTCTTGACCAAATCATAATCAAATAAAATAAAAGCAGGGCTGACATGACAGGAGAGATATGACAGGGGAAACAGGATACATGAAATAAGAGGACTTTATTGATTGGAAGAACATGAGGGAGGAGGGGACAGAGGCAAATGAAAGCAGCTCGCCCCTCCCCAACATCACCACAGAGTGCAGGAGAAAGCTTGGAGGGCATGGCAGATGAGGAACAGCTTCTGGCCCAGCTGCGGGCTGAGGCGGGAACAAGGGTAGTAGGATGGCTGCAGGCATGGCTAGCACCCATGCTGGGGGAGCAGGCCGTGGGTGCTGGTACCAGGGGTGGGAGTCCACACGAGCTAGGAGGTCTAGGCTTCTGGAGTTTTTCTTCCAGGACCCCTCCCCCAGAGCTCAGCGTCAAACAGAGAGTCCCATTCGGGCCCCCCAGCAAAGCGTTCCGCTGTGCTCACTGGTGGGGGTCCCAGAAGGAATCTCCCACAGAGAGGGAGCTCGGCGGGAGCAGGAGAGTGCAGGCTCCGCCCCTGGTGGGGAATCAGTTGGGGAGGAGCCTCGGCGAGGGAGTCATGCGCTGTGGCTGCCGGGCCTTCCTCTGACTCAGCAGATGGCTAACCAAGGGTCAGGAGGGAGCCACAGAGTGTCACAATGTGGGTGGAGACAGGCAGGAGGACCGATGGGAGCCCCCCTGGACCAGGCAAGCGGAGCAGAAATCCGTGAGCGCATCCAGGTATGCTCCCCCTGGAGGGCTGTCACCAGAGGATGATGCGGTGTTCATACAGAGGGCGAACTGTCCGAGCCAGAGGAGGAGGAGGATGAGCCCCAGAGATGGTCAGCAGTGGTGGAGGCGGGACCTTCGGCTGGTGGGACCCTTCCTAGGCAGCCTGGTAAGTCAGTTTTAAATTTGTCTTATGCAGGACAGTCTGCAGGTGAAGAGGAGGTGGTCCGAGTGGGTGGGCCTAGATCAAGGAGGGGGGGCTGGACACGCGAGCTAGTTTGCCCACAGGATCCCCCCGGGCTAGTTCGATTTGCAGGGCTGCCATGGAGGGGACGACGAGGATTTAAAAGGGTTTCTGGTGGGACTGAAGGAATTAGTAAGTAGACATGTGCATTCATTTTCGTCCGAATGCATTTTCGTCCGAATTTCAGCTATTTTCGTTTTCGTTTGGAGACAAACGAAAGCACAGAATCCAAAAAACGAAAGATCCGACATAAATAAATGCTTTATTTTCGTTTTCATTGTTACAACAGTTCGATATAGAATAGGAGATTCGACGTGACTCTGACAATAACAATCTGTGTCTATAGAACCTGTGGTCAAATGTGCCTAACCTTACCTCTATTAGTCCAAGATTATATAGAAAAAATATTCGACAGAGAAAAAAAGATTTGACAGAGAGAAAAGATTCTGCAAGTTACTGTGCTAAAAAGTGTATTACGGAGCCGACAATTCATAATAGCTGCGAGTGATTTTAAAGGACTTTTTTTCCTGCATAAATGACACTTTGTGCAGGGACAGTTCTAAGCACCAGACACATGCGCCCCTTCACAGGCATACTATAGACACCCCCCCCCCCCCCCCTACGAAATTTAAAGGAATATTACACTTTTATTGTTTCACTTTAATCATTATTAAAATCACTGCTCCCGAAAAAACAGCCGTTTTTAAAACTTTTTTTGCATTGATCCATGTCCCCTGGGGCAGGACCCAGGTACCCAAACACTTTTTAGGACAGTAACTTGCAAATTAGTCTTTAAAATTAGCACTTTAGATTTTGAACGTTGGAGTCCCATAGACTTTAATAGGGTTCTAAAGTTTACACGAAGTATGCTATATACTAGCTCCGTCGAATCTTCTTTATACATTCGACAGACACCATAAGCCTTCAAAGACAGATTCGACCGTAATTCATGTGGATTTTCGGACGAATGCAATTTTTGAACGAAAAACAAAATAAATAAAAACGAATTTCGGGAGTAACTAAATAAATACATTTTTTGGACGAAAACAAAATTCCGAAACAAAATATTTTACTCTACACATGTCTATTAGTAAGCAGGCTTAAACCACGAGCGCACAGGTCAGCCCGTCGGCAGTCTGGGTCCCACAGGCGGGGGGAGGTAGCAGCTAGGGCCCCCCCACGGTGGCAGGTATACCCGCCGTGCTAGATAGCACAGTATAGGGGCAGTCTACCTCTGGTAAACAGGAGGCTATTAGATTGGCCGACTCAGCTAAACGTGAGGTGTATGTATGCTTCAAGGGGCTCCTGGCGGCTCACCTTAAACCCGAGGTCCGTGAGAAAATATGGAAAGGTGAGTACGTGGAAATGTTCTCTCTGCTGCCATTGTAGAAGTTCAATCTTGATAGGGTCAAGCCGGAAGAGACCAAGAAGGAGGACAAGGAGAAAAGGAGGTACAGATTGATTCCGCGTACATTCCCCAACTGGTTACAGGCTTTTGACATCATGGCAAGCGGCATCAGAGAAAAGACCCCCAAACACTGTTCGGCATTCTTCTGTTACCTTGAGGCTGTGGGAGAGGCCTACAGAGTTTATGGTGGTACAGCATGGCTGCGATATGACAAGCAGTTCTGGCAGCAGAGGGAAATATGCCCATCTTTACGGTGGGACCACAAGGACATTAGTTTATGGATGCAACTTATGACCTCGGCGCGGGCCCTGCATCCGTTTTTTCAGGGAGGTGCCGGTGGAGCATCTACCCCTGGACAATTGGCCGGAAAGAAGAAAAGGGTCTGTTGGCAATACAACAAGGGTTCCTGTAAGTTTGGAGGGTCTTGCAGATACATGCATGAGTGTTCGGGCTGCAGAGGTGCCCACCCTCTGTCGCACTGCTTCAAACAGGGTAAAGGTCATGCCGGAGAATCTGCTAACAAGAGGGACAACTCTGGTAAAGGGTGAAAAAGATGTGGCCTTTAATTGCTAGATACCCTGACAGAGAGGTGGCACGCTTATTGGACAAGGGTTTCGCAGAGGGGTTTCGCATACCAAGTGCTTTGGCTGGAGCTCCTCCGGTGTCCCGAAACTTGCGCTCGGCCATGCAACATTCAGAGGTGCTTTCTCCTCGCTACCTATAGGGGATTTGGTTGTCTCCCCCTTAGGGGTAGTGCTGAAGAAGGAGCCCCATAAATTTAGACTTATTCACCACCTTTCCTTACCAAAGGGGGGTCATTCCATGATGCCATTGACTCAGAGGCGTGTACGGTGAGCTACACTTCCTTCAATGCGGCTGTGTTCTGGGTGCAGTATTATGGACAGAGGGCACTGATGGCCAAATTCGATATTGAATCAGCTTTCAGACCGCTTCAATTTCATCCCGACAGCTTTAGGCTGTTGGGAGGTCATTGGAACGGGGAGTTCTATGTGGATCGCTGCCTTCCCATGGGTTGCTCAATTTCCTGTGTGTTATTTGAGCGGTTTAGCTCTTTCGTGGAATGGGTGGTTCTGGACGTGGCAGGAGTTGAGTCCATCGTCCACTATTTAGATGACTTCCATTGTGTGGGCCCGGCTTCATTGAGGATCTGCGCAGTGCTCTTGAATACGTTGGAACACATCGCTGATCGTTTTGGTATCCCCTTGGCTCCGGATAAGACGGAGGGACCGACCATGGTCATTAGCTTCCTGGGCATTATGTTGGACTCCTGCGCCATGGAGTGGCGCTTGCTGGAGGACAAGCTGGTTGACCTCAAAGCAGAGATTCAGGGTATCTTGGGTTTGCGCAAGGTTCAGGTTTGGACATTGCAGTTGTTGTTAGGCAACTTCAATTTTGCGTGCTGCATACTACCGATGGGGAGAGTATTTTGCCGACAGCAAGTATGGCGGGGGTTACATCACCTAAGCACTTTGTGCGTTTGGTAAATGAGCATAGGGAGGATTTGAGAGTATGGCACTCTTTCCTTGAATCATTTAATGGGCGGGCACTATGGATGTTTGGGCCGGTTAGCAACTTTGATCTGGAGCTGTACACGACAGGTTTCGGGGCTTTCTTCCAAGGCCAGTGGAGAGCAGGACCTTGGCCGCAGTCATGGAAGGAAGAATTTGGTGCTACTGGAACTGTTTCTGATGGTGCTGGCTATGGAGTTGTGGGGTGAGTCTTTCAGGGACCTGAAAGTGTGTTTCCACGGGGGCAATCTGGGGGTTGGACAGGTCATCAAGAAGGTCTCAGCTTCGTCACCGCCAGTGGTGCGTATGCCTCAACACCTGTGTTGAGATGTTGACAGTTAAATGTTTTTTCATTTATGCAGTTCACCTTCTGGGAGTAGAGAACGTCATAGCTGATGCGTTGTCTCGCTTTCAGTGGGAGTTGGCACCGGTGGCAGAGCAATGCGGGGTTCCGTGTCCCAACTAGCTGTGGAAGATTGCATTTGGGCTGTATCTGGATGGATCAGGTCGGTGACTGAGGCGATGTGGCTGTCGTTGGTACAAATGGCCGGAGTGGATCAGGAGGGCCTGGAGGTGCAGTTGCTGGTACTGTATTTCATCTCAAGGAACCTGGAAAATAGTGTGTCAGTGTCCGGATTAGAGAGAAAACTGGTAGGTTTCTGTTCAAATGGAAGGGTTAACTGGATTTTACTAAGGATTTTTGGGTAAGGCAAGCAATGAAGGGGTATTGGCGGTCTCGTAATCATAGGTACTCTAGGTGCCCAATGTCATTCGATATCCTACAGAGGGTTTTGGCTCAGTTAATGGGTTTATGTTCAACGGCCTACGAGGCCTCTTTGTTCCAGGCATTTTCGTTACGAACGATCGGATTTTCCGTCAACTTTGTCCGACCGTGTGTATGCAACACCAGTTTCCGACAAAATCCGTCAGAAAAAATCCTATCGATTTTGTCGTCGGAATGTTCGACCGTGTGTACAAGGGCTCAGAGGTGCACCTGGAGGTGGCGGGTCATTTTTGTTGCATGCTGACGGGTCCCCATTGTCCAGATTCCAATTCAATTCTGTTTTTCGGAAATGTATAATGCCGCGTACACATGATCGGACTTTCTGGCAGACTTGGTTCGGCGGACAATTAGATCGTGTGTGGGCTCCAGCGGACTTTTTCTTCCCAAAAGTCCGGCGGATCTAGATTTAAAACATGCTTTAAATCTTTCTGCCGGGAACCAGTTCCTGTCGGGAAGTCCGCTCATCTGTATGCTGGTCCAACGGACCAACTACAACGCAACGGCAACTACAGCACCTGCTCACGAGAATGTTTCCAGCGCGATCCTATCGTGCTGGTTCTCGGCCACAAGGTACTGTACACCAGGCCCTTAGGTCTGGTATGGATCTTAAGGGTAACCCCTATGCCCAAAAAACTGTGTGGGGCTCCCCCCAAAATCCATAGCAGACTCCAAAGCTCCTTGTCCCCATGTTGATGAGGACAAGGGCCTCTTCCCGACAACCCTGGCCACTGGTTGTCGGGGTCTGCAGGCAGGGGGGCCTATCGGAGTCCGGGAGCCCCCTTTAATAAGGGGGCTCCCAGATCCCGGCCCCCCCACCCTACATCGTACCCCTACCCATTCACCTGGGGGAAAAAGTGGCAAAAAAAAAAATACACACTACACAGGTTTTTAATGTAGTTTATTAGACAGTTCCGGGGGTCTTCTTCCGACTTCGGACTGCCTATATAAGTTGCTGCGCATCACGGCATTACAGCAGGAGAGAGCATTGTGTCAACATCGGAAGAACAGAAGAAGCAAGATGGAAGAAAATAGCTGGGACGGCGATGACAAAGGAGAAAGCCGGGCTCCTCCGCTAGGAAAAGAGTGGCAAAAGAGCAGAAGATAGCGGAGGGGCCCGGCCAGAAGAACCGGAAAGCGCGGAGAATTCGGAAGACCCCCAAAGTCAGAAGAAGAGCCCCGGAGCGGTCTAATAAATTACTTTAAAAACCTGTGTAGTGTGTTTTTTTATTGCCACTTTTCCCCCCAGGTGAATGGGTAGGGGTACGATGTACCTTATACTCATTCACATAGGGTGGGGGACCAGGATCTGGGGGCCCCCTTATTAAAGGGGGCTCCCGGATTCTGATAAGTCCCCCTCCCGCAGACCCCGACAACCAACGGCCAGGGTTGCTGGGAAGAGGCCCTTGTCCTCATTAATATGGGGACAAGGTGCTTTGGGGTGGGGGGCCCGCAGGGCAGCCTCCCTTCCCCAAAGCACCCACCCCCCCATGTTGAGGGCATGTGACCTGGTACGGTTCAGAAGGGGGGGTCGCTTGCTTGTCACCACCACCTTTCCTGACCGGCCGCATGCTCGGATAAGGGTCTGGTATGGATTTTGGGGGGATCCCCACGCCGTTTTTTCAGCATAGAGGGTTACCCTTAAAATCCATACCAGGCGACGGGGCTCGCAAGGTGTCAATCTCGCCGATGAAAGCAGCCAGATTGACTTCCTTCTCTAGTCCCATCGTACCTGGAGTCACGTTCAAAATGAACGAACTTTAGTCGGTGTGTGGGCAAGTCCGTTCATTTTGAACGGACTTTAGTTCGTGTGTGTGCGCGCAAGTCCACTCGTTCGAAAAGTCAGACGGACCTCCGCTGCAAAGTCTGGCGGATTGTCCGCCGGACCAAGTCTGCCGGAAAGTCAGATCGTGTGTAAGCGGCATTAGGGCAATAAGTTTGGACGAAAAATAATTTTAATTTCATTCCTTTCGGATAGGTGCGGCTACAGAGGCGGCCAGGTGTGTGTTGGATGCAGCGGTCAAACACATTGGTAGATGGGAATCGCGTAGGTTTCAGTTGTACGTTCGCCCCCACCTGCTGGTTGGGTAAAAAGATGTGGGAGTTCTGGGCATGCTTGATGTCGGGACGATGGTATGGGGCCGGTTGATATTATTGTAGTGTGTTTGTTTTCTTCTCTTTCAGGTGGAGTACAAGGTCTGGTCTGGATATTGGGCCACTCCTACTGCTATTTTTACCCTCCAAAACACTATCTTAGGCCAGAAAGGAAGACAATTGGGCATTGTTCCAGGCATGCTATGGAGTAGGATGGTACCAGAGGTTCATCGTTTTGCACGACTGGACCGGCCGCTGGACGTTTTAGTACATAGGCAGTAATGATTTAGGAGTTAGGTCTATGTTTGGACATAACGAGGGATATTAAATTTGATTTCCTTCAGATCCGCATGGCCTTCCCGGAGATGCTGATTGTGTGGTCCGACATCATTGCTCGGACGACATGGCGTCTGGCCAGATCAGTAGAGGGGATCAATGAGGCTCGAAAGAAAATTAATACAGATGTTAGTAGATTTGTAGTTCGGAATGGGGGGCTGGTTATAAGGCACTTGGAAGTTGATGCTTGGAGATACCTTCGGGGAACGGGGTGCAGTGGGGATTGATATGTGGGCTCTGGGGTTGCAGGATGGCATCCAAAGAGCGTTGAGGGTGTGGAGGGGCACCCAATGGTAAGGTTTTTCCCTTGGGCACTGTGGCGGGTGTTGGTCTTTGCAGGTGAATGAAGATACCTATGAACGAAGAGCTCGGGACCCATTGGTGGTATTCCAGCTAACGTTGCTTTAGCTGGAAGTTTGGGTTATGGGTGCACTGCGGTCAGTGGTGGTTTCTGAGTCAGCATGTCAACTGGAGGACTATTATCATATTTGAAATGTACCACAGTGCAGTATTACACAGATGGTATTTTGGGGTTCCTGCAAAGACCTACGCTAGTATTGACTGATGGGTTTGATAACAGATGTTTTGTTGCGGTTATGTTAAGTTAAAATTACATTTTGTTAATAAAAGAGGCTGCTACGCCCAATATTTTACTCCAATTTTGGTGTGGTCTCGTTTAATGGGTAATGGTAAAGGTTGGAGTAAGGGGTTTGGTCAAGAAGTAATGGTACATCTGTTATACAATGGTTATGTGCCCTCTAGTGACATTGGTGCTAGTAGAAGAAACAACAGCATTCAGCAGGCGACCGGTATTCTAATACACCTGAAAGGGTGTTCATATGTAGAGGCCTTTGCTCTGAGTGTATAGACAGCCTACAGCACTCACGGTCAACAGGTAGCTCACCTGTAGCTCTTTGCATAGTCAGGAGATGGGCAGCCTTCAGCTCTCAGGGGACGGGCAGCCTGCAGCTCTCAGGGGACGGGCAGCCTGCAGCTCTCAGGGGACGGGCAGCCTGCAGCTCTCAGGGGACGGGCAGCCTGCAGCTCTCAGGGGACGGGCAGCCTGCAGCTCTCAGGGGACGGGCAGCCTGCAGCTCTCAGGGGACGGGCAGCCTGCAGTCCAGAGCTCTTCCAAGGCAAAGACAGGGTGGAGGCATCTGCAGATAAGCAGCCTCTAGCTCTAAGCATCACCCAACTCCTTCTAAATGAGTTCCCAGATTGGCAGCAAGATTTACACTTTTACAATAATCCTTAGTCCTAATGATATGGAAAAGTTATGATTCAGTTTAAGCCAATCCAGAACCTGCATTTTAGCCTGTGCTTTTTTTTTTTTAAATAGACGGTATCATATAACATAGAGAGAACAGTGATGTTGGCATTCTTTCGCTGTGGTCAGACATTTGAGAAGATCCTGTGTATTTGCTTTATGTTGTTTGCTTAGTGGAAGATGATTAGCATCTACTAAGTTTCTAGGCTGGTATGTTTGCACACAGGTGTGACCCAACTAGGGGAGTTATGCAGGACTGACCTTCATGGCCTGTTTGATTAAAGACACCCTCACCAGATCATTAATTTAAAACAAATTCCCATAAAATTATATGTGTGTTTGATGTATTGTATGCATGCATTACTTGTAAGAGCCTTCCCTGTGTAAACATCCAAAAGCCCTGATACTGCGACCTTGGATGTGATGTCAGCAGCCCCAGCAGACTTATCATTCCAGTGACACTGTATAATATTACCCTTCACTCTTCCCCTGGTAGCTACATAAAAGGCTAACTTATGTAGAGTAATTCTATGCACTGTTTACATCCCTACTAACCCCATGCAGAAAATTGCATACATTTCTGTGCAAAACTCCAACTTGTTCTCGATAAACTCTGTTTCGTTCTACCAATATAGCTTGTGAAAAGAGGGGAAAGGAGGTTTGGACTTTGTGTGAGGCAATGAGTGGGTAGGTTCATCTGCCTCCATCCTTAATGTACAATACTGTATGTATCAAAAAAGAGGGGGGTTGGTTGGGACTTTATATGAAGCACGGCATGGAATCCCATGTTTGTTGTTTCCAAACAAGTATACATAGACTAGTAAATTTATAACATGGTACACAATAGTAGCACCTTATATATAAATAATGATATAGCGCTCTATAAAAGATAAAAATAATATATGAAATTTAAAAGTTCAATAAAAGAATATAATAAGCAACTTCCAATGCGATATCCTCGGATATGGTAATCAAATTCATACGCGGAAGAAGGAATAATCATAATCCATTTCATGCGTAAAAGAAGAGGGGAACCATCACCAACACCCAAAATCACTGACTCTTACCGTCAGTCTGCAGATATAAGCGCATATAGTAAGTCACAAAGGGGAGGCGGTTTTCTATGCTGATTTCCCTTCGTCTACAGGAACGTAATCCTTTCAACGAACGGCCTTCCAATGGGAAAAGGAATTCTTATTCCTGCTTAGTGGGCACTTCACTTCCCAGGAATTCATTAAATTTTCAGACCAACAATTCTCCCAAAAACCATAGAAAACATAAAAAAAGTGGTCTCATTGCGCAGATTTACTGATAGATCAATAACCTTTTATTAAATAAAACGTAGTTCAACTCACATTTAGGATGAGGTATAAAAGCATCAAATAACAGTCAGCTACAGATGAGAAAAAATGAATGAAGACCACTCCCGTGCTCCTTCAGGTGTCACAAGTCCCAAATACGCCCGACGTTTCGCCACCAACGTGCGTCCTCAGGGGCATGACCGTGACAGAAGAAGGAGAGCTATAAATACAGATATCAATCAAGCAATTAGTGGCTTACCTTAACACAGGTGTCAATCTGTAGCTGTAATATGCAGCCCATTTGAAACCACCGCATTCCTGCCATGTTATCAATGTACTCCACCATAACCAAACAGGGGGAAGCAAATCAAGTAAACCACTTCCGGTGCGCCGTGCGCCTCAAAACACCGGAACTTCCGGTCTAAAGATGCGCTCCAGCGGACCGATAGGACCTCCAAACAGACTTTATTTGAAAAAATATAAATAGTGTCCTACATAACGAAGCCCCCCAAAAACGTAATAACCCGACCCAACGCGTATTTCGGGGCATCCAGCTCCCGAGTTTTCTCCGTCAGGTCGCTTGATGTATCCGGAAGTGAAGTGCGTCTCACGACGCACCACTTCCGGTGTAAACATGCGTTCCAGCTCTCAGAGCCACCGCATAGATAACAAACTTCCGGTTATACGTGAAACGATCAGCAGCGAGAGAGCGAACCTCTCAATGCAAATCTGCACAGCAAAAGTGAAGCAACTGCCTACATGCTAGCGACCCACAGCAAAAATAGTAGCACCTTGTCACAGATCAGCTGCGGAGTTGATCTGTGTCTCACCTTTACTGCAGTGGGTCGGCTGGCATCTGTTGTCCACTGTCTGGTGTTCAGCTCTGTGCACTCTCCCGCTATGGGTGTCGACGCCCTTCACCTGTTGCCTAATATATGTTTTCTCCTGCTACTTCCTGTCCAGCCCCTCATGTGCTTCTCTATTTAAATCCCTTCCTAACTAGCTACCATTTCTTGAGCAACGTTTGTTTCTGAAGCTCCCCTGTGTAACCTGTTTTACCTGACTTCTCGTGAACTGATCTTCTGTGTACCGACCCGGCTTGTTCTGATTACGTCGTCTGCAGCCCGCCCTGACCTTGGCTCACTACCTGGCTTTCCTTGCTTCATCCATCCATCCCTGTCTACAGTGTCTTCTGGTACTTCCCTAGCGAGCAGGGTGAACCCGGGGGGTCGTGACATGGGGTCAGCACGCAGCTAAGTCGAAACCTTTGTGAGAGGGTCCCTGGCAGAACACCGGCTGACTCTTAGATTCCACGCCCTGGGGGATCCCGTGTCACCTGCTCGCCTGTGGGTTCGCTGTAAGTAGTACCGTGACACACCTTAACAGTCTATTGTACACAATGACAACATAATTCACAGTATAATGGTAATAAATACATAAATATAGAGTAAATTGTTCCACTTCATAATGAGCATGATTATGTTAATGCAGACAATAATTGATTATATAGTTCCATATTATTAAATCTCAAAATCACACGATTGCAATGATGTAGCATAAGGCTGGGGCTCTACGCGTTTCATGGAGATGTCCACTCATCAGGAGAAAAGCTGAAATGGATAAATCTATAATAAAAACAAATGATGCAAAGTGAACAGATGGGTT
This sequence comes from Lithobates pipiens, assembly GCF_037356315.1. Lineage (NCBI taxonomy): Eukaryota > Metazoa > Chordata > Amphibia > Anura > Ranidae > Lithobates > Lithobates pipiens. Next base: position 148,484,793 of record NW_027507685.1, read on the forward strand.
GACACGTGGGAAAAAAAAAAAAAAAGCGAAGAGGAAGGATAGGATATTTCCTACATATAAATTAAATATACAGGAAGTAGTGTTAGCGGCTGAAGGCACCATGGAAAACAACATCCCCTGGGAGCTGAGACCGCATATCCACGGCCACACTGAGGCAAAAATAAGTGATACAAGAGAGAAAAGTGGTAGTGTAGTCTCCAATTAGCAATTGAATATTGATACAGACTCTGACAGTTCCAATAGATTTCTGTGAAAGAGAACATTGTGTGAATATATATATATATATATATATATATATATATATATATATATAAGGATTGCAAATAGGCAGACTAGAGGACTACAGCCAAAGGGGCGTATAATGGGGTCAAGAAGGCCAGGTAGAGAGAATGAAAGCCCACATACCTAAACCAATATAGCTTGTGGGTGAACATTTCCCCTGGAAACTGGGCAATGTGCACACACTATTGTGTTTTAAAATGCCAGACAGAGCACAAAGTGAAGAGGTAACGAGGAGGAGAATGTTCTTGCAGTGTAATTGCTGGCTGTTGATGCAGCTAGACAAGTTGTCTGGAGCCATGGTAAGCAGGGGTATCCTGCATTGTCTGCCAAATAAAATAATATAAAATACAATAGAAGTCAGAACACAACTGACCAAAAACATTTAAAGATTTAAATATTTAAAAAAATAACCAAGGGAAAAAAGAATCAGGACTTTTTAAAGGTTCTGCCTCACAAATAGTAACAACAACATACATAGACACTGTTAAATCCATGTATTTATTCACATAAACTCTCAACACAATACATCATTAAAAGCTCAAATAAAAAAATGCTACAATCTGAGCATTGTAAAACTATTTTCTTTTCTTTCTTTTTTTTTTTTTTAGAGATACCTCCAATGGCCAACCAATTAATATTATGCACACTGATAGGGAAATCCCAGAACTTAGGGGATTCCAATAACATGTTGACTGCTGAACCACATTCAAAAAGATGTGTTTAATATTCAAGCCTATAGTTTTAGCTATAGGCAGGGGAGCAAACGTATACAGTACAAGTGAAGTGAAGTAATTGCTCTGACTGAGGCTGGGAGCCTAAATACATTTATACATTTTAAAAGGGGATGGAGGTACCTTGTGAGCCTCTTTGTAGGCCTAATCAATGTGTTGGTTATTTACACTGATAAACAAATGGTCACTTAGCACCTATACATCACTTCCAGAGTTCTCTGGGAAAATGCCTTTTCACAGCTGGAGGTGTGAATGACATTTGACCACAAACACAACAAAGGAAAGACACATCCCAAAGGGTTAGAGAGCGCTGCTCACCCCAGACAAGTAGTAAATGGAAGAAACTCCCCAAAATTGGGGGTTTTAGGCAGCAGAAACAAGAGCAAAAATTATAAAACTAAATAGTAATGTATGAAAAATTATATTTATTCAAATAGAGCAAAAAAGCCCCCTTAGCATGATAATAAAAACATGAGCTCCAGTGGAAAAATTGTTAAAAAAGAAAGAAACGGATACATATCATCAGGCAGTAATTTAATATCAACATTGTATGTATATCTACTGACTGGAATGGTACCAGCTGATTGGAGAAAAGCCAATGTAGCACTAATGTTTAAAAAGGGCCTAAAATACATCCCTAGGAATTACAGACCAGTTAGCCTAACATCAATAGTATGTAAACTCTTGGAGGGGATGATAAGGGACTATATACAAGATTTTAGTAATGAGAACGGTAACATTAGCAGTAATCAGCATGGATTCATGAAGAATCGTTCTTGCCAAACCAGTTAACTTTCTATGAGGAGGCGAGTTCCCATCTAGATAAAGGAAGGCCTATGGATGTGGTGTATCTGGATTTTGCAAAAGCATTTGACACAGATCCCCAAAAACGTTTACTGTACAAAATAAGGTACGTTGGCATGGACCATAGGGTGAGTTCATGGATTGAAAACTGGCTACAAGGACGAGTTCAGAGGGTGGTGATAAATGGGGAGTACTCGGAATGGTCAGGGGTGGGTAGTGGTTTCCCCCAGGGTTCTGTGCTGGGACCAATCCTATTTAATTTGTTCATAAACGACCTGGAGGATGGGGTAAACAGTTCAATCTCTGTATTTGCAAACAATACTAAGCTAAGCAGGGAAATAACTTCTCTGCAAGATGTGGAAACCTTGCAAAAAGATCTGAACAAATTAATGGGGTGGGCAACTACATGGCAAATGAGGCTCAGTGTAGAAAAAAGTAAAATAATGCATTTGGGTGGCAAATATAGGAATGCAATCTACTCACTAGGGGGAGAACCACTGGGGGAATCTAGCATAGAAAAGGACCCGAGGGTCCTAGTAGATGATAGGCTCAGCAATTGTATGCAATGCCAAACTGCTGCTCACAAAGCAAACAGAATATTACCATGCATTAAAAGGGGGATTAACTTCAGAGATAAAATGATAATTCTCCTGCTCTACAAGACTCTGGTCCGGTCGCACCTGGAGTATGCTGTCCAGTTCTGGGCACCAGTCCTCAGGAAGGATGTACTGGAACTGGAGTGAGTACAAAGAAGGGCAACAAAGCTAATAAAGGGTCTGGAGGATATTAGTTATGAGGAAAGGTTGCGAGCACTGAACTTATTCTCTCTGGAGAAGAGACGCTTGAGAGGGGATATGATTTCAATATATAAATGCCGTACTCGTGACCCAACAATATGGATAAAACTTTTTCGCAGAAGGGAGTTTAAAAAGACACCTGGCCACTCATTAAAATTAGAAGAAAAGGAGGTTTAACCTTAAACTACGTAGTGGGTTCTTTACTGTAAGAGCGGCAAGGATGTGGAGTACCCTTCTACAGGCGGTGGTCTCAGCCGGGAGCATCAATAGTTTCAAGAAACTATTAGATAAGCACCTGAATGACCGCAACATACAGGGATATACAATGTAATACTGACATATAATCACACACACATGGGTTGGACTTGATGGACTTGTGTCTTTTTTCAACCTCACCTACTATATGTAACTATGTACTTTAATGGCATCCCAGTCTTAGTCCGTAGGGTTCAATATTGAGTTGGCCCACCCTTTGCAGCTATAACAGCTTCAACTCTTCTCGGAAGGTTGTCCACAAGGTTTACAAGTGTGTCTATGGGAATGTATGACCATTCTTGCAGAAGCACATTTGTGAGGTCAGGCACTGATGTGGATGAGAAGGCCTGGCTCGCAGTCTCTGCTCTAATTCATCCCAAAGGTATTCTATCAGGTTGAGGTGAGGACTCTGTGCAGACCAGTCAAGTTCCTCCACCCCAAACTCGCTCATGTCTTTATGGACCTTACTTTGAGCACTGGTACACAGTCATGTTGGAACAAGAAGGGGCCATCCCCAAACTGTTCCCACAAAGCTGGGAGTATGAAATTGTCAAAAATGTCTTGATATGCTGATGCCTTAAATTTTTGTAAAGGCAGAAAGTTTTTTATCCTAATGAATTCTTTGCATTAAAAAAACAAAAACTTTCTGTGTGCAGCAGCCCCCCTCAGCCCCCCTAATACTTACTTGAGCCCCATGTTGCAGGACTGTCTCAGCCATCTGGGACTCCCCTCCTCTATGGCTGAGACAGCAGCGTGGCGTCATTGGCTCCTGCTGCTGTCAATCAAAGTCAGTCAGCCAGCCAATCAGGGGAGAAAGGGGACCAGGCTGGGCTGCAGCTCCGTATCTGAATGGACACAGGGTGCTGTGACTCAGCTCAGTGCCCCCATAGCAAGCTGCTTGCTGTGGAGGCACTAAACAGGAGGGAGCGGCCAAGTGAAGGACTTGAGGAGGATCTGGGCTGCTCTGTGCAAAACCACTTCAAAAAGCAGAAAAGTATAGCAATGTTTGTTATTTTTAATTTAAAGAAGACAAGAATTTACATTCACTTTAAGAGTTCCCTTTACTGGAACTAAGGGGCCAAGCCCAACCCCTGAAAAACAATCCCACACCATAATCCCCCCTCCACCAAATGATTTGGACCAATGCACAAAACAAGGTCCATAAAGACATGGATGAGCGAGTTTGGGGTGGAGGAACTTGACTGGCCTGCCCCCAACCTGATAGAACATCTTTGGGATGAATTATGCCGCGTACACACGACCAGACTTTTTGACAGCAAAGGTCCGACGGAACGAGTTCGTCGGACAATTCGATCTTTTATGGGCTCCATCGGACCTTTGCTTGCCAAAAATCCGGCGGACTTTAAAAATAGAACATGTTTTAAATTTTTCCACCGGACCGAGAAATCCGTTTGTGTGTATGCTAGTCTGGCGGACAAAAACCGACGCTAGGGCAGCTATTGGCTACTGGCTATGAACTTCCTTATTCTAGTCCAGTCGTACGTCATCACGTTCAAATCCGTCGGACTTTGGTGTGATTGTGTGTGGCCAAGTCCGTTCATTCAGAAAGTCCATCGGAACTCTGCCGAAACTCCGTCGGAAAGACCACCGGACCTAGTCCCTCAAAGTCCGGTCGTGTGTACGCGGCATTAGAGCGAAGACTGCAAGCCAGGCCTTCTCGTCCAACATCAGTGCCTGACCTCACAAATGTGCTTCTGGAAGAATGGTCAAACATTCCCATAGACACACTCCTAAACCATGTGGACAGCCTTCCCAGAAGAGTTGAAGCTCTTATACCCTGCTTTCCCGAAAATAAGACCTAGCGTGATTGTCGCGATGGCTGCAATATAAGGCCTACCCCCCAAATAAGCCCTACCCTGTAAATAAGACCTACAAGGGGTTTAACTATGGCTTATTTGGAGGGTAGGGCTTATATTGCAGCCATCACCAACAATCACGCTAGGTCTTATTTTCGGGGAAACAGGGTAGCTGCAAAGGGTGGGCCAACTCAATATTGAACCCTGCGGACTAAGTCTGGGATGCCATTAAAGGTCGAGTAAAGGCAGGTGTCCCAATACTTTTGGTAATGTATGTATACTGTAAATCTAACGCTGTTGATTTCAGCACCTCATCTCTCATGATGAAGCTAAATTTGAAACACGTGGAGCTTATACTCTGCTGAACTCTGAATGCAAACTAACTATCCACACCCACGCGGCCATGGGAATGTAACCTAAGAGGATCACTCTGGCGGTGATGCTCCTTCAGTGTCCAGGCAGAAGAAGGGGGGAGAAGAGGACCTTGTGACCAATCTATACTGCTTTTCTGCGATTGAAAGAAATGTGGTCTCTCCTGCCCAGTGGTGGCCGCTCGTTAGGGGTGAAGGGGCGCCACCCCCCTAATCTATGCGCCCAGCCCCTAATCTATATGCAGGGCACTGGATGCCTGGCTTCCATTGTTTTTTTTTTGTTTTTTTTAAGCATGTGATTAGAGCTGCAGGCTCTAATTGTCTTCAAAAAAGGGTGGGCTCGGGGCGCAGAACACTTCACCCTGAGCCCACCCTGTTGTGTGACCATAGTGAATTAATATTCGCCATTGTCCTCCCGATTCTCCTCCCGGCCAATCAGGAAGCAAGTTCCTCAGACCCTATTGGCTGGGAGGAGAAGTGGCCAGGACATGGAGGAGATGGAGGGGGGAAGCTGGCGCTGCAGCTGTAACTGCATTGGGCGAGTGCAGGGCTGACGGGGGGCCTGACGGGCGAGTCGGCGACTAAGGGGGGGGTGGGGTGGCGGGCTCGAGCAATGGCAGGGGGAGAGGAGTGTTAGTGTGGGGGGGCAGGCTGTCTGGTTAGGTCTGTCTGCCGCCCCCCGACCGATGGAGCACCAGCCACCACTGCTCCTGGCTATGTAATGTGGTAGGGGTGCCATATACAACACAGGTTACATGTACAATTAGAGCCGAGGGTGTCGGAAAGGACCTCTAGAGTCACTTTAAAAATGATTACTAGCATGATCGAATTCTTTCATCATCTCTGTACATATAGCATCCAAAATTGTGCATGTTAATGATACCTTGTTGAAGCAATTCTTTCATGGTACAATTATTTTAGAGTAAATTGAGGGTAGAAACATAAGAACTGCAATACATCTGTCTGGAATATTATGCGGTCAAATCGCGGACAATGTGACAGGAAAAATCAATGGCGTATATGTAGTGATCAGAGAATAGCGCAGTGGTAATCATACTTTGAGCTATGCTTTAGTATGGCACAGGGTCACACAAAGTCCTTTATGTTAGTTTTAGCCTTTTGAATAAAAAATTCACACCATAATCGCCAGGTCACTGTTACCAGTGCTGAATAAAGTGATAACATGTGTCTGTAACAGCTTATAATAACACTAAATAAACAGAGTTTATGCCTCTAGGCAATGGGGCTCCATATGGATATAGTTAATAGTGTACAGAACATATGCGTTCATTGTCGGCGTCATTATAGACATGGCCAGGATCCCATCACTGAAGCATACCTTCCAACCTCCACAAATCTGAGAGCTTTGAAGGTACTTATTACAGCAGAGCTACAGTTTTTTTTTATTTTATAAACACCTGAAAGTGATCATCATAGATTAAAAAACATACTATACATATGTTGTTTGTAATTGTTTATGTATATGGGCAAAGGTACACACTTAATATGGTTCCTATCTGCTCTCTCCTCTGCTATCTACATGAGTAACTTCTACACCTGTCACGAGGGCCACGTACCTGAAGTGAGACCGAAATAGTGGGGAGGCCTCCCTTGCACCTCGGGTCCTTGAAGCCTCTGGAGATGGAGACAGAGATTTGGTGGACACCGAGTGGCGCGGTTGCGGAGCACCGTGCAAGCCTTAGTTCGAGATCCGAGCCGAGGTCCATCCAGTCTAGTTTGGCAACAAAGTATAAAAGGGTTAATCAGAAATAAAAATTGGTCAAAATCCAAGCCGGGGTCAGTTCCAATCTGGCAGCGGAGTACAAAAGGGGCAAAGAAGTAGAACGATCAAGGTACAAATCCGAGGTCAATGGCAAGTAGTAATCAAGAGTAGGCAAATAGGTTTCCGGGTCACAACAAGTTCAGACAGATCACACACTAGCACAGGAACAGGGGGGGAGGGGGAACAGGCTGAAGATAACCCAGCAATTTGGCAGTGTCTTATTGTCTGACTAAAGATCTAGGTTTGTTCCAAGCATATTTGAAGCCATTACTGTTGGCTGTCTCACTACCTCTGCTGGAAGTTTATTCCAAGCATTAACTACGCTTTAAGTAAAATAGTACTTTCTAAGATTAGCTTTGAACTTCCGTCCAGTTAGTTTGAGGTCATGTCCCCAAGTTCTTGATTTTGGTTTCATATTGAAGAAAATTGCCCTCCTGAACCTTATTTACCCCCTTGATGTATTTAAAGGTTTCATTAATTTCTCCCCTTTCCCTTCTTTCCTCCAGACTGTATATATTAAACTTCCTAAAGTCGCTCTCAATACGTTTTATCCCCCAAACCTTTCACTATTTTTGTTACCGGTCTCTGGACTCGTTCTTATCTCACTAAAGATCTATATAGAGGAATCAGAACCACCTACCTCCTGCTGGTGATCCCTCTAGTAGTGATACATCATAGAATTCCATTTGCTTTTTCCATTGCCTGGCATCACTGTTTACAATCATCCTAAATAAGCACCCCCAAATATTTTTCTTCTGTAGTGATGACCAACACTGTACCCCCAATGCTGTACTCACAGGGGAAACATTGAACTGCAGTCTCTGCTGCTTTGACTAATCTTCCAGCAATGCCAAATCATGTTCCATGTTATAGACATCTCCAGGGATATCACTACACACATTTGTGTCATCAGAAAAAAAAAAAGACATACCTTGCCCAACAAACCTTTAGTTATATCACTTACATATAGATTAAATAGAAGAGGACCTAATACAGAGCCTTGTGGTATACCATTAGTGACTGGTCTCTGTTCGGAGCGAACCCCATTTAAGACCACACACTAGTATCTAACCTTTAGCCAAATGCATAACCACTGAACCACCCAAGGTTTAAGTCCTAGCTTGTACAATTTTTGTATTAGATCATTATGTGGAACTGTATCAAATGCCTTGCTGAAATCAAGATATGCTATGTCCACAGCACCACCCTGGTCCAAAACATTGGTAATATACTCAAAGAATTCAGTCAGATTAGTCTGACATGACCTGCCCTCAGTGAAGACATGCTGCTTTGGGTCCAGCAACTTGACTACAACAGATGTTAAACTCCCTGCCCTGTAATTGCCAGCTTCTACCTTACTGCCCTTCTTGTGGATAGGTACAACATTAGCTGTCCACCAGTAATGGGGGACTTCTCCTATTAGATTGATTAAAAAGAGCCATTAATGGTCCAACAACTACAGTATACCTCAAAAGTTCTCTTAGAACTCTGGGATGAATACCACGGGGACCCATTGCTTATTTATTAAGCTTTAACCAAGCCAGTTCCTCTGCTACCTCTGTCTCCAGAAAACTGAAAAATTAACCATCATTACTAGAACCAATATGACCCACCAACTTGTCAATGTTAGAGTAACTTATTTCTAAGAAGACTGAACAGGAGTAATTGTTTAAATGGTTTGCTACATCCAGGTCTCCCCCAACATGTGTTGTGCCCAGTTTTCATTTTCTAAAATCAGACACGTACAGAAACGGGTCGAATGGTGAGACAGGTTAGCTTTTCACTTTTGAGGGTGAAATCATTGACTTCTTGTGGGGTAAAAGGAATTTGGGTGCTAGTCCCTTTATTATTTATTTCAATAAACTCTGAAGAGAGGGTGAAGGTATGGGATACCCCAACACAAACAAAAATGTAGCTCCAGACTTCTTTTTTAGTAAAGTAGGTAACTGGCCCTTTAAGAGCTACATAGCAGAAACCAGGCCCTGTGCTATCAATCATTAGTGCCTAAATGGGTGAGGAGTGAGAATTTATCCACGACATACATTATTCAACACAGTTAGTGTTGATGGGGGAATCCCTCCCACAGCGCCATTGTGTTCTGCCTGAAGAGATCCTTCCTTGCTGGCATAACACAATGCTCACTGCTGACGGCTTTAGCCTCCAGCAGTGATCACATTAAAAAAAAATCGCATTGACTTCAGTTCAACCAGCCTGCCCATGGATGGATCGAATCTCATCTGGTCCCTGCTGTTATTTGCGGCTTACGAAACATGAAGCAGTGACAATAAATATTGTTCTATTCATTAAAAAAAAAAAAAATTAGAAAAACCAATTATCTCCATCCGCCTTCCCCACCCTTATAGATAGCTAAAAAAAATATTGGTGTCCTGCTACTGGCTTTTCCATGTGGCCTTGGTCCTGAAACTTTGCAGGCACAATCCATTGGTAGGTCAATCAGCCTTAGCTCAAGGAATCACTAACAACCTATTTAGGTATCCCAGGGTTCCATAAAACCCTGGATGACAATTGCTGGTCTACATGGCAGTAAAAGGCTGGAGTTCCTCTATGGCAGAGGTCTCAAACTGGCGGCCCTCCAGCTGTTGCCAAACTAGTCATGCCTCTGCCTTTGGGAGTCATGCTTGTAACCGTCAGCCTAGCAAAGCCCCATGGAACTTGTAGTTTCACAACAGCTGGAGGGCCGCCAGTTTGAGACCCCTGCTCTATGGAGAAGAGAATTGTCCATATCCCTGTTGTTGTCACTTTCCAACTAAAACGTCATGTAAAGTACAGAAAACTACCTAGATCATTACCGAAAAACCACCATATTTATGGTAGAGGCTGCATGTATTTTAAAAGTGCCATAATAGTAGATATCACAAAACTTTGTAACAGTTGCTCTATAAACATAATTATGCTTTATAAAATGTTATCATAACTGACAGGTCTTCTTGATGTTCACCTCTTAGGTTGTTTGAAATGGTTCAGGTTCATAAAAACATGATCATAAAGTCAAAAAGTTCAGAAACTAAGTAGCTAATTTTTTTGCTTGACATCAGAATTTCCTGTTTTTCTGCGGCTGCTTGCTTTGAAGTTACTGGGAACAGAATTTTCCATATTATTCACATTCTGCAGTCTCTGAATGCCAGAATTCAATGACAGCTTCTGAAAACACAGCCCCTATACTGCCCAGAACACTACACGCAGTTTACTAGGGGAGTGGATCAAAACTCGGAAAAGAAGACCTGGGGAACATCTTCTCTGGATTACTTTAGTTTTATTTAGACAGTACCGTCATGATTATGCATTAAGAGTTATTTTGCATTTGTACGCTAATAATCCTTGATGGATCGCTTTTCAGCAAACCTTTGACAGGCAGTGAGTAAGTCCTGTGTCACCTCCTTACCATATGTTTTAACCCTCAGAATGCTGCACAACTGCACTGTGACCGCATGCATTACGTGCAGTTACAGGACGGTTGTGGCACAGCCTTATTTACTTGACTTCACTTGGTACTGGCTGCCAAATGCCCTTTAACTAGACTTGTGCGCCGTCAATAAATTTGTTTTGTTTTGTTTCATTTAGTTTTGTATTAGCCGTTAATTCGTATTTTATAATTCGTATCCAAAATTAAATTTGGATTCGCATGAAATATGAATTTTCCTTACGAAAAGTTAACAAACCTAACTATTAAGAACGTTCATTATGATGAATTTAAAAAGCAAAAAATACCTTTTTCAATATGGCAGTCGTCTGACTCATTATGAGGGGCTTCCACCACCCCTGTGCTGTGCTGACTTCCTCCTGGGGCTGTACCCCTGCTGTGCTCATTATGAGGGGCTCCCACCATCCCTATGCTGATTATGAGGGGCTCCAACCATCCCTGTGCTGATTATGATGGGCTCCCACCATCCCTGTGCTGATTATGAGGGGCTCCCACCATCCCTGTGCTGATTATGAGGGGCTCCCACCATCTGCTGTGCTGACTTCCTGGGGCTGTACCCCTGCTGTGCTCATTATGAGGGGCTCCCACCACCCCTGTGCTGTGCTAACTTCCTCCTGGTGCTGTACACCTGCTGTGCTCATTATGAGGGGCTCCCACCATCCCTTTGCTCATTATGAGGGGCTCCCACCATCCCTGTGCTGTGCTTATTATGAGGGGCCCCACCATCCCTGTGCTCATTATGAGGGGCTCCCACCATCCCTGTGCTCATTATGAGGGGATCCCACCATTCCTGTGCTGTGCTCATTATGAGGGGCTCCCACCATCCCTGTGCTGTGCTCATTATGAAGGGTGCCCACCATCCCTGTGCTGTGCTGACTTCCTGGATTTTTAACTTCATCATAACGAATAATCGTAATTATTATGACAATATTAAAATGATATTAACGAAAATTCTTATTTTGTCCGATTCTGAATCTCCCATCGACTACCAGTTCCAGTCTCCCACTCCCATATTAAAAAAGGTAATTTTCCCAACCCTCACTTAGCAGCAGAAGAAAACCTCTGATTGGTCAACAAAACACCAGTCACGTTCCCGTTGTAACAGAATTTTGCGAAATTCGTCAACAAAATTTCGTATACAATTCGGAAACATCGAAATTCGTATTTCGGATGCTTCCGAATGAACAAATTTTCAGAAATTAACGGCACATGTCTACCTTTAACTTTTGCCACAGCAGAGAAGCAAAGCATTGCTGGTATAACATGGGTATAGCTCTGAGAGGCTCCACAGCTTTGTTTGGGTGGGCAGTATAATTGTCGGGTTGCAGCACCCCATGTTATATTTCCTATAATAAAAAATAAATAATAAATCCAGTGGTGACGGTGGGAGCCCTCACATAGTAGGTGTGCAAAACCAGAAACTGAACACTCACAAGCTCATCAGTCCTCAAGAGTAATAAGAACCTGTCAGGTGGTTTATCTTTCCAGTATCTACCAAAATGTTAAATACCAGTTTTGGGTGGATTCACCCTTTAATGATTTTCCTGTTAATACAAAAATCTGGTGACTAGTTTTTAAATAGTAAATGTATTTTCAGTAATCATTTTCATATTTGACCTTTTTAATGCCCACCTCAAACAACGTTGAATTACAAAAATAGACCGATAGAGACAAAAAGCTGCTTGTTTTGCTAAGGGCTGGGTGGCGTTAGGTCTTCCACTATTCTAATATCCATTACTATTATTATACATGATTTATATGGTGCCAACAGTTTTCACAGCACTTTATCAAATAAAAGAAGACAGTACAGTTACAATACATGTCAAGGTTGGTTGTATCAATACATCCATCAACTTCAGTACAACCTACCTGTTAGATTTGGCAGCAGAGGGGGGAGAAGGCAGACAAGCAGAGTTTGACCTTTTGGGTGGAGCTCCTCTTTAAGCAGTAACAAAGGAAATTTGACAGATTGCCTACATGTCTCTTTTTGAAACATCCCGTTTTTAATCATCTATAACCCACAATGATGATCTGGTCTATATATTTATCCAATACCTCATTAGTTTAGACAAATTATCCCATTTAGAGCATCAGTTTGGTTGATTACAAGAATAAATGTTTGGCCGAGTTTAAATAATTCAACATGAGGAATGTTCTGAGTTTATCGCAGTCGTAAACATTATCTATAGTCTTCAAATTTGCTGGACATCTCACACAGTATTTTATTTGTTTTTAGGTGTTACAGAAGTTCAGTGAAGGCAAATAAAATAACATTTAGAATTGTGTTCTACCCTTCTCCTCTCCCCCAGGCCCTGATGTGCATTTTGTGCTCCACTTTTTGGTGCCTACTGCTACCTAACATTTCATAACTAAAGCCTCTAAACCCCATAAATGTAATATATTGCAACTAACCAGTATTTAGATGTGGTGGCTGCATTTATTTGCTTTTTTCTTTTATTTTGACCTGGTGATCTTGCCAGTAGCATACTTCCTGCCCTAGTGTGAATGAATGAATGAAATACTTGTATAGCGCACAATGCGAACTGAATCGCCTCTAGGCGCTGTGGCGAGCTTTGATCATCTGCTAAAAGAGGAAGGTCTTGAGTTTTTTCCTAAAAGCCAGGTGATTTTCTTCCAGGCGGATGTTGATTGGTAGAGCATTCCATAGCCGAGGCCCTTGGACAGCGAATCTCCGATCCCCCTTGGATTTATACCGGGCTTTGGGCACAAGGAGGAGGTTTTTGTTGGCTGATCGAAGACTGCGGTTTGGTGTGTAATGATTTATTTTCTCCATTAGGTATTGCGGAGCTTCTCTATGCACGCATTTGTGGGTGAAGCAAAGGGTCTTGAACGTGATCCGATTTTTTACGTTTAGCCAATGTAAGCTCCTCAGCGAAGGAGAGATGGATTCACAGGTTTTTTTTCCTGTTATCGGCCTTGCCGCCGTGTTTTGGATCAGTTGTAATCGCGTAAGTTGATATTGTGGCAATCCTATGTAAAGCGAGTTTGCATAGTCCAGTCGTGAATTAATGATTGTTCCAACTACCACTGCTTTGTCATTCTTTGGGATAAAAGGGATGAGTCTGCGAAGCATGCATAGCAGATGGTGAGATCCACTGACTACAGATCCTATTTGCGCATCCATTGACATTTGTGCGTCTAAAATAACCCCGAGACTCTTCGCTTTGGTCTTTGGGGAGATAGTCTGCCCAAAGACGGTTGGAGGAGACCAGGAGGTTTTGGTTGCGGGCTTATGATTTGGGTATAAGATAAGAAGCTCTGTCTTTGATTCGTTCAGCTGGAGGGAGTTAGTGGTCATCCAGTCCTCTATTGATTTGAGGCAGGTTTCAAGTTGTTGTTGGTGATCTTTTTTTCCATTGATCCGGAAATAAAGTTGCGTGTCGTCAGCGTAAGAGTGGAAGCAGAGATCTGAGCATCTGATGATTTGAAGGAGTGGACGAATGTAAATGTTAAAGAGAACGGGTGATAAAGGAGAGCCTTATGGGACTCCGCAGGTGACTACCCGAGTTTCGGAGAAGGTATTTTCCTAGTTTCACTGTCTTTGACCGATTTCCTAGGAAGGACGCGAACCATTGGAGATCTATGTCTTGGACTCCGGCTACTTCTGTGAGTCGGACGAGTAGAGTATTGTGATCTACTGTATCAAACGCTGCACTTAGGTCTAGCAGTACGAGGAGACACGGCTCTCCATCATCTGCTGCTTCGAGGGCGTCATCCCAAATCTTGAGGAGAGCTGTTTCTGCTCCATGACCCGGGCGGAAGCCTGATTGCAGCGGGTCCAGGAGTTTATGAGTATCCAGGTGAAGTTGTAGCTGATGTACTACAGCTTTCTCCATGATCTTAGAAATGGTGTTGAGGCTTGTAATTGGCCTACGGTTGTTTGGATCCTGAGGGTCCAGGTTTGGTTTCTTGAGTAGAGGTTTGACGATGCCTTGTTTGAGGATGCTGGGAACAATCCCTTCATGGAATGATCGGTTTATGAGGTGGGTTATGGTTGGAGCCACGATGTCGGAGCATTCTTTCAGTGGTTTTGTGGGGATGATGTCAATAGGTGAGGTACTGTCACGCAGTTTATTAATGATGTTTTTTGCGGTGTCTACGGTAATTGGGGATAGTGAAAATTTCGGCGGTTGCGGTATGTTGGTGCAGACATCCTCTTTATGTATTTGCTGGCTGAGGTCGGATGTTTTCTTCTGACAAATTGTTTCCCTAATGGTTTTGACTTTATCGATGAAAAAATCTGACAGTTTGTCACAGTAATCCTGGGATTCGCTTTCTGGGGGTTCTAGGCACACCGGATTTATTGATTGATTAACCAGTTTAAACAGTTCCCGTGGTTGGTTTGCGGCCGTTGAGATTGTATATGAGAAGTGGTCCTTTTTGGCTTTATAGATTGCTTTCCGAAAATTCTTTGTGAGACCTTTGTAGTTAAAGTGGTTTTCCTCAGTGGGATTTCTTCTCCATGTTCTTTCCGCTCTTCTGCGTTCTTGCTTTAGTACGACGAGGGAGCTATTAAACCATCCAGAGTTTTTCTTCCTGATGAGAGCCCTGCGTTTTGGTGCTACCGAGTCTGCTGATTGCAGCAATGCCCTGTTCAGGAAGTTGAGTGTTTATCCTCCATAGAGTGGTTTAAGGTTATTGTAGTTATCTTGTTGGACAGAGTGGATTTGAAGGATTTGGAGTACAGTTTTTTATGCGATCTGGTCCAGTGCGTTGTTGTTACAGGTTACCGTTTTTCGTTGGTGATGTTGGTAGCTATTTTGAATTTGATGGCGTGGTGATCCGTCCATGGCAGAGTTATGTTGTCGAGTATGTTGACGTCAATGTTCTGTTTGAAAATGAGGTCCAGGGTGTGTCCTGACCCATGCATGGGAGTCTTTATCAGTTGCTGGAGACCCAGTTCTTCTAGTTGATTGATGCAGGCAGTCGCAATGGGGTCTTTAGGCTCGTTTGCCCAAAGGTTGAAATCTCTGAGTGCCAGGAAATTTTTGAATTTTAGGGTGTGCATTGCAAAGGATTCCGTGAGGGGTGAAAGAAGATTGGACTTTGGTCCCGGTGGTCTGTAGCACAGTAGAATATGAGTGGTGTCATGGGGTGTTTGTTGAAGATGTAGCATCAGGGTTTCCATAAAAGGCACTGGGTTCTGAGATGATGGTTTAGTGAGATCCAGGTGACCTTTAAAGATCACTGCTAGGCCTCCTCCTTTTTTCCCTATCCGGTGTTCGGTTAGGATCCTGTAGTTTTCCGGCACCAATTCGGTGAGGATGGTGTTGCAGTCAGAGGTTAACCAGCTTTCGATCATGAAGAGGCAGTCTACATTGTTCTCGATGATGAAGTCGTGTACTTCCAGTCTATGTTTGACTGCAGACCTGGCATTAATCAAGGCGCAATCTAATTGTAGTGGTCGAGTAGATGTCTTCCTGTGTTTGGGAGCTGCTTGTTGATCTCTTTGAAGTATTTTTTGTATGGAAGATGGCAATGTGGTGTTGATGTTCCTTAGTCTGTGCAGAACTTCAGCTGAGTATTTGAAGTAGCACATGGTTTGTGGATGCTGTTGATGGTACTATGGGCCTAAGATGATGATCCTGATCAGGGTATTGATCCTGAGGAGGGGCTAGGTATCAGACTTGCCGCCGTGCTTGAGGCTATTAGCGCGCAAGTTGATCAAGGGATGCCTATATGGATGCGGAAGGAGTTGTTGTATTCGGTTGCTGGCTGTTCCGGCTACCTTTACTTAAGGTGAAGGTCTCCGCTCAGAAAAGAAGTCTGGCTGTGATCTGGAATAGTCGTCCTAGGATAGCGTGAAAAATGGAATGGAGGCTGGAGGTAGGGGTATGCTAACCTACGGTTGTTCCTGATTGTTCCAGAGGAAGGCGAAAAAGCCCCTGACAGTAGCAGCCAAATGCACCAGTGGGGCAAAAATTCCTTCCTGACCCCGTAGGCGGTCGGACGGAGTCCCTGGAACAATCACTGGGGGGGAGGGGGGGTGCAAGCTTACCTGGCTGCGGTGGTCCCCGTTAAACACTCTGGTTCCGGTGAATCTGGCTTGCTGTCAGCCTGACGTTTCCGGAGAGCTGTCTGGTTGCCCCTTGCAGTGGGATCTTTAAAATGGAGGGGAGGATGGAGGTAGAATAGAGGTTAGAGACTCCTGTCTTAACTCCTGTATTCAACACCTGGTTATTAACTCTCCACTTGTGTTCACAAAATCCACATGCAAGCCACCATCAGGGAGCAAGCTCCTGGAAGAGTTTGTATAACTACCTTTTATACACCTGTGAACAATTAACCCCTCCCCTAAATTGGCAGGAAGAAAGAGGGGGGGGAAAAATGCTGTTTAAAAAGTGTCAGAAAAAAGGTCTTTTAAAAACTGCTAGCAAATGTATCAAATAAAGGAGGGGAGAAAAATAAATAAAACACCCCCAAAAACAACACTTGCAAGCAGAAGCAGTCAAAGCACAACTCCTGGTTATTAACTCTCCACTTCACAAAATCCACATGCAAGCCACCATCAGGGAGCAACCTTTTTCCCTCTACAGTATCTATGGAGGAGCAGCGTTGTCACCTTAGGACAGGAAGTGGTTTAGGCATTACAAAATAACTCCCCATCTCCATATCATTGGTATCAGGTGATCCAGAGAGAAAACCGGAAGATATATTAACCAATAACAGTCAGGAAGAACACGAGAAATTATAGATCCGTTGGCAGGTTTAACAGTTTATGCATACACAAGTGATCTTGCCAGAAATCTTGGGAAATTATAATTGTTGTAGGCAGTCCTGTAAGCTAGACTGGTGAACTCAATTTTTTTTACTGCAGATAAGCAACATTGCTTGATGTCCCTAGCCTTCTGATTGGATGATGAACGAGAAGCAGCACAATGATGAGATCATCGCTCTGCTCTCTCTCCTCCAGAATGCATATTCCAACTACTGAGTGACATCAATGTGCAAAGCAAGAGAGCTCTGTTGGACTTAGATTCTAAATTGAGAGGTGCAGAGAATTATGCATTCTTGTTCGGTAATTTACAGATTATACTGTGTGAAGAAGTGTGAGCTGGCCATGCAATGTGTGAATTTTGACTGGTTCTTGAGGAAGCAGCCAAAAGTTGCTTAGTGGTTGGCCCTGTTGGCCTCCTTTTATTCAACAAGAGTTAAAAATTCAATCTAATGAATTGTTCAATCAGCCAAACTTTTAACCAAACAGTGGCTGCATCCAAGCAAAAACAGTTGCTGAATGGGTATTTTGACAGCCAGCTAGACCAGTTTTCAAAATACAGTAGCCACAGAGGGAGATCAGTCTATTCCCGCTGTAAAGTATGGATGGAGAAATCTATTTGCTTTTTTTCTTTTCAGCCAGCAGGAATGCATGTTTGCCTCACGGCCTTCCTCTTTTTGCATACAGTGGGATCATGCAGATCTTGCATCAAATACATTTTGGGTCAGAAAAACAATGAACATTCTTTCTGTTTCTGACAAGGTAGTGCAGCGGTCTCCGCAAGCCATGGACAGTGGTGTAGGACAGGGATAGTAGAGGTTGTAGTTGCCATTGGGCCCACCATGTAGCCTAGCCGGGTGTTTCTTAGCCTTTTTTTTTTCTTTTTTTTTATGTCATGGTACCATTCATATGAATCTCAAGACACACCAGGTCTAAAATTTAGAAAATGTAAATGTTACTTACTGTCAACGAGAAACCTTGCACACAAACACCTTGACTTCATGTCAGATGTCCACCCCCCATCATCACCTCAGAAGTCCTCCCATGAAATCAGAATCATCTCCCTTTATGTATTTTGTCTGTATTAAGCTTGTTGTCTAGAGCAGAGTTTCTCAACTCCAGTCCTCAAGGCGCCCCAACAGGTCATGTTTTTAGGCTTTCCATTATTTTGCACAGGTGATTTGATCAGTTTCACTGCCTTAGTAATTACCGCAGCTTGAGGGAAATCCTGAAAACATGACCAGTTGGGGCGCCTTGAGGACTGGAGTTGAGAAACACTGGCCTGGAGTTCAGCTTCAAATACAGGAGTTAATGGGGTAGGTATTCTAGCTGAAGGAAGAATAAGGCTAGGCTCACAATGTAGCTTTCTATGAAAAGAAATACACAGAGGGTCAATTTTCAGAGACCTCCAGATGTTCCAGTGGTGATCCTGCCACCTTATGAATGCTTTTTTTTCTTTCTTTTTTTATGCTGTTGAAAAAGTCATTCATAAGGTGACCGAAGCACCCCCTGAACATCTGGAGGCCGCTGGTTAGCCTTCATCTGAAAAGGGATCCACCATGGATGGCGACAGCCTGATTCTCCTGGCAGTTAGCATTAAGGTTGCTGGGTTCACACTGAAGCGATGCGGGAACGCCGCAAATCCGCAGCGTTTTCCCGCATCGCATGAATGAATGAATGAATGAATGAAATACTTATATAGCGCACAATGCGAACTGAATCGCCTCTAGGCATGCCTCAGTGAGTGTCAGTGAAATGTTAATGACACCCCCAGATCAGTTCGCATATCGCAGTGCGATCTGCAAACTCGGACAGGAATTGGATCACATGGTGTGAACACCCATGCGATCCGATTCTGCTGCGGACCAAAAAAAGGGTCCCATGCGAGTTTGCGGCGGGTGCGATGCGAATTCAGCCATACTATCTGTATGGCTGAACTCGCATCGCACAGAGATCGGATGTGGTTTGCACTGCAGTGCGGTGTGAATCACATCCGGTTCTCGCTGCCGCAGCGGTGTGAACCCAGCCTTAAACCCAAACACATATTAATTACACAGGTTCTGTGGCTGATTAAGGTGGTAATTAAACTCACTTGGTGCCTTATCTGCATTTAGTTAGCTTCAGAACCTGTGTAGTTTAAATGTGTTCGGGTTTAAAGGGATGAGGTGGTAACTCTACTTCATCCCTTTAAACCCGAACACATATGAATTACACAGGTTCTGTGGATGATTGAGTTGATAATTAAACTCACTTGGTGCATTATCTGCATTAAATTAGCCTCAGAACCTGTGTAATTAATATAAACCTGTGTTCAGTTTTAAAGGGATGAGGTGGCATACTCACCATTTTACTTAAATAGGAACTAATGCACCGTATCGCCTAACCAAGCATTTGGCCTGCAGTTGCGACGTGGCCACATTCACTCGGGTGAGTTGCCACCTGTCAACTCAACAAGCTATGTTAAATTTGCAGCATCCATGGCACAAAGCATGTGTACACCATGCCTCCCATTGTATGTTAGGTTTCAGTTGGAGGGCGGTGGGTGATAAAACCGTGGACCAACTGCCTGTTTTTACTGCCCCCTGGATGCCTGTGTAAAAGAGTCCTTATAAATGCTCTGGAGGGGGTGACTGGGGACAAAGAGCATGCAAATGTATTAAATATTTTTTTTCAGCTCTATGTATAAAAAGGAGCATGGGGGAGCTCATGTCCATAATGGGGGTGGTAGTGACATGGCCCCAAATGAGCCACAATGGCTCCAAAGTGATATGGTCCACAAATATTTAGACAGAATAAAGGTCATCACAGAGGACAAGGGGAATTCTTTACATCTTGAGGAAAAGAGATTTCATCTCCAAATACAGAAAGGTTTCTTCACAGTAAGAGCTGTGAAAATATGGAATAGACTCCCTACAGAGGTGGTTCTGGCCAGCTTGGTAGATTGCTTAAAAAAAAACCTGGATTCTTTCCTAAATGTACATAATATAACTGGGTACTAACATTTATAGGTAGATTTGATCCAGGGAATATCCGATCGCCTCTCGGGGGATCAGGAAGGATTTTCTCCCCTGCTGTAGCAAATTGGATCATGCTTTGCTGGGGTTTTTCACCTTCCTCTGGATCAACTGTGGGTATAGGATTCTGTATATGGGATTGTATGATTTATTTTTTATTTTTTATTTTTTGGTTGAACTAGATGGACTTGTGTCTTTTTCCAACCTGACTAACTGTAACTAGATTGGAAATGTTAAACCTGGAGCAGTAAGTATGGCATTGAAGCTCAGATACCCCATCTCCTAATACAGTGGTCATCAACCCTGTCCTCAGGGCCCACTAACAGGCCAGGTTTTATGTATTCCCTTGGGGAGACGCAGACTAGAATACAGCAATCGCTGAGCATCAAATGATATCACCTGTGATGTATTTCAGTTATCTCGCAAACCTGGCCTGTTAGTGGGCCTTGAGGATAGGGTTGATGACCACTATCCTAATAAGACCAAGGTGTGTTGACCTTCACCATTCCCAACAACATGACTATAGCAAGTGTGAGCAAAAAATAGGTGGAGGTTAACAGGAATAGTACACTGGCATATTTCTTTAGCTCCAGATAGGTGGGCATGGGTTACCATAAGAAAGGTGTACAATGGGGCTCACGTCTCTGTGGCAGCCTATTCTTACATGGGGCTCCAAATTTCCTTGCTGTATGTGGGAACGTTTCAGGGGATAAAGGTTTTGCCAGTGTGATGACATTTCAAGGTAGAAGCATTGATGGGCTCCTATCAATATATCCTCCCTGTACTGCCATACTGAATACAACTGCCAGTTCTACCAGAGACACAGAGATATGCAGGTTCATTGTATACGTTCAGACGACGATTACAGCCAGTTAGCGTTGGTCATCAGTAATACCTACTTAGACTGTTTGTCATCATGCAGATTTACTTTGATCTTTATGGATTAGGGAACCGGGCGCCAGAATCTTCCTTACAATGAATAGTTGATTCCTTTGCTAAGCAGACTTGCTTAACTAAAATAACAATAAAACAGTGTCTGCCTTTACATGCCAGTTAAAGGTACAGGAGATGACAGGGTAGGTCTGCTAAGTAAATTGTACGCCATGCACAACTCTCAGCGTGGGTTCAGCTTGATGTTATTTAAGGAAAACACAGACTTTAAAGTAGTTTTAAAGGGCAAGTACAATGAAGTGATAATGTCATCCAGCAAAAACTGGAGCTACAATATATTACCAAACATATTGGGACGCCTGCCTTTACACACACATTAACTTTAAAGTGGTTGTAAACCCTTACAAACCACTTTGACCTACAGGTAAGCCTAGATTAAGGCTTACCTGTAGGTCCAAGAAATATCTCCTAAACCTATACGGTTTAGGAGATATTTACCTGAAGACAGCCACTGCTGTCTATGGCGCATGCGCCGTAGACAGCGGCACGCAGGCGCACTGGGCAAGCCGCAGATCGCGGGGACATGCCGCGAGTGTCAGCTCCCGTGCGCATGCGCGGGAGTGAAGTCATCGCTGCTCCGGCGAATCACAGCGCCGGAGCAGCGAGACCCACCAAGGAGATGGACGCTCAGAACTACAGGGGACAGCAGTGACTTTGCTGGCTCCTGTGTCAGGTAAGTGACACATAATGGACTACTATGCGATGCATAATAGTCCATTATGCTTTACCTTTGCAGGATATCAAAGAGGAAGTAAACCCATCAGGGTTTACTTCCTCTTTAATGGCATCCCAGTCTTAGTCTGTAGGATTCAATATTGGTTGGCCCACCCTTTGCAGCTATAACAGCTTCAACTCTTCTGGGAAGGCTGTCCACAAGGTTTAGTAGTGTGTCTATGGGAATGTTTGACCATTCTTCCAGAAGCACATTTGTGAGATCAGGTACTGACGTTGGACGAGAAGGCCTGGCTTGCAGTCTCTGCTGTAATTCACCCCAAAGGTGTCCTACCAGGTTGAAGTCAGGACTTGTGCAGGCCAGTCAAGTTCCTCCACCCCAAACTTGCTCATCCATGTCTTTATGAACCTTGCTTTGTGCACTGGTCCAAATCATTTGGTGGAAAGGGGATTATGGTGTGAGGTTGTTTTCAGGGGTTGAGCTTGGCATCTTAGTTCCAGTGAAGGGAACTCTTAAGGTGTCAGCATACAAAGACATTTTGGACAATTTTATGCTTCCAACTTTGTGGGAACAGTTTGGGGACGGCCCCTTCCTGTTCCAACATGAATGCGCACCACTGCACAAAGCAAAGTCCATAAAGACACAGATTAACGAGTTTGGGGTGGAGGAACTGGACTGGCTTGCACAAGTTGAAGCTGTTATAGCTGCATAGAGGGGGGGCCAACTCAAATTGAACCCTGCAGGGTTCATTAAAGTGCCATTAAAATTTGTGTGTGTGTAAAGGCAGGCATTCCAATACTTTTGGTAATAGAGTGTATGTTAATACCTACTCTGTTTACATTAACCTGAGTTTCATATAATCCAATGCAGCCAAATTACACTGAGCTCCTCGCTGGTGGGAAGGGTGGGCACTTCCTGTAAAGGCACTGTGCAAAGTATTCTCTCTAACTAATCAGACTAAATAAAAACTGAAACCACTGGATCAGGATGACAGACAGTGAATCAGTATTTTATATGGATGCATCCTCCATAATAGCCTCAATACAAAGCGGACCTTCACCCTCAACCTAATCTTATCTTATCTTATCTTGCCCTGCCTCCTCCCCCCACTCTTTTTCCCATTGGATATAGATTTTTATTTCTGAAGTATTTTTGGGAATTTCTTGGATTGCAAACTTGCAAAGCAGCATTTCTGCACTTGCCTAGGGGAGAACGGCATCTGCGGAAAACAGAAGCACAAGGACACTGGAATGCAAAACTAACACAACAGGTACAAGGATACAGTATGCAAGCAGGGACACATGAAGAGTCACTGGGGACAGCCTGGGGGGTACAGAGGGTCATACTGGGGAGCACTAGGAGATTCTAACACACATCAGCAATAGGAGTGATCTGGCACAGGGTCACTAAGAGTATCAGGGTCAAAAGGGGCCTTCTTCAGGACACAAGGAATTACTGGGGTGCCAAAGCAACACTGGAGGACCTGGAACTAGGAAAACAAAGCCTGAGGGAATGAGCTGAGATGGCCTGGCTGGGCTGGGTGTGTAGCTAATTGAATCAACCGCAGGTGGCTAAAGCAGAAGTAAATCACTGAGTGTTTTTTTTTTATTTTTGTTATTTGACCTGAAAGTTTAGGGCATAATGCATACCTCCCAACTTTCTGAGATGGGATTGAGAGACACCCACTAGCAAAAGTGTGTAGGCATAGGAGACACCCCATGCCATGACCCCTTTTAAGGAGAATTAACCCCCCCCCCCAAAAAAATTAAAAACTTACAAGTTTTTTTTTGTCACTAATATTCCTTTATATTGGCTTTTGAATTTTATAGATGCAGCAATTTATAAATTAGAAAGGTTTAACACTGTAAGACACTTTTTGAAAGATAAAACGTGAATTTTATATACAACCAGGGCTTTTTTTCAGTGGGAACGCAGTTCCAGCACTGAATATATGTAATAGCAAGGGGTGTGGGGTGTGCTGGAGGGTCTATTCATGTTGGCTGCTGGGGATATATTGTCACTGGTGGGGATCTGATTTTGTGTGGGGGTCTGTTGTTGCTGTAAGGGATCTACTGTTGAGGGAGAGGTCTATTTTTACTGGCTGCTGGAGGATCTATTGGGAGATCAGTTGTTGCTGCTGGGGGGGGGGGGGTCTAATGTTGCTTGGGTGGATATTTTGTTATTGGGTATGATACTTTGTTGTGGGTAGTTTACTGTTTCTGCAGGGAATCTATTGTTGTTGGGATGGAGTCCATTGTTGCAGTGGAGTCTATTGTGTGGGGATCTATTGCTGTGATTCTATTGTTGCTGGCTGCAGGGAATTTATTTTACTGCTTTTCTTTTTATCATCAACATGTTCCATACAAATGATTTAGCACCACAAAATGATACTTGGTTCTGTATTCTCTAAACGGGGCAGTACTGGTTGGTGAGTAGGGGATGGAATCAAGGGACGGTGGTCAGAAGTGGGTAGGGGGCAGAGACAAGGTATGACTCCGACGGGGGGAGTTCCTGCACCTATTCTCAGAGAAAAAAAAAGCCCTGTATACAACTATACAGTTAAGATAGGGTGACCAGATGTCCCAGGTTTCAGGGGACAGTCCCCAGACCAAGTCTGTCCCCGGATTTGACTTCAACAGGAGCTGGGGCAATTTTCAAAGACAGTGCAGAATAAAAAAATAAAAAAAATCTGAATTGCACACCCCCGCTCCTACTAGCTTAGGGGTTGTATTTTTTCCATTATCTGTGTCCCTTTCTGATGATGATGTGCTGGTCAGAGCGGATGGACTGTTTCTTCAGTTTCCGGCACATGCCTATTCAGCTCCGCTCACATGTTCTTCTGCTTGGCTCAAATCCTGGCCAGCCGCCTGCCTGCTTATCTCCTTGCCTTCCCCGGCAGAGTCATTTTACTCCACTCCCCACCCAGTAGTAGCCGGGGCCCGGAGAGTGAGATCTGAGAGGCTGTGAGGCCGGCGGCAACAGGCAGAGAGAGGCAGCTGAGCTCAGCAGCAGCAGGAATAGAGGGGAAGCAGATCCAATCGTGGGGCTGCCAGTGCCTTCAAGGCTTCAACACAGGTGTGCTTGGGGGTGTCTGTGAATAGACTACATTGCACTGTGTCTGTCTCTCTGGCATAATGGATGGTATCAGAACTCACAGGCAGCGAGGGGCACTTATTGGTCATAAGTTAACAAAATCAGCACCCAGCAGTCATGTTATTATGTGACACACTGTGACAGAGCCAGCCAGAGCAATGATAGAGTGCCCCCTGCCTGTGAGTTATCATAATGCTGATGATCGTAACCAGTTTCCGATCGCCTGATAACAGATTTACTGCTACAGGGTGGTGGCACTTCGCAGGATCACTTACATACGTGATCCTGTATTTCTGGGTATCAGAGCCAATCAGTAGATCTGGCAGACTCGCCTAGTGGTCTGCCTATGTAAACAAGGCAGTTCGCAAATTCTGTCAGTGTGGAAGACATTGATCCTGTGATCCTGCAAAGTGGGTACAGGGATCTATGTCTTCCCTTAGTAAAATCACCTCCCCCACAGTGAGGCACACATTTAACCCATTGATTGTCCTAGATGTTATCCCCTTCCCAGCCAGTGTCATCGTAGTACAGTGACAGTACATATTTTTAGCAGTGATCACTGTATTAGTGTCACTGGTTTCCACAAAGTGTCAAAAGTGTCACTAATGCCACGTACACATGAGCAGAATGTCCGACAGAAAAAGTCAGACGGAATCTTTTCATTGGATATTCTGATCGTGTGTGGGCCTCAAATTCTGACGGACCTAAATATTTCCGAGGGAACCAATTCCTATCAGGAAAAAAACGCTCTTCTGTATGCTATTCCGACAGACCAAAAACAACGCATGCTATGAAGCAAGTACGAGACGGCAGCTATTGGCTACTGGCTATTGAACTTCCTTTTTCTAGTCCCGTCGTACATCACCGTGTTCTAGACGGTCGGACTTTGGTGTGGTCGTTTGTAGGCAAGACAGTTTCAGCGGAACTCCATCTGAAAAACCTTCGAAGTTTATTCCGACGGGAAAAATAATTTCCATGGTCTGTGTACTGTGGGAGACCAGATATAGTAAATGCAGGGTCCTGGGTTTAGGAAGACCCCTTTCACACTGGAGCGTTTTGCAGGTGCTATAGCATTAAAAATAGCGCCTGCAAAACGCCCTAAAACAGCGGCTCCATTCACTCCAGTGTGAATCCCCGAGGGCTTTCACACTGGAGCGGTGCACTGCAGGGCGTCAGAAAAAGTCCTGCTAGCAGCTTCTTTGGAGCACTGAAGGAGCGGTGAACTCACCGCTCCTCCCCATTAAAATCAATGGGGCAGCGATGCGATACCGCCGGCAAAACGCCGCTCCAGCGGCATTTTGCAAGCAGATTTAAGCGCTTTTTAAAACCACCCCGCTAGCGGGCAAATAGCGTCGCTAAAACGATGGTAAAGCAGTGCTAAAAATAGCGCAACTTTACCGCTGACGCCGGTGGTGGCTCAGTGTGAAAGGGATCTAAAACTACATGTACCAGCATGCCTGCTGATCTTTAGGAATAGAGGCTAAGCTGCAAATCTGTGACATCAATTTATTGAAGGTGCAACATATTGCTACACTTATGCCTCGTTTCCACTGAGTGGATCGGTTCAGTTTGGTTCAGTACGGTAAGCTATTTTGAGTGATTCCATTATGAAAGTGGGCCCATACAAAACCATACCGCACCATTCATGGTCCTGCTTCAGATGTGGGGCCATAGAAAATGGTACCATTAGAGCGGAGCTTCTGGCATCACACAATACATTCCACTGATTGGCGGACAGAAAAAACATGAATGCTCACATCAAAGGCATTTTTTCAAAACCCAGTATGGCCCCTGGCGGTCTAACTTGCAGTGGAAATGCTCACCTGAATAGACCGGACCATTCTAAACCTTCCAAACTGTACCGACCCGAACCGTTCCGCTCAGTGGAAAAAAGGCATTAGAGGCACCTCTCTTCTATACTCTGTAGCTCCTGCTGGGTTTTGCTTCTAATCCCCTTGTGGAGGCTTCCACTTGTGGATGGACATTTTATGGTTACACAACCTGGTCACATTGCTATAATCTTATAGGATCTATGAATAAATGGTTGTGGAACGAATCCTTTCCATTATTTCTCATGGGTAAATTCGCTTTGATATGCAAGTGCTTTGGATTACAAGCATGTTTCAGGAACGGATCAGACCAAAATGAGGGACAAATGGGGAGGAAAGAGTGACAGAGGGACTTTGTTCCAAATCAGGGACAATCCCTCGAAATCATGGATAGTTGGGAGCTTTGCCTATGTACCTGTTTTTCCTTCCTCTTAGATGTTTAATAGACCTGCTTCCTGAATGGCTCCTAGGTTTCACTTGCTGTCTGAAGTCCTTTTCCAAGTCTTGTTCCTTTCCGAATAGGTTGTAAGCAGAGCACTTTAGTAATTACGACCTGGGACATGTGGATACAGCCCAAACACTGGCCTACTCTGTGTGTATATACAGCGCAGATTTGTGTATACATAGCCCGTGCTTTTACTGCGAGGAAGAGAGGAACTCCCCTTCTCGTGTTTATACGAATCTGTTTATATAACGTCTCACTTGTCGGTCTGACGCTCCAACGGGGAAAGTGGAGAAGGCACACTCCATGTATAAAATGTGCTCCTAATTATCATGCAGCAGGAAAGCTTCAGCTCCACAGACAGCCTTTCCTTCTGTCAGGGAGGTTTGCTGGCTCAGTTGCCGAGCTCAAGGCTACATGGGAAATTGGAGACGAAACGCACAGTAAAAAGTCGCAGCTGTTGCAGATCCTCTGATGAACTATTGTCAATGGACAGTTTAGTGGAATAAAAATAGCCCTCAAGACAAAAACTTTCTCTGTTAGGCCCCATTTGCTCTCCTATATGGTCCAATAGTGAGCGTCATTTGCCAAGTAAATATGCAGTGCGTTAAAGTAATCAAATTATTTGAATAGTTTGTGGAAGAACCATAATGCAGCGCATTACTGTGTATTGGGATGCCCTGCAATGTGGGTGCATTGAAGATGTGTTGGTTTAGCGCAGTGGCCTCCAAACTGTCCCACTGCTTGACTTTATGTGGTCTTTGGGACACTATTTCTCCCACTGATGGAGGTAGACATATACAATTCTTTTCGGTCCATATACAAATCCAGACTAATTTATGGTTATTCGATGATTTGGATGTATCTGAATCTCTGAATGAAATAGTAATGAATTTAATTGAAATCCATTAAAATGTGTTTTGTTTATTCGCTTTCTAACAAATTCCAACTTTTCAGAAAGATTAGAATTCGGATTGGTTGAAAAAAGATCGACCAATTAGAATTCTGTGTGAAGAAATAGCTGGTTGTTAAACAATGGGCCAGGAAGCCGGCCGCCCGCGTCCTTAACAACCATAAGTCATCATCATTCAGCGGACTACCCCACTGACAGATAATTGTACAGATAAAGAATGCTGGCAATTACCCCACAATAGAAAAATGTTTAAAAAAACAATGTAGGGTTCCCCCCCCCCCCAGTCGAAACCACAGGAAACGTTTTTTGACAAGTCCTTTATTTAAAAATAAATAGTGTCCCTCGATGTGCATTCATTATCAATCACAACGCCTGCTGGAACCGAAAAATAGAAAAATTGCAAAAAACGCTTGACCTCCTCGGAGGCTACATGTCGTATGCCCTCTCTTCACTTTGAGAGTTCTTATATAGGCAAGGGACAGGTCCACCGGGCTACGCCAGCTGGTGACACCACAGCATGATTGATGATGGATGTACATCGAGGGACACTTTTTTTTTTTTTTTTGTTTCTTAACAGGACATGTCAAAAACTGTTTCGTGTTTTTTACTTTTTGACACTTTTTGGTGAATGGGTAGGGGTGCGATGTACCCAATACACATTCACATGGGGGGCAGAATCCGGGGAAATCTGATAAGCCCCCCACCCACAGCCCAGGGTTTTAAGGAAAAGGCCCTTGTTCCCATCAACATTGGGACAAGGTGCTTTGGGGTGCACTCACCCCCCCATGTTGAGGTCATGTGGCCTGGTATGGTCCAGGAGGGGGGGCGCTTGCTCACCCCCCCCCCCCCCCACATTTTCTGACCTGCTGGGCTGCATGCTCGGATAAGGATCTGGTGGTATGTAACTATGTATGGATTTTGGGGGGAGACTGCACGTCGTGTGTTTTTTTTTTACATTTTGCCGTCTGGCTCCCCTTAAATTCCATACATAGTTACATACCAGACTCCTAAATACCATTCAAGTGACTTTTGTGCCGCTATATATTTATTTTTTGGATTATGTTTTTCACATAGAGGTCATTATTTGTGTAAATTCTTTGGCTGTTACAGGTCAACATATTTTGTTTTGGGTATCACACTATTCTTAAATTTTTATACATCATCAGGATTACTCCTAGAATGTATATGCATTTAGCACAGCACACAGTTTTGTGTCACTATTTTGAATGTTTTTTAACATTATTGTTTCACCTTCAGTTCACTCACTGATTGTATATGCACTTGGCACTTCATAGTCTGGTTTTCATCCCTGGATAGGTTTCTGGGGTCCACTCATATATCCTCAGCGCTGCATCTTTCTTGTTTTTTTTATACTCTGGCATTAGTTTTATTGCTGATGCTGGCAGCTGTTTGCTACTAGTAGCGCAAATTTCCCTTTTTTAAATTTTGGGCATAAATGCCAACTGTCCCAAATTTTAGACCTAATGATGCTGTGTTCCAGGCAATGTCCAGGGATCACAGTGTTACCCTTATTTCAGTGCATCCATATAAACTCAATAAAGCATTGATGACAGTGATCGGTGGACATGAATGGGTGGTCCCCACATAGTGGCAGGGTTTGGGCAGGCCACTTAGGTAAATAGATGTGGTCTGGATTGGACTACTTAGTCACAGGGCGAGTTCAGGGTAGACTGTGGGCTGTGTTAACTGTGTTCCAGGGACGGTGACTGAAATGTTAGTGAGTATGGAAGTGAGGTGCACCTTCCCCCTTGTATTAAAAGAACTGTTATTGCTTTATAATACTAACTGGGAATTCCAAAGTGTCTTGAATTAGCACACTGTCCTCCATCACATATTCAATAGATTCTTTTCTCCAAATGGACCTTTCCCACTAAAGGCGAGATTAAATTTTTCATACATTTAAAAGGGAACCTTTTTACAGCAAACCATGAGAGCTGCCATAGTTGACTCTTTTGTAAGAGTACGGGCACAAGACTTTCATACCTTTCTTTACATCATTACTTAAGGTGGCCATACATGGTTTGAATGTTGCTTAAATCCTGGTGATTTAGTGGAAATTTGAGCTGTGGTGGGCCCTGTTGGTTCTTTTAATTGACTTTTGTCGAACATTTTGGCTGAACGGTGTCTGTATCCAGTCAGATAAGGGCACTGAACAGATATTGAGCAGTTTTTGGCATTCCTCTATCCACACTGTTAAGTGATTTATCTTGTTCAATCCAAGGAGGTAGGTGAGGGAGAGAAATCTACATGTATATGGCCAGCTTTAGTGAGTCACCTCCTGGCAAATGATATGCAAATTAGGAGCCCCCAATTTCCTGGATTAATACTTGTTACAGATCAATGACTAACCAAGAGGCTGTAAACATGAACCTTGCAACTTTTGAAGTGCAAGTTCCTTCCCCATTGTGCTTTAGAAGGTGTGGTATAATGGATGGCAGAATGTTCCATGTCTGGTGAACATGCCCCGAAAGTGAAGCGATTTTGGATTTGCACATATATTTTCATCTATTCCCTCACACAG
Source organism: Lithobates pipiens (assembly GCF_037356315.1). Taxonomy (NCBI): domain Eukaryota; kingdom Metazoa; phylum Chordata; class Amphibia; order Anura; family Ranidae; genus Lithobates; species Lithobates pipiens. Next base: position 148,515,268 of record NW_027507685.1, read on the forward strand.
GTGAACCTCATTAAGTTGCCACAACAAGCTTTACTGGGTCATCCGGTGGAGGGAGCTCCGAGACATGAGAGGAGACTCATAGCATTTATTTTTGGGGCAGTCAGAATCGCTGTTGTCAGGTCATGGACGTCCCCCACAATCCCATTTGACTTGGTGAAAACCAAGTTGTCTTGGAATATGGTCAATGAACATTTTTCGCCAATACTACTTGATAAACAGGCCTTGTTCGATAAAATCTGGGAGTCCAGGATAAAATGCTTTTAAGAAGTGCAAGTTCAGTAGTAGGTCCCATACTTCTAATTTCAGGGAAGGTTTCCTTTAACATTCGAATATTGGAAGGGTTGTTGTAGAAGTTACAAGAATGTATGTGATGTGCTCAGTCATACTACAGAGCTGTATGTGTACAATATATAATATATACAGAATGTTGTTTTTTACTATGTTGTTAGTAGTTCTTTTATATGAATCAAGTTGTGGTTTCAGCACTCTTTACTCTGTAATAACATACTGCTGTTGATGTGTATATGTAAACCGCTACACTGAATGAAAGAGAGCTTTTAATGTAAATGTCACAAAACAGAAAAAAAAATGTTGTATAAATATACCGCTAATAGCAAAATAGCTGAAATTCCTCAAAGATCCCTGATTGCAACTTTTTCTTATACAGTCATGCATTTTGTATGTGTATGAGGCTCTGGAAATTATGTTCATTTTATGCTTATGCTCCATTTAAAAGGTACACAGCCATCAAAAGTGCAAAAAAATTAAAATAAACTACAGAGGGAGGGGGGGGGGGCACCCTAATACCCTAACATGACCCAGCCTTCTGCTTATCATTCAGGCATATCTGCTGACTACCAGGCCTCACTGGGTCCTTTGCTTGTTGCCGGTAATCTGGTTTTGTGAAAACATTTGCCTGTGCTTGATTTCCAATTTTGGCCGGGTACTTCTGATCACCACCATCACATTAACTTTTTTTCCCTGGAGGACCCCATCATTTCTTTGACATCATCTTACACTTTCCACCATTCTATGGGTACTTCTGATCCCCACCATCACATTACCTCTTTTCTCTGAGGACTTCATCATTCCTTTGACACCATCATACACTATCAACCATTCTAAGGGCACTACGGATTGCCACCATCACATTACCCCTTTTCCCTGGAGGAATACATCATTCCTTTGACATCGTCCTACATTTTCCACCATTCTCATTCCTATACCAACCAAGGTCAGCTGATCAGAAAAGCCAATCAGAGGGAGTGACTAAACACATTGGTCAATACTGCTAAGGGGGCTTTATTGAATCTTTAAATATCTATTGATATGTGCCCACTGAAAAAGAGCTCTCTATGAAAACTGATTGAGGAGCATTCTGTAGATTCATCTGCTTTCCATAGACGCTATATTTATAGTTTCAACTTTCCTCTTATGATGACTGGAATAAAGCACCAATTTAGCCCAGAGATATAGATGGTACAAATATACACTTTACATATACATACATACATACATACATATATATATATATATATATGTATATGTATGTATGTATATGTGTGTGTGTGTCCCACTAGCATAGGAGGTGCGAGAGGGATGTAAACATGTCCCTGAAAATTTGGAGTACATCTCCACTTACCTGTTAGATTGTAAGGCTACTTTCACACTGAGGCGCTAAAAATAGCGCCTGTAAAGAGCCTCTCCTGTGTCTCCAATGTGAAAGAACAAGTGCTTTCACACTGGAGCGGCATGCTGCGCTGTGCTTGCAGGATGGTCAAAAAAGTCCCGCAAGCCACATCTTTGCAGTGATGTAGGAGCAGTGTTCTCACCGCTCCTAAAGCGCCTCTTCCCATTAAAAACAATGAGGCAGCAGTGCTATGCTGGTGGTTTTGACCCTTTTTTGGCCGCTAGCGGGGGGGTTAAATCACCCCGCTAGCGGCCTAATAACTTTACTGCCAGCTCCCGCTCACCCCAGTGTGAAAGTAGCCTTATGCCGCGTACACACAACCGGACTTTGACAGCGAAGGTCCGACGGAACGAATTCGTCGGACAATTCGATCGTGTGTGGGCTCTTGCTGTGCAAAAATCTGATGGACTTTAGAAATAGAGCATGTTTCAAATTTTTCCACCGAACCCAGTTCCTATGGAGAACTCAGCTCGTCTGTAGGCTTGTCCGACGGACGAAAGCCGATGCTAGGGCAGCTATTGGTTACTGGCTATGAACTTCCTTATTCTAGTCCTGTCGTACATCATCACATTCAAATCCATTGGACTTTAGTGTGTGGGGAAAGTCCGTCGGAACTCCGCCAAAAGTCAGTCGGGAAGACCGTTGGACCTAGTCTGTCAAAGTCCGGTCGTGTGTACGCGGCATTAGATTCAATGGGGGAGAATTACTAAAACTGGTGCACTCAGAATCTGGTGCAGCTATACATGGTAGCCAATCGGCTTTTAACTTCAGCTTGTTCAATTAAGCTTTGGCATTGACAATGAAACTGGGCAGCTGTTGGTTTCTATGCAGAGTTGCACCGGATTTTGTACTCTCCAGCATTAGTAAATAACCCCCAATGTATTCTGTGCCAGGATTTATGAATGATTTGTGGCACTGCACTCATGTAGTCATTGGAGAACACAACTTATTAGATGTAGGGGATGCGTAGACGGTGTAAATGTACACAATGTAATGTTTGCACTGGCCTGACCATGAGAGAAGAACTTGAAAAGGGACAAGGTAAAAAAAAAAACGGCAGAGAGAGGCTTGTTAAGGTTATGCAAAGTTGCTTGGTCTATTTAAAAAGGTCATGTTTATAAGTACAATTATTAAGATAAGCCATTCACTGATCTACTTTAAGTTTTGTCTGGAGTTAACCTGTCTAAAGAACATTACCTTGATTACTGTGTTCACTATGATCTTTGTTATTTTCTGCAGAGCTCATCGCAATGACATGGAGAACATCTATCCATTCCTGTTCCTTGGTGCCATCTACTCCTTGTTGGATCCCAACCTGAACATCGCCAGAATTCATTTCTTCATCTTCTTCGTCGGCCGTCTAGTACACACAGTTGCCTATGTGTTTTCCTTGAAAGCTCCGACACGTTCAGTGGCCTACAGCATAGCTCAGCTTCCCTGCTTCTCTATGGCTCTGCAGATTCTCTACTCTGTTACTTCTTACTGGTAAATGAGAATCCAGTAATCAAATTCACTGGGACCATGTGAAAGGTGTCATTTGCTTGCAGTGGCTGGGATGCAGCTCAGTACTGCATCTGCAAAGACTGTGTACTCTAACAATGTTAACAGTATTGACTGAACATTTTGTTTCCGTAATAGTGTTCACGGTTTCTGAAGAATATTGTATTGTGCAGAACAATGATGAAGTGTTTTTAGAAACTTTTATTTGTCCTGTTTCTTCAGTGGTATGTGAGTCCTGTGTTATTTGTTTTTTTTTACTTGTGTGCCATTTTGTTGTTGGGCTATCTAATTAAATATTCATGATACATGCTTTAAATCTGTCTATATTTTGGTAGGTAAGTCCACATTCCTGGACCCCTCAGGGGCAGGTCTTCTTCTTGATTCAAAGGTGGGCATGATTGGTTGAATTGGCTTTATTGGTTTTGCTTGGTAATGTAACATCATTGTTTAGGCTTAAAGGGAACCTTTGCTTTTCCCATGCATGGCAAAGCAACGGGTCCATTTGGTCCATTAATTTTAGTTCTCCCCCACTATATATATATATATATATACACACACATACATACATACAGTGGTGTGAAAAAGTGTTTGCCCCCTTCCTCATTTCCTGTTCCTTTGCATGTTTGTCACACTTAAGTGTTTCGGAACATCAAACCAATTTAAACAATAGTCAAGGACAACACAAGTAAACACAAAATGCAATTTGTAAATGAAGGTGTTTATTATTAAAAGGTGAAAAAAAATCCAAACCATCATGGCCCTGTGTGAAAAAGTGATTGCCCCCTAAACCTAATAACTGGTTGGGCCACCCTTAGCAGCAACAACTACAACCAAGCGTTTGCAATAACGTGCAATGAGGCTTTTACAGCATCCTGGAGGAATTTTGGCCCACTCATCTTTGCAGAATTGTCCTAATTCAGTTACATTAGAGGGTTTTCGAGCATGAACGGCCTTTTTAAGGTCATACCACAACATCTCAATAGGATTCAGGTCAGGACTTTGGCTAGGCCCCTCCAAAGTCTTCATTTTGTTTTTCTTCAGCCATTCGGTGGTGGACTTGCTGGTGTGTTTAGGATCATTGTCCTGCTGCAGAACCCAAGTTCGTTTCAGCTTGAGTACACGAACAGATGGTCGGACATTCTCCTTCAGGATCTATTGGTAGACAGCAGAATTCTTAGTTCCTTTTATCACGGCAAGTCTTCCAGGTCCTGAAGCAGCAAAACAGCCCCAGACCATCACACTACCACCACCATATTTTACTGTTGGTATAATGTTCTTTTTATGAAATGCAGTGTTCCTTCTACGCCAGATATACTTGGACACACACCTTCCAAAGAGTTCCACTTTTGTCTCATCGGTCCACAGAATGTTGTCCCAAAAGTCTTGGGGATCATCAAGATGTGTTGTGGAGAAATTGAGACGAGCTTTGATGTTCTTTTTGCTCAGCAGTGGTTTTCTCCTTGGAACTCTGCCATGCAGGCCATTTTTGCCCAGTCTTTTCCTGATGGTGGAGGCATGAACGCTGACCTTAACTGAGGCAAGTGAGGCCTGCAGTTCCTTGGACGTTGTTGTGGGGTCTTTTGTGACCTCTTGGATGAGTCGTCGCTGCGCTCTTGGGGTAATTTTGGGCGGCCGGCCACTCCTGGGAAGGTTCACCACTGTTCCATGTCTTCGCCATTTGTGGATAATGGCTCTCACTGTGGTTCGCTGGATTCCCAAAGCTTTGGAAATGGCTTTATAACCCTTTCCAGACTGATAGATCTCAATTACTTTCTTTCTCAATTGTTCCTGAATTTCTTTGGGTCTCGGCATGATGTGTAGCTTTTAAGGATCTTCTGGTGGACCTTACTGTGTCAAGCAGCTCCTATTTAAGTGATGCCTTGATTGTGAACAGGTGTGGCAATAATCAGGCCTGGGTGTGGCTAGAGAAATTGAACTCAGGTGTGGACAACCACAGTTATAGTATGTTTTAACAAGGGGGGCAATCACTTTTTCACACAGGGCCATGATGGTTTGGATTTTTTTTCACCTTTAACCACTTCAGCCTCGGACCAATAAATACCTTAAGGACCAGAGGTCTTTTTGCAATTTCGCACTGCGCTGCTTTAACTGGTAATTGCGCGGTCATGCAATATTGCACCCAAACGAAATTTGCGTCCTTTTCTTCCCACAAATAGAGCTTTCTTTTGATGGTATTTGATTGCCTCTGCGATTTTTTTTTTTTGCGATATAAATGGAAAAAGAGCGAAAATTTTGAAAAAAAAAGATATTTTCTTCTTTTTGTTATAAGAAAAATCGAATAAACTAAATTTTAGTCATACATTGAGGGCAAAATTTATTCAGCCACATGTCTTTAGTAAAAAAAATGTCAATAAGCGAATATTTTTTGGTTTGCGCAAAAGTTATAGCGTCTACAAACTAGAGTACATTTTCTGGAATTTACACAGCTTTTAATTTATGACTGCCGATCTCATTTCTTGAGGTGCTAAAATGGCAGGGCAGTACAAATCCCCCCCAAATGACCCCATTTTGGAAAGTAGACACCCCAAGGAAATTGCTGATGGGTATGTTGAGCCCATTGAATATTTTTTTTTTTTGTCCTAAGGGATTGAATAATGACAAAAAAAAAAAAAAAAAATTTTTTTTACAAAAAGTTGTCACTAAATGATATATTGCTCACACATGCCATGGTTATATGTGGAATTGCACCCCAAAATACATTCTGCTGCTTCTCCCGAGTACGGGGATACCACATGTGTGGGACTTTTTGGGAGTCTAGTCGCGCACGGCACCCCGAAAACCAATCACCACCTTCAGGATTTCTAAGGGTGCAAATTTTTGATTTAACTCCTCACTACCTATCACAGTTTCGAAGGCCATAAAATGCCAAAATAGCACAAAACCCCCCCAAATGACCCCATTTTGGAAAGTAGACACCCCAAGCTATTTACTGAGAGGCATGTTGAGTCCATGGAATATTTTATATTTTGCCAAAAGTTGCGGGAATATTACAAACTTTTTTTTTTTTGCACAAAGTTGTCACTAAATGATATATTGCTCACACATGCTATGGGCAGAAGTCAAATTACACCCCAAAATAAATTCTGCTGCTTCTCCCGAGTACGGGGATACCACATGTGGGGGACTTTTTGGGAGCCTAGCCACGTACGGGACCCCGAAAACCAAGCACTGCCTTCCGGATTTGAATATAAAATGCTATAAAAAACAAACTAACCAGAGTCACCCGTAACACTTATACGGTGATCAGTGGTGAAAGGGTTAACTAGGGGCAATCAGGTGGTTCAAATTTTTATTAGGTAGTATATGGGGGTCCCTGGCGCTATATAAAAACCTGACGGGGAACCTAAATAACTAACTGGCTAACCAGCGTCACCAGTGACACTTATACTGTGATCGCTGGTGAAAGGGGGTGAAAGGGTTAACTAGCAGCAATCAGGGGGTTAAAACCATTATTGGGTAGTATATCGGGGTACCTAGCGCTATAAAAACCTGGCGGTGAACCTAAAAAAATAACTAGCTACCTAGCGACACTGATGCAGCGTTCAGAAAAATGATCGCTTAGTGACACTGGCAAAAGGGGGTGAAAGGGTTAACTAGCGGAAATCAGGGGGTTAAAACCATTATTGGGTAGTATATCGGGGTACCTAGCGCTATAAAAACCTGGCGGTGAACCTAAAAAAATAACTAGCTACCTAGCGACTGTAGCGACACTAATGCAGCGATCAGAAAAACGATCGCTTAGTGACACTGGCAAAAGGGGGTGAAAGGGTTAACTAGCGGCAATCAGGGGGTTAAAAACATTATTGGGTAGTATATCGGGGTACCTAGCGATATAAAAACCTGGCGGTGAACCTAAAAAAATAACTAGCTACCTAGCGACACATGCAGCGATCAGAAAAATGATCGCTTAGTGACACTGGCAAAAGGGGGTGAAGGGGTTAACTAGCGGCAATCAGGGGGTTAAAAACATTATTGGGTAGTATATCGGGGTACCTAGCGCTATAAAAACCTGGCGGTGAACCTAAAAAAATAACTAGCTACCTAGCGACTGTAGCGACACTAATGCAGCGATCAGAAAAACGATCGCTTAGTGACACTGGCAAAAGGGGGTGAAAGGGTTAACTAGCGGCAATCAGGGGGTTAAAAACATTATTGGGTAGTATATCGGGGTACCTAGCGATATAAAAACCTGGCGGTGAACCTAAAAAAATAACTAGCTACCTAGCGACACTAGCGACACATGCAGCGATCAGAAAAATGATCGCTTAGTGACACTGGCAAAAGGGGGTGAAAGGGTTAACTCTAGGGGCAATCAGGGGGTTAAATCTTTATTGGGGGGTGATAGGGGGCTACCCTGGACCTAACACTAACTGTCCTGACAGTTTTTACTGTCACAACTGACACTGAATGCATTGATCAGTAAAGAAATGATCAATGCAATCAGTGACACTGTGACTGGGGGGGGCGGGGGGGGGGGATCGGGGGGCGATCGGGGGGGGGATCGGGGGGGGTTTGTGTGCCTGTGTGTACCTACATGTCAGTGTAGTGTTGGTGCACACTTACTTTTACTGTTCTCCTCGTAGTCCGGTCAAAAAGACCGCCCCGAGGAGAATGACATCACTTCCTCCTTCCTGTGTAAACAATACACAGGGGAGGAAGCTTCTCATTGGCCAGGAGCGATCCAGAGGGGGTGGCCGAAAACCAACGGCCATCCCCTCATCACGGAGCGCTCCTGGACCGAATCGGACCGCCGTAACCAGCGGGAGGGGGTCCGATCGGACCCCCCACCCGCTGGAAGGCAATCACGTAGATGTACGTGATTATGCCTGCCTGTGCCATTGTGCTGACGTACAATGGCAATACGGCAGTCCTGAAGTGGTTAATAATAAACACCTTCATTTACAAATTGCATTTTGTGTTTACTTGTGTTGTCCTTGACTATTGTTTAAATTGGTTTGATGTTCCGAAACACTTAAGTGTGACAAACATGCAAAGGAACAGGAAATGAGGAAGGGGGCAAACACTTTTTCACACCACTGTATATATATATATGCGCACACACACTATATTACCAAAAGTATTAGGACTCCTGCCTTTACATGCACGTGAACTTTAATGCCATCCCAGTCTTAGCCCCTGTACACACGGTCGGAGATTCTGCCAACCAAATCCGTCGGATTTTGTCCGTCAGATTTAGTCTGACGGATTGTGTCCGAAACTGTTGCATACACACGGTCGGACTAAGTTGTCGAAAAATCCGATCTTTCAGAACGTGATGACGTAATTTCGTTACGAAGGGACTACATTCAGGCTAGTAGCCAATAGCTTTGATGTAGGAATTTGATCTGAGCATGCGTGGCACTTGGTCCGATCAAAATTCGCTACACATAATCGGAGTATGTCCGATCGAACCAGTTGGTCGGGAAATATTTCCAACATGTTGGAAAATTGGGTCCGACGGATATTCGGATGGAATCAGTCCGATGCATACCACACACAGTCGGATTATCCGACGACACGGTCCGATAGGACACATTCCGACGGATTCTCCGACCGTGTGTACAAGGCTTTAGTCTGAAGGGTTCAAAATTGAGTTGGCCCATCCTTTGCAGCTATAACAGCTTCAACTCTTCTGGGAATGTTTGACCACGCTTCCAGAAGTGCATTTGTTAAGTCAGGCACTGATGTTGGATGAGAAGGCCTGGCTCGCATTCTCCACTCTAATTTATCCTAAAGGTGTTCTATCGGGTTGAGGCCAGCCAAGTTCCTCCCCCCCAAACTCACTCATCAGTGTCTTTATGGACCTTAGTGCTCAGTCATGTTGAAATAAGAAGGGGACAACTCCAACCTGTTCCCATAAAGTTTGGAGCATGAAATTGTCCAAAATGTTTTGTTATGCTGATGCCTTAAGAGATAACTTCACTGGAACTAAGGGGTCAAGCCCAACCCCTGAAAAACAACCCCACACGATATGGACCAGTGCACAAAGCAAGGTCCATAAAGACATGGATGAGCGAGTTTGGGTTGGAAGAACTTGACTGGCCTGATTGCAACCTCATAGAACAACTTTGGGATGAATTAAAGCGAAGACTTTAATTTCCTTTTTGTCCAGCATCAGCGCTTCTGCAACAATGGTCAAACATTCCAATAGACACACTCTTAAACCTTGTGGACAGACTTTCCAGAAGAGTTGAAGCTGTTATAGCTGTAAAGGGTGGGCCAACTCAATATTGAACCCTACTAAGACTGGGATGCCGTTAAAGTTCATGTGAATCTAAAGGCAGCCCCAATACTTTTGGTAATATAGTGTATCTATGTTTGGCTTTGGGAAGCAAGAAAAGAAGAAGACCTGTGTAAAGCAAAGGTTGCGACTTGGAGCTTACACAGTGCTTCCACACTCTCCCCCCTGGCTTCCACTGGGAGCTGCCAATTACCAAAGAACCAGGGCTGTTACATGGGAGTAAGTAAAATACTCCCCATGCCCCAGGAATAAATAAAACCTGTTACTTTGCCATGGTTGGGCAAAGCATGGGTTCATGTTGTTGAATCTAATGTTTTCAAACCATAATGTTGGCAATCACAAGCCCAAAAATAGCAGGCAGCCTTTCTGATTTCAAGCACTGCTTGCAATAATTAGGCTGCTAGAAAGCCAGGATAGAGTCTATAGGGGATAGGCATACATTTTCCCTGCTAACTGTTTTCAGAAAATATCTGCCTGTTTATAGCCTCAGGCAGGTTTTTACTTACTATCTGGAAATTCTGGCATTTGTTGGAAGCACTGCTGTGTCTCAACATTATTCAGAGCTAGATTTAAATTGTATGTCCCCCTAGGCAACATTTATTCTGCTGCCCCCCTGTGGCCACAGACTTCCAAACACCTCATATACAGCGTAGTAGGCATTTCCTATTTTTCATCTTAAAGCAGACTTTCGTAAGAAAGATGTGTGAAACATGATAAAAGAAGTCTGCTTCTACTTTCAGACCCTTCAATGTGACTGACTTCACAATGTACAAAATACTCTGCTCCTGAGCAGATGGACTATTACAAGAGTTGTCTCAAAGTGGTATTAAACTCTGGTGGCTGCATTTTTTTTCTTTTCTTTGGCTTTTTCCCTATTTTCACCTGGTGATCTGGCCAGTAACACACCTCTTGTATGAGTGAAACACAACTCTGAAGGAATGAGAACAGGAGGCACAGCAGACAGCAGCATTGTCAGTCTGGGGGGGAGGGGGGTAGCGTTAAATGTACTAGCAGATTTAGATACACTTACAAACTGAAGCTAAACTCCAGCTCATACTTTATAAGCAGTTACAGCAAACAGTTTTGTTTTCCTTTTGAGATAAAGGTTATGCATGAATAATTAAAAGCTGATCATTTTAATCACCTCTGCCAGTGTTTAAGTAGTTTGTCTCATCCATGTAAAAACTGATACATTCTGCTGGAGAGTTTGTGCTTTAATGCAACGGCTTCTACACCTCAAGCTGGATCTGATGACCTCACAATATTGCCTCCAACATTAGTACATTACCCTGAACTGAGGAATTAGCAATTTGTATCCATGTAACACGTTTTTTTTTTTCTTTGGTGAAATAAAGAAACTTTATTGACTGATTGATTGACTTGCATGATATATGACCTATCCTTAGACAAATGAAAACGGATGCCTCTGCTGATCGAACCGCCGCCGATGAGCTTTTTTCAAAACCTCTTGTAATGTACCGATTTCACAAACACATCTGAGAGTTCTGTAGAGAATCCAGGATTGGGAAGCCAGAGTGACCAACCAAATCCTGGGTGGAGACAGCTTTTCTCCACTTCCACCTGCATGCCTGGAAGGTTGCAGATCTCCACTTGGCAGGGTGATCACATCCTCAATAGAGGTAAGTTATTTTCCCATGTCCTTTTCCTATTGATGAACCTTTTGAGCCAACTACCAATTTTTTGGGACAACTTTACACTATAATGGCTCTCCCGTCTCAATCCTTTTTTTTTTCTTCTAGTGGACATTCCAAGCTGCACCAGAGACTGCCGACCAGACCCTTGGGACTGTACCCCTTAGATCTTCATGGATCATGACCTCCTATATCTAATCATGTTTCATGTTAGAAACCTATATGATTCAGAGTTCAGTAAATAAGGCTTTACACATCTTCAGAATTTCATTCATTTCTAAGAGAAGAGACTTTAGGCTTAATTCACAAAGCTTTAAGACAAAGTTAAGTATTTTTATTTTAGACATGTGACTGTCAGGGTCATCTTAATAGCATCCTAGGCCCCTGGACAAAGTAATGCACTGGGGCCCCTAAAAGACTGCCCCAATTTACGTGCCTACTCTCAAGAATTAAAGTATAAATAGTTGATAGAATTAAACATATTTATTAGTGCTTTAAGTAAAATTGATTTCAAACAATATGAAGACTAATAATAAAAAAAAAGGGCACAGGAAGGTGGGTAGGGGTTTCAGAACAGCAGAGTATAAAGAAAGTCAAGAGGGCACAATACAGGTTCTGGGATGCTGCCCAGGCCATCCTGGGACAGCTTAGTAAAAAGTATGACTGTCCCAGCAAATCCGGGACAGTTAGCAAGTATGGTGTAATTCAAGATCATGGAGCCCCCATGCACCTGGGACCCCTGGGCAATGCCCAGGGGTGCCCGTGCATTGAGACAGCCCTGGTGAGTGTCGTTTTAAAATCTCATTGGACTCAACTGAAGACATATGTATGCTTATCCTGGTGTGTCAGCCTTGTAAATTTTTGGTATCATTTGTATCATAACTGTACTATTGTTAGCATGCTAACTGACCAATGAAGATAAGTTTATTAAGGTGTCAATATGGATATAATGCTGATCTTTCTTACAGTGCCTTGCGAAAGTATTCGGCCCCCTTGAACTTTTCAACCTTTTGCCACATTTCAGGCTTCAAACATAAAGATATAACATTTAAATTTTTTGTGAAGAATCACCAACAAGTGGGACACAATTGTGAAGTGGAACGAAATCTATTGGATATTTTAAACCTTTTTAGCAAATAAAAAACTGAAAAGTGGTGCGTGCAAAATTATTCGGCCCCTTTACTTTCAGTGCAGCAAACTCACTCCAGAAGTTCAGCGAGGATCTCTGAATGATCCAATGTTGTCCTAAATGACTGATGGTGATAAATAGAATCCTACTGTGTGTAATCAAGTCTCTGTATAAATGCACCTGCTCTGTGATAGTCTCAGGGTTCTGTTGAAAGCGCAGAGAGCATCATGAAGACCAAGGAACACACCAGGCAGGTCCGTAATACTGTTGTGGAGAAGTTTAAAGCCGGATTTGGATACAAAAAGATTTCCCAAGCTTTAAACATCCCAAGGAGCACTGTGCAAGCGATCATTTTGAAATGGAAGGAGTATCAGACCACTGCAAATCTACCAAGACCTGGCCGTCCCTCTAAACTTTCAGCTCAGACAAGGAGAAGACTGATCAGAGATGCAGCCAAGAGGCCCATGATCACTCTGGATGAACTGCAGAGAACTACAGCTGAGGTGGGAGAGTCTGTCCATAGGACAACAATCAGTCGTACACTGCACAAATCTGGCCTTTATGGAAGAGTGGCAAGAAGAAAGCCACCATTTCTCAAAGATATCCATAAAAAGTCTTGTCTAAAGTTTGCCACAAGCCACCTGGGAGACACACCAAACATGTGGAAGAAGGTGCTCTGGTCAGATGAAACCAAAATCGAACTTTTTGCCCATAATGCAAAACAATGTGTTTGGCGTAAAAGCAACACGGCTCATCACCCTCAACACACCATCCCCACTGTCAAACATGGTGGTGGCAGCATCATGGTTTGGGCCTGCTTTTCTTCAGCAGGGACATGGAAGATGGTTAAAATTGAGGGGAACATGGAGGCAGCCAAATACAGGACCATTCTGGATGAAAACCTGTTGGAGTCTGCAAAAGACCTGAAACTGGGACGGAGATTTATCTTCCAACAAGACAATGATCCCAAACATACAGCAAAATCTACAAAGGAATGGTTCACAAATAAACGTATCCAGGTGTTAGAATGGCCAAGTCAAAGTCCAGACCTGAATCCAATCGAGAATCTGTGGAAAGAGCTGAAAACTGCTGTTCACAAACGTTCTCCATCCAACCTCACTGAGCTCGAGCTGTTTTGCAAGGAAGAATGGGCAAGAATTTCAGTCTCTCGATGTGCAAAACTGATAGAGACATACCCCAAGCGACTTGCAGCTGTAATCGCAGCAAAAGGTGGCTCTACGAAGTATTAATGCAAGGGGGCCGAATAATTTTGCACGCCCCACTTTTCATTTTTTTATTAGTTAAAAAAGTTTCAAAAATCCAATAGATTTCGTTCCACTTCACAATTGTGTCCCACTTGTTGGTGATTCTTCACAAAAAATAAAAATGTTATATCTTTATGTTTGAAGCCTGAAATGTGGCAAAAGATTGAAAAGTTCAAGGGGGCCGAATACTTTCGCAAGGCACTGTATTAGAAAGCATAGTTTTAATTACGGTATGCATTTGCATAATGCTCCTGAGCAGGAAGACCTAAATGGCATTGTGCTTCTAGGAGGGCAAGGGGGATATGCCTCTTCTCTGAATAATTTTGCTGACTCGTTAAGAAGTGTGCTTTCTTAGGTCAATAGAAAAGAATATAAATAAGAATAAAATATCTGTACAGCTTGTAGTAAGCAGGAAATCAGGAACATTGGAGTACCAGACTCTCACACACAAGCTGTACTGTACATAATAAATATTTATATCCATTAATTCATATTAAGCTAAAAAGACAAAAATAAATAATACTAATGGGTGAGCTATAATCTTTATAAAAAAATATATAAACTGCGCTATAAACCATCTATACCTAAATAATAAGCAGCAATTATTTTGTGTCATACAGTCACAAAAACATTAAATAAAAAATAAGTAAGAATTGCGTTAAACATTAAATGTGAAGTCCATAGGTGTAATCATCTGTGCAAATATGTCCACAAGCAATGTGATGATAGGTCAATCTCCTTAATAGCAGTGTCCATCATTTATCTCCAAAAACTCCACCACCAGCTTTAGAAACTGCTTACAAGCTCCTTTTAGACGCCTTATTAAAGGGTATCGGTGTGCCCCTGTGGCTTACAACCCAGCTGGGGCCTTTCTCCACACTTCCGACGTCACTCAATGAGTAGGAAAGGGATTGGGCACCAAAAAGAGACCAAAAGTCTCCACATAAAATCCTTGGTGAGTTTATTATGTAATTAAAAATACACCTACAACAGTAAGTATGCAAAAGCACCTTAGGATTGGTGTGTTGGCTGGCACACAACCAAACAATGCCTGCGCATCCAAAGGTTCCAAAAACTTTTGGATGTGCACATCCAACCTTTGCATAATTAGTAATGATTAAGCACAGGTTGGATGTGTGATACGCATCTACATGACTAAATATCTGGTGTCCCTGGTGTATAGTGGTGATTTTTAGTAAAGGCACATTTTTGGAACCTTTGGATGTGTAGCCATTTCTTCTTTCTCCAAGTATTCCACGGAGGAGCTCTAGGGCTAGCACTCCTACTTGGTTACAACTGAGTTATTGTACACACCTGGAGTGGCAGATTCTTTCTTCCTTGACACAACCAAACAAATCTGTCTGTTGGGACACGAGAGAGAAATGGTGACGTCAGCACGTCGCTTCAACCTATGCGTTTTGTCACAAATTATGTCGTCCTGGGGCCTAATCTTATCCAACAAACACTGAAAATAGTAAATTCACCCATTTTACTTTAATCCAAGTTTTATGTAATGAACTGCAGCAAGAACCTAGATAGTACCCCAAAGTTTTTTTTTGGGGGGGGGGGGTATACCTCTTGTGCTGTATAATTTCCTCTCTCTGTTTCTTTTGTTGCTATTCACATTCAAGCTTTTAAGGCAGGTTTGAATCTGATTGATAGCTGTGAAATACAAAACTAACATTGCATTCAAATCAGTTTTTGTATGTAAAATGCAATAATCGTCATAAGGGACTGCATTGGGCGTGTTTGGGAAATCCTGTGCTGCATCATAAGCAGGGGTTCCCAGATCACCAGATTAATGGCAAAGGGGAGTGACGTCAAATATTAGCCACAAAACCTTTGTCGTTTAAAGGTGTCAGTAGTTAAAGGACAGATCTGGCCTCTGATTCCTCCTGTATTGAATTATATTATAAATGTACTGTTTGCCCTCATTTTGTAAAGCACTGCACAAATTGTTGGCACTATATAAATCCTCTATATAAATAATAATCTGTCCTCTACTTCAGTCATGATTAATTTTAGTGTAAGGTCACATGCTCTCATTAAAGATCCTACTAAACTAGGCAATCTACAGGATGGCAACAGGTTTCTCATTGGGGGGCTGGTGGCGCACATTTTCTCACTGCAGTTTGAAAGACTCAAACACAAATGTGAATTAATACACTGATCCCCATTCAGCATTATCATTTTTGGGTCTAGTTAGATTTTAAAAACATAAATTGGTAGCCCTATCTCTTTTTTTTTTTTTATAATGTCCATATAGACCATTTTTTTTCTCTTTATTAAAAAGCCTTCCTTCATCTAGAAAGCAAAATATACTGTGAGTATTGCAGTACCACATTTGACCACTAAGTGACAGCAGAAGCATATCTATTGCTAGTTTACAGAGAACTCCTGCAAACTATTCATATTTCATGCACCCAAACTCACAAAATGTATATTTGAAAACTGATATGCAACATGCACATGATGTGTTATGGCACCGCCACATTAAAAATGTAAAATAGTGGTTCTCAGCCAAAGAAAATTAATTATTTTTCCCAAAAATATTTCCAGGTTTATCCTATACTTTTTAAGCTGCAATTCCCAACTCCATTTTTCCTCTAAACACAACAAGTAAGTGTATGGGGTGCTAGAATGAAGACCGATGGGGTCTGAAGCCCAGACATATATTTTTGGGATGAGTCACATCAAAACACAGTGCTTTGCAGTGCCTTGTGACACACATGCCTTTAAAAAATAAAAACACATTCAAAATGAATGATTTTCTCTATATTTTTATTGAATAAGCAAAACTTGTCTTTCGTGAAATGCCTAAGCTGCAGACCTCCTTCTAAAACCACTAGGTTGCCAGGATGCTTCTGGCATTAACACTTTGGGGTTGATTTACTAAAACGGGAGAGTGCAAAATCTGGTGAAGCTCTGCATGGTAACCAATCGGCTTCTAACTACAGCTTGTTCCAGCCGCCACAGTTTTACTGCAGCAGAACGGCACGGCTGGGCGAAACTACATTATGTTACGTCACTTTTCCCTGTGGCCACTAGGGGCGTGCTCACGGAGCCAATGTGAGTGCCCGGCGGGCGTGATCACCTCCCGCGTTCACTTGCGACACACCGAGAAACGGGATCTGTGTGTGTAAACACACAGATCCCGCTTCTCTGAGGGGAGAACTGACAGATCGTGTGTTTATACATAGTATGAACAGCAATCTGTCATCTCCCCTAGACAGTCCAATCTCCCTTCAGTTGGAACACAAAGAGTAAGCACAGTAACCCCTTGATTGCCCCTAGTGTTAACCCCTTCCCTGACAGTGACATTTTTACAGTAAACGGTGCATTTTTATAGCAATGATCGCTGTATAAATGCCAATGGTCCCAAAAATGTGTCAGATGTGTCCGCCATAATGTCACAGTCCTGATAAAAATCGCAGATCGCCCCATTACTAGTAAAAAAAAATAATAATAATAAAAATGCTATAAATCTATCCCCTATTTTGTAGATGCTATAACTTTTACGCAAACCAATCAATATACGCTTATTGTGATTTTTATTACCAAAAATATGTAGAAGAATACATATCAGCCTAAACTGAGGAAAAATTCACTTAAAAAAAAAAAAACGGGGATATTTATTATAGCAAAAAGTACAAAATATTGTGTTTTTTTCAAAATTGTCGCTATTTTTTTGTTTATAGCGTAAAAAATTAAAACCGCAGAGATGATCAAATACCACCAAAAGAAAGCTCTATTTGTGGGGAAAAAAAAGAATTTTGTTTGGGTATAGCGCCGCACGACCGCGCACTTATCAGTTAAAGCGACGCAGTGCCGAATCGTAAAAAATGGCCTGGTCATTCAGCAGCCAAATCTTCCGGAGCTGACGTGGTTAAGCTTTGACGAAAAAACCTGGAAGCTGATTGAGTTCTGTGCACAGCTGCATCAGATTTTGCACTCTCCAGTTTTAGTAAATCAACCCCTTTGGTCATTGACCGGGAGAAAGTATGTAGCAAATGAGGTCACACCACCTGACCTACCTAGGTGCTCCAGATCATGACTTGGTAGGGTATACATGCATCATTTTTTTTTTTTTTACATTTGACCAGTGGGTTAAATGGGAAGGGGAAAAAAAAAAAAAAACAGATCCCCGCATTCACACAAGCGATGTGGATATAGGGATCTCTCCCACTAGGTTTTTGTATACTGACAGGGGGATCCCCCCAATCCCCCTATGAGAATACACAGATCAACGGTGCAGCCATTGACTAGGCTGCAGCAGGTGATCAAATGCTGGTTTTCCAGCAGGACAAGTCAACAGAAGCCGGTCATTAGACCAGCTTCTGTGGAACAGACAGCTGTACACATGTACCAAAGTTCTTAAGTTCTTCCAGTTCTTGCTGAACCAGCTGAATTCCGGCATGTGTATACCAGCTTTAGAAATACTTAATGCCAGAGAATCAGCTAAGCTAAAGCATTTTTATAGGGAATTTAGTAATGGAAACCTACATATACTGTAGAACGTAGTAGCATCCTCGGCTGTAACAAGTGTCAGGAACACAACCCAGTACTGTATTTACAGTTATACGGGTAACTCAGGCAGATGTTAAATTGTCTAAGAACAAGATGGGAGGTGTGAACATTTGTGAAAATACCCTCACACCTACCATCATGTTCTTGGACAACTAATGCCACGTACACACGTATCAGTCCGCCGGACTTTCCGAACGAGCTACCTGCCCACATACGGTACTTTTGCAGCAGACTATCCGCTGTACTTTTGAAATGAAAGGACTCGCCCACACACACGGAGGAAAGTCCGCTCATTTTGAGCGCGGCTTCAGGTAGCTGGGACCAGCGAAGTAAGCGTCGCTGGCCCCATCACCTGGTATGGACTTAAAGGGGAATCTGACTTTTTGGCGTAGGGGTCCCCCCCTAGGTCCATATCAGACCCTTATCCGAGCACGCTACCCGGCCAGCCAGGAAAGGGGGTGGAGACGAGCGAGCGCCCCCCTCCTGAGCTGTACCAGGCCACGTGCCCTCAACATGGGGGGGGTGCCTTGGGGGGGATGCTGGGACTGTGACATCATAATGGGCGGGGACATCATCCGGTGATGTCCCTATATAAGTCACCGCATGCCGCGTGTCCTGTCATAGTGACCGGAAACAGCAACAAGGCAACATCTCCAGAAGAGAAGAACAGAAGATGGCAACAGCGGCAGCAGCGACCGAAGACCAGGCCACCACTTGTAAAAGAGCTAGAAGAAGGCATGATGGCCCGGCAAGATGAACCGAAGAGGGGGACAAGACCCCCGAAGTCGGAAGAAGAGGGCGGCGGCGAAGAAGAAAGCCGGGCTCCTCCACTAGTAAAAGAGCTAGCAGAAGATAGCGGAGGAGTCTGGCGAGAAGACCCCCGAAGACGGAAGAAGACCCCCGGAGCTGTGCAATAAACAATTTTAACCCTTGTGTGTTGTGTTTTTTTTTTTTACTTTTTTTTCACAGGTGAATGGTTAGGGGTACATTGTACCCCATACTCATTCACATAGGGTAGGGGACCGGGATCTGGGGGCCCCCTTATTAAAGGGGGCTCACGGATTCCGATAAGCCCCCGCCCGCAGACCCCAACAACCAACTGCCAGGGTTGTCGGGAAGAGGCCCTATCCTCATCAACATGGGGACAAGGTGCTTTGGGGTGGGGGGGGCGCTCGCTTGTCCCCACCCCCTTTCCTGGCCCGCTGGGTAGCGTGCTCGGATAAGGGTCTGATATGGACCTAGGGGGGGACCCCCACGCCGTTTTTCGGTGTAGGGATTCCCCTTTAAGTCCATACCAGGTGACGGGGCCAGCGAATTCTTAATTTGCTGGTCCTGGCTACCTGAAGCCGCGCTCAAAATGAGCGGACTTTTCTCCGGGCGGGAAAAGTCTGTTCATTTCAAAAGTACGGCTGACTGGCACACACACGGCCGAACTGTCCGCCGAAATGCGAGTCCGGCGGACAGATTGATGTGCAAAACTCCAATCTTAGTCCGCCGGACTTTTGGGTAAAAAAAGTCCGCTGGAGCCTACACACAAGTCCGCCGGATTGTTTGATCGTGTGTACGCAGCATTAGTCTGCTTTGATACATTCCACGTTGATTGGATTAAGATGACTGGCTATAAATGCTGGGCATGTTCCTAAAACACATTAGAGCTGAAGAAGCTATGGGATTAGCCATGAAATGTCTTCAACAATAAAGAGCAAGCCCAGTTGAAAGTGAATAACTATTATTAAGTACAACATGACCTGGATAGATGAGAAGACTTACTTACATATGTAGCGGCGGTTCCTGAAGAGCACACGCTATGCGTTTTTCCAAAGTTAAAGTTTGCCTAAACTGCAGTTTGGTTTGGGTACAATTGTCTAAATTAGACTTCAAAATCAGTCTGAGTGGACCGTTAGATGTTCAGCCTGGCCACAGGGGGCACTGTCTCTTCTGGCAGGCATGGAACTATGGTCTGGTTAGGTGCTTAAGTTACTCTCACTCAGAGCCAGTGGGAGTGGCACTCTCGCTGTGCTATCTGGGAGAGGGTATTTAAGATGCGGATGTCACGAGGTTCAGGGTTCCGGTCCAGAATGATGTACTGAATTCATGGTCCTGGTCCTCCTGACCAGCCCCCAGGAAGGCTATGGCCTGGGGTGCGGATCCACCCAACTTTAATGTCTTGGGGCTGGCTAGCCTGAGGCAAGGAAACTAAAAGAAGGATTTTGCGGTGGTTGGGTGCCATCTCTGGTTCGGGAGAGATCCAGTGACTTCAAGCATTCCAGGGGAGGACTCTTCAGAAGAAGACCACGTACGGTTGGTTTCTTAGTAAGAGCCTGGAAGGGCTGAAGTAACCGAGAGAATCCGGTCTTGTGGATATCGCCAAGCTGGCTGCAAGATCCAGGTATCCTACAAGCGTTTCAAGCTTAGTTTCCCTACATGTTCTACAACGTCTGTGGCAGAGACATTATTTTGTATGTTCTACAACAGGGATATGCAATTAGCGGACCTCCAGCTGTTGCAAAACTACAAGTCCCATCATGCCTCTGCCTCTGGGTGTAATGACTGTGGCTGTCAGAGTCTTGCTATGCCTCATGGGACTTGTAGTTCTGCAACAGCTGGAGGTCGGCTAATTGCATATCCCTGTTCTACAACAACGTCTGTGGCATAGACTTGTTCTAAAGTAAGCACCTTTTTGGCTGCTAGGCCTTGTGAGAGGACTGTCCAGTGATCATCCAGTTGCGAATGGCTATTCTCTGGATGCAGTCAAAGTAAACAAGTTCTTCAATAAGTTAACTTTGACACTAAGAGTACCTGAACTTCCCTTTCCAACCCTCTGATCCCAATTTAAGAGACTGTTTCATTGTCTACGTTTTTGCAAATAAAATCCATTCAAGTGGATCTGTTGTCAGTCTCTAAGTTACTGGGCCATCTACCACGGGAACCCCTAGACGTACAAGGAGGAAACCAGGAGGTAACGGTAAGCCCAAATCTAACCAGCAGCTCCTTCGGGGGTTAGTGCTACACATATATCTCCCATAATACATTTTATGTAAACTACAATAATCTGTGTATAATTAAAGAATTTGCATGATAATTGTAGCTCTTAAGTTTATGTTTATAGGAAAATACATTATAGACATTTTATTATGTGTACTGTATTTTACCAAAACAAAGAAAGAAAATTAATAATATAAAGGAATAAATAATGTCCCAAGCTTTATATTCCTCCAGCTTTCTCATTGTGGGGATAGTGAAGACAGGTATGACATTTAGCATGCTGAAGGTACCATTTAGCTTGCCTGGATAGACTTAGTTATCAGCCATTACCTGAAGCAGAAGACAAGTCAACCTCCATGGGAGCCTTACAGCCTGCCATTAAGCTGACATTTTTGCTATGACAGGGAAAGAATACTAGTGAATAACGCCCCACATTTCTATCCATGATGGATAAGACTGTACAACCTAATACTGGGGATTTAGATTTGTACAAATGTCCAATTATGACAGGTCCTCTTAAACCAAATTATTGGTGCATGTTGCTTTCGCAAAGGCCCCAGACTTTTGCCTCCAAACCTGTACATATGGACACATTTGTCTTTAAGCACACAGTACAGTACAAAACATTTTTCTCTCATGAGTCATGACCATTCATGTTATTCCTTTAATATATTTTCTATAATTATTTGTTATTTTTGGTGTAAAGAAATATACTATTTCTTTTTTTTGATCAGGTAAATTTAAATCTTTGTATGCGGATAATTCAGCTGACAGCTGGAACTTTGTGCACGGTCTGTTCTCTGGGAAGCCTCTCCTCTTATTTTAGACCTGTTGCCCTAAAGGTAGACTTGAGTACGAGGATGGGCATATCCCTTTAATTTAAAGCAATGGACTACCATTGTCTACTTGAAAACACAAAGGCAATGGTGGGCTTTCTTATTAGTAAGCTCAACATATTTTGTTAACATATTGTCATTTATACACCTTATAATAAATGTCTTTTTGTAAAATAAAGATGTTAATCAGATTATTAAAGTGAAACTCTGCAAAAAAAGTTTTTTTTTTAAAGCTTTGAATAGAGTAGAAAAGATTTAGTGCATCTGTAGATCTCTGAAGAAGAGGGAATCCCAATCCACTGAATTGAGTTGGCTGTATCATGACTGGTGTATTGCAGACTTACCGGCTGCTGTGGCCACACTTAACTACCTTACACACCTTATATGAATAAGTCACGAATACTGTGAATGGGTTTAAATGGCCAGAGCAGGCTTTTATAAAAAAAAAAACACACATACACAACACATATTATTCATAAACACTAACGGACTCTTATAGCAGGTATGTGGAGGTGAGCATGGTCTACCAAATCTGCTGTATCAGGCCCCATTTCTATACCACGGCCCCCAGACAGAAATACACAGACTCGGGGACAATTAGTTCCACATTACCACCTGATACAGCCCCAATACCGTTCTCGCCTTACTGACGTCACTTATTCGGGAAGGTACCCATCTCAAACATGAGCCCCTCCCATCATTCTCCACAGAATTTTTTTTACCTTGCCCACCTTCAAAATCACGAGACCCCTGCCACACATGCTCAAGTGTGAAACCTCACACTTGGGCAGCCAGCCACAAATGAAAAGCCCTCTGAACACCCATCCTGAAGGCCAAGAACCACATGTCAATGCCGACGGCGTTCAAGTAAACCACGTCCCCCCGCAAATAGAGCCAGTTGTCACCCTCCAACTCCATATGGCGCACAACAAGGCCAAAAAAGGAAATTCAACTTTATATCCCAAATCAACTCCCTAGTAGCCTGGAGCCCAAGATCATTGGCCCAACATGTACTACCAAGATGTCCAGGGGACTATCCAACCTGTCATACTGAGCAATACCCAGGACCACAGCATGCCTGGAACTCCAATCCACCACACACTGGCCAAGCTCTGTGGGAAGCCTAATAATTGCCTGCCTTGCGGTCTGACTGCAGTCCCCAAAAAACATAAAAGTGGCCGAGTATCCACACCAAACAGTCTCTGTCTGAAAAACATGAAATTACAAGAATAAAGGAATAACAGTGTAATGAAAAAGCCGAAGCAGACAAAGACAAACAAAATACCCCACAAGACCAATACATACAACGACAGAGGGATACAATGACAACAAACAAGTTAAAGGAGATGAGGATGAACATACAAACTAAAACGCAGCAATTCCCAGCGACCAATCTGCTGCAGGATCAGGTCAACCAAAGCCCATCTGGCCGCCTCCGTGGCAGCCCCTATTTGGAAAGGATGGGAAGAATATGCAGACAGATCAAAACCAGCAGCCAGCAAGCATTTTCTGAAAACCGAAATAAACTGGAAATGGGAAAATGCAGAGCCATCAGCATGCGTCAAAAAACGGCTGGGCCCAGCCAGCAGGAAGATGAATTGCGAACCATACCGAGCACCACGCTAGCCCCATGGCCCAGCCAATCTGTCTTCGATTTCCGAATGAACAAAGACAACTTGTCCCCCTGAACCGTGACAAACCACCCAAACCACATGCCATGGGTAGAAGGACTAACTAGTTAGCCCAACCGAAGAGTCCCGGAAAAAGCCAAAATGGAAGCAGTCCTAAAGAAAACCGATTCAAAAGGAGTCAAGCGGACTGCAGGGCAACTGTTCCAAAAGTAAACCAAGCATCTCAAAAGAAACGGGACAGTGGAATTCAGGCTCCCGCCTACCCTTCCTGAAACCTTGCAAAGCTTTTTTAACTACAAAAAAACATTGTGACGTCCGCCACCCCTGAGAGCTGGAACAGAATTGCCAAACCAGCTATCTTTCAATGCAGTGAGATCGATGCTCCCTCCTCAATGTTCTTCCCAATGTAACACAGCAAGACACGCAAGTGATCTTCCTCCTGAAAGCAACCACCCACCGAACTCACCAATCTGTGCCATTCACCCCAGACTTGTTCATAAGCTGTCAAAGTAGCAGAACAGACCGACTACCGAATCAAGCTGGCTACGGTGGAAAGGCTACGGTCTTCCGCAGCGTCCTCCTCCCCTCCATCCTCTCCTCGGCATCCGAGGTGGTGAGCCCATCCTCCAAGCAGTCCGCTTCCTCACCCAACCGCGGCTCCCAAGGAAGGGTCCCACGTTGGACACTCTGCCTTGGAGACCTGGTGGCAGATGGTGCTCTCTGCTCTGGTATCGGGGCCATAGAGATCTGGTACCTCGTCTTCAGTCGGATGGGGTCCCGGCCATGCCAGGGGACAAGGCGGCACCCATGGAAACTTCTCTCCCACGCTGAGCCGCGCCGGCAGGAGGGGGAGGCCCCCCGTGAACTGGCCATCAGGTCTTGTGAAACTGCAGAAGGTGAGTGGGAGCAAGTAGATAACTGGTAGCTTCCGCCTAGGTAGAGGATTCCTCCCAGCCCCGTCGGCATGAGAGGGAGGCTGCCTCTTAGCCTTTGGGACAAAAGGGTCTCGTTTGTTGGGGTTCCTAGTGTGACGGCCAACCCTAGGGGTCATTTCGGGGCTCAGGAGGGTGAGACCTCCTACCCCGTGATGGACGGGGGCAGGAGAAGCAGGAACCTGCCCCGACCCCTGTAGCATATCTGCCATCTGTGACTCGAGCCACAGAGGCCCGTTAGCCATCGCAGCTGCCCACAGTTGAGAAAGCAAGCCCTCAATGTCTGCCATGGTAAGGTCTTGCAAAATCAGCCCTCCTGGAACCGTCACTGACAGGGACTTACAAAAATTCACTTGCTCTGCCTGGCTCCAACAGAGAAGCCCAGAATAGGAGAGCAGGGACTAATGGAGGGCCGGGAATGACGAATGGGGACAGTGAGTGAGAAGGGGTTAAGTGGAGAAGAGCTAGTGGAGGAGGAGAGCAAGCAGGGGCGGTGTTGGGATGGAATGAGGGGCTAGATAAATAGGGAGGCGTGGCCAAGAATGGGAGCAAAGAGGGGGAGATCAGCAGAGGATGGAAGTTTCCCACCCACCCTCCCATTGTTTAGGGTTTGGTGTTGTTTTTCTGTGTTCTGTTGTGTTTTTTCTCTTTGCAGGTTTCGGGAGATCGTGTCGTCGTAGCAGTGTTGCAGCGGGGTCTTTTGGTCTTTGATGGTGGCAAGTGAACTGATGTGATGGAATGGTGGGGGGGCTCGTAGGTAGTATGTGCCCCCCTTTTTGGTGTATCCCAGCGGAAGGGTAGGCTGGCATACGGAAATGGTTGCACTGCAGGAAAGGGGGTTGTCTCCGGGCTGATAAACTGCCAGAGGCCTGTTATGGTAAAGTTGGTCCTGCAGTGTACTGATGGAAAAGTGTTTAAGTGGAAAGGTAAAAAGTCGGGTGCCGTCAAAGACCAATCGACTGGGAGAAAACTACTGTCGGGGAAAAATATTGTACATATGTTAATGAGGTTAATTTTATATTGGTTCAAAGATATTGGTTAATAAAAGGCTGCTATGGCCGATTACACTCCAAATACTCCTGTGTCGTTTATTTATTTTAGGGTAAAGGTTAATAGAATGGTAAAATAAAGGGGAGGGAAAGTATTAAGGGAAGGGGAGATAAGTTTGGAAGGAATGATATCTGGAATGCATTAGTCATGACCCTGGTAAACTCCCCCTCACTGCCTAGACCACCGTTGGCTCCACCCTGACCCAGGTTGCTCCATCCTACCACGCCTTACTCTCTTCCAATAACTAAGGCCTGCAACTATTTAAAAAGGTATTTCTAATCTGCCTAACTACAGCCTACGCTGCACACCCAGTCATGTAGGCCTTACACTTAATGCTGGGTATATCATTCCAGGCCTGTTCTTTCTGGGAATATAAAAAAAAAAAAAAGGTAAACTAAACCCTTGAGTTGAATAACTCTCTGCCACTGGAACCTGTCCCTATTGAGATTATGTAAATTTCAGCCATAAAAATGTCAGTCATGTTCGGTGACAGGGGTCGCAAGCATACCCCCAAGCCCTCCGCTCCAGGGTCCATCTCTAAATTTCCCTGTGGCTACAGCCGTTTCTGCACATTCAGCAGGGGATGAGTAGGAATGAACCCTATCCTTATGTAAGAAGTCTCAACCTGCAGACATAGATCATAAATTTAAGAATACCATTCCAATCCTTATTGACCTAAAGTTGCCAGTCTGAACTCTCTTCAAAAGCCCCCAAGACTTTTTTCCAGTAAACTCACTACTGCAGGCATGTCCAAAGTCCGGCCCGCGGGCCAATTGCGGCCCGCGGTTCGGTTTTGAACGGCCCGCCTGGTCTTTCTCAATTTAGTGTGCCGCGGGATCTTCAAAAGTGAAAGTAAAGTGCAGAGGAGTGTGCTGTGCTCTCTGCTTCCCCCTACAGTGCAGTACCCGGCTGAATGAGGAAGCTGCAAAGGTACTGTACTATGCTACAAGCTAAATTAGTGTGAAAAAGGGCTTTATTCATGTGTATGTGTGTGTGCACATGTGTCTGTATGTGTGTGTGTGTGCACATATGTCTGTATGTGTGTGCACATGTGTCTGTATGTGTATGTATGTGTGTGTGTGCACATGTGTCTGTATGTGTGTGTGTGCACATGTGTCTGTATGTATGTGTGTCTGTGTGTGTGCATGTATGTGTATGCGTGTACATGTGTCTGTATATCTGTATGTGTGTGCATGTATGTCTGTATCTGTGTGTGCACATGTGTCTGTATGTATGTCTGTGTGTGTGCATGTATGTGTATGTCTGTATGTATGTGTGTGTGCACATGTGTCTGTATATCTGTATGTGTGTGCATGTATGTCTGTATATCTGTAGGTTTGTGCATGTATGTCTGTATCTGTGTGTGCGCACATGTGTCTGTATGTATGTCTGTATGTATGTGTGTGTGTGTGTGTGTGTGCGCATGTGTCTGTATGCAAGTCTGTATGTGTCTGTAAGTATGTGCATGTGTCTGTATGTATGTCTGTATGTGTGTGTGTGTATGTGTGTGTGCACATATGTATGTCTGTATGTGTGTGCATGTATGTCTGTATGTATGTGTATGCATGTGTGTGCGGCGTGCATTTATCTGCAAGTGTGTGCATGTATCTGTGTGTATGTTACGTTTAATCCGGACCCCCCCCCCCCCCTCCCATTCTTATACCATCAAAACTGCTTTTGTAGGGCTTGTGTGTGATATTAGCCAGGACTGCTGCTCCTCTGAAAAGCAATCCATGCACAGATCTCTTTTCAGAGGCATTTGAATGGCGGTAAAGAGGCATTATGTTGCCTCCTCACCACCTGTTTTAAGCCCATAAATGCAACATCTGTGTGGCTGCGTACTGTGTGTAGGGCAGCCCATTAATTTCAATGGACTTCCCTACTCACAAATGCAGGGAAAGAAGTTCCCGAGTTTTTTTTTTTTTTTAATTGCACTGCACCAAAAGCACCCTACATTTTCCAATGTGTGGGGTACCATTAAGAATTAACGGTACCCCCTAAAGTGCCGAGCATTCGTCTGTGTGTTGGGAACGAGCGCGACAAAGGCAAGAGAATTCTTGTTGGGCCGCGTATTAGTGCTCGGATGGACACACTTAGACCGAATTTTCAATGGTTCAAAGAATGTCGGGCAAAATGGTCGGCCCTCAGGCATGTTCACTTCATCAAATCTGGCCCTCTTTGAAAAAAGTTTGGAAACCCTTGCACTACTGCAACTAGTTTTGTATGATGAGTAACCTAGTTTGGATACAGACTTTACTCCTCTAAAGGGCTTAAGAGCTCCAACAAAAGTTGGTCATTCCCATAGTGGACCTGCCCATTTCCTGTCTTAACAAGACTCTGACTGTCCCTGTGGAGAACATCACATTGTTTACAGATCCAGTACATAAAAGACTAAAAGCAGTGACGGCCCCGCCATTAAGGGTGCATGGGCGCCACCCCCTCTATCACAGTACACCCCTATATGTATTATGGATTGATTCATGCATAGCTGTCAGGACTGGCTTAGCCCTTCCTTCTCTGGGCTGGCTGCTCAGCTGTCGGCTAATTGCCAGCTCTCATCTCTCTCCACAGTTACCAGCTGTTCCTGATAATGTTCGTCTGACCTGCCTACTTAAAGAGGAAGTAAACCCTTACAAACCACTTTGACCTACAGGTAAGCCTAGATTAAGGCTTACCTGTAGGTCCAAGAAATATCTCCTAAACCTATATGGTTTAGGAGATATTTGCCCGAAAACGGGCACCGCTGTCTACGGCGCATGCGCCGTAGACAGCGGCGCGCAGGCGCACTAAACGCGGCAGTTCCAAGAATGGAGCTGCCGCATTTGTCGACTCCCGTGCGCATGCGCGGGAGTGACGTCATCGCGGCTTTCCCGAATGACAGCGGCGGAGCTGCGAGACGCCACTCCCGTGCGCATGCGCGGGAGTGACGTCATCGCGGCTTCGCCGCTGTCATTCGGCGGAGCTGCGAGACGCCACAAGCAAGATGGATGCGGCGGACTACAGGGGACAGCGGCGACTTCGCTGGCTCCTGTGTCAGGTAAGTGACACATAATGGGCTACTATGCGATGCATAGTAGTCCATTATGCTTTACCTTTGCAGGGAAAAAAAGAGGAAGTAAACTCATCAGGGTTTACTTCCTCTTTAAAGCTGTCCAGCTCACTTCACCTCTGCCTTCCCCTTGGTCACATCACAAGAAACCATCTCCTGCGGTTCTGTTTAAAGACTGGCTTGCTGACATCCCTTCTGGCTCCTTATCCTGCTTGCTGTTGCTCCACTTGGATCCCTGACTTCTGGCCTGGCTGATTACCCGATCTGGTTATTGAACTCTGGCCTGGCTGACTACTCAGTCCGGTTACTGGACTCTGGCTATAGTTTGACTACGCTTTTTCTATTTACTTTTTTATTTTTATTTAATAAACAAGTGTGATTTAATTGTACTTCTGTCTCGGTCTGATTCATGGTTTCTGACAGTAGGCGAAGGCCATGAATTCAGAAGATACAGTCAATCCACTTGTTGGTAATATTTTTTCCAGATTGGATGAGCAAGATCACTGCATGGATCAGTTTGCCATGGCGTTACAAACGCTCCTGAGTCGCACGGCTCCCCTGGAATCCCCCACGGTGGCTGTTCCGGTATAACCTGAGTCGCAGGCCATCCCTGCTACTGCGCCAGTCTCTGTGCGGGCACTCGCCTTGAGTATTACCTCTATAAGAGGTATGTCTGGTTCCGTTCCGCTTCCCCAGCAATTTGGGGGTGATCCAGTTTAATGCAGAGGGTTTTTTCAATCAGGTTGATATATACTTAGAGATGCTGCCCCAGACGTTTCCCACGGACAGAAGCAAAGTAGGTTTTGTGATATCTTTGCTTTCCGAGAGAGCCTTGGCCTGGGCTAACCCTCTATGGGAGACGCAAAAACCTGTTGTCTTGAGTTACCCTCAGTTTGTGGCCTCCTTTAAAAGGGTATTTGACATTCTCCGCTTCTGCTGCCAAGTTCCTCATGTCCATCAAACAGAGTACGAGAACTGTTGACGACTACGCCATTGAATTCCATATTCTGGCAGCAGAGGTTGCTTGGAACAATGAGGCCCCTGTGGCTGCTTTTTCTCATGGTCTCTCAGATTCCATCAAGGATGAGAGCAGCTTGGGATATACCCACTGAGCTGGAGAGCTTGATCTCGTTTGCCATCCTCATTGACTCCAGACTCGGAGAAAGACATTCTCTTAAGGAGCTCTTGGGGAAGCCTCTTGTATGTTTGCCTCCAAGCTTTGTAGTCCCACCCATACCTCCCTCACCTCCCTTGCCTCCTGGTACAGAGTCGGTCAGTGAAGATGAACCCATGCACCTGGGCTTCACGTGTCTCTCTGCGGATGAGAGAGACTTTAGGAGGAGGGAGAGCCTGTGCCTTTATTGTGGCCAGGCAGGTCACTTTTTGAAGTCTTGTCCTACCCGTCCAGGGAACGTCCGAACCTTGAGGTCCTGTCGTGGACAGACCTTAGGTGGCGTTGTTTCATTCCCAGTTCTCCAGAAGGATAAGCCCCTGGTTTCGGTCACACTTTCTTGGGCTGAGTCGTCCATCGAGATACAGGCTCTAATTGACTCTGGGGCTGCAGGCCTGTTCATTGATGCTGCATTTGTCTCGCAGCACTCGATTCCCCTGCAGCTGCGTGACACTCCACTTGCCATTGAGGCTCTTGACGGGAGACCTTTTACAGCCTGCCCATGTGACTCATGAGACGGTTCTGTTGTCCATGGCCGTAGGGGCTCTTCACCATGAAATAATCCAATTCCAAGTTATTTCCTCACCCAGGTTTCCGCTGGTTATTGGCTATCCTTGGTTACACGAGGCACAACCCCTCTTTTGATTGGCTCTGTGCTGAGGTTCTCTCCTGGTCACCACAATGCTGTGACGCATGCTTCCTGAAGGTATCCAAGGTCCTGTGCACCTCTTCACTCCCCTCCCTGCCGGAGGAGTACCACGATTTTAGCGATGTCTTTGATAAGCTGGTAGTTTGCCTCCCTACCGGTCTTATGATTGCGCAATTGACCTTCAACCTGGTGCCATACCTCCTTGTGGCCAGGTTTACCTTTTGTTGGTCTTAGAGGATAAGGCCATAGAGGAGTATGTTGCTGACGCTCTTTCTCAAGGTTTCATCCGCAAATCCTCATCTCCTACTGGTGCTGGTTTCTTCTTTGTGAAAAAGAAGAGCGGTGAACTGAGACCTTGTATAGATTATAGGGGTCTCAATCGTGTCATGATTAAGAATGCCTACCCGATTCCATTGATTACAGAGTTATTTGACCACCTCAAGGGAGCAACGGTTTTCACAAAGCTTGACTTGAGAGGGGGATACAATCTCGTGCGCATTAAAGAGGAGAGACAGCTTTAAAAAAAAAAAATTTTATTAATTTTAATAAGCAGGCTTACCTGTCCAGGGCGCCCGCGATGTCGGCCGCCCGAGGCTGACCCGTCCCTCAGCTCTCGTGTCCCGGTGCCGCCATTTCAACTAAGGGAAACAGGCAGTGGAGCCTTGCGGCTTCACTGCCCATTTCCTACTGCGCATGCACGAGTCGCGCAGCGCTTTGTGAATGGGGCACGCTGTGTTCTGGGACACACAGTTCCCAGAACACACAGTGCCCCATTACCCATAAGACGCCGCACAGAAGAGAGAAGACCGAAGATCACCATGGAGGAGGAAGAGGCAGATTAGGACGATATGCCTAGCAACAGGCATTTCTGGTAAGTTTAAAAAAAATAAAATTTCTTTTTTTTTTTCAGATTTTTTGCTAAATTTTAATGTATTTTTGTTTTTCAGGGTGGCACTTTAAGGAGGGCGACGAGTGGAAAACTGCGTTTAATAACAGAACAGGCCATTATGAATACCTGGTAATGCCTTTTGGCCTTTGTAATGCCCCGGCAGTTTTCCAGGAATTTATTAACAGTGTCCTCCGTGATTTGTTACAGTTATGTGTGGTGGTTTATCTCAATGATATCCTCATATTTTCCAAGTCCCTGGAGAGCCACCACACAGATGTCTGTCGTGTGCTTCAGAAACTAAGAGAGAACAATCTCTATTGTAAACTGAAGAAGTGCGAGTTCCATCGTGAACAAGTTACATTCCTGGGCTATGTCATTTCCACTGCTGGTTTTTCGAAGGACCCAGAGAAACTTTCGTCAGTCCTACAGTGGCCTCAACCCGTGGGTTTACGTCCTCTGCAGCGTTTCCTGGGTTTCGCCAACTATTATCGGAAGTTTATTTGTAACTTCTCCTCTCTGGTCAAGCCCCCGAATGATATCACCAGAAAGGACGGTAACCCACAGAGTTGGTCTCCGGAGTCCATTAAGGCCTTTGAGACTCTCAAGACTGCCTTCGTTTCTGCTCCTGTGTTGGCACATCCTGATCCTACGTTGCCTTTTATCCTAGAAGTTGATGCTTCTGAGACTGGAGTTGGCGCCTTCTGTCTCAACGTCCTAACTCTGAGAGCGCTATGCATCTGTGTGGCTACTTTTCCAAGAAATTGTCACCTGCTGAGTGCAATTATGAGATTGGTGACAGAGAGCTGTTGGCGATCATTTTAGCCCTGAAAGAATGTAGACATCTCCTTGAAGGTACCACTGTGCCTGTTCTTATTCTTACTGGCCATAAGAATCATTCTTGTCTGAGGCTAAGCGAATCTCTCCCAGAAGGGCGCGGTGGGCTCTTTTCTTGTCGAGCTTTAATTACATTGTCTCATTCTTACCCGGTACTAAGAATGTAAGGGCTGATGCCTTGTCACAACAATTTTCCTCCACTTCCAAGTCGGAGTCGGTTCTGGTTCCTAGGATTCCTCCTGATCGTATCTTGGCTACGGTTCGCACCAGTCTTACTTCTCCTTTGGGTGACAAAATTCTTGCTGCTCAGGTCCATGCTCCTCCTGAGAAACCTTGCGACCGCTGCTTTATCCCAGAAAGTCTCTATACTGCTGTGCTCCAGACTTACCATTCTCCCGAGGGCAGCTGGCCATCCTGGAAAGAATCAACTCACTTGGGCCATTTCCCAACAATTCAGGTGGCCTAGTGTACGGGCTGATGTTACTGCCTTCGTAGCTGCCTGTCCCATGTGTGCTCAGAGTAAGGCCGCGTACACACGGGCGGATTGTCTGCCCAACTAAGTTCGTCAGACAATCCGACAGACAGTCCGTTCAAAATTTGAATGAACGGACTTGACCACACACGATGAGCAGACAGTCCGCTGAAAGCGTGCGTGATGACGTGTACAGCACGTACGACGGGACTAGAAAAACAACGTCCTATACACTGCAATGCAACCTTCGGCCGTGTAAATCCTTTCTGAGCATGCGCCATACTTAGTCCGTCCAACTTGCCTACACACGAGCGGACTGTCCGCTGAAACCAAGTTTGGACGAACAAAACCAAGTTTGAACGGACAAAATTACGGAAATTCCGTAAGACTTTGTTCGTCAGACAGTCCGCTGAAAAAGTCCGCTGAAGCCCACACACGAGCGGATTGTCCGCTGAAACACGGTTCAGCGGACTAAGTTGGACAGACAATCCGCCCGTGTGTACGCGGCCTAAGCCTCCACGACACCTTCCAGTGGGTCTCCTACAACCCAACCCATACTCAAGCCCGGTGGCCCTCCTAGGGAGAGGGGTCATTGAGTAGGGGGTACTGTCAGGGCTGGCTTAGCCCTTCCTTCTCTGAGCTGGCTGCTCAGCTGACGGCTAATTGCTAGCTCTCATCTCTCTCCACAGTTACCAGCTGTTCCTGATCATGCTCGTCTGACCTGCCTACTTAAAGCTGTCCAGCTCACTCCACCTCTGCCTTCTCCTTGGTCACATCACAAGAAACCATCTCCTGCGGTTCTGTTTAAAGACTGACTTGCTGACATCCCTTCTGGCTCCTTATCCTGCTTGCTGTTGTTCTACTTGGATCCCTGACGTCTGGTTTGGCTGATTACCCGATCTGGTTATTGAACTCTGGCCTGGCTGACTACTCGATCCGGTTACTGGACTCTGGCTATACTTTGACTACGCTTTTTCTATTCACCTTTTTATTTAATAAACAAGTGTGATTTAATTGTACTTCTGTCTCGGTCTGGTTCATGGTTTCTGACAATAGCATGGCTCCCGTGGCCACCCCCTTTTAGGATGCCGGGCGCCTGAATTACAGCGGCGGGGTGTTTTTTAAGCACCCGATTAGAGCCATAGGCTCTAATAGGCTTCAAAATAGGGTGGACTCGGAGCACAGAGCATCGCTCTTGGAGCCCACCCAGGTGCGTTAGAAAAGCAAATTAATATTTGCTTTTCTAACACTGAACTGCCTCTCTGCCAATCAGGAAGCGCATGTCTAATACCCATCACATGATTTTCTGAAAGGACAGGCGCTCCTATTGGATGCCTAGCAGGAAGAAGGAAGAGATGCATGGAGGACACAGCTCTCCATTGCCTGACCCGCTGGCCGTTCCACAGCTCTTCGCCGTCACCAGCTGCCTGACCTGCCACCAAGATGGGGTAAGTGCCGGTCAGACAGTGAGCGGGCAGGTGGGGGGGGTCACAGTGGCTGCATTTGATGGGCGCAGTGGCTGATATTCTTCTCTCACTTACAAAGTTGTCTTCTTCAATGCCATCACCTCTGTGATGGGAGTTTCTAAGTTGGCAGCCATGTTTGTGTTACACAGAGACAAGACTGTCTTGAGGCTTAGGACTTCCTTTCTTCCCAAGGTAGTTTCTTCCTTTCACATTAACCAAGACATTGTTCTACCATCTCTCTGGGTCTGGTATGGATTTGGAGGGGAACCCAATGCCAAATTATTTTTTTTAAATGGTATGGGGCCCCCCCAAAATCGATACCAGACCCTTATCCGAGCATGCAGCTGCCACCCCAAAACACCTT
The DNA here is from genome assembly GCF_037356315.1 of Lithobates pipiens. Lineage (NCBI taxonomy): Eukaryota > Metazoa > Chordata > Amphibia > Anura > Ranidae > Lithobates > Lithobates pipiens. Next base: position 148,549,621 of record NW_027507685.1, read on the forward strand.
GCCCCCATATTAATGAGGACAAGGGCCTCTTTCCACACAACCCTGGGTGGTGGTTGTGGGGGTCTGCTGGCAGAGGGCTTCCTGGAATCTGAAAGCCCCTTTTAACAAGTGGGCCCCCAGATCCCAGCCACCCCCCGCCATATGAATGAGTAGGGGTACATTGTACCCCTACTCATTCACCAAAAAAAGTGTCAAAAAGAAATAAAAACACACTCAAAGATTGACAAATCCTTTATTAAAAATAAAAAAAAGTCCCCCAATGTAGATCCATCATCAATCACGCCACCCACTGCACTAGCAGACCCGAAAAAAGAAAAAAAAAAAAGCCTGCAACGAAGGCTAACTGACCTTATATTTTTCTTTTTTTGGATCCGGCGGTGTGGCGGGTGTCATGATTGACAATGGATCTACATCAGAGGACATCTTTTTTATTTTTAATAAAGGCATTGTCAAAAACTGTGTGTGTGTTTTTATTTCTTTTTGACACTTTTTTTGTGAATGAGTAGGGGTACAATGTACCTCATGCTCATTCACATGGCGGTGGTGGCCAGGATCATTAAATCCTTAGCAACCAGCTATTCACAGCGTGTTTAAAGAGAAAAAAAAAAGCAAAATGCATGAAAACTACATGCAAAAACATATAAAAAACATGGGTTTCAAAACGCACCGCAAAATGCATCTGAAAACCGCATCAACTGCAACCGCATAGATGTGCACCTAACCTTATCAGTTTATATTTACTAAAATAATTGCATTCCATGTTCCGTATACTGTGGGAGACCAGATATAGTAAATGTAGGGTCCTGGGTTTAGTAACACTTAAAATTTTACCAAATTAATGTTCAGGCCTCATGTGATGCCACCTTTTGGTTGGGGTTAGTTGGCCTGTTAGCATTTGTTTGCTGTGTTAGGCCGCGTACACACGGGCGGACTGTTCGCCCAACTTTGTCCGCTGAACAGTGTTTGGGCGGACAGTCCGCTCGTGTGTGGGCTTTCAGCGGACAGTTTCAGCGGACAGTTTGACGGACAAGGTTTTTCGGAAATTCCGTAAAACTGTCCGCTGAAACCTTGTTTCAGCGAACAGTCCGCTCGTGTGTAGGCTTGTTCGTCAAACAAAGTTGCGCGCATGCTCAGAAAGGATTTTCACGCCGAAAGCTATAATGCAGTGTATAGGACGTCGTATTTTTCGTCCCGTCGTACGTGCCGTTCACGTCATCGCGCACGGTTTCAGCAAACTGTTCGTCCGTCGTGTGTGGCCATGTCCGTCCATGCTAAGTTTGAGCGGACTGTTTGCCGAAACTGTTGGACGGACAAAGTTGGGCGAACAGTCCGCGCGTGTGTACGCGGCCTTACCCACCAGATAGTTGGACTGCTTTTGGAAATTCCAATGTACCTGAATTCATTCACCCTGTGTCCCTTAACTACTTTAAGACCAGCATGCGACACATGACCATGTACTTCCCTTTTTTGAAGAGGGATATCTCGGTAACGGCAGCAGCTGCTGCCACAACCAAAGTAACCAGGCGCCGGTCGTGTGTACGATAATGATGGTCTCTGTGGCGGGTTCCCGCGCCCTCTGCTGCTTACCGGAGCTGTCGGTAGCGGCAGAGGCGTTCGGGACCTGTCTTGTCTGTTGTATGGAGACGAGTGAGGCTAAAATTGCCCCCACCCGTCTCTATACCATAGCAGGACAGAAGCGACGTCAAAACGTCACTTCCGCTCATACCTCTTAAAAGGCACATTTTTTCAATGCAATTTTTTCAAATGACAATTTTTTTTTAGTTTTTTATTGCATTTAAGTCCAAATATGAGATCTGAGGACTTTTTGACCCTAGATCTCATATTTAAGAGGACCTGTCATGCTTTTTTCTATTACAAGGGATGTTTACATTCTTTGTAATAGGAATAAAAGTGATCCATAAAGTGAAACACCCCGTCCCGAAGAGCTTGTGCGCAGAAGCGAACGCATATGTGAGTAGCGCCCGCATATGAAAACAGTAGTCAAACCACACATGTGAGGTATCGTCGTGATCGGTAGAGCGAGAGCAATCATTATACCCCTAGATCTTCTCTGTAACGCAAAACATGCAACTTGTAGAATTTTTTAAATGTCGCTTATGAAGATTTTTGAGGGCAAAAGTTTGACCCCATTCCACGGGTGTGACATGTTGGGTATCAATTTACTCGGTGTAACATTATCTTAAACAATATAAAAAAAATTGGGCTAATTTTACTATTGTCTTATTTTTTTATTTAAAAAAGTGAAATTTTTCCAAAAAAAGTACGCTTGTAAGACCACTGCGCAAATACGGTGTGAAAAAAACTATTGCAATGACCGCCATTTTATTCTCTAGGATGATATAAAAAAAACTATTTTTAATGTTTGGGGGTTCTAAGTAATTTTTTAGCAAAAAAAAAAACAGTTTTAACCACTTGCCGACCGCCGCACGACGATATACGTCGGCAGAATGGCACGGGCAGGCATATGGGCGTATATATAAGTCCCTGCCTGCCCGCGGGTGGGGGGCCCGATCGGGCCCCCCCCCGGTGCCTGCGGCGGTCGGCATTCCTTCGAGAGCGATCCGGGATGAGGGGGCGGCCATTCATTCATGGCCACCCCCTCGCGATCGCTCTCGACGAATGGAAATCCCCCGTGACATCACTTCCTCTCCTGTAATGTAAACACAGGAGAGGAAGTGATGTATTCTCTCCTCCGTGTCGGTATTTTTCGTTCCGACACGGAGGAGAGCGGATCGGTGAGTTGCACCAACACTCTACACACACAGTAGAACATGCCAGGCACACTCACACCCCCCCTTTACCCCCCGATCACCCCCCCAATTACCCCTGCCCCCCAGTCACAGTGACACCAATGTCATTTTTTTTTTTTGCATTGGTGTCATTTGTGACTGTAATAACTGTTAGGGCAGTTAGAGTTAGCCCCCTTTAGTTCTAATGTACCCCCCTAACCCCCCCAATAAAGGTTTAACCCCGTGATCACCCCCCGTCGCCAGTGTCACTAAGGCTGGGTTCACATTGCAGCGGTTTATGAGAACGAATGTGATTAGCACCGCACTGCAGTGCAAATCACATCCGATCTCTGTGCGATTTGAGTTCAGCCATTCGCCGCACCCGCCGCACCCGCCACACCCGCCGCACCCGCCGCAAATTCGCACGGGACCCTTTTTTTGGCCCGCAGCAGAATCGGATCGCATGGGTGTTCACACCATGCGATCCGAGTTTGCAGATCGCACTGCGATATGCGAACTGATCTGGGGGTGTCAGTAACATTTCACTGACACTCCCAGCAGTTCGCATAGGGCAGTGTGAACTGCCGCCGGGAGGCATGCGATGCGGGAACCCGCCGCGGATTCGCGGCGTTTCCGCATCGCTCCAGTGTGAACCCAGCCTAATAAGCGATCATTTTTCTGATCGCCGTATTAGTGTCACAGGTGACGCTAGTTAGGCAGGTAGGTATTTAGGTTCGCCGCAGCTTTTTATAGCGCCAGGGACCCCCATATACTACCGCATAAAGCCCCCTGATTGCCCCCTAGTTAACCCTTTCACCTGTGATCACCATATAACTGTTACAGGTGACGCTGGTTGGTTAGTTATTTTTTTATAGTTTCAGGGCACCCGCCATTTATTACCTAATAAAGGTTTAACCCCCTGATCACCCGGCGGGTGTCATTTGTGACTAATAACTGTTAGGGCAGTTAGGGTTAGCCCCCTTTAGTTCTAAGGTACCCCCCTAACCCCCCCAATAAAGGTTTAACCCCGTGATCACCCCCCGTCGCCAGTGTCACTAAGGCTGGGTTCACATTGCAGCGGTTTGAGAACGGATGTGATTCGCACCGCACTGCAGTGCAAATCACATCCGATCTCTGTGCGATTCGAGTTCAGCCATTCGCCGCACCCGCCACACCCGCCGCACCCGCCGCAAATTCGCACGGGACCCTTTTTTTGGCCCGCAGCAGAATCGGATCGCATGGGTGTTCACACCATGCGATCCGAGTTTGCAGATCGCACTGCGATATGCGAACTGATCTGGGGGTGTCAGTAACATTTCACTGACACTCCCAGCAGTTCGCATAGGGCAGTGTGAACTGCCGCCGGGAGGCATGCGATGCGGGAACCCGCCGCGCATTCGTGGCGTTCCCGCATCGCTCCAGTGTGAACCCAGCCTAATAAGCGATCGTTTTTCTGATCGCTGTATTAGTGTCACAGGTGACGCTAGTTAGGCAGGTAGGTATTTAGGTTCGCCGCAGCTTTTTATAGCGCCAGGGACCCCCATATACTACCGCATAAAGCCCCCGGATTGCCCCCTAGTTAACCCTTTCACCAGTGATCACCATATAACTGTTACAGGTGACGCTGGTTGGTTAGTTATTTTTTTATAGTTTCAGGGCACCCGCCATTTATTACCTAGTCTCACTAGTGTACCCCTAAATTTAGGGGTGTCTACTTTCCAAAATGGGGTCATTTGGGGGGGGTTTGTGCCATCTTGGCATTTTATGGCCTTCAAAACTGTAACGCCCTTAGAAAGCCTGAAGGCGGTGCTTGGTTTTCGGGGCCCCGTACACGGCTAGGCTCCCAAAAAGTCCCACATATGTGGTATCCCCGTACTCAGGAGAAGCAGCAGAATTTATTTTGGGGTGTCATTTCACATATGCCCATGGCATGCGTGAGCAATATATCATTTAGTGACAACTTTGTGAAAAAAAAAAAAAAAAAAAAAAGTTTGTAATTTTCCCGCAACTTGTGGCAAAATATAAAATATTCCATGGACTCAACATGCCTCTCAGCAAATAGCTTGGGGTGTCTACTTTCTAAAATGGGGTCATTTGTGGGGGTTTTGTGCCATCTTGGCATTTTATGGCCTTCAAAACTGTAATAGGTAGTGAGAAGTGAACTCAAAAATTTACGCCCTTAGAAAGCCTGAAGGCGGTGCTTGGTTTTCGGGGCCCCGTACGCGGCTAGGCTCCCAAAAAGTCCCACATATGTGGTATCCCCGTACTCAGGAGAAGCAGCAGAATTTATTTTGGGGTGTCATTTCACATACGCCCATAGCATGTGTGAGCAATATATCATTTAGTGACAACTTTGTGTAAAAAAAAAAAAAAAAATTTTTTTTTTGTCATTATTCAATCGCTTGAGGCAAAAAAATAAAATATTCAATGGGCTCAACATGCCTCTTATCAATTTCCTTAGGGGGTCTACTTTCCAAAATGGGGTCATTTGGGGGGGTTTTGTACTGCCCTGCCATTTTAGCACCTCAAGAAATGAGATAGGCAGTCGTAAACTAAAAGCTGCGTAAATTCCAGAAAACGTACCTTAGTTTGTAGATGTGACAACTTTTGCGCAAACCAATAAATATACAATTATTGACTTTTTTTTTACCAAAGACATGTGGCTGAATACATTTTGGCCTAAATGTATGACTAAAATTGAGTTTATTGGATTTTTCTAATAACAAAAAGTAGAAAATATCATTTTTTTTCAAAATTTGCGGTCTTTTTACGTTTATATCGCAAAAAATAAAAATCGCAGAGGCAATCAAATACCATCAAAAGAAAGCTCTATTTGTGGGAAGAAAAGGACGCAAATTTTGTTTGGGTACAACATTGCATGACCGCGCAATTACCAGTTAAAGCAGCGCAGTGCCAAAGTGTAAAAAGACCTCTGGTCATTTACCAGCAAAATGGTCCGGTCTGAAAGTGGTTAAACTTGTAAACACAGAGTCTGAAAAAGAGGCTCGGTCCTTAAGTGGTTAACATACTCCAAGAAAAGGATTTTACGATAATTCAAAATCCTGTTTTTCCATCACCATTTTTATTTTAGTGACAGAAAGTTTAATACAGATAGCAATTAAAAAATATGTAATCCAACATTTTATATTCCTGACATGTGCCTGCTGTACCATGTACTTGTAAGAAAATGTTATCCTCTTTCTTATGTATTGCTCCCTTTCCGTGGTGTTCATCAGTCCATCTGAAAAGCTGACAACACTAAGCTGGAGAACACGCAGAGGGGGGCGGGGTCACCCGCACGTCACTGGGGAAGCCGGGCTTTCCCCTTGCGTCAGAGGGGGTGGGGTCAGGTGACGGGTGGCCCCACCCTCCTCATAAGAAGTGTCAGGCTGCCGGGATCCCCACAATGTCCGGTGGAGACAGGGGATGGATGTGCTGCGCTGGAGGGAGAGGTCACCCATCGCTGGACCCCGGAGAGATGATCATCCGTCGCTGGATAGCAAGAGTGGATTACCACCGCTGGAATCTTTTTTTTTATTTTCTTTTTTTTTTTAATAAAGGACTTTTGCAACGGTGTGTGTGTCTTTTTTAACTATTTTTTACACTTTCTTAGTGAAATGGCAGGGGTACTTTTGTACCCCCTTACCATTTTAACCAGGGGGGGCGGGATCTGGGGGTCCCCTTGTTAAAGGGGGCTTACAGATTCTGATAAGCCCCCCACCCGCAGACCCCCACAACCACCAGCCAGGGTTGAGGGGATAAGGCCATTGTCCTCATCAACATGGGGACAAGGTGCTTTGGGGGGCACTCCAAAGCATCGTCCCAATGTTGAGGGCATGGTACGGTTCAGGGGGTGGCGCTCTCTCGTCCAGGTCTGGTAATCGTTATTTGGGGGAACTCCACGTAATTTTTTTAAAAAAAATTTGATGCCGGGTTCCCCTTAATATCCATACCAGATCTGAAGGGCCTGGTAATTGAATTTGGTGGAACCCCACGCTTTTCTTTTTTTTTTATCAATGACTTTCAATGACTGTTCTCTGTATTACGAGGAGCTGACAATTCATTATAGCCGCGAGTGATTTTAAATGACTTTTTTTCCGAAATGACACTTTGTGCAGGGACAGTTCTAAGCACGGCAAACATGCGCCCCTTCACAGGCATACTATACACACCCCCCAGGTACAAAATTAAAAGGAATATTACACTTTTATTGTTTCACTTTAAGCATTATTAACCACTTGCTTACTGGGCACTTAAACACCCTTCCTGCCCAGACCAATTTTCAGCTTTCGGTGCTCTCACACTTTGAATGACAATTACTCAGTCATGCAACACTGTACCCAAATGAATTTTTTGTCCTTTTTTTCCCACAAATAGAGCTTTCTTTTGGTGGTATTTGATCACCTCTGGGGCTTTTATTTTTTGCGCTATAAATGAAAAAAGACCAAAAATTTTGAAAAAAAAACGCATATTTCTTTGTTTCTGTGACAGAATTATGCAAATTATTAATTTTTCTTCATAAATTTTGGCCACAATTTATACTGCTACATATCTTTGGTAAAAATAACCCAAATTAGTGGATATTATTTGGTCTTTGTGAAAGTTAGAGAGTCTACAAGCTGTGGTGCGAATCGCACAAAATAGATCACATCTGATGTACTGGTGGCCTATCTCGCTTCTTGTGACCCGAACAAGTCAGGAAAGTACAAATACCCCCCAAATAACCCCTTTTTGGAAAGTAGGTATTTAGTAAGAGGCATAGTGAGCTTTTTGATGTTGTAATTTTTTTCCCACAATTCTTTGCAAAATTAAGATTTTTCATTTTTTTTTCTCCACAAAATTGTCATTGTAATAGGTTATTTCTCTCACGTGGCATGTGTATACCACAAATGACACCCCCCCAAAAAATTCTGCTACTCCTCCTGAGTATTACAATACCACATGTGTGGGACTTTTTCACAGCCTGGCCACATAGAGGCCCAACATGCAGGTAGCGGCATCATGTGTTCTAGGAATATAAATTACACATCTAACTTGTTGACTATTTATTACACTTTTGAAGCACCAGGACAATGACACGTGACACTGATGACAGATGGCACTGATACGTGGCAATGATGACACTTATACATGGCACTGATGACACGTGGCACTGATGACAGATGGCACTAATATGTGGCACTGATGACACGTGGCACTTATACGTGGCACTGATGACACGTGGCACTAATACGTGGCACTGAAGACACGTGGCACCGATGACAGATGGCACTAATACGTGGCACCAATGACAGATGGCACTAATACATGGCACCGATGACGTGTGACACTGATGACAGATGGCACTGATAAGTGGCATTGATGACACGTGACACTGACAACAGATGGCACGTGACACTGACAGGTGGCACTGATGACAAATGGCACTGATACGTGGCACTGATGACAGATGGCACTTATACATGGCACTGATGACAGATGGCACTGGGGACAAATGGCACTGACAACAGGTGGCACTGGGGGCAGGTGGCACTGGGGACAGGTGGCACTGGGGCGGATGGCACTGCTGGGGGAGGATGGCACTGCTGGGGGAGGATGGCACTGCTGGGGGAGGATGGCACTTTTTTTTTTTTTTAACTCAAGGCAGAACCGCTGCCGCTGCAGCCGTTCATCTCTCCCCTCTCACACTGTCTGTGTGAGGAGGGAGAGCGGCGCTGAGAGATGATCTCATATGTTTACATATGAGATCATCTCCCATTGGACACGGCGATCACGCTGTAAACGGCCGCTGTGATTGGCCGTTTACAGCGATCTGTGTTTGCCTGTCCCCGGGGGTCATGGCGAACACAGAACTTCCGCGATGCGCGCCCGCGGCGGCGCGCATTGCGGATGTAAACATTAGGACATCCAGGGACGGCCTCCCGGACGAACGTGCCTGCTCTACGGGCGTCATTCGGCTATAGGGCGGGCGCGAGGTGGTTAAAATCACTGCTCCTGAAAAAAACGTCAGTTTTTAAAACTTTTTTTTGCATTGATCCATGTCCCCTGGGGCAGGACCCGGGTCCCCAGACACTTTTTATGACAATAACTTGCATATTAGCCTTTATGATTAGCACGTTCTAAGGTTCACACAAAGTTTAGGTCTGTTCGCAGGTTCTGGTGCGAACCGAACCGGGGGGTGTTCGGCTCATCCTTAAACATCACTATATAAACAAATACAAATGCATCAAAACTCCTTATAATTTCCTGTTAGCACTGTCCCGCCTATAGGCCCGCAAGCGCCTTCTGGTACCAAGCATGGATTCAGGGATCATTATAAAAAAATTCATAGCATTTTCCCTGATTTTCCCAAGTTGACAGATATATATTGCACTCCAGATCACATTGGTATTGAGTGATGAGAGCCAGCTGGTGAGACTTTGGGGCTGGTGAAGAAGGAGCCTGAATACCACAAGCCCCTAAATCCCATCTATTACAAGGTATCCCATGCTCACCCTTCACAGCATTCTTCAGAAATGCACCGCGTTGTCATCATGTCCCGTCCCAAGCACGTTCTTCCCTAGAAATGTCTGTTCGAACCCAGCAAAGGCCTGACCTGTAACAGAAAACCTGAGATGTTTGTATAATCCTGAGATGCCAACTCTGATTTGTGACACACCAAAATAAATACAACACATATTTGTAACTGAGAATGCAACGTTTGCTCAGGAACATTATTCTTGAGTACCCAGGGGTACAGAGTGTTGGCAGAAGAATCCATCTCCCTCTTCCCGGGCCCCAGTGTTAATGCTGTGTCTGGCACTCACATTTTCTTTCCAACTCTTAAAACGTCTTTAATGTATTTCTGCGCAGGAGACGAGTTAGCTGTGGTTATCTGGAATGACTTTTACGGCTACAATTTAGTTCTAAATGAGAACTCTTGCTGCAGACTCTCCCAAATTATTATTTTTTTTTTTTTGCCGACATCCATGCAATGTTAACTCTTTCATAAATTTTCCAGTGAGAGGCATTTTAACCCTTATAGCCTAATTCCAGTCACAACTTTTATAAGTTTAGCTTTAGCTTATTTTATATAGTTATATTGGTCCAGCTTGGACCATCATAAGTACACTATATTACAAAAAGTATTGGGACACCTGTCTTTACACGCACATGAACTTTAATGGCATCCCAGTCTTAGTCTTTCTTAGGGTTCAATATTGAGTTAGCCACCCTAAAACAGCTTCAACTCTTCTGGCATGGCTGTCCACAAGGTTTAGGAGTGTGTCTATGGGAATGTTTGAAAATTCTTCCAGAAGCATATTTGTGAGGACGGCCACTGATGTGGACAAGAAGGCCTGGCTCGCAGTCTCCGCTCTAATTCATCCCAAAGGTGTTCTATTGGGTTGAGGTCAACATTCTGTTGAGGCCAGTCAAGTTCCTTCACCCCAAACTCGCTCATCCATGTCTTTATGGAGTTTTCTTTGTACACAGGTCCAAATCATTTGGAGGGGGGAGTATGATGTTGGTTTTTTTTTTTTTAGGGGTTTGGATTGGCCCCCTATTTGCAGGAAGGGAACTCTTAAGTAGCATACATCAGCATACCAAGACATTTTGGACAGTTTCATGCTCCCAACTTTCGGGGAACAGTTTGGGGATGGCCCCTTCCTGTTCTAATATAACTGAGCACCAGTGCACAAAGCAAGGTCCATAAAAGACATGGATGAGTAAGTTTGGGGTGGAGGAACTTGATTGGCCTGCACACATTCCTGACCTCAACCAGATAGAACACCTTTAGGGTGAATTAGAGCGGAGACTGCCAGCCAGGCCTTCTCTCCAACATCAGTGGCTGACCTCACAAATGCGCTTCTGGAATATCAAACATTCCCAAAAACACACTCCTAAATCTTATGGACAGCCTTCCCAGAAGAGTTGAAGCTGTTATAGCTACAAATGATGGATCACTGCAATATTGAACCCTACGGACAAAGACTGGGATGCCATTAAAGTTCATAAGCATGTAAAGGCAGATATTCCAATACTTTTGGTAATAAACTGTATGCATGTGCCAGCTAGCGCGGGTGCCATTCACAGAATGCCTTGCATTTTTGTCAATACCTTGATTGTACAAGGTGGAGATCATGATTAGGCATGGGCTGAACACCCCCCCCCCGGTTCAGTTTGCACCAGGTAAAAACTTCTAGCAAACATGCAAACCTTATTAAAGTCTATGGGACATGAACAAATCACATACCTGGTACATGATCTAACAGCTCCATGTCTGGAACGCGTGCACCCGCAGCCGGTGACCTTCTCCCGCTGTGATTGGACACACCGCGATGGAAGCGATGTCCGCTGGGACCTGCCGATCGTTCAAGAGAAAGGCAGAAAGGCAGGCTGCCTATGTAAACAAGGCAAATTGCCATTATATGAGAGGAGAATGCACTTCTCTTGTGTTCCTGCTAAGCAGGAACATGGGTCTTTACATTCCCCCAGTCAAAGCACCTCCCCCACAGTTAGCAATCACTTATAGGGAACACATTTAACCCTTTCATCTCCCCAGATGTTAACCCCTTTCCTGCCAGTGTAATTAGTACAGTGACAGTGCATATTTTTTAGCCCTAATCACTGTATTAGTGTCACTGGTCCCCAAAAAGTGTCAAACGTGTCAGTTAGGTGTCCAATTTGTCTGCTGCAATATCGCAGTCCCACTATAGGTCGCTGATCGCCGCTATTACTAGTAAATGTGAAAAAATATATGCAAAAATGGAAAACTGCGCCAACCCTATACTAAAATAAATAACAAAAAATAGTGACAAAATATAAGTAGTTATCATTAAATAATTATAACGACAAAAATACACCTTAAGTGCAAAAAACACAGTATTACATAAAATAAAATAAAAATATCATAAACAAAAGTCCAATCATGGAAAGTTCATAAGTGAGTCCGGATAAACGTTTGTGACACCACAGTGATTCAACACAATCCAAAAAGCGCATAAAGTGCCCGTCACCGTATATTCAATGCGCTTACCAGAAAATAAACAAATTAGGGCGTTTGTATATATTCGATGGGTCCCATCAAAAGATATCCTCCTTTTTAGTAGGTCAGCTCTCCATCTCCTAATAGTGCCTTCTAGATACCAATCTATTTCGTGGTCCCAATAAGGAGCTCTTTTTTTTTTTATAAGTGATCACATTCCCTCTGTTCTCAGCTGCATAAGAGTTGGGGGGTGGAGAAGCAGAAACAAAAAATCAAGGATCCCTCTAGGTACTTCCCCCTTCTTTTTTTCCTGTACCTGAATCACGGATGGAGGTACAACCCGTGTGCTTCATTCATTATTTAATGATAACTACTTATATTTTGTCACTATTTTTTGTTATTTATTTTAGTATAGGGTTGGCGCAGTTTTCCATTTTTGCATATCTGTTTTGGTGTTATATCACATCTATTACTGCTGCCTGTTTCACATATAGTTTATTTGTTTTCATGTTTTTTCCTAGCGCGGCATAATTTTTTCCATTTGAAAAAATATATATCCCATAATTTGTAGGTGCTGTAACTTTAACAAAATCTACAAATTATGGGATTTTTTTTACCCCATTTTTATTGACTATATATGCGTATTGGGACTTTTTTTTAACCAAAAACATGTAGCAGAATACATATTGGCCTAAATTGATGAAGAAATTCGATTTTTTTAATTTATTTTTTTCAAAATTGTCGATCCTTTTTTCTTTATAGCGCAAAAAAATAAAAACTTCAGAAGTGATCAAATACCACCAAAAGAAAGCTCTATTTGTAGGAAAAGAAAGGGCATACATGTTTTGGGGTACAGCAACAGTGGCGTATCATAAAAAAAATGGCCTGGTCACGAAGGGGGGTAAACCTTCCAGAACTGAAGTGGTTAATGTTCGCTCATAACACCATTAGGTGGGGCAACTCCATTTAGGTTTGGTAACCCTTTAAATGTGGTTGTGTCTGTGACGTCTGTTAGATTATCTGTGACGTTGACAGGCGGCTGAAGCTCCGTCTAGACACGGGCAATTTCCATCCTGGTGGTTTTTACAAGAGTTACTTTAGGTAACAAGATGCTTCATGCAAAACAAATTTAAAGAGATGCCAGTGGATTCCATTACATGCCAGAACCCAGCACCTTAGGAAAAAGAATAATGAGATTTATGCAGGATAACAAGATAGTCTTGAGATCTTTTGTGTAAAATGATTACAGGGCAATAAAACGTCACTTCCTAAAGTTCAAACAGAAAACATGACAGGCGTTAAGGCAAAATCCCAAGCTGCTGAATAATATGTTTCTAGTGTAGATGAACAATTACGCAATTAAAGACAAAAACATTTTGAAAAATGATAATTACGTTTATTACCACTGTAAAAGTCAGCCGCCCTGGTCCTTTGCAAACGGCTTTCACAATCAGCTTATGATGGAATTGAAATAGGCCTGCTCTTGAGCTCTTTATAGCACAGGCATGTACATTGGTGCAGGAACCGCATTTAAAATTGCACATTACAATCGGATTGTTCAATCTCTATAGTGTTGTCAGAGTATTGAAGAGAAGACAAACAAGTGTATATAATATAAGAATGCCGTTTCCTCTGATTACCTTATATCACAAGTGTCAAACTGGTGACCCTCCAACTGCTACGGAACTACAAGTCCCATGAGGCATTGCATGGCTGACAGTTACAAGCATTACTCCCATAGGCAGAGGCATGGTGGAACTTGTAGTTTCACAACAGCTGGAGGTCTGCCAGTTTAACACTCCTGCCTTATATCATAGAATACATGAACTATACACTATAATACTACAGCGCCACCTGCTGCATAGATAGGTATAATGCATACAGTATATAGTCATGTTATATGCAATCATACTGTTGTTCTTTCCAATACTCCTCAACAGCATGTGCTTTGTCAAATTACATTCAGCTTCTTCTGGATATGATTATGACGTCCCTTCAATAAAGGCTTGGTGAGTACATCAGCAGTCATCTCCTCTGATGGGCAGTATTGAAAGTCAATAACTACTTGCTCTTGAATGTCCCTCAGTAGGTGATGTGTGATCGGTGTGTTTGGTCCTAAGGCTGACCCTTTCTGATTGCGCAAGCTTTATACATCCCTGGTTGTCTTCAAAAAGGGGAATTGGTTTTGACACGTCTACCCCAATGTCCACAAAAAAGTTGACAAATCAATATTTCTTCTTGAAACATTACATTGCTGCCATGTACTCTGTTTCAGTTGAAAATGACAGAGTGACAGTTGTTTTCTTTTGACTAGACCAACTTATGGTTCTTTCCACATACTGGAAGATGAATCCACTTGTGGATTTGTGGTCTGTGCAGTCCCCAGCCCAATCAGCATCCACATATCCAACCAGTTTTGGATTTGATGTCGCTGGTAACCGTAACTTCATATGAACTGTTCCTTGGAGGTATTGCATCACTCCGTTTATTGCATTCCATGCACGCTGACAGGGAGCTGAAACCAGGGCCGTCTTTAATATTGATTGGACCCGGGGCAAAAAATTTCTTGGGGGCACCCCTCCCCCCATGCAGTTTCACCCTCCACCTTCTCTGAGACATACAATAAATAGCAGCTAGACTTAAAATCAGTTTACTGTATCATATCAGGCAGCAATTGCAATTGGTTGCCAGAGGTTACAGCATATCATTACCGCTTACTAACTGGTTGCTAGAGGTTACAGTACACATTAAGGCTTACTGATTATTTGCTAAAGGTTACAGCACATGATTTCTGCTTGTTGATTGGTTGCTAGAGATTACTGTACAGTAATACTGCTCACTGGTTGCTATAGGTTACAGCACATCTTCTCCTCACTGCAGGGGGGTATGATATACATATGAATGCCACCTTTATTTACATATCAATGCAGCCGGCCTCAAATATTTACATGAATGTTGCTGCTATTTACATATGAATTACGGTTATTTACATGTAAACACAGGGTCTGCAGGTGAGTCATCTTTACACGACAAATAGGGCAGAGCTGGGCAGCATTAGTAGCAGCACTTCACACAGATATCGGGACACAGCACAGGACTAAAACTTCAAGGGACAAGGGAATTTAAACTGGAATGGTTGGCAAGTATGAGGGAGTTACTTTGGGCCTCACATCAACGACAGGGCCCAGGGCAGCTGCCCCTTTTGCCCTGCCTTAAAGACAGCCCTGGCCGAAACATTCCTGCAGTATGCCCACTGCTGTGGCTATGTCTAGTCTTGTCATAGTGGCAACATATATCAATTTACCGATAGCTCTGCGATACATATCATTGTTGGGTAACAAGTTTTCTGCTTCATTGCTCTTTAGCCTGGTTCCATAGGAGTTTTCACTTCCTTTGCATCTTGCATATGCAATTGTTCCCAGGGCCGCCAGCAGGGGGGTACAGGCAGTACTCATGTAAGGGGCCCAAACATCCTGAGGGGCCCGCCTGGCCAGGGCCCGCTGCCCCCACAGCAGCACATGAAATATAATTGTTGCCTGTGTCGCCGCTAGTCTGCACCCACTATAGAGCAGGAGAATCCTCCGCCTCCTATCACTTTCACTAGCCTCCCCCCTCCTTTGTTTGCTCTTTTGCTATAGAGAATAGCAAAAAAAGGATTATCATATAATAATGCAAGCCTGAGCAAGCCTGCACCGCTTTTCTCACTCCGCCCCCCAACAGGTGATCACGGCCAGCACTCGCTCCTATTCCTTCCCTGGCTGCTGCAAGGCTAGTTTTCAGTATGATTGGCCAAGACACAGGCAGGTGTTGTGGTCAGCGGTGAGCGTAACCCAGCCCTATCAGGTGCATGCACAAATATACGAGCATCATGTAGGGTAAGTTAAAAAAGTGAAGTTAGTGTGTGCTGCTGTGCCCCCTGTGCTGTAGTCAATCTGGACTATTTAATCTCATTCTCCTTGGCTGACAAGCTGACATGATTGAGTTGCAGTGTGAAAATGGATGAGGATGCTTAGAATTAGAGGTCGACCGATATGGGTTTTTCTCTGGCCGATGCCGATGCCGATATTTAGAAATCATGGGCCGATATGTTAGGCCGATTTTATTTTATTTATTTTTTTCCTTTTTTTTTTTTTTTAATCCCCCTTGATCTAACACACTTTTCCCACTGGGGTGTTTTTCAGGCGCTTTTGGGCTAAAAATAGCGCCTGTAAAGTGCCTGCAAAATGGCTCCCCTGCAGTCTGTGTGAAAAACAGAGTGCTTTCACACTGAGGCAATGCGCTGGCAGGATCTTAAAAAAAAGTCCTGCAAGCAGCACGTTTGGAGTGGTGTATACCGCTCCTCCACCACTCCTGCCCATTGATATGAATGGGCACCACTGCCGAAGCGCATGCAATGCGATTTGGCAGCAGTGCTTCATGAGCGCATTTAACCTCTTCCTTGGCCGCTAGCTGGGTTAGATGTGCCCCACTAGCAGCCAAATAGCACCGCTAAAATGATGGTAAAGAGCCGCTAAAACTTGCGTTTTACCATCAACGCCTGCCTGCTCCAGTGTGAAAGCGGCCTTCATAAGTGATACAGAAAATTTCTTACATTTAAACATTTATTAAACAAAACAAACCTCCAATCAGTTTACTTGTATGTATGATTTAGATAAAAAAAAAAAAACTATATATTAAATGAAAACAGGTAGTCAAAACTTTTGGACGAAAAAAAAAAATGGGCTAACTTTAGGGCCGGTTCACACAGCGGGCGATGCGAGGCGACACGACTCGCCTCGCCTCGCTCCCGCAAGTCGCCCCCGTTCTGTACAATGGAACCGTTCTGAGAGGAGCGACTCGAGTCGCTCCGACTCAGAAAAAAGGTTCCTGTACTACTTTCGGGCGACCTCGGGGCGACTTGCATTGACTTCTATACAGAAGTCATTTGCAAGTCGCCGCCGAGGCCGCTGCAGGTCGCGGCGAGGCAAGTCGGAGTCGCCTCGCCTCGCCTGCAGTGTGAACCGGCCCTTACTGTTTTTATTTTATTTTTATTTTTTAAATAGTGTATTTTTTTCCCCAAAAAATGCATTTGAAAGACCTCTGTGCAAATGCCGTGTGACATAAAATATTTCAACAACCGCTATTTTATTCCCTAGGATCTCTGCTAAAAATATATATATAATTTTTGGGGGGTCTAAGTGATTTTCTGGCAGAAAATACAGGATTTTTACTTGTAAGCAACAAGTGTCAGAAAAGATTTAGTCTTTAAATGGTTAAACTGAGAACTTCTACACACTGAGATGACTTCATTCATTCAAATGTAAACATTGTATCTTTCTGTTCTTTTCTTGGCAGCCTGCCCAGAGAGGAGGAAGACGTTTCTATGACGACTCAGGCAACTTACACTGACTTCTATTACAGAAGTCATTTCAAAGTTGTGCTGCAGTTCTATATCGGCTTTTTACCAGCACAATCGGCCGATGCCGATTAATTAACCACTTGAGATCCGCGCTATAGCCAAATGACGGCTACAGCGCGGATCTCCTTTTCCGGGACTACGTCTATTGACGTAGCCCCGTGCACGAGCGGCCTGCGTGCCCCCTGAGGGGTGCGCGCGGCGCGCTCTGTGATCGGCGAGTCCATGAGACTCGCCTGATCACCGATCCGTGCAAGGGGTCGATCCCGACCCCTTATCACGTGATCAGCTGTCAGCCAATGACAGCTGATCATGTGATATAACGGAGCCGGTAATCGGCTATTATTCCTCCTCGCGCTGTCAGCGCGAGGAGAAAAAAAAAAGCCGATCACCGGCGGCCGTGATCGGGACATCAGTCCCGATCACGGCCAGCCCTGCTAGTGCCCACCTGCCCCCTGCCAGTGCCCACCTGCCCCATGCAGTGCCAAATGTATTAAAAGTAAGTGCCCCCCGTCAGTGCCACCCAGCAGTGCCCATAGTGCCACCCAGCAGTGCCCATAGTGCCACCCAGCAGTGCCCACAGTGCCACCCAGCAGTGCCACCCACAGTGCCACCCAGCAGTGCCCACAATCTGCCTCAAAGGTGCTGCACCCCAGTGCCACATCCGTGCCCATCAGTGTCATCTACCAGTGCCCAGCAGTGCCGCCCATCAGTGCCCAGCAGTGCCACCTATCAGAGCCACCTATCAGTGCTCATCAGTCCCATCTATCAGTGGTACCTATCAGTGCCCATCCGTGCCACCCATCCATGCCACCCATCCGTGCCCATCTTTGCCCATCAGTGCCGCCTTATCTGTGCCTATTAGTGCCGCCTTAACTATGCCTATCAGTGCCCACCAGTGCAGCCCATCAGTGCCCACCAATGCAGCCCATCAGTGCCCACCAGTGCAGCCTATCAGTGCCGCCTAATCAGCGCACTTCAATGAAGGAGAAAAATGACCCGTTTGCAAAATTTTATAACAAACTATTAAACATGATTATTTTTTTTTTGCATCTTTTTTTGTTTGTTTAGCAAAAAATAAAACTCCGAGCTGTAACTAAATACCACCAAAAGAAAGCTCTATTTGTGGGAAAAAAATGATAAAAATTTCATTTGGGTACAGTATTGTATGCCCGCGCAATTGTCATTCAAAGTGCATCAGCGCTGAAAGCTGAAAATTGGTCTGGGACTGAGGGGGGTTTAAGTGCCCAGTAAGCAAGTGGTTAAAAAACAGCAAATATATCGGTCGACCTCTACTTAGAATAATTTCTAGTTTAAACTTCCACAGCTGGTAATTGGCATTGTTTAGCTTTGCAATTGCAAACTTCACATCTGAACCACTTGCCATCTTTCAGCTGCTTGTATATAATACTTGCAGACTCACTGTACTCACTAAGTTGCAGAGTTCTCTTTCCAGTACCTGGGTACTGCTGGGTTTGCTGGTTGCACTGGGCGCATAACCTGTTGTCAGAGTATTGAAATTATGCTTGTTGTTCGCGAAGAATGACTGTATTTTCATGGAGGATATCTTTATCATGGAACAGGAAGAGAACAAAAACAAGTGCATATAACATAATAAGGATGGTACTTCCTCGGATTACCTCATATCATAGAATACATGAAATATACACTATAATATTACAGCGCCACCTACTGCATAGATAGGTCTAATGCATACAGTATATAGTCAATCAAAAGTGAAGCCTGAGTTAATGTCCTTGTATGCACAGGCATTTACATGCTCTTTAGTTACAGTGCCTTGAAAAAATATTCCTTGAAAATTCCTTGAAATTTTCCACAAATTTTCCACATTTTGTTATGCTACAACCAAAAACATAAATTAATTTTTTTATAAATAAATATTTGAAAAGTGAGTAGCGTGCATTTGTATTCAGCCACCTTTACTCTGATACCCCTAACTAAAATGTGTGTAATTTAATCTAATTATAAATACATCTATTCTGTGAAGCCCACAGAGGTTTGTTAGAGAACCTTACTGAACAATGTGTGTAATTTAATCTAATTATAAATACAGCTATTCTGTGAAGCCCTCAGAGGTTTGTTAGAGAACCTTTGTGAACAAACAGCAGCATCATGAAAGCCAAGGAACACACCAAACAGGTCAGGGGTAAAGTTGTGGAGAAGTTTAAAGCAGGGTTAGGTTATAAAAAAATATCCAAAGCTTTGAACATCTCACGGAGCACTGTTTAATAGTGATGGTGAAAAAATGAAAAAAAAACAGCGCTGTCTATAAATATTAAATGAATATCCGTGAAGATAAAATATAAGTATGTTAAAAATTCCTGCCGCAACCTAATGTGAGATACACACAATGAAAAACAATTTAAAAAAGAAAGCTGTGCTGAAAATCATGTCCCGTAAATAGTGCTAAATTATATCATTACCACCATAACAAAACTTATTTTCCACCATGTGTACAAAAATTATTGATATAAACACAAATAAGAAAGTGAAAAACAATAATAATAAGGCAAATATAAGTAGTCCAAAAGTAAATGGGAAACCAATTGTTAAGGACCGCAGGAGATGAGTCTGACTTAGTGGAAGGGGACAGCTCTTACGGCTCTGGTTCTGGTCACACTGAAGTGGAAACAGGGAGACCGGAGCACAGCGGGGTAGGAGAGTCCAGCCAGGTGCAGCAGCAGGCACAGGATAGAAGAGGATCCTCTGGAGCAGGAACTTGTAGTAGCAGGAAGGCAACTTGAAGAAGACTGCAGATTTGAGGAAACAAGGTAGCTGGATCTTCAGGGTACAGGGTATTGGTACAGGAACAGACGGAGACTGGCAGGAACGTCAAGGTACAGGCAGAGGTTCGGCAACAGGCAGGCAATCCAAGAGAAGTCAAACAGGCCGGGGTCAGAGCAGGAGAGGTCAACAAGGTCAGACAGAGCCGGGTCAGGTATCAGGTAGGCAGTAACAAACAAGCAGGTTTCTCCAGGTACAAGCTGCAGACGAACAGCGCGGTACGACCGTAACCGTGCCTTTAAAAAGGGCCACTGGCGCCAATAGCGCTAACGCGCACACGTACGTGTATACGCAGCGCGCACACCCGAACGGCGTGCACCCGCTCGTGCCTGACGACGCGCGTACCCACGACTACCTGCGGCACGAACGCGCATGCGCGAACGGACACCCGATCGCGCAGAACGAGCGGATTCCTGACATTGCCCCCCCACAAGGGGCAACCTCCGGGTGCCCCTAACAACTCTCTTCTCAGGATGTGCAGTAAAGAAGGCCCTAATTAGTCTATCTGCATGTAGATTGGCAGCAGGTTCCCAGGAATTATTTTCTGGACCATAACCTTTCCATTTAATTAGGAACTGACCTTGTCCATGACGTCTTCTAAAGTCCAGAATAGCTTCCACTTCGTATTCTTCATTGCCATCGATCAACACTGGATCAGGAGGGCCTGTACCTCTACCAGGAAAAGGGTCAGGTACAGCAGGCTTAAGCAGAGCTACATGGAAGACCGGATGAATTTTCATAGAAACGGGTAAAGACAGTTCATAAGAGACTTCATTGATCCTCCTTTTAACTGGAAATGGACCCAAAAACTTGGGTGCCAACTTCTTAGAGGGGCAGGCTAATTTCAAGTTAGAAGAGGAAAGCCATACCTGGTCACCGACTTGGAGGATCAGTTCTCCCCGTCTTCCCCGATCGAAGTTCCTTTTACTGTCCGCCTGGGCCTTGGTTATGGTTTCCTGGAGGACTTGGTTGTTCCGTTGTAGAAAAGACACGGTGTCCTGTACCGCTGGAACGTGGGACTCTGAAAGAATATCAGGAAGAAAGGACAGGTTAAAACCAAAATTAGCAAAAAATGGGGATTGACCGGTGGTAGCATGGCTGGCATTGTTGTAGGCAAACTCCGCTAAAGGTAAGAGGGAAACCCAATCGTCCTGAGCAAAGGATGAAAAGCACCTAATGTATTGTTCCAGAGTTTGATTGGTGCGTTCCGTTTGCCCGTTGGTCTGCGGATGGTAGGCGGAGGACAGGGCCAGTTCTATTTTCAGGGCCTCACATAAGGCTCTCCAGAAACGAGAGGTGAATTGCACCCCTCTATCAGAAACAATGTTGGAAGGTACCCCGTGGAGCCTGACTACTTCCTTGATGAAAATGTGTGCTGTCTCAGACGCGGTGGGTGTCCCCTTTAAGGGTAGGAAGTGAGCCATCTTAGACAAGCGGTCACAGATCACAAAGATGGCTGTACAGTTCTCGGAAGGGGGAAGTTCCACGATAAAATCCATCGTAATCATCCGCCAGGGGCGGTCGGGTACAGGAAGTGGTTTGAGCAGACCCCAGGCCCGGTTTCTGGGGACTTTATTCCGGCTACATACAGGACAGGAATTGACATATTTTTTGCAATACTCCCTCATACCTGGCCACCAGAAGGAGCGCTGAACCAGCTCCAAGGTCTTACGGACCCCGAAGTGCCCGGCGAGGGGGTGATCGTGGAGGAGGCCCAAGACCCTTATTCGGACTTCTTCTGGAACAAAGATTTGGTTGTTCCTCCAAAGCAAACCTTCTCTGGAATTAAGCGTAACTCCTGGGGGATTAGTGGACACGAGGGAAGCTCTCTTTAACAGAGACAGGAGGTCCGGCTGTACAAGCAGAAAGGAGTTGGCAGGGAGGATGGTATCAGGGGGTGCAATGTCCTTGGAGCTGTCGAACATGCGGGAAAGTGCGTCTGGTTTTATATTTCTTGACCCGGGACGGTAGGTGATATGGAAACTGAAACGGGAAAAGAAGAGGGCCCAGCGTGCCTGCCGGGGTTTTAGACGTTTTGCGGTACGGAGGTATTCGAGGTTTTTATGGTCTGTGTAAATAAGCACGGGATGCACCGCCCCCTCCAGGAGGTATCTCCACTCTTCCAAAGCAGATTTAATAGCGAGAAGCTCTCGATCCCCCACGTCGTAATTCCTTTCTGCAGGGGAAAGTTTGCGAGAATAGAACCCCACGGGGTGCATCAGGTCATCTTTTCCTTGTCGTTGGGAGACCACCGCCCCTACAGCTACCTCGGAGGCGTCTACCTCCAGGATAAAGGGTCTCGAAGGATCCGGGTGTCTGAGAATGGGGGCGGAAGTGAACAGATTCTTGAGTTTTTGAAAAGCAGCCTGCGCTTCAGGTCCCCAATGAAAGCGTACATTCTGTTTAGTGATCTGAGTGATAGGGGCGATAATGGCCGAAAATCCCTTTATGAACTTCCTATAGTAGTTAGCAAATCCTACAAAGCGCTGGATTCCCTTCTTATCCGTGGGAGCTGGCCAATCGAGGACAGCGGAAACCTTTTGTGGGTCCATCTTGATGCCTGCTGGGGAAATTACTAGGCCGAGAAACTGGATACACTGCTGTTCAAATTTGCATTTTTCGGCCTTAGCGTAAAGTCCGTGTTGCCGGAGCCGGAGTAGTACCCTGCTGACATGTCCACGATGCTGTTCTAGGGACCCGGAAAAGACTAAGATATCGTCTAGGTACACAATGACGAAGATGTCTAAAAAGTCTCGGAAAACATCGTTAACTAGATGCTGGAAGGTGGCCGGGGCATTGCAAAGCCCGAAGGGCATTACCAGGTACTCGTAGTGCCCAAAACGAGACCGAAACGCTGTCTTCCACTCGTCCCCTGCTCGTATTCTGACCAAATTGTATGCTCCCCTCAAGTCAAGTTTAGTGAATATAGTGGCTGACCTTAATTTCTGAAAAAGTTCCGGGATTAGAGGTAGGGGGTAACGATTCTTAATCGTGATCCGATTTAACTCTCGGTAGTCCACACAGGGCCGAAGGGTCTGGTCCTTCTTTGTGACAAAAAATATTCCGGCCCCGGCAGGAGAAGTGGAATGGCGGATGAATCCTTTCTCAAGGTTTTCGGAAATGTAGACTCTTAGGGCTTCCTGCTCCTTCTCGGACAAGGGAAAGACACGCCCAAATGGAATCTCTGCCCCTGGAAGGAGCTCGATGGGGCAGTCGTAGGGGCGATGTGGAGGAAGAGAATCAGCCCCCCGCTTGCTAAAAACATCCAGGAACTCTTGGTAGGGTTCCGGAACTAACTGGCATAAGTCCTGGTCTGGATCCAGACAGAGGAGCGTTCTGGGTTGTACTGAAGCTCTGGGTAAACAGTGGTCCTGACAGTAGGAGGAGAGGAAGCTCACTTCCCCTGAAGACCAGTTGATAGAGGGGTTATGAGCCTGAAGCCACGGAATGCCCAGGATCACGGGGAACAGGGGTGATGATATAACGTCCAAGGTCAGCAGTTCGGTATGTTGGCCGGATGTGGTAGTGGGTAGCGGGAAAGTCTCCTGGGTGACTCGGCCAGATCTAATTTGTGAACCGTCGGCCAGGAAGATAGAAAGTTCATGGGCTTTCTTTCGCAGGGGAATGGAGTGCAGACTGGTGAATGCAGCATCGATGAAGCATCCGCAGGCTCCTGAATCAAGGATTGCGCTGACGTGAATCATTCCTCCCTGCAGCTGAAAAGAGAGCAGAAGAGCAACATGGAACGAGTTGGAGGGTAGAGTCACAGGGTTGTGAGACACAGAAGAAAGGAACTTACGAGCCTTGGCCGGGCAGTTAATCACGTAGTGTCCAGGGCCGCCGCAGTATAAACACAAGTTCAATTGTCGGCGACGAGCTCGCTCTTCAGGGGACAGGGTAGGCCGGAGTAATCCGAGCTGCATTGGTTCCTCAGATGCTTCGGTGGCACTGGCTGGTCTCCCTTGAGAGGATGGAATGAAGAAGGGTGCTGAGGAAGGAGTTCTGGCAGACATCCAAGCTGGTCTTTGTGATTGGGTGGAGCGTTCTGCCCTACGCTCACGGAGCCTCCTGTCAATTCGAATGGCTGAGTTGATTAGGTCCTCCAAGGAATCTGGAGTTCCAACACGGGCCAGCTCGTCTTTAAGAGCCTCGGACAGGCCCAAACGGAATTGATGTCTCAGGGCTGATTCATTCCATTGGGTGTCTGCGCTCCAGCGTCGAAAGTCCGATACATAGTCCTCGGCCGATCTACGGCCCTGCTGGAGCGCAGTTAGTGCAGATTCTGCGGTAGCGGACCGCTGGGGGTCCTCATAGAGCTGGGCCATTCCCTCGAGAAAGGTAGCGAGGGTCTGGGTGAGAGGACTGTCGTTCTCCAGGAGGTGATGGGCCCAGGACTGGGGCTCTCCTTGCAGCAGGGAGATGACGAATCCCACTTTAGTGGCTTCCAGAGAAAAAGTCCTAGGCTGTAGGGCAAAGTAAAGCTGGCAGGCATTACGGAAGGCCCGGAACTTAGAGCGGTCCCCGGAGAACCTCTCCGGAATGGGAACCCTGGGTTCAGGAGGAAGCGTCACCACGGCTGGTTGAATGGCAGGCTGAACAGGAGGAGGCTGAGGAGCAGTGGTTGGAGGACCGGAGATAGACAGGTGTTGCACGCGTTCCTCCAGCCTGGAGTAACCATCCTGAAGGGACTTCACCGCTTGGGTCAGAGCCGCAAGATGCGAGCAGATCTCCTTCATGGCGGAGGCCCCTTCCGCAGACTCAGACATAATGGCTGTTCGTACTGTTAAGGACCGCAGGAGATGAGTCTGACTTAGTGGAAGGGGACAGCTCTTACGGCTCTGGTTCTGGTCACACTGAAGTGGAAACAGGGAGACCGGAGCACAGCGGGGTAGGAGAGTCCAGCCAGGTGCAGCAGCAGGCACAGGATAGAAGAGGATCCTCTGGAGCAGGAACTTGTAGTAGCAGGAAGGCAACTTGAAGAAGACTGCAGATTTGAGGAAACAAGGTAGCTGGATCTTCAGGGTACAGGGTATTGGTACAGGAACAGACGGAGACTGGCAGGAACGTCAAGGTACAGGCAGAGGTTCGGCAACAGGCAGGCAATCCAAGAGAAGTCAAACAGGCCGGGGTCAGAGCAGGAGAGGTCAACAAGGTCAGACAGAGCCGGGTCAGGTATCAGGTAGGCAGTAACAAACAAGCAGGTTTCTCCAGGTACAAGCTGCAGACGAACAGCGCGGTACGACCGTAACCGTGCCTTTAAAAAGGGCCACTGGCGCCAATAGCGCTAACGCGCACACGTATGTGTATACGCAGCGCGCACACCCGAACGGCGTGCACCCGCTCGTGCCTGACGACGCGCGTACCCACGACTACCTGCGGCACGAACGCGCATGCGCGAACGGACACCCGATCGCGCAGAACGAGCGGATTCCTGACACCAATATTAGATATAGAAGCAGGAGGATAAGGAGATGAAACTTCAGTCCACTTAGGTGACTCCGCACACAGCACCCTCAGAGTATGAAGCAAGTGGACCCAGGAAAGAATCCTCCACCACTAGATCCAGTGAGGCTTACCAGCTAGCCAGATCTCTTTTTAAGGAGATCACACGTGCCTGTAATTTTAATCTCCGAACCGGACCTTTAAGAAAAACCGCTGATACCTCCAATCAGTATATCTCCTCCTCAGAACGTCTCTCGTTCCAACCACTGGGGGGTGTCTATAGTATGCCTGTGAAGGGGCGCATGTTTCCCGTGCTTTGAACCATCCCTGCACAAAGTGTAATTTTAACCAGTCTGCTAACTGACCAAATTAACCTGTCCAACAGTTTTTTAAATTTTAATAGTGATGGTCCCTGATGAAGTCACGAGGTGTGCGGGGTGATGTAACGCGTAGGACGCAAAACCGGAAGTAAACACCACGAGCTGGAAGTCGTTACGACGGACCGAAAGTGGATGCCGTGGACCGGAACTAACGTAAGATGTTGCGTGGAACGCTGGGTTACTCTGAGTCTGGCCTATTTTTAGCTACTTACAGGTAAGCAGCCATTTTTATAAATAAAATTCATGTTATTTGGGTAATGCACTATTGGGGACCCATTTATTTTACATGTGGATACTACTATGGAGTCTAAGCTGATATTCATATTCATCTCCCTTACTTAACCTTTATTGCTGAATTGATTGACCTACATATATGGAAGTGGGGACAAGATCGGTGCAATCTATTAGAGAGCTTTTCCCAAGCCCATGAGGTAAGGGCACTAGACATGGGCGCCGTCAATAAATTTGTTTTGTTCCATTCCAGTTCGTATTAGAATTAATTCGTACTTCGTATTTCGTGTCCAAAATTCAATTTCAATTCGTACGAAATACGAATTGTCGTTTAACTTGTACGAACGTTCTTTACGATGAATTTAAAGGAAAAAATATATACCTCAATATGACAATATGTCCAAATTTCGTTACTACGGAAACAGCATGTGACTTGGTTGACCAATCAGAGGTTTTCTTCTGCTGCTGAGGCCTACAGGGCAGGCCCGATCATGTGACTTCCCTTTGTGGGTTAGTTAGTGTAGTGGAGCAGATCACACGATTATTTGTCTGAGCATCTGAGCGAATATCTTTGCAATCCTTAGTTTTTCATTGTTCATTTTAGTTTATATCTGTTGTAGTTTGCGAGTGTATCATCTGTTTAGTTTCTGGTTTTATTTGTTTTTTGGTTGGTTTTGAGAGGTCTTTTTTTTTTTTTTCCATTTCTTGTTTCATTTAGTTAATATTTTGTTATTTTCTGTTGGTATAATATTTATTTTGTACATTTGGTGATTTTGGTGTTAGTTTGCTGCAATCAAAATCATATTTTTTTTGTCTACATTTTTCTAACTTTTAAAGGAAAAATGAGCAGCAAACAAGGCCAAAAAAGCAGTAAGAGTGCTGCTGGCAGAGGGAGAGCTATGAGCTGTGTACATGAGCAGCAGGTGGGACGTTCTGTCTCTGCACCCTCTGAGCTCAGCTTACCTCCCATAAAGCTGAGGCGAATGGGAGTGAAGACTGCTGGTGGTAAAGAGCCTGGCAAACAGCAGACATTTGCATGTCGCCAGCTGTTCCAGGATTTACCTCCTAGAACCAGCAGCACAATTCATAGCAAAAGTGGCGCTACCACCTCTGCCACTGCTGCTGGTAGCATGCTGCCCATTGGTACCTTTTATGGAAGAAGGCAGGCCAAAGGGGTTCCCAGTGCACATACATTTGTGCAGCCAAAGCTGGAGATCCTGGCCATGCAGCAGGAAACATGTCAGGAGGCCGAGGTTCATGATGATGTCACCACCACCATTGCTGCCAGTGCCATCACCATCAGCACTACAGGGAGTTTGGCAGTGGTCAGCAAGGAGATAGTTTACTGCTTCTAATGATCACTGTTCCCTTGGCAACGTGAAAGGTGGAAGCAGGCTTTCCTGACATTGTTGTAGACAAATTTAATTTCCAGCCCTCTACCCATGTTGGCACCACTGACAGCCCAGAAAGTATCTCTCCTCAGTCCCCACTACTTTTTTCTCCTGAAAAGACCCCTGCCCAAGTGCTTTCTAAGCCTGCAGCATCAGAATGGGCCAATGCAACAATTAGACCTCAATCCGTCACAGAACCTAAAATACCTGGGATGTTCAGGTCTCTTCCTCCTGCTCCTGCCGAACCTCAGAAAGAGAGTGTGACCACTGCAGTGGAAGGGATTCCATCAGGCAGTGTCCGAGGTGGTGGCTGCTGTTCCAGCATTTGGCAGCATTTTAAAAGAATTGGTGTCGGTCAGAAGGCCAAATGCAATCACTGTGGCAGGGAGGTCAGCCGGGGCCGAGACATAGGGCATCTCAGTAATAGTGGCATGAACCAGCACATGCGTGTGCACCACCATGCAGTGCTGTTAGGGGAGAAAAGTATTATGGCCACTCCTCCAAACACCAAAAGGGGAACCAATAGTGGCACCGCCACAGCCACCATGAGTGCCAGCACCACCAGCCAGTATAAGGCAGAAAAGAATGCTGTTACCATCCCGCATCCAATCCATACCAGCCAGGCCACCCTGGAAGATTTTGAATCTTCCTCCTGCATGCTGAGGTGCTTGATGAAAAGCACACAGCGCGAAACATCCTGCAAGCCCTGCAGAAAATGTTGTTGCAGTGGTTTGGACAGGCAGACAGCAACTACTGGATTGACTATATTGTCACTGATGGAGGCAGCAGCATGGTCAAGGCTGTAAGGGATGGCAGCTTTGTGGGTGTGCGCTGCTCAGCCCACCTTTTCCACCAGGTGGTAACTGACAGTTTTCGGTTGGCGGAGACCATTTCTGGCGGCGATGGAAGGCTGTCCAAAGTGGTGGACTCTTGTCGGAAGATAAAGTAAAAGGGAAAACACTGCGCTAAAGTTAAACCTGTAACAAGACGGCCACAATGGCCAAAAATAGCAGCTAACACTAAAAACAAACAAAGTTCAGCATACAAAAGAAAAAATATGTGTAGCGCTTCAATATTACTAAATATAATCAACATAAAATAATTAATGTGTAATCAACATAAATTGTAGAGTAATTAGATACAAAAATTCATATAGTTAATAATTTGAGAAAAAGAGTCCATAAGATGGGCACCAGTTTCACAATGGAGCTGATATAGAGATGACTGGACCGTCATAAAACAAAAACAGGTCACTGGGCAGGTATATTCATGTAGGCCAGCTTGTCTGTAAACGTCAAAAGAAGGTAGATAAATACTTCTTACCAGCTCTGTTGGACTCACAAAGTCATATGACAGTTGAGTCTGAAAAGGCTTGAGGTCTCGCTCTGGGACCAGAGAGTATATGGAAGGAGGTCCGTTGGACTGGTGGAGGAACTTCAAACAGCTGTGTACTCAATGGCGTGTTTCGCAAACTGGAACATCGAGGTAGTTTGGAATCCAGCTCAGACACGGTCCAATACTCCAATCGCCCCAAATGGGGAGAGAAATGTTTGGGGGTTTAAACCACACAGAAGGGAGAAAAGAAAAAAGAGCTCCACATGGTGCGGGTCAAATGATATAAAATACGGATTTATTGAAGTCAAAAAGTTATAAATGACTTGGTGATCACAGAAATAAAATGAAGTAAAGTTAAAAGCAATGTAGGGTGCCAACAGCTAGCCCAACGCGTTTCGACATAAAAGTCTTCGACAGGGGCATGTTCCAGTTTGCGAAACACGCCATTGAGTACACAGCTGTTTGAAGTTCCTCCACCAGTCCAACGGACCTCCTTCCATATACTCTCTGGTCCCAGAGCGAGACCTCAAGCCTTTTCAGACTCAACTGTCATATGACTTTGTGAGTCCAACAGAGCTGGTAAGAAGTATTTATCTACCTTCTTTTGACGTTTACAGACAAGCTGGCCTACATGAATATACCTGCCCAGTGACCTGTTTTTGTTTTATGACGGTCCAGTCATCTCTATATCAGCTCCATTGTGAAACTGGTGCCCATCTTATGGACTCTTTTTCTCAAATTATTAACTATATGAATTTTTGTATCTAATTACTCTACAATTTATGTTGATTACACATTAATTATTTTATGTTGATTATATTTAGTAATATTGAAGCGCTACACATATTTTTTCTCTTGTCGGAAGATGGCTGGCCACTTCCATCGGAGTGTGAGGGACAGCCACCTCCTCAGGGTGGAACAGAGGAAGGCAGGCCTTCCAGAACACTGCCTAAAACAGGATGTGGGGACTAGGTGGAATTCAACCCTAGCAATGCTGGAACGCATCCTTGAGCAGCAGAAGGCTCTCCATGCCATGGCCTGTGATCATAACATTGGCATAGAGAGACCTTTAGGCAGGGAGGACTGGGCCATAATTGGGAAGATTGTGGCAGTCCTCAAACCTTTCTTCTCTGTCACAGAACACCTAAGCCGCGAGGATACCAGCATTGGTCATGTGCTCCCACTCTTCAACCACCTTCAGAGCAAATTGGAGTGGTTCAAGTCGGCTGAGGAACCTTTGCCTGGTGGTGGCCCTCAACCTGATGTGTTGGCTCTGCTAAACACATTTCTGATGGAGTTGGGCAGGCGCACGCAGGAGTTGACCGCCTCTTGCCCAGAACTGATGCTGGTTGCCATGTGTGACCCTCGCATCAAGGGCAAAATGGCTGTGCAGTATAGTGCTCTGACAACATGGCGGGAGAGACTAATCGACAGGGTGCATCAGAGGGAAAGACAGATGGTAAGGCTGGGAGAAGAGGAGGAAGAAGATATTGAAGACCCCCTCTCCCATGCATCATCTAGTGAAGTGAGCAGAGCTCCTGCCAGCGGAGCATCTTCTGTCTTGGCTGAGGCACATGACACCCTAATGGGAACCTCCAGCATAGTGCAACCCATAGAAACCCATATCAGCAAAGGAGGTTGTCATGTCCTATTTGTCAGCCCCACCAGTGCACCCCACCACAGATCTAATGTTTTTTTGGCAGGAGAAGAGCGAGAAGTGGCCTGCCCTCGCAGATATTGCCAAGGAGCTACTGTCCTGCCCTCCGACAAGTGTCCAGAGTGAGCGGGTGTTTTCTGTGACGGGAAACATCCTGTCACTCCAAAGATCCCAGTTGTCCCCCCAGCTAATGGAGCAGTTAGCATTTTTGAAAATCAATTTGCCAAAGCTGGGGTACCCCTCCCTCACTCTGAACATTCCATGAACTGACTGTCTGCAGCAGAGATGGCCATTTGGTCTTAGTAGTTGATCCCTGTCCCTCCACACAATCCCTCCCTTCGCTTCTCATCTACCCCTATTTGCTTGTGACATCATCTGGGATGGATGAGAAGAGAGGAGGTGCCACCAGGGAGGAGTGGAGAGAGAACTTATTACACATGCTTCCTGCGCTACTCTGCATGCTGGCTGGTAAACACTGGGCCCTGATGTTCCCCAATGTGTCCCAATGTGCTCCAATATGCCCTGATGTGCCCCAATGTGCCCTGATGTTCCCCAATGTGTCCCAATGTGCTCTAATATGCCCTGATGTGCCCTGATGTGCCCCAATGTGCTCCAATACAGTGGTGTGAAAAAGTGTTTGCCCCCTTCCTCATTTCCTGTTCCTTTGCATGTTTGTCACACTTAAGTGTTTCGGAACATCAAACCAATTTAAACAATAGTCAAGGACAACACAAGTAAACACAAAATGCAATTTGTAAATGAAGGTGTTTATTATTAAAGGTGAAAAAAAATCCAAACCATCATGGCCCTGTGTGAAAAAGTGATTGCCCCTAAACCTAATAACTGGTTGGGCCACCCTTAGCAGCAACAACTGCAACCAAGCGTTTGCGATAACGTGCAATGAGGCTTTTACAGCGTCCTGGAGGAATTTTGGCCCACTCATCTTTGCAGAATTGTCCTAATTCAGTTACATTAGAGGGTTTTCGAGCATGAACTGCCTTTTTAAGGTCATACCACAACATCTCAATAGGATTCAGGTCAGGACTTTGGCTAGGCCACTCCAAAGTCTTCATTTTGTTTTTCTTCAGCCATTCGGTGGTGGACTTGCTGGTGTGTTTAGGATCATTGTCCTGCTGCAGAACCCAAGTTAGTTTCAGCTTGAGTACACGAACAGATGGTCGGACATTCTCCTTCAGGATCTCTTGGTAGACAGCAGAATTCATAGTTCCTTTTATCACGGCAAGTCTTCCAGGTCCTGAAGCAGCAAAACAGCCCCAGACCACCACACTAATCACACTACCACCACCATATTTTACTGTTGGTATAATGTTCTTTTTATGAAATGCAGTGTTCCTTCTACGCCAGATATACTTGGACACACACCTTCAAAAGAGT
This sequence comes from Lithobates pipiens, assembly GCF_037356315.1. Lineage (NCBI taxonomy): Eukaryota > Metazoa > Chordata > Amphibia > Anura > Ranidae > Lithobates > Lithobates pipiens. The sequence goes on from NW_027507685.1 coordinate 148,581,367, forward strand.
TCCACTTTTGTCTCATCGGTCCACAGAATGTTGTCCCAAAAGTCTTGGGGATCATCAAGATGTGTTGTGGAGAAATTGAGACGAGCTTTGATGTTCTTTTTGCTCAGCAGTGGTTTTCTCCTTGGAACTCTGCCATGCAGGCCATTTTTGCCCAGTCTTTTCCTGATGGTGGAGGCATGAACGCTGACCTTAACTGAGGCAAGTGAGGCCTGCAGTTCCTTGGACGTTGTTGTGGGGTCTTTTGTGACCTCTTGGATGAGTCGTCGCTGCGCTCTTGGGGTAATTTTGGGCGGCCGGCCACTCCTGGGAAGGTTCACCACTGTTCCATGTCTTCGCCATTTGTGGATAATGGCTCTCACTGTGGTTCGCTGGATTCCCAAAGCTTTGGAAATGGCTTTATAACCCTTTCCAGACTGATAGATCTCAATTACTTTCTTTCTCAATTGTTCCTGAATTTCTTTGGGTCTCGGCATGATGTGTAGCTTTTAAGGATCTTCTGGTGGACCTTACTGTGTCAAGCAGCTCCTATTTAAGTGATGCCTTGATTGTGAACAGGTGTGGCAATAATCAGGCCTGGGTGTGGCTAGAGAAATTGAACTCAGGTGTGGACAACCACAGTTATAGTATGTTTTAACAAGGGGGCAATCACTTTTTCACACAGGGCCATGATGGTTTGGATTTTTTTTCACCTTTAATAATAAACACCTTCATTTACAAATTGCATTTTGTGTTTACTTGTGTTGTCCTTGACTATTGTTTAAATTGGTTTGATGTTCCGAAACACTTAAGTGTGACAAACATGCAAAGGAACAGGAAATGAGGAAGGGGGCAAACACTTTTTCACACCACTGTATGCCCTGATGTGCTCTGATGTGCTCTGATGTGCCCTGATGTGCCCCCACCATTCTTCTCATTTACACATATGACTGCTAGAACAGATTAAAAGACATTTAGGAAAATTGATCAAAATTGGAGCAAACAGAATCTGGAGCTGTTGCCCATGGCAACCAATCAGCTTCTCTTCAGTTCGTTCCGTTAAGATTTGAAAATGAAAGAGAGAAGCGGATTGTCTGCCATGCACCACTGGTCCAGTTTTCGCCTGCTCCAGTTTCGATAGATCACCCCACACTGTTTGGGGTCACCGGGGATGTGCAGAGAGCACATGCTTGGTAACACCAAACATTTTCCAGTGACCCTGCACATCCCCGGTGACCCCCGTACAGTGCGGGGGATCAAAACTGGAGCAGCTGTGCATGGCAGCCATGTGCTCCCACCATCCCTGTGCTGTGCTGACTTCCTCCTGGGGCTGTACTCCTGCTGTGCTCAGTATGTCAGCACAGCACAGGAATGGTGGAAACCCCTCATAATGAGCACAGCAGAGGTACAACCCCAGGAGGAAGTCAGCATAGCACAAGGATGGTGGGAGCCCCTCATAATAAGCATAATGACTGAGTCGTCGATGCGACGTCAACTGATCCGAAATTCGTAAACAAAAGTTCGTATTGCGTACAAAATTTGGACGCATGGCAATTCGTATTTCGGATCCTCCCAAACGTGCGAATTTAGGGAAATTCGTACGAATTTGAGATTCATACGGAACGAATCGCACATGTATAAAGGGCACTGAGAGCACTTTATTGGATTCACAATGCACCCCGAATCACTGCAATTGGGAGTGAATGGACACAAGATTTTGGATTTCCTATTTTTTGGCAAAGAATTTGTTTACACTTTATAAGATTTGCATTTTGCACATATTTATTTGTTAGCACTTTATCTTTGCCTGCAGCGGAGTGCACTTAATGAATTCATCTTACCACTGGACTATATTGGATGCATTTTAGTATTATTACCAGTAGGAGTGCACTTTATATATTGGACTATTGGATGCACTTTATTGTTAATGCACTTTATTTATTGAGCACGTTCAAATTAATGTTTTTTGATGCACATATGGTAGATTATTATCAGTGTATTTTGTGCAGTAAACAGATCACGTACATTTATGTATATTATTTTACTGTTTAATACATCACCCTAAAATGGAAAGAGTATGTCACAACTACAAACCTACCAAGACATGGCCATTCTAAACTGGCAGGCCGGGCAAGGAGAGCATTAATCAGAGAAGCAGCCAAGAGAAAATCTAAAGGATGGTAAACTTGTCCTTTGTTTAGAAAGTTTGGAATCCCCTGCCCTAGAATGTTCATTTAGCCAAAAGAGTGATTGCTGCTGTGTGCCTGGCTGCAATTGCACTAATCTGGGAAAGGAACCTATGACAAATCAGTGGGCCCTTTTGGGGGGGGGGGGGGGGTGAACATTTACAGTAACATGCAGGCTGAGAGGGCAAGAATAATAGCTTCCACCAGTGCCTTCCAACAAAGGTATTTTTTTTAATAGAGTCCCTTTATTTAGAAGAGGTTTGCAAAGTCATGAAAACAAACAAAAAAAGTAAAGTCATCAAAACAGCGGACAAAGGAGGTGGTATAGTAATTCAGAATTCGGAAGACTATTTAAATGAGGCCAACAGATTACTCTCCGATAATAATACATACAAGCCCTTAAAAAGTGACCCGCTCCCCCTCTTCTCTATAGAAGCTGAAGCACTCATAAAACGAGCCCTTGGAGATAATATTATTACAAAAGCAGAAGCTTCCTTTCTATCCAAAACATATTAAAACACTCCCTATTTCTATCACCTTCCCAAAATACACAAAAATTCAGAGAATCCCCCGGGGAGACCAATTGTTGCCGCAATGGAAAGCATAACCAGCCCCTTTTCTATCTACATTGACCATTTCCTGCAACCACTGGCACAAAATCTCCAAACCTACATACGAGATGGTACACACCTACTAGAGATCCTAAAAACCTACTCCTGGGAGCCCACCTACCAATGGGTGTCCTTGGATGTCAATTCCCTCTATACTTCAATTCCCCATGCTGTTGGCCTTCAGGCAGTAAAACACTTCTTAGCCCTAGACCCATCCCTAAAAACTGCACAAGCAGAGTTTATCTTAGATTCCACAAAGTTCTGCCTCACCCACAACTACTTCTCCTTCGATAAAAAATTTTACTTGCAAACCCAAGGGACAGCTATGGGTGCCAATTTTGCACCTAGCTATGCAAACCTGACAATGGGCTTCTGGGAAACTCTCTACATTTGGAACAACAATCCATATACAGAGCATATTATATACATAGGTCGCTACATAGATGATATTATCATCATATGGGACAACACCGGACCACCCATAGACCACTTCGTTTCACACTGTAACGCTAATGATCTAGGCCTATCTTTCACTTTTGAATCCAGTCCAGATACCTTACCCTTTTTAGATCTTGAACTCTGTCATATCAATAAAACCATCTTCGCAAGAAACCACATTAAACCCACTGCAGGAAATTCATATTTACACTTCCAAAGTTGCCACCACCCAAGGTGGATCACCAATATCCCAAAGAGTAAATTTAATCGTTTAAAACGAAATTGTACTCACAACTCAGATTATATCGAGCAGGGCACTCTGTTTAAAAGAAAATTTGAAGACAAAGGCTATCCCCCCACCCTAGTAGATGAAGCCTTCACCAAATTCCTGGACACCCAGCCAGAAACACACCCGGTCACACCCCAACCACATGAAACCATACCGAACAAACTGATTGTCCCCAAACTCACAGTACCAGATTCATTACTCAATATCACTCCCAACACAAAAAAATGGAAAAAATCTTCAAAAACCATTGGAGTATCCTTCTAGAAGACCCTCTGTTAAAAACCTCCATAACAGATACCCCCAAGATAACATATCGTAGAGCACGCAACATAAAAAGTTTTATTGCCCCGAGCAAATTAAAAACCGATAATAAACCAAAGCCACTCAGGACATTCCTCACCCTGAAGGGCATGTACCAATGCAAAAAACAAAAATGCCTCACCTGTAAATTTGTCCAACACCGCCAAAAATCCTTTACCACAAAGGGCAACACATACCAACTGAAAGAGTTTTACAACTGCTCCTCTGAGTTTGTAATATATGCGATCCGCTGCCCTTGCAACCTACTTTATATAGGGCGTACCATTCGTACCCTAAGAAAAAGGTTCGGCGAACATCGCCGATCAGTAGAAGGGGACTCTAATCTCACTATCCCACGACACTTTAAAGAACACCATCAAGGGTCCACAGAGGGCATGCAAGTTTGGGCCCTTGAACAGATACCTGGATCCTTCCCCCTCGCAGAGCGTTTCAAACGTCTCTGCGAGAGGGAAACTTTTTGGATATATACGTTAGACACCCTCACGCCTGGAGGCCTCAACGAGGACATAGAAATCAACTCAGTTGTCTAATCTTTATCCATCACACTTTTTTAATGAGATTTTTTTAATGAGACTTAAAATTCCCCCCCCCCCGCCTTCCCCACCACAAATCAGTATTCACGCGCCCTTTCTGATCCCACTATATGTGGGTTCACACACGTGTGTGTGTGTGTGTGTGTGTGTGTATGTGTATGTGTATGTATGTGTATGTATGTATATATATATATATATGTATATGTATGTATGTATGTATATGTATATGCGTATATGTATGTTTTATTTTGATTTTAGTTTTATTTTGACTTTAACATCCACGTCTCATTTTAACACCATTTTATTGTATTTTATAGTACCAAATTTCACAATATCAAATCCTATCAATATACATGTCTCTCACTATGTTATGTCCTAATACCCACCATAAATATATACCTTCAGCAATCCAATTAACCATTTTTTGCCCCATTCTTCCCCCCCCTTTCTACTTTATATTCTTGCATTTTTTGCATTTTCATTTTCATTTTTATTTTTATTTTTATTTTTATTTTTACTTCTATTTTTATTTGATTTTTATTTTTATTTTTATTGTTATTTTTATTCCTATTTTAATTTTATTCTTATTTTCTACTTCTATTTTTATTGATGATTTTTTCATATATTTTTTATATATATATTTTTTTATATATATTTTATATATTTTCTCAACCCTTAACAACCTTTTTTTAATTCTTGCAAAATCCATTTCCATTCTACACCTTCTACAAGTATTTTTTAAAACATTTTTAAAACAATTAAATAAATAAAAAAGTTCCAACTCTTATCATGTTTTTCCACATTTTTTCCACATTATCCAACTTGTATTCACATACATTGATGGACACACACACAATAATAACATACAACCAGCCTGCAACACATGAGTAATCAACACCATGCCTTGGTTGGAACAACTCCGCCCCATAAGGTGGAACCTAACTCGAACGACCAATTAGAACTGCCCCCTTTTCCCTATTTAAACCACTTCAAACATGGTAATCCAGATGCCTGATGAAGGAGCACGCATGCTCCGAACGCGTGCAACGTAAACCACAAACGAAACGTCATCGCAGTGCGCCCCTCAACGTAACAACGAACAGATGAACGGACCTCCCGGACGCTGCTACACCGAGCCGTGCGACGCTGGGAACCACCGGCGCCACCGGACGAAAGATACAGCCGAACGAGTTACCGCTTCTCCTCGGGAGCCCTGCGATGTCCTCTAGATACATGATGTGCCTGAAACTTTCTGGTAGAGTGTGAGTGCATAACTTCACAAATTAAATGTCTTTGATTCAACAATACTGCACTTAGATTGGCGCTGTTTTTTCTTCTGTTTATATGAAAACAAACAAAAAAAGTAAAGTAAATCCTTACTATTCGGCGCTAAACTAAACAGTTGACTCCTCTCTATATGGTGTGGGGCTGCTCCCTTTCCCCCACAAAACATGTGGTAAAGCAAACTTATTTGTATTTTTCAAACAGAGCTCCTCTCTCTAAGATTCCCCTCCAAGTCTCAGGCCAGAGCTCTGCTGTGCTCTCTTTCTACTCTTTTAAAGTCCACCTGAGCTTGGACTCAAGTGGACCACAACATGCGGACTGGAAACAAGCCTGCCACAGAGACTGGAAAAACCCGGGCCGGATTCCGGTTCAGTCTCTTACAATAGAACGCATGCTAGGTGAAATATACCGATTATCCATTACCTCACCTCGCACACCATCACATATACCCCCCTCTGCTCAAGCTCCTGTGGCTGAGCAATTGTCCCAAGCATCCAGTGCATCTGCATTGTTTTGGAGCTTGCCTGGCATATGCTCTACTGTAAACTTAAAGGGCTGTAAAGCCAGGAACCATCTTGTCACGCTGCCATTGTCAGGAATCCGTCCGTCCTGTGCGATCAGCTTTCCGTACGCGCACGCGCGTTCGTGCCGCGGGTCGTCGTGGGCACGAGCGTCTTCCAACGCGCGCGGGTGCACGTCGTTCGTATGTGCGCGCGGTACACGCACGCACGGGCGAGCGTTAGCTCGATTGGCGCCAGTGGCCCTTTTTAAAGGCACAGTTGCGGGGGTTCTGTGCTGTCTCGTCTGCAGCTTGTGCCTGAAGAACCTGCTTATCTGCCTGCTACCTATCTGATACCTGATCCGGCTCCGTCTGACCTTGTTGACCTCTCCTGCTCCGACCCCGGCTTGTTTGACCCTTCTTGGACTGTTTTCCTGTTGCCGAACCTCTGCTTGTACCTGATACCTCTGCTGTCTCCTGCTTACTTCTGTGCCTGCTACCCTCGCATTCCAGAAGATCCATCCATCCGGATTCCACGGTCTGCAGTCTTCTCCTAGCTGCTTTCCTGCTACAGAGAGCTCCTGCTCCAGAGGATCCTCATCTACCCAGCACCTGCTGCTGCACCTGGTTGGACTCTCATACCCCGCTGTGCTCCGGTCTCCCTGTTCCCATTCCAGTGAGGCCAGAACCAGAGCCGTAAGAGAGGTCCCCTTCCACTAAGTCAGACTCAATACCCGAAGTTCCTAACAGCCATTTTTCTCCCTGTTGTTACAAATCCACTTTAGGGGAGCATGGTCGGTGACCAGCTTAAATGACCTCCCCAAGAAGTAATACTTCAGGGAGTCTAAGGCCCATTTAATAGCGAGACACTCCTTTTCGACAATGGCATTGGTTTTTTCATGCTTGTTCAGTTTCCGGCTAAGGTATACAACCGGGTGCTACTCACCATCTCTGTTCTTGGATAGTACAGCCCCTAGGCCCACCTCCGAGGTGCTCGTCTGTACCACAAACCCCTTTGTGAAGTCCGGGGTCACTAGCATCAGTAGTACACAAAGGGCCTGCTTTCATTTCTGAAACGAGGCCTTGGCTTCAGGATTTAATTTGACCATGACCGACCCTCTACCATTCATCAGGTCAGTCAGAGGGGCAGCAATGGTGGCAAAGTTGGGTATAAACTGTCTGTAATACCCCGTAATGCCCAGGAATGGGCAAACTTGTTTTTTGTTTACCGGTTGGGGCCATTTTTGAATTGCCTCAATCTTATTGGTCTGAAGCTTGATATGTCCCCGGCCAATAATGTACCAAAGGTATTTGGCCTCCTTCAGGCCTATGGCACACTTTTTGGGTTGGCCGTGAGACCTGCTTCCCTAAGGGAAATTACCACAGCTTGTACTCGGGGCAGGTGCGATTCCCAATCTGGGCTGTGGATGACCACATCGTCTAAATAAGGGGCTGCATACGGGCGATGTGGTCTCAAACTTTTGTCCATCATTCCCTGAAACAATGCAGGGGCCCCTGCTTGTACTGAAACTAACCCTCAGGAGTGGTAAAGGCAGTCTTCTCCTTGGCTGATTCAGTTAGCGGTATTTGCCAATAGACTTTCGTTAGGTCTAAGGTTGTTATATAGTGGGCCTGTCCTGACCTGTCCACGAGGCCGTTAACCTGAGGCATCGGGTATGCATCGACCTTGGACACACTGTTAAGTTTCCTAAAGTCATTACAAAACCTAATAGTGGGACCAGCACTATGGGGTTCGACCAATCACTGTGGGACTCTTCTATCACATCCAACTCTAACATATTTTTGATTTCCTTCGCGACTGCCTCTCGCCTGGCCTCTGGGATTCTATATGGCACATACCATTCACTATATCATGCAGAATCACATTGGTCGGTCCGGGTAAGGGGGAGAAAAAGTCTCTATTTTTGTACACAAATGCCCTAACATCACTTTGTTGTGTGACAGACAGGGAATCCGTTATGGGGATGTCAGATGTCACTGGTACCCGGTCTATTGAAGGCGGGGATGCAGCCAGTAAAGTCTCTCTGTCCTTCCAGGGCTTTAAGAGATTCACATGGTAAATTTGTTGTGGTTTCCTTTTCTCTGGCTGGTAGACTTTGTAGTTTACCTCCCCTACCCTTTTGACAACCTCAAAGGGACCCTGCCACTTGCTAGGAACTTACTTTCCACCATGGGAACCAGTACCAACACTGTACCTGGGGCTGAAAGTACGGACCTTGGCACCCTAAATCATAGACCCTCCTCTGGGCCTCCTGGGCTTGCTCCATATATTTTCGTATCAGGGGCAGGACAGCTGTGATGCTTCCAACGTTTCTTTTGCAACATTTAGCAGCCCCCTGAGATGTCTAACATACAAGAGCTCAAAGGGGGAATAGCCTGTGGATGCGTACGGAACCTCTTGTATGGCAACATGAGATATGGTAGCAAAAAATGCCAATTTCTCCCATCTTTGTCAACTACCTTTTTCAGCATACTTTTCAAAGTTTTATTAAATCTTTCCACAAGACTATCTGTTTGGGGGTGGTAGACAGAGGTATGGAAAAGGGAGATTTTGTATAACTTACACAGTTCCTTGGTAACCCTGGGCATAAATGGGGTGCCCTGATCGGTTAAGACCTCTTTTGGGATCCCCACTTGATGAAACACTTGGACTAACTCCTTGGCGATAGCCTTAGCGGAGGTGTTACTCAATGGTATGGTCTCAGGATAGCGCGTTGCATAGTCTAGTTGTTACATACCTGACGGATGAGCCTGACATGCAGTGGGAAGGCTTTCTCATACAACCCCGGCTCAAGGGTCACCTGTGTAGCAACAGTGCCCACAAGAGCCTGGCGGTGTATGGGTGCCTGGTTCATCTTTGGTCTTGTCAGTTCAGCTGGTGCAGCAGTAAACAGGAAGCAGGCTGGTAGATGCAGGGCTGGGGAGACACTGAATACGTAGTCAGACAAGCCGGGTTTGGTTACAGTCGATCAGATGTAGATATAAACGACTGGCAGAGAATGGTCAGGATACAGGCAAAGTTCGGCAACAGGATATCAAGCAGTGTAGAGCTGAGCGTGATTACAAGGTAGGCCAGAGTCAGGATAACAGAGATGAAATGTAGTCAAACACAGGAAACAGGAACAGGAAGTCACAGGAACAGGTATGAGCTGCAGATCAGACAGCAAAGACACAGTGCTGCTGAGGTGTTTAAATAAGGCAGCCTGTTGCCAATTACTGAAATCAGTCTGCACTATTTTAACCCCTAGGTGGCAGATCCATGACATTGCCCCCCCCCCCCCCTTACGGGCAAGCTCCAGGTGCCCGACAGGTCTCTCTTCTGTGGATGACTGCGAAAAAATGCATTAACCAACTCTTGCATGCACATCCCGTTCAACCTTCCAAGAGTTATCCTCCGGGCCATAACCTTTCCACTTAACCAGGTAGTGTACATGATTCCTTCTTTGTCTACAGTCTATGATGGCCTCCACCTCGTATTCCTCTTTGCCATTGATGATCACAGGTTTTGGTGGCCTGGATACTCTGAAAAAAAGTCAGGGACTGAGGGTTTCAAGAGAGAAACATGGAAGACAGGATGTATCTTAAGTGAATCAGGTAAAGATAATTCATAAGCAACCTCATTAAGTTTCTTCTTGACTGGGAATGGTCCCACAAATTTAAGTGCCAGTTTCTTTGGGGGACATGCCAACCTGAGATTCATATTAGACAGCCATACCTGGTCTCCTGGTTGGAGAATCAGTTCACACCTTCATTTCCTGTCAAAAGCCGTCTTGCTTGCTGCTTGTGCCTTGGTAATCACTTCTTGAAGCAACTTATTGTTGCGGTTGAGGAAATCCACGGTGTCCTGGACAGCAGGAACTGTGGTCTCTGGAATAAAGTCGGGCAAGAAGGATGGGTAAAAAACATAATTTGCAAAGAAGGGTGACTGACCTGTGGCCGAGTGAGTGGCATTATTGTAGGCAAACTCCACCAGTGGTAGCAGCGATACCCAGTCATCCTGGACAAAAGCAGTTAAGCATCGGATATACTGCTCCAACGTCTGATTGGTCCTCTCGGTCTGTCCATTGGTCTGGGGATGGTAGGTGGAGGACAAGGATCTTTCGATTTCAAGGGCTTCACACAGTTTTCCAGAATCGGGAAGTGAACAGACCCCCCGATCAGAGACAATGTAAGGCTTCATGAAGTCCCTAGGAACAATCTCTCTGATAAACACTTGAGCCATCTCCATGGTTGAGGGAGTACTCTTCAAAGGCAAGAAATGGGCCATTTTGGACAATCGGTCCACTACCATGAAGATGGCTGTGCATCTTTCCGATGGGGAAGTTCCACAACGAAATCCATGGCTATCATTCTCCATGGTCTGTCAGAGACTGGTAGTGGCCAAAGTAGACCCCAGGCTTGGTTCTTTGTACCCTTGCTCCGGTTGTAGTTTGCACAGGAATTCATGTACCTCTTACAGGTTTCTTCCAGGTCCGACCACCAGAATGTGCGTTTCAGGAGATCAAGTGTCTTGTGGACCCCGAAATGACCTGCTAGGGGATGATCATGACACAGACTCTGCCAGATGAGCCTGACATGCGGTGGAAAAGCTCTGTCATACAACCCCGGCTCAAGGGCCACCATTGTTGCAACAGTGGCCGCAAAATCCCCGCGGTGTATGGGTGCCTGGTTCGTCTTTGGTCTTGTCAGTTAAGCTGGTGCAGTAAGAAACAGGAAGCGGATGGTGGGTGCAGGGCTGGGGAGACACTGAATACGTAGTCAGACAAGCCAGGTTTGGTAACAGACGATCAGATGTAGATATAGATTACAGGCAGAGAATGGTCAGGATACAGGCAAAGTTTGGCAACAGGATATTAAGCAGTGTAGAGCTGAGCGTGGTTACAAGTCAGGCCGGGGTCAGGATAACAGAGATCAATCGTAGTCAAACAAGCCGGGTCAAACACAGGAAACAGATTGGATCACAGGAACAGGAAGTCATGGGAACAGGTATGAGCTGCAGATCAGACAGCAAAGACACAGTGCTGCTGAGGTGTTTAAATAAGGCAGCCTATTGCCAATCACTGAAATCAGTCTGCACTATTTTAACCCCTAGGTGGCAGATTCATGACACTAGGATTACCAAAATATGCTGGTGACCCCGGGCAGACTTTACTACCGGCCCCACCAGGTCCATGCCAATCCTCTCAAAAGGGACCTTGATTATTGGTAGAGGGACAAGGGAACTAGGAAAATGGGGCAACAGTGCCATCATTTGGCCCAGGCCAGAAAAATCTCTGGGTGATTCTTTCCCTGGTCTTTTCAATACCGAGATGTCCCCCCTATTACATGACCATGGGCCAGGTCTAGCACCACCCTACAGAAAGATTTGGGAACCAGTAACTGTTCTACCTTGTCCTCTCTGCGGTTTACCACCTAAAACAGTAAATTGTTTTTAAGGGCCATGTAGGGGAAAGACACCCCCCAGTTAGGATCCACTGGTTCCCCATCCACCATCTTAATGTTTCCTCTGGTTCTCATGAGGGTGACATGTCGCAGTTGCTTGGTACAGAAATCCTCTCTCCTGACCTCTTGGGAACCACATTCTGACTACTCATTGTCAGGGTCAGAGATGTTCTCCTGTTCGTTACCCTCGGGCTGGGAGATAGCTTCCAAGTCCTCCGGCTCCCCAGCCATGACGGGAAAAGGAAGAGGATCTCTGGCTTCCTCGATCTCCCAACTGCGTCCCCTTCTCTTTTCCAAAAAGGGTCTGGTGAAAGTTCCAGTGCTTCCCCAGCAGGGGGAGCTCTATCTAACATTCGCAGTTTGCTCTCCCATAAACTCCAAAAATTGGGAAAATCTCTCCCCACTAAAGCTTTGTGAAGTAGTGAAGGTACCACTCCCACTGAATGTGTTACACTGCCACATGTGGTATTAACCTCAATCACTGCTGTCTGGTAGTCCCGAGTGTCCCCATGGATGAAAATTACCCCGATAGTAATGGGGTGTAGTTTTGTGGGGCCTAGGGTCACCACACTACCAGAGTCTAGCAGGGCTGTGAGTGGCTTTCCATCCACTAAAATAACACACATTTGTTTTTCAATCCGACTCTGACATGATGAGGTGTGCAAACAGAGATATGCGTCTTTTCATACAAGCATAATCACATTGCATAGGTTAATCATTTATAGGACAGTTTGCAGCAATATGCCCTAATGCATGGCAACGAAAACACTGTAGGTGCTCTACCCCCAGTCCTCTTAATGGTCCCAAAGTTCTTCCTGGCTTCTTTGGCCAGAATCCAGGTCTAGGACCCACAGTCTTATTAGCTGTAACAACATTCTTATCTAACTTCTCCATGCTCTTGAATAGGGATGAGCTGAACACCCCCCCCCCCCCCCCCCCCGGTTCGGCTCGAAGATTCTGCAGATTCTGCAAATGGACCAAAAATCTGCACAAACTTTAGAACCCCGTTAAAGTCTATGGGACTCGAATGTTCAAAATCCCCAGGGGACATGTATCAATGCAAAAAAAAGTTTTAAAAACAGACGTTTTTCTCGGGAGCACTGATTTTAATAAGGCTTATGACGTGAAAAAAGGTGAAATATTCCTTTAAATATCGTGCCTGGGGGTGTCTATAGTATGCCTGTGAAGTGGCACATTTCCCGTGTTTAGAACAGTCCCTGCACAAAATTACATTTCTAACGGGAAAAAAATAATTTAAAACTGCTTGCAGTTTTAATGTAATGTCTGGTCCCGGCAATATGGATGAAAATCATTAAGAAAAATGGCATGGGTACCCCCCCCCCCACACCCATTACCAGCCCCTTTGGGTCTTGTATGGATATTAAGGGGAACCCCGTACCCAAATTTAAAAAAGGAAAGGCCTGGGGCCCCCAGCCTCTATATACTCAGAACAGCAGTATACAGGCGGTGCAAACAAGACACGGACTGTGTAGGTTTGTTGTTAAGTAGAATCTGTTTGTAATTTCGAACCAGCACATTTTTAAAGTGTAGCTCCAGTCAAAATCTCTATTTTTAAGCTTTTTGGAAAACATAAGGAAGGGTTATCACCCCTGTAACATTTTTTTTGCTGTCTGTGCACCTCTTCAGAAGATTTCACCTCACTTTCCGTCCCAATGACAAATGTTTTTTGAAAATTTGGGGATTTTAGTAAAACAAGGATTGAGATAAAGCATCAGTGGAGAGGAGATAAATTTTTCCCATATCAACTCTTACAGGAGAGAATTTCCCTTCCTAGGGGTAGATTTCATCTCACTTCCTCCCATTTCCTGTTGTCTCCTTCCGTTTGCAAGTAGGACATGTTTGTAAGTTGGATGTTTGAAAGTAGGGGCCTGCCCTATATGCTCTGCAAAAATTTGGGCCTAAGGCCGCGTACACACGCGCGGACTGTTTGCCCAACCTTGTTCGTCAAACAGTTTCGGCAAACAATCCGCTCAAAATTTGCATGAGCGGACTTGCCCACACACGAGCGGACTGTTTCAGCGAACTGTTTGCCAAACAGTTCGCTCAACTTTTGAAATGAACGGACTCGCCCACGTAAGGAGGAGGCAAATCCGCCCATTTCGAGCGCGTGTACAGGTAGGCGGGGCCCGCGAAGGAGACGTCGCGGGCTCCGCCGCCTGGAATGGGCTTAAAGGGGAACCCCAACGCCGAAAAAAATCGGCGTGGGGGTTCCCCCAAAGTCCACACCAGACCCTTGTCCGAGCACGCTACCCGGCCGGCCAGGAAAGGGGGGCGAGCGAGCGCGCCCCCCCTCCTGAGCCGTACCAGGCCGCGTGCCCTCAACATGGGGGGGGTGCCTTGGGGAAGGGGGGGCCGCGCGGCCCCCCCACCCCAAAGCACCTTGTCCCCATGTTGATGAGGACAAGGGCCTCTTCCCGACAACCCTGGCCGTTGGTTGTCGGGGTCTGCGGGCGGGGGGCTTATCGGAATCCGGGAGCCCCCTTTAAGAAGGGGGCCCCCGGATACCGGCCCCCCACCCTATGTGAATGAGTATGGGGTACAATGTACCCCTACCCATTCACCTGTGAAATAAAGTACAAAAAAAAACACAACACAGGGAAAAAATATTTTATTGCACAGCTCCGGGGGTCTTCCGTCTTCGGGGGTCTTCTCGCCGGACTCCTCCGCTATCTGTGTGTAGCTCTTTTACTAGCGGAGGAGTCCGGCTTTCTTCCTCCCCGCCGCCGGCCTCTTCTCCCGACTTCGGGGGTCTTGTCCCCCTCTTCGGTTCTTCTGCCGGGCCACCGCGCCTTCTTGTAGCTCTTTTGCAGGCGGTGGCCCGGTCTTCTGTCGCCGCTGCCTTCCGTTCTTCTGCCGGGCCACCGCGCCTTCTTGTAGCTCTTTTACAGGCGGTGGCCCGGTCTTCTGTCGCCGCTGTCGTCGCCGCCGCCTTCCGTTCTTGTTCTTCTTCTTGTTCTTCTTCTTCTTCTCCTGGAGATGTTGACTCGACGAGCTCTCCGGCCTGAATGCCAGGGACACGCTCCGCTGCCACTTATATAGTGACAATGGGGCGGTGTCACATGGTATATGTCACATGGGTTGGTCACATGGTGACCCCGCCCCCTTACGATGTCATAGTCCCCATGTGACATCAACCCATGTGACCAACCCATGTGACATATACCATGTGACACCGCCCCATTGTCACTATATAAGTGACCGCACAGCGCGGCTCTGGCATTCCGGCCGGAGAGCTCGTCGAGTCAACATCTCCAGGAGAAGAAGAAGAAGAACAAGAAGAAGAACAAGAACGGAAGGCGGCGGCGGCGGCGACGACAGCGGCGACAGAAGAACCGAAGGCGGCGACAGAAGAACGGAAGGCAGCGGCGACAGAAGACCGGGCCACCGCCTGCAAAAGAGCTACAAGAAGGCGCGGTGGCCCGGCAGAAGAACCGAAGAGGGGGACAAGACCCCCGAAGTCGGGAGAAGAGGCCGGCGGCGGGGAGGAAGAAAGCCGGACTCCTCCGCTAGTAAAAGAGCTACACACAGATAACGGAGGAGTCCGGCGAGAAGACCCCCGAAGACGGAAGACCCCCGGAGCTGTGCAATAAAATATTTTTTCCCTGTGTTGTGTTTTTTTTTGTACTTTTATTTTACAGGTGAATGGGTAGGGGTACATTGTACCCCATACTCATTCACATAGGGTGGGGGGCCGGTATCCGGGGGCCCCCTTCTTAAAGGGGGCTCCCGGATTCCGATAAGCCCCCCGCCCGCAGACCCCGACAACCAACGGCCAGGGTTGTCGGGAAGAGGCCCTTGTCCTCATCAACATGGGGACAAGGTGCTTTGGGGTGGGGGGGCCGTGCGGCCCCCCCTTCCCCAAGGCACCCCCCCATGTTGAGGGCACGCGGCCTGGTACGGCTCAGGAGGGGGGGGGGGCGCTCGCTCGCCCCCTTTCCTGGCCGGCCGGGTAGCGTGCTCGGACAAGGGTCTGGTGTGGACTTTGGGGGAACCCCCACGCCGATTTTTTTCGGCGTTGGGGTTCCCCTTTAAGCCCATTCCAGGCGGCGGAGCCCGCGACGTCTCCCTCGCGGGCCCCGCCTACCTGTACACGCGCTCGAAATGGGCGGACTTTCCGAGCGGGAACAGTTTGCTCATTTCGAAAGTAGCCTACACACGGGCGGACTGTTCGCTCAAACACAGTTTCAGTGGACAGTTTTTCGGAATTTCCGAAAGACTTTGTCCGTCCAACTGTCCGCTGAAACTGTCCGCTGAAAGCCCACACACGGGCGGACTGTCCGCCCAAACACTGTTCAGCGGACAAGGTTGGGCGAACAGTCCGCCCGTGTGTACGCGTCCTAAGGTGTTGGTGTTGCCACAACACTGTAAGTGACTCTTGGTGGGCGCTGGAACGCCCTGCTGTGAACTATTAAAGCAAGAATTGTAATTACATGCACCTGTTGAACAGGGGCACACAAATTGAGCCTTAGGAACTGGTGCCACAACACTGCAACACCTCACAGAAACTTTAGTTGGAGAGCAGGAATGAGCCCTCCTACAAAATATTGCATCACAAATTGTAATTACACGCCCCTGTTAAACAGGGGCTGAAAAATTGGGCCTTAGGCACTGGTGCTGGTGCCACAACACTGCAACCACTCACTAATATTGTAGTTGAGCGCAGCAAAGAACCCTCCTGCAAAATATTGCATCAAAAATTGTAATTACATGGCCCTGTTAAACAGGGGCTGAAAAATTTGGCCTTAAGCACTGGTGGCGACGCCCAGAACCAAAAATTTTCTTACAAGCTATCAGCATGATCATTGAGGAGGAAGAGGATAGTCACTCAGCAGCAGCATAGGCAGTCTTGAAGGGATCTGACATTTCAAAAAACATCAGCATCAGGTGCTTGGTAGCTGGTGGTGATCCAAGACTGATTCATTTTTATGAAAGTCAGTCGATCAACCAAGTCGGTGGACAGGCGCACCCTGTGATCGGTTACAAAGCCTCCAGCAGCACTGAATGTATGTTCCGAAAGAACGATGGATGCAGGACAGGCCAGTAGCTCAATTGCATACTGTGCAAGCTCTGGCCAGTGATCCATCCTCAAGACCCAGTAACCCAGAGGATTTTCGGTGGGAAAGGTGTCCAAGTCTGATCTTGCCCCTAGGTATACCTGCACCATGTAAATCAGACGCTGGATATAGTTGATGGAACTGATCATACCTTGGGCTGCGGACTAAAAAATTGTCTGAACGCATCAGTCAGACGGACACCTTCTCCACCGTTCATTCTGTGACTGACCGAAGCCTCAGCAACATGTTGTCCAGGACCAGGAATTTATAGCCTCCCAGTCTCTGGGAACGTGTTGCACAGACCTTTCTGCAAGGCCTCCCGAAGATGTTTCATCCTCTGCTCCCTCTGCAAGGGCAAGATAAGGTCCGCAACCTTACCCTTGTAACGTGGATCAAGGAGGGTTGCCAGCCAGTAATGATCCCTCTCCTTGATCCGACAAATACGAGGATCCTTCCGCAGGCTTTGTAGCATCAGGAAGGCCATGCACCGTAGGTTAGCTGAGGCATTCAGTCTGGAGTCCTCTGGGTCAATAGAATGACATGATCTGCAGCCGCCTCCTCCCAGCCACGTACAAGTCCACGAGTTTCTTGGGACTGTAAATGATCCCTAAAAGACTGCTGCTGATGCTGAGTGCCAGGCTCCACCTCCATGCTGACACAATCCTCCTCCTCGACCTCTTCCTGTGTGATCGGCGGGCCAGCAGGAACACTGTTTGGATAAAGGAGGCCTTGAGAGGTAAGGAAGTCCTCATCTGCCTGCCTCTGTTCTGCCTCAAGTGCCCTGTTCATTATTCCACACAGCGTGTGCTCCAACAGGTGGACAAGAGGGACAGTGTCACTGATGCATGCACTGTCACTGCTCACCATCCTCGTGGCCTCCTCAAATGGTGACAGGACAGTGCATGCATCCCTGATCATGGCCCACCCAATGGGGGGGAAAAAAACAAGCTCCCCTGACCCTGCCCTGGTGCTGTAGACACACAGGTACTCATTGATGGCCCTCTGCTGCGTGTGCAGCCGCTGCAGCATGGCCAACGTTGAGTTCCACCTGGTGGGCATGTCACAGATTAGGCGGTTCTTGGGCAGGTTAAATTCCTTTTGGAGATCAGACAGCCGAGCACTGGCATTATATGACCGGCGGAAATGCACACAGACTTTCCTGGCCTGCCTCAGGACATCCTGTAAGCCCGGGTACCTGCCCAAGAACCGCTGCACCAAGTTAAGGACATGAGCCATACAGGTCGGAGGGCGGAGAGGAGGTTAGTGCCATTGTGGCAAACCACCATTCCTGGCTTATGCTGGCATGGCATCAACCACCTCTCAGACTACCCCCGCAGAACTGAGAGAATCTCTGCCCCAGTGTGGCTCCTGTCCCCAAGCACACCAGCGCAAGCACCGCATGAAATCTTTTTGCCTGCATACTTGCATAGCCCCTTTAACGCCTACGGAGTATCGCTGGTTCCGAGGACAAAGCACAGGAAGAGGTCATGGAGGAAGAAGAAGAGGAGGAGTAGTGGTGGAACAACCTCCAACACTACTGCACCTTGTCCTGCATCCTTCGCAGTTGACATAAGAGTCACCCAATGCACCGTGAAAGATAGGTAACGTCCCTGTCCATGCCTGCTGGACCATGAGTCAGCGGTAATATGCACCTTACCACTGACCTCCCTGTCCAGCAAGGCCAAGACATTGCCTTCCACATGCCGGTAGAGAGCCGGAATCGCCTTCCATGCGAAAAACTGGTGTTTGGGAACCTGCCACTGAGGAACTGCACATTCCACAAACTCACGGAAGGGGGCAGAGTCTACCAACTGAAAAGGCAGCAGTTGAAGTGCTAGCAATTTAGCCAAGCTCGCATTCAACCGCTGGGCATGTGGATGGTTGGGAGTGAACTTCTTTCGAAGGTGAAGCAGCTGTAGCAGGGCAATTTGCCTGGTACAATCGGACGTTGGTGTACCGATAGCAGATTGCCCACAAGTACTTGGCTGTGACACATCTAATTTTACACCTTCATTCCTCTCAGTGCAGGTTTCAGAGAGGACTGAAGGTATAGTGGGGTTGGAGATTCCAGCTGATGAGGAGCAAGTAGAGGTCCGCTTTGTTCTTTGGTGTGGGTCTATTAGGTACGCTTGACAACAAACTGCATGGCAGGTCGACATATGTCTGGTCAAGCATGCGGTTCCCAAGCCGCTGATGTTTTGGCCATGCGAGATACGCTCGAGACATATGTTGCAAATAGCAGCGGTGCGATCTGATGCATACGTCTCAAAAAAGGCCTACACCAAAGAACTTTTGTAATAACGCGCAGAGGCAGCGCCCTGCACATGCGGAGCTCTGCAGTGTGATGCAGTTAGTGTGCTGCCCTTAAGCTGGCCCCTGGAGGGCATCCTGCCTCGTTAGAGATGTGCCCCCTCCTCCTCTCTCCGATCAGGCACCCACGTGGAGTCAGTGACCCCATCATCCCCTCCCTCCTCATCACTGGAGCAAACCTGGCAGTATGCTGCATCTGGGGGAACATGACTGCCAGATTGCTGTCCTTCTTGGGCACCCCCTCTCTCTGGGCTCATATTACTGCCTTCCTATAGCTGGGTATCATCATCAGAGCCTTCAAAACGCTTGGCATCCTCATGGAGCATGTACCCAACACTGTGCTCAAACAGTTCGGGGGACTCCTCAGGAGGACATGGTGGGGCTAGGGAAGGAGTGACTGATGCCATTGAGCCAAAGGAAGAGGCCACTTTGTCAGCTGCTTTGCCAGTACCCTGAGGCTGGGTGAGAGAGGATGAGGAGGATGAGGACGGCTTGGTCATCCACTCTACCAAGTCTTTGGCATGTTGCGGCTCAACACGTCCAGCTGCCGAAGATAAGAACAAGCGTGTTCCATGGCCACGTGCTGATGAGGATGCACCGTGTCCACGACCAGCACTGTTGCCTCTAGACACAGAGCCTGCTTGCCCTCTTTTATTGGCTCGTGGCTGTCTGCCTCTCCTTGTTGGCCTTCCAGACATACTAATGGCCTGCAGGGAGATGTAGCTGCACAAAGCTGGGACGTATATACTGATATACTGCAGCTAGCAGAATCAACTGCCTGCCTGTAGTATTATTATTATGAGAACACCAGCAATTGGGGTAGCTTTATGTGCACACTGTGCAGATGACATAATACTCTGACTGTAATTACTGCAGCTGAAAGCCTGTGGTATAGGATCAGAAGAACACCAGCAATTGGGGTAGCTTTAGGCGTACACTGTGCAGATGGCACAATACACCGACTGTAATTGCTACAGCTGCCTGCAGATAGGATCAGCAGAACACCAACAATTGAGGTGGTTTTAGGTGTACCTTGTGCAGATGGCACAATACACCGACTGTAATTGCTACAGCTGCCTGCAGATAGGATCAGCAGAACACCAGCAACTGGGGTAGCGTTAGGTGTACACTGTGCAGATGGCACAATACACTGACTGTATTTGCATCAGCTTCAAATGAAATTAAATCACACTGTCTCTCCGTCTATCTCTCTCCGCCGCCGCAACACACTACACAAGGCCGCCACGCAGGGGCCTTATATAGTGTGGGCATGTACTAAACCCCCTGAGCCAATTACGGCTCTCCGTTTTTTCCACGCTGTGATTGGCCAAAGCATGCGGGTCATGTATGCTTGGCCAAACATCAGCCAGCAATGGGCTGTGATGCTCCACTCGAATTTGGCGTGAACGGCTCATAATGTTCGGAATTCGTCAAATGGATGAACAGACGATGTTCGAGTTGAACATGGGTTTGACTCGAATACGAAGCTCATCCCTACTCTTGAACCCCAAAACACCAGAACCGCTGGGCGATCTTGCACCCCTAGGCACACCCGAAGTGGGGCATAGACGGGTTCACCAAGTCCTCAGTAGCAATGTACCTCTCCACTGGGTCCACCAACTGGGTTGCAGTTTTGGGGTTCCCCTGTCTGACCCACTTCCTCATGGCAGCAGGGAGCGCATGCAGGTACCAGCCTATTACCACATGCTCCACAATCTGAGGGCCTGCCAAGGTCTCTGGCTGCAACCACTTCCAGGTGAGGTGGACCAGGTCGAACATTTGAGAACGGGGTGGCTTGTTGCTGGAGTAGGTCCACTGATGCACCTGCTGGACCCGGACTGCCATGGTGACACCCAAGCATGCAAGTATCTCTGTCTTCAGAGTCTCATAGTCCTGGGCCTTATCCAGTTCCAGATCAAAATAGGCCTTTTGAGGGTCTCCTGTCAATAATGAGGCCAACAGACCCGCCCACTATTCTTTTGGTCATCCTTCGTAGACAGCGACTCTCTCAAAAGTCGCAAAGCATGCCTCAACATCATCATACACAAGTAAATGTGCAAAAACAGGGTCAAAGATTTTTCCCAATGTCCCCCAGTCTCTCACCAATTGAAACCAAAAATCCAATTATATGAATGAGAGTCCATATTATGTTAAGATCCGTATGATTATAAATATAAAAGCTACTGTCCAGTAGAACAAAGGAAAGCATTTAAAACCAGGAGCTCCATATCCAGGGCTGCCATCAGTGAAGGACAGAAACCATGTTCCAAAGTCTGTGAAAAAAAGCAAAGGAAGAGGCACCTCTGGGTGTAGAGATAACATACACTTTAATTATAAAAACATATTTAATATAGGCAACTCACATTTTGGATGTGATCTACAGTGGTGTGAAAAAGTGTTTGCCCCCTTCCTCATTTCCTGTTCCTTTGCATGTTTGTCACACTTAAGTGTTTCGGAACATTAAACCAATTTAAAGAATAGTCAAGGACAACACAAGTAAACACAAAATGCAATTTGTAAATGAAGGTGTTTATTATTAAAGGTGAAAAAAAATCCAAACCATCATGGCCCTGTGTGAAAAAGTGATTGCCCCCCTTGTTAAAACATACTATAACTGTGGTTGTCCACACCTGAGTTCAATTTCTCTAGCCACACCCAGGCCTGATTATTGCCACACCTGTTCACAATCAAGGCATCACTTAAATAGGAGCTGCTTGACACAGTAAGGTCCACCAGAAGATCCTTAAAAGCTACACATCATGCCGAGACCCAAAGAAATTCAGGAACAATTGAGAAAGAAAGTAATTGAGATCTATCAGTCTGGAAAGGGTTATAAAGCCATTTCCAAAGCTTTGGGAATCCAGCGAACCACAGTGAGAGCCATTATCCACAAATGGCGAAGACTTGGAACAGTGGTGAACCTTCCCAGGAGTGGCCGGCCGCCCAAAATTACCCTAAGAGCGCAGAGACGACTCATCCAAGAGGTCACAAAAGACCCCACAACAACGTCCAAGGAACTGCAGGCCTCACTTGCCTCAGTTAAGGTCAGCGTTCATGCCTCCACCATCAGGAAAAGACTGGGCAAAAATGGCCTGCATGGCAGAGTTCCAAGGAGAAAACCACTGCTGAGCAAAAAGAACATCAAAGCTCGTCTCAATTTCTCCACAACACATCTTGATGATCCCCAAGACTTTTGGGACAACATTCTGTGGACCGATGAGACAAAAGTGGAACTCTTTGGAAGGTGTGTGTCCAAGTATATCTGGCGTAGAAGGAACACTGCATTTCATAAAAAGAACATTATACCAACAGTAAAATATGGTGGTGGTAGTGTGATGGTCTGGGGCTGTTTTGCTGCTTCAGGACCTGGAAGACTTGCCGTGATAAAAGGAACTATGAATTCTGCTGTCTACCAAGAGATCCTGAAGGAGAATGTCCGACCATCTGTTCGTGTACTCAAGCTGAAACGAACTTGGGTTCTGCAGCAGGACAATGATCCTAAACACACCAGCAAGTCCACCACCGAATGGCTGAAGAAAAACAAAATGAAGACTTTGGAGTGGCCTAGCCAAAGTCCTGACCTGAATCCTATTGAGATGTTGTGGTATGACCTTAAAAAGGCCGTTCATGCTCGAAAACCCTCTAATGTAACTGAATTAGGACAATTCTGCAAAGATGAGTGGGCCAAAATTCCTCCAGGACGCTGTAAAAGCCTCATTGCACATTATCGCAAATGCTTGGTTGCAGTTGTTGCTGCTAAGGGTGGCCCAACCAGTTATTAGGTTTAGGGGGCAATCACTTTTTCACACAGGGCCATGATGGTTTGGATTTTTTTTCACCTTTAATAATAAACACCTTCATTTACAAATTGCATTTTGTGTTTACTTGTGTTGTCCTTGACTATTGTTTAAATTGGTTTGATGTTTCGAAACACTTAAGTGTGACAAACATGCAAAGGAACAGGAAATGAGGAAGGGGGCAAACACTTTTTCACACCACTGAGCATGAGCATTCAGTCACTTTAAAAGCTGAGCATTGATGTGGTCAACTGAATCTGCCTCAGCTTGACGGACTATCAGATGACCACATCCATGCTCAGCTTTTAAAGTGACTGAATGCTCATAGATCACATCCAAAATGTGAGTTGCCTGTATTAAATAAGTTTTTATAATTAAAGTGTATGTTATCTCTACACCCAGAGGCGCCTCTTCCTTTGCTTTTTTTGCCTCAACATCATCGACAGGTATCATGTTCTGTAGGTGGTACGAGTTACAAACCAATTTTGGTTGCACTGGCACAGGAGGTGCGAATCCCTTTTTCAATTTCACCAGAGCCTCTGCAAACTGCTGGTTCATCTCCTGCTGGGCCGCCTGTTGTGCTGCAGCGGCCTCTGCGACTTGGCGGTTCATCTCTTGCTGGGCCACCTGTTGTGCTACAGCAGCCTATGCGACTTGGCGGTTGGTTTCCCACTGAGCTGCATTGGCCTGTAGCAGGGCTTTTAACATTTCCTCCATCTTTAGAAATTGCCCACATTCGCTACCACGTGTGAGAGATTAGCTCATGGAGATCACCTTTTCTGGAAATTAAGGTCAGCGTCAGTGGAGGCCCATCCATAGGGGGCGCATGGGCCCCCCCCCCCCCCCCCCAAAGCCAGTCTAATAAAAAAAAAAAAAACGGTCCCTTAAAGAAAAAAAAAAGTTCCTATAAGTGCACTGTGTTCCGGCGGGCGCCGGTCACAGTGCACTATGGAAGCGTCATGCCAATGCAATCCCGTGATTGCAGGCAAATCGCTTCATTTGCGGTGGTTTTTAATGCCCTGTGGCGCTATGCAGTGCGCCTCTACATGCTCATTGGGTATTTCTCCTGCATCTCCTTCTGTCTGGGCGGAGCCATGGATGGGTGGCTTACTTTTGTTTTGGCTCTGTGTGGATGGAGAATCCCAGGTAATATTACTAAGCCTGTAATGATCTGTCCACCCTGCACATCTACAGCAGCACCTTGTGCTGTATGTATTTACAGTCTGTGGGGTGGAGGTAGCCGTCCTGTGCTTCACCTCTGCCCTGGATCCAACCTCTGCTCCAGCCCTTCACCCGACAATCTGCTGGAGCCTTCATTACACATCTCCTGTATGTGTATACAACCAGGGCTCCCAGCACTGCGTCCTACTGTCATCCTCCCCAGGTCAGTGTTCTCTCTCTCTCTCTCTCTCTCTCTCTCTCTCTCTCTCTCTATCTGTATGTATATCTATCTAGCTATCTATATGTATATCTGTCTATCTATCTATCTATCTGTATATTTATTTATCTGTCTGTCTATCTATCTATATGTATATCTGTCTATCTGTATGTATATCTATCTATCTGTCTGTCTATCTGTATGTCTATCTATCTGTATGTCTATCTATCTGTCTATCTATCTATCTGTCTGTATATCTATCTATCTATCTATCTATCTATCTATCTATCTATCTATCTGTCTGTCTGTCTGTCTGTATATCTATCTATCTGTCTGTCTGTCTGTCTGTATGTATATCTATATATCTGTCTGTCTATCTATCTATATGTATATCTGTCTATCTGTATATCTGTATGTATATCTATCTATCTGTCTATCTGTCTGTATGTCTATCTATCTGTCTGTATATCTATCTGTCTGTCTGTATATCTATCTGTCTGTCCGTATATCTATATGTATATCTATCTATCTATCTATCTATCTGTCTGTCTGTCTGTCTATATGTATATCTGTCTATCTATCTGTATGTATATCTATCTGTCTGTCTGTATATCTATCTATCTAGCTATATATCTATATATCTATCTGTATATCTATCTATCTATCTATCTATCTATCTATCTCTATGTATATCTATCTATCTATCTATCTATATGTATATCTATCTATCTATCTATCTATCTATCTATCTATCTATCTATCTGTCTGTATATCTATCTATCTGTCTGTCTGTATATCTATCTATCTATCTATCTGTATGTATATCTATCTATCTGTCTATCTGTCTGTCTGTCTGTCTGTATGTCTATCTATCTATCTGTCTGTATATCTATCTGTCTGTCTGTATATCTATCTCTATGTGTATCTGTCTATCTGTATATCTGTATGTCTATCTGTCTGTCTGTCTGTCTGTCTGTATATCTATCTGTATATCTATCTATCTCTATGTATATCTATCTATCTGTCTGTATATCTCTATCTGTCTGTATATCTATCTGTATATCTATCTATCTATCTATCTATCTATCTATCTATCTATCTATCTGTATATCTATCTATCTATCTATCTATCTATCTATCTATCTGTCTGTATATCTATCTGTATATATATCTATCTATCTATCTATATGTGTATCTTTCTATCTGTCTGTCTATCTATCTATATGTCTGTATGTCTATCTATCTGTCTGTATATCTATCTATCTATCTATCTATCTGTCTATCTGTCTGTATATCTATCTGTATTTCTATCTATCTATCTATCTATCTATCTGTATATCTATCTATCTATATATCTATCTATCTATCTGTATATCTATCTATCTCTATGTATATCTATCTATCTATATGTATATCTATCTATCTATCTATCTATCTATCTATCTATCTATCTATCTATCTATCTATCTATCCATCTGTATGTATATCTATCTATCTGTCTATCTGTCTGTATGTCTATCTATCTGTCTGTCTGTATATCTATCTGTCTGTCTGTATATCTATATGTATATCTATCTATCTATCTGTCTGTCTGTCTGTCTGTCTGTCTGTCTATATGTATATCTGTCTATCTATCTATCTGTATGTATATCTATCTGTCTGTCTGTCTATCTATCTATCTGTATATCTATCTATCTATCTATCTATCTATCTATCTATCTATCTATCTATCTATCTCTATGTATATCTATCTATCTATCTATCTATCTACCTATCTATCTATATGTATATCTACCTATCTATCTATATGTATATCTATCTATCTATCTATATGTATATCTATCTATCTATCTATCTATCTATCTATCTATCTATATGTATATCTATCTATCTATCTATCTATCTATCTATCTATCTATATGTATATCTATCTATCTATCTATCCATCTGTATGTATATCTATCTATCTATCTATCTATCTATCTGTATGTATATCTATCTATCTGTCTATCTGTCTGTCTGTCTGTATGTCTATCTATCTATCTGTCTGTATATCTATCTATCTGTCTGTCTGTATATCTAGTATATCTATCTATCTGTCTGTCTATCTATATGTATATCTGTCTATCTGTATATCTGTATGTCTATCTGTCTGTCTGTCTGTATATCTATCTATCTATCTATCTATCTATCTATCTATCTATCTATCTATCTATCTATCTATCTATCTATCTATCTCTATGTATATCTATCTATCTGTCTGTATATCTATCTATCTATCTGTCTATCTGCCTGTATATCTATCTGTATTTCTATCTATCTATCTATCTATCTATCTATATATCTATCTGTATATCTATCTATCTATCTATCTATCTATATGTGTATCTATCTATCTGTCTGTCTATCTATCTATATGTCTGTATGTCTATCTATCTGTCTGTATATCTATCTATCTATCTGTCTATCTGTCTGTATATCTATCTGTATTTATATCTATCTATCTATCTATCTATCTGTCTGTATATCTATCTGTATATCGATCTATCTATATATATGTGTATCTATCTATCTGTCTGTCTGTCTGTATATCTATCTGTATATCTATCTATCTGTCTGTCTATCTATCTATATGTCTGTATGTCTATCTATCTGTATGTATATCTATCTGTATGTCTATCTGTCTATCTATCTATCTGTCTGTATATCTATCTATCTGTCTATCTGTCTGTATATCTATCTGTCTGTCTGTCTGTATATCTATCTGTATATCTATCTATCTGTCTATCTTTATGTATATCTATCTATCTGTCAGACAGATATACATTTAAATAGATAGACAGACAGATAGATAGATAGATAGATAGATATACATACAGATATACAGATAGACAGATATACATATAGATAGATAGACAATCTGTATATCTGTATGTATATCTATCTATCTGTCTATCTGTCTGTCTCTATGTCTATCTGTCTGTTTATCTATCTATCTGTCTGTCTGTATATCTATCTATCTATCTATCTATCTATCTATCTATCTATCTATCTATCTATCTATCTATCTACCTATCTATCTGTATATCTATCCATCTCTATGTATATCTATCCATCTCTATGTATATCTATATCTATGTATATCTATTTATCTATCTATCTATCTATCTGTCCATCCGTCTGTCTGTCTGTATATCTATCTATGTATATCTATTTATCTGTTTAACTGCATATCTACCTGTCTATGTCTATCTTATGTATATCTGTCTATTTGTCTATCTGTCTGTCCTATCCAATCTATCCCTCTGTCTTTCTGTCTATAGGCCCCATCACGGCAAGAGACGTTGGAGGGGGGGGGGGTGGTTGTGGAGATTTTTGCGCCCCCCTAAAAAAATGGAGCACCAGCCGCCAATGGTCAGCGTACAGGCAGTTTCTTTAAAATCTAGTGGGTTGCCAGCTTTGTTTAGAAGAGGTTTGCAAAGTCATGAAAACATACAAAAAAACAGTAAAGTAAATCCTTGCCATCCGGCGCTAAACTACACAGTTGATTCCTCTCTATACGGTTTGGGGTTGGTCCCCGTCACCCACAAAATGTGGTAAAGCAAACCTCCTTTTTAAATCCAAAGAGATTGTCACGTACCTGGTTGGAGATTGAATTGACGAGGTCGGCCTCTCTTGTATCTCCCACGCGGGTCCCACTGGAAGTGGAACAGAGGGAACCAAAGGCCAGGAGGAACATAAGTGCCCGCAACTGTGGACCCAAAGCCTTGCAGCAGAGGAAGCGATCTCATAGTTAGTAAGGTTGAATAAAGACACCAGTCCATCCAGTTCAACCTGAGTGAGTGTCTACAATTGTCCCTATCCCTGTACATTGCACACTCACATCAGTCCCTACCCTCAATGAGCCCACAATCCAAGGTCCCCATTCATATACTAGGGCCAATTTTGGACAGAAGCCAATTAAAGTGGAAGTAAACCCACTTTTTTAACTTTTACCTACAGGAAAGCCTATAATAAGGCTTACCTGTAGGTAAAAAAAATATCTCCTAAACCTGTACGGTTTAGGAGATATTCCCCTCGGTATGCGCCGCTGACTGCAGCGGCGCATGCGCACAAGGGGGTTCTCTCCGTGAAAATCCGGCAGCGCTCGCCCGGCCGGATTTAAATCTCCCGCGCGCATGCGCGGGAGTGACGATATCGTGGCTCCGGCCACTCACAGCGCCGGAGCCGCGATACCCGGAAGAGACGCCGAGGGAGCATGTCGGCTTCCTCGGCGTGGATCGGGCGAGATGTCGGGGCCTCGTTCTAAGGTAAGTATTTCATAATGAGCTAGTATGCGGTGCATACTAGCTCATTATGCCTTTTGCTTTGCAGGTTTTAAAAAAAAAAAAAAAAAAAATGCGGGTTTACTACCGCTTTAACCTACCTGCATGTCTTTGGATTGTGAGAGGAAACCGGAGTACCTGGAGGAAACCCACGCAGGCACAGAGAGAACATGCAAACTCCAGGCAGGTAGTGTCGTCGTTGGGATTTGAACCAGCGACCCTTCTTACTGCTAGGATCAGCTGGGATTAAAGAGAAACTCCGCTGGAACTTTAAGTGATGTTAAGTCCCAGGTAGACTTGCAGCAGGCGATCGTAGTTGGTAGCAGGACCATAGTAGCAGGCACTTGCAGGAAGAGCAGAAGCGAAGACCAGGTCTTGAAGGAAGCCGGGTTCGGTAACTTTCAGGCAGAGAGGTACAAGGCAGCAGGTAGAAGCGAGGTCACGAGGATAGGCGGGTCTGGTAACAGGCGGATGGTGCGGTACCAAGCAGCATACAGAAGTGGAGTCCAGTGGATAGCCAGTCTCAGAAACCGGTAGTCAGAGTAAGAGCAGGATCCAGTGGCAGGGTCAAGGCAGGCCAGGTTCGTCAATAGGTATCAGGCAGGGAACAGCAGGATTTCAGGTATCAGGACAAGCTGAAGATCAGTCAGCAACCATCTGGGATCACTTTTTTAAATAGGCCGTCTGGCGCCAATTGGCATTGTGTGCGCACTCCTACCTTGCTAAAGAAGCAGAGGGTAAAAGTAATGGACTGGCCAAGCATGTCTCCAGACCTAAACCCTATTGAGCATCTGTGGGGCATCCTCAAATGGAAGGTGGACGAGTGCAAGGTCTCCAACTCCGTGATGTCGTCATGAGGACTCCAGTGGCAACCTGTGAATCTCTGGTGAACTCCATGCCCAAGAAGGTTAAGGCAGTGCTGGAATATAATGGTAATGTACCGGCCAGCTGGCCACCATCCTTGCAGGGAAGCCTTGACTTATTGGGCTTACCACCTTCTCTTGGCCTGCTCTTCCATGTCTAGGGGTTCCCAGGGTTGATACCCAACAACTTGAACGCTGACACGGATAAAGTCCTTTTTAAAAGGTTTTATTTTGCAGTAGTAACATCCAATAACACAGTCTCTTATGGGAACAGAGGGCACGGGTGAAGAACTCAGGCACCTTGAACTGCAGGTCTAGCAAAGGCTCTAATTCAACCCAGAGAGTAGCCACTGACAGCTGGGTACTTCAAGGCTGAACAGATCTCTATCCAGAGATCATGGCAGTCAGCACATTGACTCAAAACTTGAAGCAATCCTATGAATGTATACAAGTTGTAATTAAGGGTGAGCAGGAACCTTTTCCCTCAGTACCTGGAACGATTCCCGTCTCCTCAGTGGTACTGGAAAAACTTTTATTCGTCAATGTCCTTCCCAACTCAGTAAACAGGCACTTTCCAGGATGCCACTTGCCGGCCCTCCTCCGAAGAGTCCTCCCCCGGTCACTTCCACGAGCTGTGGTGCCTCTCCAAGCTGAGAGAACACCCGGACACCTTGAATCCTCCCTCAGTTACTGCACCTCGGACCAGCAGGGTCCGAGACTCGGGAACAGGCAGATTCCTACCCCAGACCATCTTTTGAAAATAAGCTACCCACTATCCAGTTTATCTTATATGTAAAATATATAATTTTTTAAATTCAATGTATATATATATATATATATATATATATATATTTATATTTATTTTTACCAATTAATTTAGCCTTTTAGATTCAGATTGGTTTATATGTGGTATATATATATATATATATATATATATATATATATATATATATATATATATATACACACATTTTATACAGTATGTTATATTATCTATATTTATATATATCTTTGTAGTGTCTAATAGTATTATCTCTTAGCCTTGCTATGCTATGTATATGAAGCATCCAACAAGGGGTTAAATCTAAGGTTACTTCAGACAGCTGATCAGTCCATCCCTCAGTGTCTGTTATGCTTTATATTCCACCCTGCCAGTGACTCCCGTGACTTTGACAAAGCGCAGGCGCGAGAAACATGTCAGTCACGGTCGTCACTGCAACTTACTGAGCTTCACTGACTGCCCTTTCCTTCCGAACGGAAGCTCCATTTTCCGAACGGTAGTGGTTGTCCTTTTCCAGTCGTTCCCAGCGACTCAGGCTCCTCCCCTCTTCACCACACGGTGGGCGTCGTGGGACACCAACCCGATGTCTCTCGGACATACACTATAGGACGCAAATAGAGGTACTCTGGTGACGGTCTTGGCGCAGCGCTGTCTGATCCCTGGTCATCTCAACTCGAGATTAAAACAGCGCACATGTTTTTTAAGTGGACAGCAGCCTGCGATAAGTGAATTGCCAAGTTACTGCAACATGGAGCTATGAGTCCTCTATGCTTTGGCTACCTGTTAATAGATCTATAGCCGAGAGTTAACCCCTTATTTCCTGAAGAAAGGCGGCACAGTGTACTATTACTTTTGCTTTATTCCGACTTTTGGATTTTTACTTGACTGTGCAATAAGTACATCCCTCACTGTTGTGCTGGATTTTAATGATTTCACCTCTGTGCTTCTCTTTTGATTAAATGTGATATTTTAATTGATTGTATTTATGTTGAGTTCCACTGAGCGCTGATTTTAAATTGTATTTATGTGAACCTCTCTCCAGAAGTTTTTTCAGCTGCACTGGATACCACTTGGAATCACTAGTTTTTTTAATCTGACTTTGATAGGTTGTCTCCAATAAAGCTGGCCATACACTGTGCAATTTTCTTATTCAATTTCCTTTGGGTTTGCCTTCAGCTGTGTGGTACAAGGGCCTGTCTGATTGCACACACATTGGGAGTGTTTAGATTTGGCCTCATATTATATGGTTTTGGTAGATCTGGGGGAGATCCATAGAGGAGAATTGTATGGTGTATGGCCAGCATAAGACCAAAAAATCTTAGCGCTGGAGTTTTGTGTTGTTGATTAACCCTCTTTCATCACACTGCAGAGCTCCACAGGTGCAGGGCGCTGCTGACACCCCGCTGACTTTTAAAAGTTCCTTGGTGTGGGCCTTTTTCGACACATGTGCAGCAAATTGCACCATTGCTGTTTGCAACCTATGTCTGAAGCAGATCAAGTGTGGTCAGAACAGCAGCTGCTTGGGCACCACATGCTTGACCAGACATATGACGACCTGCCATGCAGTTCGCTGGCAACATCACTTGAAAGACCCACATCAAAGAAAAAGGTATAGCACTAGGTGTCCCAAGTACTTGCAGCCAATCTGATAGCAGTACACCACCATCTGATATTAGTAGACAAATATCCCTACCTCAGTTGCTGAACCAATAAAAGAAATCTAGTCATCCACATGCTCAGCATCTAAATTGCTAGCACTGCAACTGCTGCCTTTTCAGCTGGTAGACTCTGCCCCCTTTTTGTGAATTTGTGTAATGTGCTGTTCCTCAGTGGCAGGTTCCAAAACGCCATTTCTTTTCACAGAGGGCCATTCCGGCATGTGGAAGGCAATGTTTTTGCCTCGTTGGACAGGGTGGTCAGCAGTAAGGTGCATATTACTTTTGACTCATGGTCCAGCAGGTATGGGCAGGGATGTTACCTTTCCTTCACAGCACACTGGGTAACTCTGCTGGCAACTGGGAAGGATGCAGGACAGAATTCAGTATTTTTGGAGCTTGTTCCGCCACCGCGCTTCCAAAATGCTAGTGGTGATTCGGCCACAGCTCTCTCCTCCACCATCTGGTCACCTCCTATTCTTCTCCCTCTATGGCCTCTTCTGGAGATTTGTCCTCTGAACCTGCTCTGTAAGCATTCAAGGGGCTACGCAAGCTGTCAGGCAAAAAGATGCCATGCGGTGCTTGAGTTGGTCTGCTTAGGGGACAGGAGCCACACTGGGGCAGAGATTATGTCAGCTCTGCAGGGGCAGGCTCATAGGTGGTTGATGCCATGCCAGCTTCAGCCAGGAATGGTTGTATGCGACAATGGCACCAACCTACTCTCTGCCCTCCGACAGGGACACTTGACCCATGTTCCATGTTTGGCACACGTCCTGAATTTGATGGTGCAGTGGTTCCTTAGCAGGTACCCAGGCTTACAGGATCTCCTGAGGCAGGCCAGAAAAGTTGGTGGTCATTTCCTTTGGTCATACAATGCTAGTGCTCGGCTGGCTGACATCCAAAGAATGCAACCTGCCCACCAACCGCCTGCTTTGTGACATGCCCACCAGGTGGAACTCAACGTTGGCAATGCTGCAGAGGCTGCACACACAGCAGAGGGCCATTAATAAGTACCTGTGCAAGTATGGCACCAGGACAGGGTCAGGGGAGCTTGGTTTCTTTTCACCACACCAGTGGCTACTGATCAAGGATGCATGCAATGTCCTGTCACCATTTGAGGAGGCCACAAGGATGGCGAGCAGCGACAATGCATGCATCAGTGACACTGTCCCTTCAGTCTTCCTGTTGGAGAAATGCTTTGTGGAATCATGGACAGGGCACTTAAGACAGAACAGTGGGAGGAAGAGGAGGACTTCCTTACCTCTTAAGGCCCCCTTTATCCAGATAGCATTTCTACAGGCCTGCCAAACACACAAGACGAAGAGGAGGAGGAGGATTGTGTCAGCATGGATGTAGAGGATAACACTCAGCAGCAGTCTTCAAGAGATGGTTTTCAGTCCCCAGAAACACAAGGAGTTGCACGTGGCTGGGTGGAGGTAGTTAAAGATCCTTGGTGAACCAGAGGACTCAGAATCAAATGCCTCTGCAAACTTAGGCTGCATGGCCTTCATGATTCTGCGAATCCTGCGAAAGGACCCTAGGATTCGTGGTATCAAGGAGAGGGATCATTACTGGCTGGCAACCCTTTTTGATCCACGTTATAAGGGTAAGGTTTCAGAACTCATCAGAGGTATCAGAGGATGAAACATCTTCAATAGGCCTTGAAGAAAGGTTTGTACAATGCATTTCCAGACCCTGAGAGGTTACAATTTCCTGGTGTTGGACAACATGTTGCTGAGGCTTCGTTCAGTCAGAAGAAGAGCGGTGGAGAGGGTGGTCGGCTGACCGATGCCTTTAACCACTTGCTTACTGGTCACTTAAACCCTTCTCCTGCCCAGACCAATTTTCAGCTTTCAGCGCTGATGCACTTTGAATGACAATTGCGCGGGCATACAACACCGTACCCAAATGAAATTTTTATCATTTTTTTCCCACAAATAGAGCTTTCTTTTGGTGGTATTTTATTTTTATTTTTTTTCTTTTGGTGGTATTTAATTCCAGCTGGGAGTTTTATTTTTTGCTAAACAAACAAAAAAAGATGCAAAAAAAATAAAAAATCATGTTTAATAGTTTGTTATAAAATTTTGCAAACAGGTCATTTTTCTCCTTCATTGAAGTGCGCTGATGAGGCGGCACTGATAGGCTGCATTGGTGGGCACTGATAGGCTGCACTGGTGGGCACTGATAGGCATAGTTAAGGCGGCACTAATAGGCACAGATAAGGTGGCACCGATAGGCACAGATAAGGCAGTACTGATGGGCACAGATAAGATGGCACGGATGGGTGGCACTAAGGGGCACTGATAGGTACCACTGATAGATGGGACTGATGGGCACTGATAGGTGGCACTGATAGGTGGCTCTGATAGGTGGCACTGGTGGGCACTGATGGGCGGCACTGATGGGCACTGGTAGATGACACTGATAGGCACGGATATGTGGCACTGGGGTGCAGCACCGTTGTTGAGGCAGATTGTGGGCACTGATGGGTGGCACTGTGGGCACTGCTGGGTGGCACTGTGGGCACTGCTGGGGGGCACTGTGGGCACTGCTGGGTGGCACTATGGGCACTGACGGGGGGCACTTATTTTTTAATAAGGTGGCACTGGCAGGTGGGCACTGGCAGGGCTGGCCGTGATCGGGACTGATGTCCCGATCACGGCCGCCGGTGATCAGCTCTTTTTTTTTCTCCTCGCGCTGTCAGCACGAGGAGGAATAATAGCCGATTACCGGCTTCGTTGTATCACATGATCAGCTGTCATTGGCTGACAGCTGATCACGTGGTAAGGGGTCGGGATCGACCCCTTTGCTCGGATCAGTGATCAGGCGAATCTCATAGACTCGCCGATCACAGAGCACGCGCCCCTCAGGGGGCGCGCAGGCCACTCGTGCACGGGACGACGTCAATAGATGTAGTCCCGCCAAAGGAGGTCCGCACTGTAGCCGTCATTCGGCTATAGCGCGGGTCTCTAGTGGTTAAAAAATTCTTCAGTCCTCAGCGCCAAGGTCTGATTGGTTCAATCAACCATCGCCAGCATTTGCATTACATGGTGCAGGAATAATTAGGGACAAGAGCAGACTTGGAGACCTTTCCAACAGAGCATCCACTGGGTCTTGAGTATGGACCCCTTGCCAGAACTTTCTCAATATGCAATTTAGCTACTGGCCTGTACTGCATACAGCATGCTTTCTGAACGTACATTCAGTGCTGCTGGAGGGTTTGCAACGGATCAAAGAGTGTGCCTGTCCACAGACTCCGTTGATAGGCCCACATTCATAAAAATGAATCAGTCTTGGATCAGGAACTATCAAGCACCTGATGTAACTGATTGAATTTGCTATGGATGTGGGATCCCTTGAAGACTGCCTATGCTGAATATCCTATTCCTCCACAATCTTGATGATGCTAGCTTCCAACAATATTTTTGGTTTAGGGCACCACCACAACCAACTTTTCTGCCCCTGTTTAACAGGGGTGTGTAATTACAATTTTTGATCTAATATTTCACAGCAGGGCCTGTTCCTGTGCCCAACAAGAGTATCTGTGAGAGGTTACAGTGTTGCACCACCACCACCCAAGGCCCAATTTTTCTGCCCCTGTTTAACAGGGGCATGCAATTACAATTCTTGATATAATATTTGAACCTAGACAGAAGCCACAATCTGCGTGGGAGGTCATCTCAAGGGCCGCAGTTACTTGGGGGAGAAGTCAGGGGGCGCTGACTGACAAAAGCACCGTTCTGGAGATCTTGGTGAATGAGCACACTGAGAAAGAGATCAGAAGGTGGCTGAGAGCGTTGGCACCAGGTCTCCAGGCCTACCTTGTGGAAACAGAAACCACAGAAGAGTTGGATCAAATCCGGGCACTATTAGAATGGCAAGATGAGGTGCCTATGTGTTTTCAGGAGGAAGAGGTGCGGTTGAAGGAGTGACTGCCAGGGTTTTTCTATTCAAGATGGAAAGGGAACAGCCCAAGATGCAGCCTTCCACAAAACCCCAAGACAAAGGTCCTGTACTTCTGGCTGCTGACTCAAAGGGGCCAGTGCCCCACCCCTTTCTTTCTACAGGGATATGAGCTGTTTAGTGGCTAGCTTGGTGAGAATGGATCTGGGAATGCCAGTCAGTTACCAAAGACTTATGTTTTTCTGTGGGCAGTTGCCAACCCAAGTGGGGCAAGATGAGTTTGAGACCTGGATGAGTCAGGCTCTGCAGGCCATGGAAGAATGGAATGTTCCAGAGCCTGTGAAAAGACAATGGCTGAGTGAGAGTCTTCGAGGCCCAGTGGCTGATGTAATCCGTAACCTGAAAATGGACAAGAGGACTTGTGTCGCCATGGATTACATAGATGCCCTGTACGCTGTATTTGGGAGGGTTGAAACTACTGCTGATCTGATGTATAAATTCAGCCACACCCACCAACACAGGGGAGAGAATCTGTCTAAATACATCTACCAAGTAGACAGGATGCTATCAAATCATCCTCAAGAAGGGCATTGACCTCAAGGATGTTGATCAGGCTCGTCTGGACCAGGTTGTGCAAGGGGACTGACCGAACCATCCCATCATGTTGAAGTTATTGCTTCAACCAGGGCCGATCCTGGACGGGGTGCAGTACACCCAGGCACCACAGAGCTGGGGGCGCTTAAGCGCCAGAGTGTCGCCCTCCCTCCTCCTCTCCTTGTCCGTAGGCGGCTTTCTCCGCGGTCACCGCGGCTGCATCCCCCCTCCCTCAACAGCCGTAGATTAGAGCAGCTGTGTCTCTGTCAGAGAGACCAGCCACGGTCGTGCACTGACGTCACGGGGGGGAGCAGTCCGTGCCTGAGCCCGACTTGTTCCAGTTCTCCTCCTGTGAGTAACTCGCACCTGCTGCCCAAGCCTGACACATGCTTTGCACTTCACCCGGGCGGCACGGCTGCACACTTTCCTCTCCTCTTCATCTGCCGCCCAGGTGTTTTTTAATTAGCTTAATGGAGGGAGTGGATTGTCGGGGGTCTATACTAATGGAGGGGGGGCGACTATGGGGTGCACTGTTTCTTCCCCCGCCTTCATATCGGCCAGGGAAGAAAAAAAAAGGAGCAAAGAAGAGGATTGTGGGACATGTAGTCCCGAGGACTGGCAGCCCCACTGTAACACGGAAACTGTAGCCCACACAGCATGCTTAGCTGAATGGGAGAGAGAGAGAGAGCCAGGAGCCCGGGAAAGTTTTCAGGGAAGTACACCCAGGACTCCAGAGGGAGAGGACAGTGCTGAGAGAACATTATCAGAGAGAGAACCCCGCTGCCCTGCACCACCAGAGGGAAAGCCACACAGCCTAGCATCATCTCTGGCAGAGAAAGGAATGGAGTCATTGCCAGAATACAGATCTGGGCTATACCCAGCGGAGTCGACACGGGCAATTCTGAGTGAGCTGACTCCTGATCAGAGGAACTGTTGTTGCTGTATCGCTGGGTCAGGTGAGAGGGCTGATCGGCCATTATCTACTAACGTCCATAGGAACTGCAGTCTCTGACCATCTCTTGTGTCTGCAGTCTCTGACCATCTCCTGTACTATGTCTGCAGTCTCTGACCATCTCCTGTACTTTGTCTGCAGTCTCTGACCATCTCCTATATTATATCTCCAGTCTCTGACCATCTCCTGTACTTTGTCTGCAGTCTCTGACCATCTCCTATATTATATCTCCAGTCTCTGACCATCTCCTGTACTATGTCTGCAGTCTCTGACCGTCTCCTGTACTATGTCTGCAGTCTCTGACCGTCTCCTGTACTATGTCTGCAGTCTCTGATCGTCTCTTGTAGTATGTCTGCAGTCTCTGACCATCTTTTATATTATATCTCCAGTCTCTGACCATCTCCTGTACTATTTCTGCAGTCTCTGACCATCTCTTGTAGTATGTCTGCAGTCTCTGACCATCTCCTATATTATATCTCCAGTCTCTGACCATCTCCTGTACTATGTCTGCAGTCTCTGACCATCTCCTGTACTTTGTCTGCAGTCTCTGACCATCTCCTATATTATATCTCCAGTCTCTGACCATCTCCTGTACTATGTCTGCAGATTCTGACCATCTCCTGTATTATATCTCCAGTCTCTGTCCGTCTCCTGTAGTATGTCTGCAATCTCTGACCGTCTCTTGTAACATGTCTGCTGTCTCTGACCATCTGTTGTAACATGCCTGCAGTCTCTGACCATCTCCTATACTATGTCTGCAGTCTCTGACCATCTCATGTACTATGTCTGCAGTCTCTGACCATCTCATGTACTATGTCTGCAGTCTCTGACCATCTCTTGTAGTATGTCTGCAGTCTCTGACCATCTCTTGTATTATGTTTGCAGTCTCTGACCATCTTTTGTATTATGTCTGCAGTCTCTAACCATCTTTTGTATTATGTCTGCAGTCTCTGACCATCTCTTGTATTATGTCTGCAGTCTCTGACCATCTCCTGTACTATGTCTGCAGTCTCTGACCATCTCCTGTACTATGTCTTCAGTCTCTGACATCTCCTGTACTATGTCTGCAGTCTCTGACCATCTCTTGTATTATGTCTGCAGTCTCTGACCATCTTTTGTATTATGTCTGCAGTGTCTAACCATCTTTTGTAATATGTCTGCAATCTCTGACCATCTCTTGTATTATGTCTACAGTCTCTGACCATCTCCTGTATTATATCTCCAGCCTCTGACCATCTCCTGTATTATGTCTACCGTCTCTGACAATCTCCTGTACTATTATTGCAGTCTCTGACCGTCTCGTGTATCTATCATGTCTACAGTCTCTGACCATCTCCTGTACTATGCCTGCAGTCTCTGACCATCTCCTGTACTATACCTGCAGTCTCTGACCATCTCTTTTAACATGTCTGCAGTCTCTGACCATCTCCTGTAGTATGTCTGCAGTCTCTGACCATCTCCTGTAGTATGTCTGCAGTCTCTGGCCATCTCTTGTATTATTTATGCAGTCTCTGACCATCTCTTGTACTATGTCTGCAGTCTCTGACTATCTCCTGTATTATATCTCCAGTCTCTGACTGTCTCCTGTATTATGTCTGCCATATCTGACCATCTCCTGTAGTATGTCTGCAGTCTCTGACTGTCTCTTGTATCATGTCTACAGTCTCTGACCATCTCCTGTAGTATGTCTGCAGTCTCTGACCGTCTCTTGTATTATGTCTGCAGTCTCTGACCATCTCCTGTACTATGTCTGGGGGCTCTTTCTAACAGACTCTCTAACAGAAGCCTCTCTGTGGGCATCAGAGAGACTCCCCTCCAGGTCTCATTAGTGTATGCTCTTCCTGTATTTTATTTATTGTTAAAAGATCATGGGATGATCCTAGGGTAATGAAAAATTCTTAGGGGAGCATCTCTGTGTTTGGGTCATTGCCATAGTATCATTGGTAAAGGGGAGGAGTTGGTAAGATGACTGACCACACCCACGTAGGGGCGCCAGAAATATTTCTGCACCCAAGCATCTGTGACCCTAGGATCGGCCTTGGCTTCAACTCCTCTGCTTTCAAAGAAGATGGTTAGGGTACAAACCTGAAGGAAATCTGATAAAGAATTTAGTGGGGCCTTTCCCTATAGTCTCAGTGCAATTAGACGCCAGTGATGGCTACAGCCAGAAGCTGAGTTTATTTTGGCCAACAACCAGACTGAACTGCTATTGCTCCCCTAGCAGAAAGCTATTGGCTATCCCAGGCCAATAAATGCATGTGCCATTCAGATTACCACAGGACTCTGCAATGCCTGATGAACATATAAGCTTTCCAATCTGGCGGTCTGTGCTTTGCAAGCAGTGAAAAGTTGAGCAACTTGGGAGCCTCTGATCCCAAGTTACACAATATGCAAATATCAACTTTACCACTGATGTGGAGAATGTGCAGTGAAGCTCCCACTCTGGAGCCAGAGGCAGGCACTATATACTGAGTATAGGGACCCCATGGAGCACTTCAGAACTAAGAGTACATATAAGTGTAGCACTGACCCCCCGAAGGAGCTTCTGGTTTGATTTGGGCCTGCACTCTGCTAATAAACCCCACTAACTTACCTCAGTCCCCTTGACACGGCTGTGGTGCAGTACAATACAGTACAATATAATATAACACAATATACCTGTATTGTCCTCTCAGGATCCACTGGCTCCACCTGTTGGGAGAAAACAATACTCCACACAACGGGATACTTAACCAAAGTATATTTTACTGTATATATTGGTAAACAGGTGATTACAGCAATTGTACTGTCATCCCAACATAGAATGACAGGACAATGAATTTTGATAAAACAGTTATAAACAACATATATATATATATATATATATATATATATATATATATATATATATATATATATATATGGGAGCTCCCCCTACTTTTATAGCTATACGTGAGATCTCACTTAAAGTCTTCGCAAGCAATGATAATTCCTTATAATTTGTAATCCAAGGGTTAAAGTAATTAAAGTTGAGTTAAGGATGGATGATCCTAGTGTTGATTCCGTAATTATAATACAATACTTGAGATGTGATAGTAAGTAGGCCTTATGCCTGCCTAGTGTCAGTTGCTATACTCCTCCTCCATGGGACTATGGATCCGAGCAAGACCTGTATGTAAGTCTGACTAGGTGCAAAGTTTAGAAAACTGTGGGCCGCAACCCGCTCACCAACTGGATCGGAAACTCGGTATGGTAACTTTGGTCCGGTGTTTGCAGCTTGCTTCTACGTCAGCTGGCTCCATCACTCGATTAATTTCCGATTGGTGGACCTGGTCTTCCGATGCTCAAACGAGTGTGTCTGGATCCCAATCTGATCACTGTGTCTCTGGCACTTCAGGTCACTCACACAATCGAGCAGAGTTGTGCTCTGCAAGGTCAATAGGCCGCTATCTCCGGGAGGCCTCCTCACAAGTCCTCACAGGCAGGCCATGCATTCCCAAGAAACCGAAGATGGCTGCTCGGGTCCTTTTATGTCCTACCCAGCATGCAGTGCAAGAGAGGGTGTCCACGAGTAGGCATCCTGGGTAAAAAGGTCAACTCTCCAGTGTAAATAACAGTCACTTCCTGTACCAAGTTCAATGCTTTGATAAAGCAAAAATCATTTAAGTCCACTATTAGTGTTTGGCCATTAGATGGCACCAAACACTAAGCCATAGAAACATCCATAGACTTCCATTATAAATGCTATTACACATTAGTAGACAAGGATACCAGCGCTACATAAGTATCTTGAAGTTTGTACTTTCAGGTCTCTTTCTCACGTAAACACAATCATCCAAGTGACAGGGTTGCTTTTAAAAAGGACTTTGTGAAAAAAAAAGAACCTTTTTGGGAAGGCACTGCTGGAAGCTGTTATTCTTGCCCTCTCAGCCTGCATGTTACTGTAGTGTTCACCCCAAAAGGTCCCGCTGATTTGTCCCAGGTTCCTTTCCCAGATTAGTGCAATTGCAGCCAGGCAAGCAGCAGCAGTCACTCTTTTGGCTCAATGAATAGTCTAGAGCAGGGGACTCCAAACTTTCTAAACAAAGAACCAGTTTACTGTCCTTCAGACTTTAGGGGGTTAGACTGTGCCCAGTGGTAGTAAAGAATGCCCCATCTTTGGTATTAGGGGAAGAAATAGTGTCAGTGGGAGGAATGATGTTCCATCATTGGTGTTGGTGGGAGGAACACTGGCCCATTGTTTGTGTCAATGGCAGAAATAATGCCTTAAGGGCTGGATAAAAGCAAGCAAAGGGCCACATACGGCCCCTGGGCCACATATTGGAGACCACTGGACTAGGAGATAAGCTAATATGGCCATTCCTTGGAGCAAACAAATCTATAGAGCTGAAATTCTTATGTTCCATAGGTCACAATAGGAAATATTTCTGGCAATCAACATATATTGTGTAGCTCTCCAGTGCTGGCAGCACTCATGCAGCCCCAGACCATGATACTCCCATGCATGACTGTAGGCAAGACACACTTGTCTTTGTATCTCTCACCTGGCTTCTGCCACACACGCTTGACTACATCTGACCCAAATAAGTTTATCTTGGTCTCATCAGACCACAGGACATGGTTCCAGTAATCCCTGTCCTCAGTCTGCTTGTCTTAAGCAAACTGCGGGCGTTCTTGTGCATTATCTTTAGAAGAGGCTTCTTCTGGGATGACAGCCATGCAGAAAAATTTGATGCAATGGTCGTCATATGGTCTGAGCACTGACAGGCTGACCCCCCTCCCCTTCAACCTCTGCAGTAATGCTGGCAGCACTCATACTAATTTTTTAGCATTGATCACTTTATTCGTGTCACTGGTCTCCAAAAAGTGTCAGTTAGTGTCAGAATGTCTGCTGAAATATCACAGTTCTGCTATAAGTCACTGATCGCCGCCATTACTAGTAAAAAAAAAAAAAATACCATAGTTTGTAGACACTATAACTTTTGTGCAAACCAATCAATATACGCCTATTGGGATTTTTTTCTTTACCAAAAATATGTACCAGAATTTAGATTTTTTTTTATTTTTTTTTTATTGGATATGTTTTATAGCAGAAAGTAAAATAAATATTGTTTTTTTTTTTTGTTTTTTTTTTTTTCAATATTGTCAGTCTTTTTTATTTTATAGTACAAAAATTTAAAACGCAGAGGTGATCAAATACCACCAAAGAAAAGGACATGCATTTTATTTTGGTACAGTGTTGCATGATTGTGCAATTTTCAGTTAAAATAATGCAGTGTTGCATCTCAAAAAATGGCTTGGTCATGAAGGGGGGTAAATCTTCTGGAGGTCAAGTGGTTAATGTAGTAACAGTGTTGCTTCATGTCTTTAAAATGTTAATTGTTTTCCTTACACTAGATGGAGACAAAGTTCTCTTTTTTACACTCCTGTATAGTTGAAGATATTTTTGATCACATTAAAGATGTTTTTTCACTTTCATCAACATCCCAACCAATCAGCTGTTTTACAGTTACTTATTTACAAGTAATAATTATAACTTTTAGACCCCTTTCACACTGGGGCACGTGCCGCGTCAGCGATAAAGCGCTGATAGTTTTAGCAACGCATTTTGGCCGCTAGCAGGGTGCTGTTAACCCCCACTAGCTCCTGAAGAAAGGGTTAAAACCACCCGTGTAGCGGCGCTTTGCAGGGGCGGTTTAGGAGTGCGGTATACAGAGCTCCTAAACCGCCCCAAAGATGCTGCTTTCAGGAGTTTATGTGCAAGCACACCTCTCCAGTGTGAAAACACTCGGGCTTTCACACTGGGGTGGCATAGGAGGTGTTAAGACTCTGTTTACACTGGTGCAATTTCAGATGTGACTTGAGTCGCAGAAAATAGCATGACAATGGAAATTACTTTGTTTTCAATGGTGCCCATTGCCATCAATGCGACTCAGCACAGCGCGATTATGGAAAAAGGTTCCTGTACTACTTTGCTGAGATTCCAGCATGATTTTGGGCCCATAGAATATACTATAAGAGAAAAATAGAATTGCGCTAAACCTTTGAAAATCATAAATAATAATTGATTATATACCGTGTTTCCCCGATAGTAAGACACCCCCAATTGTAAGACGTATCGGAAGTTTCAGAGGGGTCGGCTAATATAAGCCGTACCCCGAAAGTAAGACATATGTCTTACTTTCGGGGAAACACGGGGGTATTGCCGCCTCCAGTGGCGTACTAAGAGTGGGGCGGGGGGTGCGGGCCGCACCGGGTGCCACACCCTGGGGGGGGGTGCCAGGCCAGCGCCCTCCCATTCCGACTGAAGAGACAGTGCCGTTCTGATCAGTCTCGGGCAGCGGCTGTCACTCACAGCCGAGCAGAGTGAAGCCGCCTCCCCCTCCTCTTGTATGGTTACACAGTGCTGTCCATGAAGGAGGGGGAGGCGGCTTCACTGAAGCCGCCTCCCCCTCCTCCTCCTCCTCCATACACAGCACTGTGTAGCCATACAAGAGGAGGGCGAGATGGCTTCACTCTGCTCGGCTGTGAGTGACAGCCGCTGCCCGAGACTGATCAGAATGGCGCGACGCAACCACAGAGAAGGGGATTATTGCGCCAGGTCCCGGATCACTGCCGACAGGTGTCACTGGCTCTGTGTCCTCCCGGTACAGGTCAGTGCTGGTGATACAGAGAAAGACCAAGGAGGGGGAGGGGGGATGTGAAGAGATTCTCTGCAGCTCTTATTATGTAACCGCAAGATGCAGCTGAGGAGGACTACAAGTCCCAACATACCGGGCTGTGTGGCCTTACAGTTCTCCTCTGCTGAGCATAGCAGCTTTGTATGCTTGGACTTGTAGTCCTCCATAGTGCAGCCTTGCATGCTGGGACTTGTAGGCCTCCTCTGTAGTACAGTGCAGCCTTGCATGCTGGGACTTGTAGTCCTCTGTAATGCAGTGCAGCCTTGCTTGCTGGGACTTGTAGTCCTCTTCTGTAGCGCAGTGCAGCTCTGCATGCTGGGATTTTTTTCCAATATAAGACATACCCCGAAAGTAAGACATAGTGGGG
Source organism: Lithobates pipiens (assembly GCF_037356315.1). Lineage (NCBI taxonomy): Eukaryota > Metazoa > Chordata > Amphibia > Anura > Ranidae > Lithobates > Lithobates pipiens. Next base: position 148,625,626 of record NW_027507685.1, read on the forward strand.
CTTTTGGGAATAAAAAGAAAGTAAGACACTGTCTTACTTTCGGGGAAACACGGTAGATTCTAAATCAATGAAAAGTCCACTAGTGCTCAAAAAACATATAAATTAATAAATTCCATAACAATTGATTATATAGATTCTAAATCAATATAAAGTCCACCAGTCCTCAAATAATGAATTAATGAAGTCCATCCATATGTGCGATGGTGTCTCCAAACGCTGTTAGAAATTTTTTTTGTGCTGACTCCACCACCATTTAGAAGAAATCACTTCTTACCAGATGACCGTGCTCCCCCGTTACAGAGGATCAAGGAAAGCATGTAATTTAAAATACAGCTTGGTTCCAATACGCAGCAAACACTTGCAAAGCTCTTCAGGCCGCCTCATTAACCATTCAGACCGGTGGGTGGATGCATGTGGTACATATAAAATATAAATGCTCCAAGTAGTGTAAAACATTTTTTAAATGTATTTTAAAAGATACAAAGTATTACACTTATAATATTAGCGTTGTTAGGTGTGACTACAGCAAGTCACCTACTCATCAAGTTATGTTACCGTTTCCCAATTATTATTAGAGTTCTTATCTAAGCAAAGAGACACGGAAAGAAGTTCTCAGTATTTCTGCTCAGAAGACTGCACCCAACTCTGAGACTCTTTATTAACACAGGTCTTATATACACAAAAGACAGGCTTCAGGAATGTTGAAAAACAACAACAATTTCCATAAAAGGCAATTCTCTAGGCGTCTTCTGCTTTTAGAGCTGATGTGGCAGATGGTCCTTAAGATAAGGTTTCCTCTTATGTGTACGTGACTGCACTTAAGGATGAGGTGTCTTTAAGATACTAAGAATGAAACAGACAAGATAAGCATTTAGTGAAACATACTGTCAACCATCTTGGTTTTCTTATACCTTGATCCTCACAATTTCCCCCTTTGACATCACCCTTCCCTCTTACCCTGGGTCCACCTGAACAAGTTCTAGTCGGCCTATGTCCAAAGTACTCTCCCTGACCGCGAGTTGTCAGAGGGGTATACACCCATCCCCCTGGATAGTACCAACATCTAAAATTCAGGAAGAGTGGCTTTTCTGAAAGATGGGTGATGTCAAGAAACTAAATCCATCTATCTTATCCAACTTATCAACTTACAGAAGTTCCATCTTTTCTACAGCATTTACCTTGGCTTTCTTGCAAAAACACATAAACAACTTAAAACACAAATAAATGAGAAATATGAATATAAGCACTACTATAATCGTCATTGCTGCCTTCTTGAACCAAGAAAATAACCCTGAGAAACTAAAAGTTCCACCAAAAGGATCCCAGTCACGGCCAATATTACGGGCCTTCTCCTGTAGATCCTTTACTTCCGTGCGGTGTTGTGCAATGATGTCATAATAATCGGTTACTTCGATGCTGGTGTTATGTATCCAAGTACAACATTCATAGTCTTCTGTGGTCTCACAGAGTCCTGTTAATGCTGCACTCATACTTTCAATCGCTAACTCATGTAATTCTATTTGTTTTGTGATGGCTCTGGTCTCTAGATTTAACTTAGTAATGTCATCAGAGTTTTTCTCCAAAATATCATTAATTATTCCAGTATAGTTATTTAGTCGCTTCATTAAGTCTATACCCCATCCTGTCCAGGACGGGAACCAAGCCCATGCCATGTCCTGCTCTAAAAATATTTCTCTTTTGCTACGATATCTGAGGGGATATCTGGGGTGCATACTAGCTTCTAGTAGGTGATCACCTCGTTCATCACCCACTACTCCCATTACTGGTACCAAACTTGCGAGGTAGCACCATCCCTGAGCCCTTCTAGGTATCCAGGTATAACACTTATCCCCACAACAGATGTATATATTGTTTCCTAAGGCTACTGGACTTGAACTGATATTACGTCTATAACGAGAGGTGTATCCATAGAGGGAAAGGTTGGACACTAACCACCTAACCTTATTATCCACAATGTTAGTGAGGAAGTCAGATAATGTCTGGTGTGTACTGGTATTACTGGGGTAGAAGCTTCCATTTAATACGACAATGGACAAGTTAAACTTGCTGTCTTGGCATTCTCTATTTCCTCCCGTTGTGTTCCCTAGGTTGAAACACCAATCAGGGGGAAAGGCGAGGCCATTCGATTTAAACATTACTGTCTTGCTGGTATTTGTTCCAATTATGTTAATGCTACTGTTAGCAAGATCAGTATAATTTATAGGAACTGCCATCAGTGGTATTTTAGCCGTGCTGGGGTGTAATTTACTGCAAACCCAACATTTCTCATATCCTGACTTCCGAGCATAAGCATATTTAAACTTCAGTAATAACATTTTTTTAGAAAATCCTTCATCCTTGTGAATTTCATTCTGTGAGGTAACCAAACTATTGGCCAGGATTAGGGCCGGTTCACACTGCGACGCGAGGCGAGGCGACACGGCTCGCCTCGCCTCGCTCCCGCAAGTCGCCCCCATTCAGTGCTATGGAACCGTTCTGAGAGGAGCGACTCGAGTCGCTCCGACTCAGAAAAAAGGTTCCTGTACTACTTCGGGGCGACTTCGGGGGCGACTTGCATTGACTTCTATGCAGAAGTCCTCTGCAAGTCGCCGCTGAGGTCCGTGCAGGTCGCGGCGAGGCAAGTCGGAGACGCCTCGCCGCGCATCGCTGTGTGAACCGGCCCTTACTGAAACAAAAAGAATAAAAAGATACATGTTGTCATTTGCCAACTGGCTCCTTTTTACAGTGTGAAGCGTGGATCCAGGTAGGTTTCCCTTCCAATTTCACTGAGGTTGCCGTAGTCAATAGCACCTGGAAAGGACCCTCGAACCTTGGTTCCAGTGTCTTCCTGGTATGTTTCTTTACATACACATAGTCTCCTGGTTGTAAGTCGTGTGTACCTGTGACAGAATTAGGGTCTGGAAGAGAAGAATACACACTCTTGTGGATTTTAGTTAGACGCTGTTGCAATTGTATCACATATGTAGTTAAACTATCACATTGCAATTGCATACTTTGAGGAAAATATAAACCTAATCTGGGTACACTCCCAAAAAGTATTTCATATGAGGATAACCCGGTTTTTCCTGTTGGAGTGTACCTAATAGAGAACAAAGCTAAGGGTAGACACTCAGGCCATGGTTTATTTAACTCTTGCATGGCTTTTTGTATTTTTAGCTTTATTGTCCCATTTACTCTTTCTACTGATCCTGAACTCTGTGGGTGGTAAGGGGTGTGAAAACTTTGTTGAACCCCTAACATTGCCATCACATTTTGCATTATTTCTCCCGTGAAATGTGTCCCCCTATCCGATTCTATTGTTTCTGGGAGACCAAACCTAGGTATCAGTTCAGTAATCAGTTTCTTGGCGGTGGCTTTTGCCGTAGCTGATTTCACAGGATAACTTTCTGGCCAGCCTGAAAATAGGCAGATGCACACGAGAACAAATTCAAAAGGGCCGCTCTTAGGCATTTGTATGTAGTCAATTTGCAGTCTCTGAAAGGGATATTGGGCCCGGACCTGATGTTTACGTGGGGTTTTCACTCTCTGTCCTGGGTTATTTAACAGACAGATTTGGCATGCAGCACAGTAGTTCCTTGCAGTACTACTGAATCCAGGGGCTAGCCATCCTTGGCTTACAATCCTATACATAGAATTGGAGCTGACATGAGTGGGCAAGTGGACAGCCGCTGCCATTGCGGGGTATAGAGAGGCGGGTAGACATATTTTTTCTCCCTCTCTCCATACATTGTCAAGGCCTGGTGCAGCTCCCTCCTTAACCCAACGGTCCTTCTCAGTAGTCCCTGCTTGTTCCTGTAGTTCGATCAGCTGCTGCCATGTGGTTTCGGGCATACTCACCTGTACCGTGGCTAAGGTCTCAGGGCTTACTTCCCCTAGAGCTGCCTTCTTTGCAGCTAAATCTGCAAATGCGTTTCCTTTTGCCTCAGTTGTTTTTGCGCTCGTGTGTGCCGCTATCTTCATAATGGCTACTCTTCTAACTTTTTGAAGATTGTTCAGGACTCTTTTGATTCCTTCACCATGTTTAACAGGTGTGCCTGCTGCTGTAAGGTAACCTCTAGCTTTCCATATGTGGCCATAATCATGTGCCACACCGTAGGCGTATGCAGAATCAGTGTAAACGTTCCCTTCTTGTCCCTCTAAGTGTTCTAAGGCTTTTTCTAAAGCTGTTAGTTCCGCTTCTTGTGCAGACATGTGTGCTGGTAGTGACTTTGCCTCAATTACCTGTGTGTCCGTTACCACAGCATAACCTGTGTGATATTTACCTTTGTCATCGGCAAATCTACTACCATCTATGTACAGTGTGTGTTCTGCATTTGCAATGGGTGTGTCTGTGACATGTGGGAACCCCGTGGTCTCTTGTTCCATAAGTTGAAAACAATCGTGTTCATCAGATGTTATGTCATGAAATGAAAGTGTGTCAGAATCCTGAGTTTCTTGTGCTGTGCCTTCACCATTACTCCCCCCTGTCAAATCTGTCTGTAAGGGTAAAAGTTGTGCTAAGTTAAAAGAAGTGCATCGCTGGAAGGTAACATTGGGAGGTAGGAGCAAGGTGCATTGCAGACGCAGCTGCCTCGCCATTGATATGTGTTTTGGCTGAACCTGTGACAAGATGGCGTGTATGTCATGTGGGGTATGTACCACTACAGGATTGTCTAAGACAATTTCTGAGGATTTGTCAATGATAATTGACACTGCTGCGACTGCTCGTACACAGGATGGTGATCCTCTAGAGACAGGATCGAGAGCCGCTGAGAAGTATGCTACCGGCCTTTGTTTGATGTGTTGTTGTGTCAACACCCCTGTTGCGTGTCCCGTGATTTCAGCAATGTACAAATGAAATGTTTTGGTATAGTCAGGAATCCCGATCGCAGGTGCCGAAATTAGTAACTTTTTTAAGGTGCTAAAAGATTTATGACCTGCTTCTGTGAGTACATAGGGTACTATTTTCAAGCAATCATATAATGGCTGCATCAGAGAACTGGCATGTGGTATCCATTGTCTACAATATGACACTATTCCCAGAAACATACGAAGTTGCTTAAAGTTGCGTGGGACATTCATTTGTCTTATGGCCTGGACTCGTTCTTCAGTGAGGTGTCGAGTACCCTGGGATATACAGTGGCCTAAAAAGACAACCTTTTTCTGGCATACCTGTAACTTAGTTCTATTCACTTTGCACCCTTTTTCAGCCAGGAATTGTAACAATGATAGAGTGGCTTTTAAACAAGTATCGTTATCCGGACAACATAACAATAGGTCATCTACATATTGCAACAATACACAAGTGTCAGGTGGTTGCCATTCCCTATTTTTACTTTTAAAGGTTTAGTCAGTGGGGCATCGGACAAAAGACCGTCATAACCACTCATGGGTATGGTGTCACGGGAGGTCATGTGTGGAGGGACTACTGAATCAGATAATAAGCTGCGTGATGCTCCCGTGTCAACTAAACAAGGAATATGTTTACCTTCCACCTTCATCAACATGTGGAGCATTTTATTCTCTGATTCAGCTAGGACTGGGGCAAGTCATGCTGTCGGATCGTCCCTATCGTCGGTACGCCTCTGTCTGTAGTCTCTCGTGTCTCTGTCTGTATTTCCTTCCTGTTCATCCTTTATTCTTTTCCTACAGTTTCTTCTTATATGTCCCACCTTGTTGCAGTAATAACAGGTAAGAGGTTTACGGGAGGAATTCTCTCCTTCATTGACCCGGGCAACAGTGTTAACTCCCGGTGTCCTTCTGTGTTTAGCTTCTGCTAAATCAGCCTCTATGCCTTGTGCTTTCTGCAACAATGTTCCTCTGTCCCGTATGGCTCTCCATTCGGGAGTACATGCCTTCAATTTGTCACCTATTTGGGGTACTAGTCCTTCCATAAACTGTCGATTGAAAGCCCTAATGGTGACGGGTAAGGCTAAATCTAGACCTTCGTCAGCCATCATGCTTTCCATGTTGAGGTAAAATTCTGTAACAGTCTGACCTGGGGCCTGTTTTATGGGCGCTGTCGAACCCCTTTCCTGCTGTTTCCCTTGGCAAAATTCTCGTAACTGATTAATAAACAGGGGTCTAGAGTCTATATGACGGGGGTGTATTCCTGGTGGATCTGCCGCTGGATCCCCTTGTGGTCTATGTGGAGCAATTTCATTCATAAACTGATTAAACATCGTCAGTGTCATTTTATGTCTACACAAATCTTCCCCATCTTGCCAAGCTGCTTCATGTGTGTCTAGTAATTGTGTCACGAATCTACAGAATGCGGCAGGTTTTGCTACGGGATCAGGAGCATTCTGTATTAATGCCATAAGAGTGTCAGCCGACCAAGGTGTCCATGTCCTCAGAACGACTTGTCGAGTCACTGTAGGTGGCTGTCCTGCTTGACCCGCATTTGGATTATTTACTTGTATTACCCTAGTCCGACTGTGGACTGGAGCTCTGGTCTTTGAGCTCCGCAATGTACACATTCCTGTGCCCAGTCTGTATTCTGGGTACCGCATACTCGGCATACCCATCCTCTTCCTCTTAAGGAAGGATAAAGTTTTGGTCTTTCATTACCCGGTTTGGTAGTGCTATAAGGAGGTGGAGTACCTTCCGTTTCTACTCCATCCTCGGGAGCTGAAGGGAGACTCTTGCGTCGGACCTTCATGTCCCATCCACCCTGTTCATGACAATACTTCCATCCCTCCTCTTTAGCCCTGTTGGAAACCTTAATTAAACATTGTATTTGTGATACCCATCTGTTCTGCAGGACCTCTCCCTGTCTGTCTCTCTTTATATTCTCCCAACCTTCTACACTTAGCCCATTTTCTCCATCCATTCCAAATTTCTTGAGAACTCTATTCGTGCCCTGTGCCTTGTCCTTCCCATACAACATTGTAATTATGTCTTTAACAGCATAACATTTCTGAGATTCCTCCTGGGGTTTACCATGTGTCTGGCCCATTTTGACAGTCTTGCCTAGGTGACGTTTGGATCACTTACTAAGTGTCTCGTTGCCTTCTCCTCCTAGGGTGCCAAAATACTAAAAACCTCTCCTGGATGAGATTTCTGAAATCGAATTACTTTATATGCTAGCCAACTGACAAATATTATGACCAGACTGACGGCTACAACATATACAAGCATTCCTTTTTGGTGGCCAAACACATATAACTAGATCTCCGGACTTTGTGGAGACCTTATTCCCTTCCCATTACCATGGAATCTCTCAGCATTCGTTTCTTATTCCTGCTTTATCGAGGCAGTCAGGACTTATACTTTCAACCCGTTTTTAGGCTCATGAATCAAAAAGCGTATATCAAACTTAAGTGTCGGACCCCCAAAGTACTCTTACGAGTTAAAGGCGCATTCCGTTACTCATTGGGATGATATATGTTTCAATTCACACCATACAAACAGGGCTTATCTCAATCACAACAGACAGATGACAAGGAGACAGACAAGAAACAACGGTAACATAAGTCAAATATTAAATTCAAGACTCGCTTACTACAGAGGTTGGCATTTACCTGAAGAACAATACAGACAGATCGGGTGGGCACAAATCTAAGAAGCACAGAGTTTATAAGAAAATAAAGCTTTTCTTACCTGCGCAGGTTTTGTCTGTGGTTCCTGATGTGCCCGACCTCTTCGTTCCGTCCTTATGTTCGTTCGCCTCTTGTAGTTTCTTCAGCGAGTCCCTGTTCGGGCGCCAAAATGTTAGGTGTGACTACAGCAAGTCACCTACTCATCAAGTTATGTTACCGTTTCCCAATTATTATTAGAGTTCTTATCTAAGCAAAGAGACACGGTAAGAAGTTCTCAGTATTTCTGCTCAGAAGACTGCACCCAACTCTGAGACTCTTTATTAACACAGGTCTTATATACACAAAAGACAGGCTTCAGGAATGTTGAAAAACAACAACAATTTCCATAAAAGGCAATTCTCTAGGCGTCTTCTGCTTTTAGAGCTGATGTGGCAGATGGTCCTTAAGATAAGGTTTCCTCTTATGTGTACGTGACTGCACTTAAGGATGAGGTGTCTTTAAGATACTAAGAATGAAACAGACAAGATAAGCATTTAGTGAAACATACTGTCAACCATCTTGGTTTTCTTATACCTTGATCCTCACAGCGTCAATAAAAGTCTGAGTCTGATGGGCCAGCCAGCACATGATCAGACAAACCCGTCCTTCCAAGAAACGATCTGTAACACACGAGGTGACGTCAGCATGTCGCCCCGACCTACGCGTTTCGTAAGAGATTACGTCGTCCAAGGACACTTTGGTATAAAAAAGGTTTTACACTATTTGGAGCATTTCGATTTTATATGTACCACGTGCATCCACCCACTAGTCTGAATGGTTAATGAGGCGGCCTGAAGAGCTTTGAGAGAGTGCTTGCTGCCTATTGGAACCAAGCTGTGTTTTAAATTACATGCTTTCCTTGATCCTCTGTAATGGGGGAGCACGGTCCTCTAGTAAGAAGTGATTTCTTCTAAATGGTAATGGATTCTGCACAAAAAATTTTTCTAACAGCGTTGGGGAAACCATTGCACATATGGATGGACTTCATTAATTCATGATTTGAGCACTGGTGGACTTTATATTGATTTAGAATCTAATCAATTGTTATGGAATTTATTAATTTATATATTTTTTGAGCACTGGTGGACTTTTCATTGATTTAGAATCTATATAATAAATTATTATTTATGATTTTCAAAGGTTTAGCGCAATTCTATTTTTCTCTTAATTTACTTTAAGGCTGGGTTCATATTGCAGCGAAGGGGGAACGCTGCGAATCCGCTGTGGGTTCCCGCATTGCATGCCTCCCGGCGGCAGTTCACACTGCCCTATGTGAACTGCTGGGAGTGTCAGTGAAACGTTAATGACACCCCCAGATCAGTTCGCATATCGCAGTGCGATCTGCAAACTTGGACAGGAATCGGATCGCATGGTGTGAACACCCATGCGATCCGATTCTGCTGCGGACCAAAAAAAGGGTCCTGTGCAAGTTTGGGCCGGATGCTATGCGAATTCAGCCATACTATCTGTATGGCTGAACTCGCATCGCACAGAGATCAGATGTGATTTGCACTGCAGTGCGGTGCTAATCACATCCGATTCTCATCACCGCAGCAGTGTGAACCCAGCCTTACTGTGTTGGTGTTATAGAGGAGAATTGTAGCTGCCGACAAAGTTGTGAAAATAATTTTGTATTTTTATCTATTTTTTATTATTTTTCAAAGCGCAGTTTCTTCACCTTTTTCTACATAGAGTATACAAACCTTATCCAAGTAGCACTACATAATCGCACTAAAAGCCGGATCAAAATTGGGTCACAGCAGTGTGAACCTGGCATAAAATGTATGTTACTGCAACAAACACTTTTGAGCTTGTCAACAAACAGTATTTTGGTACATGCAAAGCGAGGTACTGGGCGTTTATCGTTGGACCTTTTTAAATATCTTTGATGTAAGCATCCATTCGTCTTGAATAAATTATCGCTTGTTTTAATGTTTTACACCATGGGAGGCAATTTTATTTTATTTCTTATGTAAACCGGAGCCTTGGGTTGGTATATTAAGAGAATATAGTCTGGAGATCGGATATCGTTATTCCCTGCATGTGTCCTAGAGGCTGATCATTCATGGCAGAGTCTGGAGTTTGGAGCCTGGAAGTTGGATATCATTACCACTTTGGATCCTAAAGGCTCTTTATTCACTATATAGAGGTGAGAGTTCTGTGAGCATTGAGCAGTTGTGTAAAGGCACAGGATTTACTTTGTGGGCGGAAATTCATTAACCACTTGTCGTCCGCGCTATGGCCGAATGATGGCCACAGAGTGGACCTGAATTTCTGGGAGTCCGTCGTATGACGGCCTCCCCTGTGCATGCTCCATGCGTGCGCCCGGTAGGGTGCGTGTGGAGCGTACTGTGATCACCGAGTCACTGAGACTTGGGTGATTACCGATCTGAGTAAGGGGCTGGTCCCGGTCCCTTAGCATGTGATCAGCTGTCAGCCAATGACAGATGATCACATGATGTAAACAAAAGCTTGGTAATCTGCAAGGGACATCGGTCCTGAAGAGGTAATTATGCCTCATCTGTGCATACAATTACCGCCTGCCAGTGCCATCTGCCATTGCCACCTGCCAATATCCAGAGTGCCAACCAGTGCCACCTATCAATGCCCACAAGTGTCACCTATCAATGCCCATCAGTGGTGCCAATTAGTGCCACCTAGCAGTTCTGCCTATCAATTTAACCGATCAGTGCCAATTATTGCCACCCATCACTGCCACCTATTGGTACGCATCAGTGCCGCCTCATCAGCGTACATCAATGAAGGTGAAAAATAACCTGTTTTAAAATTTTATAACAAAATATAAAAAAAAAAAAAAATTTTTTTTTTTTAAAAATTCGGTCTTTTTACATTTTTTTAACAAAAAATAAAAAACTTAGAGGTGATCAAATACCACCAAAATAAAGCTCAACTTGTGGGAAAAAAAAGATAGAAATTAAATTTGAGTACAGTATTGTATGACTGCACAAATTTCATTCAAATTGCGACAGCGGTGAAAGCTGAAAATTGGTCTGGATGGGAGGGGGGTTTAAGTGCCCAGTAAGCAAGTGGTTAACAAGGACTTTTTTCATTTACTGACACTTGGACAATTGATTCGGATTCAGTTTATTGAGATTACCATTGCTCTTTTTTTATTACTTGACTTATTCATTCACAGATATTTAGACATTTGCTTTTGTATCACATATTATTGTTTTATACTTTATATCACATTGTGAGGAACTGCACAGATCACTATTTATTTCAACTGGTACATCGCTGCCTGTTTATGGGTTTAAGACGTGCACATCCCCACCAACATCCACTGTGATTTTACACAGCGGGAGTCTGACAGCAGGCCCTGGCCAATCACAGCCCAGAGCCCTGTGTTGACAATCAATGGAGATTCAACGTGCACCACATATGTGTGTATAGTATTAGAGCTGATCACTGTATTAGTGTCACTGGTAATGTTAGTGGTAGTCAGTCAGTTCCCCCCTAGTAGCAGTTAGTGTCAGATTTCCTGCCGCACTCAGTCCCAAGCACAGTCTCATTATAAGTCGCTGATCACCACCATTAGTAGTATAAAAAAAATCCACTACATATACCATAGTTTGTAGACGCTATATTTTCCATGTAAACCAAACAATTTACACTTATTGGGATTTTTATTACCAAAGACATGTAGCAGAATACAATTTGGCCAACTTGCAGATGGCACATGAGATGTGCAGCATGGATAGTCTATAGTGTAAGGTGAACAGGGCTGGAGAGAGAGGACTGGTCAGCGAAGAATCCGCAAAGCTAAGGGACTGGAGCCGGAGAAACTTGCAGAAGTCACATGTGGTGCACAGCATTAGAACAATATAGCAGGAGGTGAGTGAGGATCGAAGAGAGAGGAGGGTCAGAAAACCAGAGGATCAGCTGGGGCTACTACTGAGTAGGGGATCAGCAGAGCTGGGGATACTAAGTGGGGGATCAGCAGAACTGGGGATACTACTGAGTAGGGGATCAGCAGAGCTGGGGATACTAAGTGGGGGATCAGCAGAGCTGGGGATACTACTAAGTGGGGGATCAGCAGAGCTGGGCTATTATTAAGTGGGGGATCAGCAGAGCTGGGGATACCACTAAGTGGGGGATCAGCAGAGCTGGGGATACCACTAAGTGGGGGATCAGCAGAGCTGGGGATACCACTAAGTGGGGGATCAGCAGAGCTGGGGATACCACTGAGTGGGGGATCCGCAGAGCTGGGGATACTACTGAGTGGGATACCCACACCTAACAACTGTATTTTTATTTTCTTCATCAGCACATCCCCCACAGATATTACCTTTGGTATCACTTGATCCTCCCTTCCAGATTGTAAGTTCTAATGAGCAGGGTCCTCTGATTCGTCCTGTATTGAAGTGTATTTTAATTGTACTGTCTCCCCTCATGTTGTAAAGCGCTGCACAAACTGTTGGCGCTATGTAAACCCTGTATAATAATAATAATAATGGGACTTCAGTACCACGTGATTTGGTGTTTTTAAAAAAGTAGTGCATGCACTACTTTTACTGCATTCTGGGGTACCGCAGAGGAACACAGTGTGCATTCCTGTGCAATTTAGGTGTGAACTGGACCTCACATATTATTTAGTTAACATGCATTCACAGATAATATAGTTCAATACTAACAGACTCATAGCACTGTTTTTTTCAACCCTGTAATCACAGAATTCCCAAATAAAAATACATTTGCCATGATTGTAATGTTTGCATAGTTTATTGATTTGTTACAATGAAAAAAAAAGTATTTTTTTTAAGGAAAATACTAAAAAGACATTGTAAAAAATGGACGATAATGACATAAAGCATGTTTGTAATTCGATGTATAATTAACGACATTAGGTGCCTAATCCAACTCGTAAGATTACATATATCATCTTATTTTGTAAGGCAAAGTACAATCTGCAAAGTGCTGTAACCTTTTGCAACCCAGTAGAATTTGTCTTTCACTGGTAAGCTGAGATCTTATGGGTTGCTGCATTTTGTACATTATTGCTGCTTTTTGCTTTGTTTAAAGAGACCCTATCACCAGATCATTCATCTTGACATGCATGTTTAATGCATGGTATTTACTTTTAAAAACCTCCCTTGTGTAGACATCCAAAAGCACTGAGATTGCCGCCTGGGTGATGCCATCTTGGATGTGAAGTCAGCAGCCCCAGCAGACTCATAGCTATCACTCAAGTGACACTCTCTAAAAACAGCTACTTATGCTTACTAATAAATCACCACTTCTGGGTCTGAGTGGCAGCCGAGTTCTTCATAGAGGCAAAAGCACTGATTGGTTGTTCCTGTTGGAACAGCCAGTTGATGCTTCTGTCTGCACTTAAGGCTGGGTTCGCACTATTGTGAATTGTATGTGGCTTTTCTCCGCATCCAATTCACATGTGGCTCAATGGAGCCAGTTTACACAGCTCCAGGAAGGCTGCGGAGAAAATTGCACAGGAGTTCTGTGCGCCTTCTGTTCCATTAAAGGTCCAAATTCACCCCAAAATTCAGACCGAAATTGGACCGGAAATGGTAAACAGGGACGCACCGGATCCCTGCTGTAAGACACTCAGCATGGAGATGTGAGCCCAGCCTAACTAAATCCCTCGGTCAAAAGAATCCAAAAATAGTGACCCACCAGTACTTAAAAGAAGTTGGAAGCAGCTAATAGATAAAAATTCATGAACATCCAGGTGAGCCTAGTGTTAGCTTTGGTTAGGGGACAACAGGGGTTAACGGTAAACCTATAGAGTAAGGAAATAGTGTGCAGCACAAGGTGTATGGGAGGACCTTCAGTTTAATGAAAACCCAATAAATGGACAGCAAAGCATGAATCTAGTGATACAACCTAAATGGGTATGGGGGGGAAAAGTCATGCCTTCTTTCCCTTATAACAATACATCAGCAGATTACTGGCAAGACCAAATATGGTTGGGGGGCAGATGTGCAAATGTTGACCTAAGAAAAAGTGTGCACTATAAGATGTACAAGAGGACCTTCAATTTACTGAAAACTACAGTATGAGCCTTGCGATACAACCTGGATGGGTATTTGGAGGAAAGTCATGCCTTCTTTCCCAACTAATGATGCCTCAGCAACCTACTGACAGATTCAAATTTGGTTTGGTTGGTATTGATTTTCAGAAAGTCAATATTTGCATAGGATATTTGGGGTGTTCTGCCCATGCGTTGAAGAGGCTTCCAGTAGAATGCTCACACACTTTGCATAATAAACAGGTTTCGTTTTCTGAGACTTCCATCTTGTTCTGCTTGGGTCTGATCCATGGCTGTAGGTTGGAATCTGCGTGCAGGCACTAACTGGCTGTTTTGATAGAGTCAGTTAGGCTATTCCTCCACTAGAACACATATTTCCGCAGCAGCTCAGACCCTGAAATAGTGTTCTTTCTGTAAGATAAAAATTCCTGAAAGGTATTTTTGCAGCTTCCAGTGAGCTTATCACTAGGTTGGATAGCAGGGGGAAGGGAAATCAATATAGCTGTAGGGACTGACTTTACATGCATACTACATAACAGCTCAGTTTTGATCTTGGGTACAGGTTTACTTTGAAGCAGTCAGAATACGAATTAAAATGTTGAGTTGCTTGGTTTATAGCAACAAACAGAATTTAATTAGTTAGGACAACCTATGTTACCAACAGCCATGTAAGAAGAATGTCATGCCTTTTACATTTAGAAAAACAAAGTTGCGCATAAAATACTAAACTAGTAACACTTTTCAGGCAACAATGCTTAAAGTGTATCTAAAATCAAAACTTTTTGAGAGGCTAAAGAAGGATGTTCATGCTCTTTGAGTTCATCCTAGTAATCATTGTCATCAGAAAAGTGTAATATGATGGGAAATCCTAAATTTTGAGTTGCTATCAGATCAGGAGAAGATGGGAGATCTGCATATAGGAAAGTATGTTCTCAGAGGGCATTTTCCTCACTTTGAATACATTTCCTCTAGCTTCATGTTGTACCCATAGGCCAGAAGGTGAAGGGAAGTCTTTCCAAAGTGATTAAACACAAAACATTTTATTTTTTATATACTCTTTAGGTCTGATGGTCCAAATAATTCACCTTTGTTTAGCAGTTTATAATCCATATGCAACCAGATTTTCTGACCTATTCACTGAGTCCCTAGATGGCAAGTGGTGAGGTGGGGCATATCTGGCCTATGTATTCACCTTACTTAGATTACTAGCAATAAAAAGATGTCAAAAGCAGAGAGGCCTTGTTCTTCATGGTGATGGTTTAAATCATGGGTGCCCAACCTGTGGCCCTCAAGTTGTCGCTGAACTCCAAGTCCCATCATGCCTCAGCTTTTGGGAGGTCATGGTTGTAACTAGCAGCTTTGAAATTGCCTCATGGGACTTGTAGTTCTGCAACAGCTGGAGGGTCACAGGTTGAGCACCCATGGTTTAAATAAATATTGGAGTGTATATGGGGAGCACAGTCTGTTTTTGGGGGCTTTTGACTTTCAAGTTTGATCAGATCCTACCTTTAAAGGCTCCAAGTTTTCCAAGTCAAATTCCAAGTCAGAATGTCCGTTTTTTTGCAAGTCTCCTGTCCCCTTCAACAGAAATTGCTTTAAAAAACTGTAGACAATCTATTCACCAGAAGAAAATTTATATCTATATTGGACCCTGTCTCTGATGCTTCATGGCAGAGCTAGGAGCTTTAGATCCCCTGGGATGGCATTCTTGCAATGGCCTGGAGTTCATTGGCATGGGATTTTGAGCCCCCAGCACTTGCAGAAGGCATGATAAAATCACCCAGAGGTTGGGTCAAGGTAAGCATATTTTTTTTTCCTGATGAACGATTTGATAAAAATGGCTTTTTAAAGCTATTTGTGTTGAGGAGCAGGGGCCTGGCCAAAAAACGGACCTTAAGTTAGTCATGAAAGGTCCTCTTTAAACCAGCAACTGTGAGTAAACTGGTGAAACATATCCATGAAAAATTATAGAGCATGCCAAGTCTCTCAAAGCCTTGTACAACCTTCTTCCTGACTAAACACTAAATTGTGCCGCTAACTTATACGTATGTGTGTATTGTGAGAACAAAGTAAATTTTAAGGGTATGTCAGGAGCATATGCGCTCCTGCTCCATCATTGCTGCTGATTCCAGGCTATGGCATTCTCCTTGTCTGTTTGTCCACCTGCAAGGTGATTAATTGTGGCCAGACTCTGGATGGAGACCAGATCTGATATAAGTCAGCAAAACAGTCAGTCTCATGCTTGTGATATTGCATTTGTAACATGTTGTCCAAGCACCATGTCTGTCTGCTTTGCTAGATTTGATTTCCCTGTGTATTACCTTGGACTGGATAATGACAATTCTCTGAACTCTGCCTGCCTTTTACCTGGACTGTCATTGAACTACTCTGCCTGTCTGCCAACCACGGGTACCTGTTTGCTTTACTCAGTTCATGGCTGCCCTGGCATGGTGGCCAGGCACTATAGCATTTTGTATAAGACCTGGGGGCAACTGGGTACCTGTAGGCCTGCTTGCCTTATGGGAAAGGGGGCCGCTATGGGTGAAGAACACAGAAGCCAGCTACAGTGTCTGACCATCTGCGTTTAGGGTAAGCATGACAGGGTACAAAAACATTTCCATTTATTGTTTAAAACGTATGCTCTGTGAACATGATGGACTATAGTATGTTGAAACACTAAATTGTACCACTAACCTATACGTATGTGTATATTGTGAGAACGAAGCAAATTTTAAGGGTGTGTCAGGAGCATATGTGCTCCTACTCCATCACAACTGCTGGTTCCAGAATCCTGGCTTTGGCTATGGCGTTCACCTGCAAGGTCATTATGGCCAGACTCTGGGTGGAGACCAGATCTGTTTTAGATTAGCCAAACGTTCAGCCTGAAGCTTGAGATATCACATTTGTAACACGTTAACAAAGCTACCGGTTTGTCTGCTCTGCTATATTGGATTAACCTGTGTATGACTTCAGACCAGATAATGACTATTCTCTGAACTCTGCCTGCCTTTTAGCTGGACTGACATTGGAACATTCTGCCTGTCTGCCAACTGCAAGTACCTGTTTGCTGTGGGCAGGCACTATAGCAGTGTGTATAAGTCCTGGGGGCAACCGAGTACCGGTAGGCCTGCTTGCCTTATGGGAAAGGGGGCTGCAAGAACACAGTAGCCAGCTATAGTGACTGATCACCTGCGTTTGGGGTAAGCGTAGCAGGGTAAAATAAATTCTATTGTTTAAAATGTATGCTCTGTGAACAAGATAGAATATAGTATGTTGGTTTTTAAAAGGGACAATCTTGAAATTGCATAACAGACCTCTCTAGATCTATGGCCTCGAACACTCAAACACTGCCCCATCCACGAGGGCCCTAGTCATGAAAAGGCTTCTCAAATACTGTAGAAATCCTATTCATTCCTATGTGGCTAGTTCACATTTCTGCAGTGCAGTTTGGTTAAGCGGGTCTAGTGGAATGATTGGTGAATACATTAAATGTGTGCTTACAGACTAGAGATAGGGAAAAGCACAGGCTTTTTGTAGAGCGACCAATTAAATTGCAGCTATCATTTTCTAGTGTAGGTTACAAAATGAAAGCTGAAATTTTACTAGTCGCTGTGAATAGGACGCTTTTCTCTCTGATTGTTATTATTCTGGCCTTTTACTGTTTTGCTAGTCCAAACCCATAGTGACCCATCACATGTTTAATTTTCCAACCCATATTACAAATAATGACATAGGAAATAAGAAGTCTATAGTTATAATGGAGATACTTTGGCTCAAGTTCAGGTTAAACAAGTTAGTTTCCAACAATTCTTTGGGACACAGACTCTGGAGTTAATTTTGGTGAGTTATCATGTAATACAATTTGTAAATCGAGAGTTTAGGTTTTTGTCCACGCTGTCTGCTGGCTGTCTTTTTTTAGTTACAGTACAGACAGTACCTCCTGTTGCTGTATAGAACAGTTGAGAGTTGTCAAAAAGATTAGAAGATGACCATAGTCTGTAAACCTATCACCAAAGTTTTGTCTACAGTGATCTTCAGTCAAGTTGTTATGTTTCCTCTCACCATTGGCAGTCCTACTTGGGGGTATTGCCATCTATTTTTGTGGGTAGACCATGTCTGAGTCAGTAATCAGGTGGACTAGTACAAGTTTTTTTATTGATTGTCTCTTTCAAAGTTTAAAATTTTATTTAAATCATTGTAACGTATCCTAATAAGCGGCCAGAGCCATGTTTTGCCACATCTATGGTGGCATGTGTCTTATTATTGTCTATTATGGTTTATATTTAATGGTGTTGGGTGGGTGTATCATGGGGTTCTACATTCCTATGTGTAAGAAGAAAGCAACATTGGTCAGGGTCCCATTTATCGTTGCATCTGATTATTTTGCCTTGCTAAGGGTGACCAGATTTCGACTATCCATCCTAATTTAGATATGTGAAAGATTAGACAGTACACATTTGCTTTTTACTAAAACATCTTTTTCAACACACTACAATAAACAGGACATAGGTGATATAATAAGGGTATCATGGAATTGTGGTCATTTTTGTGACATCATCACGGTCAAAGTACCAAAGGACAAGGAAAAGTACAGATCTAGCCATGGGCCCAGTCTAACACTGCCTCAAGATCAGGGTGAATGGCATAAAAGGACATATATATACAAGGCACGTTATGTATCTACATATATACAGCGCGTACCAAAAAAGGACATAGGGGAGGCCTAGACAATAGAAATGTTGAGGAGGGCATACAAGGAATGATAGGACAACATGGAGCAAATTATTGATTATTGGTGTGAAATTCTAGCTATGAAATATCTACAGTCACAAACAAAATGTTTTTGTACGGATCGAGAGTCCTGTCCAAGATGTTTGGACCTTGGCTGTTGCCCAACTCGCACGTATCTTTTCATGCAATATGGCTTATTGGCGGTGGGGAGGCCATATTGCGGCCGCATGATCTGGAGACTGGACCCCGATCTGATTGTCGGATACATCACAGCGTCTTCTTGCAGTATCAGGAGCTTTAAAATGGAACCACAGTCTTAACAATTTTTTTTGTTGCTGGTGGCCATAGGCTCAACTGTGGCGTGTCCAGCACACCCCTCGCCTCGTGGCTTGGAAATAGTCTCCCATCTATCCTGCCAGGCTTCAGTTAACAGTGGAAACCTGGCTGTGGTGCAGACTGAACTCCTTGGCTTTAAGGCGAAGGCTAGCGATGCTGTCGGCCATGTTGACTCCCTGGGTGGGCAGTGTGGTTGGTGCAGAGGTGGTGTTTGGATTGTAAGGCGGCAAAGCGGCACTGTAGAAATGAACAAAAAGGACACAGTTTAGTCAGGAATGTGAAATACAAAATCCCTTTTAAAAGAAATTTGCTGGGAAAATATAGAGGATGCCATTGCTGATCTTTTCTAGTTACCTGCCAATTACACTGAACCAGTGGCTTTAGTACTTTCTGAGCTGCTGACCAAGTATGCAGATTAGAAGTTCTGGCTGCAATTACTCCATGCTTGCTCCAGGCCATTGACTCAGAAAGTAATCAATCCAGGGACAGAAGCCAATCAATTAGAATTCCCAAAAGGATAGTAGTAATGGCACCCAATATAGATATGCCTGTAAAAAAAGGCTGTAAATATTTGATGCCAATCATAGGTGTGTGCGCAGCCTATTGCATTAGGGTGGGCACCTCAAAGTTCCATGTGACATATTTACCGGCCTCTTCCCAGCTTTCCATCCTGAAACAATGGGGGGGGGGGGGAGCAAGGGAGCTCACAGGGGGACCCGGGCAGCAGAAGGGACAGGAGTGGTGGCATATATTGGTACCGATCCCCTGTATTTTCCCCCTTTGGCAGCTGAATGTCGACGAAAGAGGAGGAGAGGCCTACTTTCAGCTGCTGCAGGAGGAAAATACAGATCGGTTCCACAAAATTCCACCCCTGCCGCCCCTCCTGTCCAGGTTCTGGGGGTCAGCAAGGAAGGATTGCAGTTTACCTGTCACCTGCCCACGATCACTGGGGAGATCGCGATTGAAGGGTTGCCAACCCCAGGATTAGGGTGTGCCCAGGCACACTTGGCACACCTCTTGCACACGCCTATGATGCCAATCTCCCTGCAATGCTCGGTGGTTCCTCGCTTCGACCTCCACGTCACAACTGTATTGTGTACTGCATCCTGTAGTGATGTAGGGGTCAGCAGAAAGAGTCCTGCTGGGGAAACAGGAGATCTCCTTCAAATATACCAACAACTAGGATTCTGACCAATTTAAAAGGCGTGTACAGAAGGTATACAATTGTAATGTGTGTGGCCAGCTGTGTTTCAAATGAGAAGTGTCTAGTCAAGTCCACCAATTGTATTAAAAACTGCTCTGGTACATGAAATTTGGAGAAAATGCTTGAATCTGGTTAATTGCTGGTTGGCAATAAATTGCGTTAACTTATTTTAGCTCATATTTTAACTGTAACCCGTTGCATTTCATTACAGATACACTTTTTTTTAACCATAATCCATTCTGGATTGTTCAATAGACAGTGAAAACAGCAAAATGCGTAACAACTGATTGAAACCTAGATCATGGATAAGTTCAGTGGCATCTGGGTATTTCACGTATTTCACTGCTCTGTGATTTTTTTTTCTTTTTTTTTTCTTTTACATGAACCAGAAAGTGTAATCTTATATCACCTGTAGCTGTTAGAATTCCAGGACAGAAATTCCGGGGCCAGACTGGTTGGTCGAGGGGTGATCTGCTGCTCTACAAGGGGGTCTTGGCTGTACGATTTTAGCAGAGAAGACGATCGGCTGGCCAGCATGGCCCGCTCATTCCTTCTGAACTTGGCTCGCCTGTTCTGAAACCAGACCTACAAAAGAACAAACTGTTATGCAACATGTAAATAAGCACTGAACTCAAGACTACACTTTGAGCAACATTATCCACGTAATGGCTCAAGAGCCACATGCTACCTCTGATATGCATCCCAGTAACTCAGATGAGTTAAAGGCTGAGAATCTCTGAACTAGAGACTAATATGCATAACATATAACACTAGGAAAAGTCAACCTAACATCATCTAAGCTGTTCTTTTCAAACTGCGGAGAGGTTACTGCAGAATTATTAGTGGATGACATGGGTTTCTGTATATTCAATTAAGAGGGCTGGTTGTAGAAATTGGAGGGCTTGAAGGGCAATGAAGACCCCTAATGCAATATATAAGATATGGTTCTAAGTATCAATCCGAACGCACTGATTAGTACTCATCATTCTCATCCCCTATAACTAGTCTTGCAGCTAACATGTCCACCCCATTATCTCCTGTGCATAAAACTTACAACTCCTATATCCCCTTATATATCTATACTTTGCACAGTAGGTTTCCTCTCCTTCAGGTAAAGTAATTTAGGTGCAAACTTGCTCTAGGGCTGTGGTCTTCAAACTGCGGCCTTTGCTTGCCTTTATCTGGCCCTTGGGGTACTTTTCCTTTCACTGATACAAGATACTATTCCTCCCACTGAAACCAACAATGGGGCAATATTCTTGCTACTAACAAACAATGGGGCACTATTCCTACCATTGATACCAACAACGGGCCACTCTTCCTCCCACTGACACCAGTGACGAGGCACTCCTCCTTCCTCCTAATACCAGGACACATTGTTTATTACATGGATGGTGGGAAAATTTCTGCTCCCAATGGACACAGTCTGGCCTGCCTAAAGTCTGGAGGACAGTAAACTGGCCCCCTTAGAAAGTTTGGAGACCCCTGCTCTAGGGTAATAGGAACATTGAGGGTGTTTGGATATGACTAGGTAGGCACAACAGGCCTCCATAGGTTAGCCTAGTTGCAACAGCAATCTCCACTATCCCAATTACAAATCTACTGAAGCAAAATATATTTGGGCTACAAGGGGCTACCTCCTGTATTGTCCTTCAATGGCGTCATTAATCAGGACGTCAGCTGTGCTTACAACTTCTCCTCAAACATAGTAAAACTTTTTCCAGCTACTGTATTTTGGATCCTCGTACTACGAACATTCAAACATACATGTGTATATATATCTTCAAATGTTACAATTGCCCATTTCTATAGAAACTGCACTGAATGCTTGATGCACTCATCTTTGGAACAGAAAATAATCTTATTCATTACTGCATTAAGCAACTTAACTCATAAATTCTGTCCCTAGTAGCTTGATGCTGAAGACCACTCTTGACCTACATTGTTCTATCTAGAAGTTGAGCTTTCTGAATGCATGAGAAAAATCACCACATGAAGATGTAATAGGGTGAGGAACCGGGCATGCATCTTCTGCACAGTTTAAAGCCTAAGTGCAACCCTAATCACAAACCAAAAAATGAACACAAGGGACACACAGTCAGTAGGATGCGTCCCTTGTGCCAATTCCTCTTCTGTTAGTGAAAATGTTTTTCTGTCCTGCCCTAACCCATCCATTCTGGTGTGGTGGGGTTTAATACAAGCAACAGGCTATCACAGGCTGTCATCGAAATCCCTGAGTATGCCATCACCTTCCACCCAACTGCTCCATTCATAGAAGCCATACAACAGTTTCTGTGAATTTCTGGGATCTCAGAATGGGCATGACAGACCTATCGATCATCCACCCATCTGCCATGCTTGGATTGTTTTGAAGAAGCTTTAGTACAACTTTTATGAATAGCGCAGCGGGGCAGATAAGGTGGGCATGTATTCCCCCACCCCAGTTCACCAGAAGATTACGGCAAAGGGGGTGCGGAGTCGGGGAGGAGGGTTTTCACTAACAGTCAGTAGGATTTGTTCCTTGTGCCAATTAATTTTCTAAGTTTATGTCCCTTGTGCTGATTTTTCAGTTTTTGGCTGTACTTGGGCTTTAACTGTCACACCCCAGTTCTAGGACCAAACTGATAAGGGGCATATAACACTAGGGGGCGATCAAGGGGTTAATTGTGTTCCCTAAGTGTATTCTAACTGTAGGGGGGATGGGACCGGCTAGGCTAGGGGAAAAGAGAGATCGGTGTTCATACTTTATTAACACACAATCTGTCTCCACTCCCCTGAGAGAACCGGGATTTGTGGGTTTACACAGACACATCCCTGTTCTCGTTCTGTAATGAGCAATCGCGTGTGCCTGTCGGTCATCGCGCCCACCGAACACTCACATCCGTTCCGGGGACACGCTTCGAACATGCCACCGGAGGCATCTTAAAGAGCCGCATTACAGCGACGACAGCTCACGCAGGGGAGCCAAGGCCTGGATTCTTTCCTAAACGTACATAATATAACTGGGTGAAACATGTGTAGCGCTGGCTCCTGACGAGCAGGCAATATTGTTTTTGTAAACTTAAGTTGCCTGAAGCCACAGTTGGGCTTCGGGATTATTTCTCTAAATATCTGGTTTCAGTACCAGTCCAGCTGGTTTGCACTGAGTTCTCCTTGACCGCAGGTGTCTTTGTCACCGCTGGCAAGAGTACAAAAGCAGTCTAGCTGGATGCATTGAATGCAGCTTATCTCTCGGAACCAGCCCAGTGGGAGTGTTTTCCTGCTGTGCATTCTATTCAAGGTACCGACGCCATGTTGGCGGGAGATTATTTTCTGTCTGTTTGGTTCTGGGGGTCCTCCTGACCCAGCTCCATGGCCCTCCTGGCCTGGTGTGCGGAACTATGCATCCTGTGTCTCGGGGCTGGCTGGCTTGAGGCGACGCAACTGAAGGGATAGGCCCGAGCAAATTTTGGGGGCCTACTGTTTAAGGGATGGTCCGGTGCCGTCTAATCAGAAGGGAAAGGCCCAGCAACTGAAGAACCCCAGGGGAGGACTCTTTCTGGAGAAGACCGTGCGCAAGGCTGGTTTCTCTGAAGGAGCCTGGAGGCTTAGTTGAAGGATGCAACCTGGATCAACGCTCATAAGGTATCGCCGGATCAGCTGAGAGACTCAAGTACCATATGTCAGTTCTTTAAATTTATCCACATCCTTCAGTAATGCTCAAGTGTATCTCACAAATCTGTGGCAGAGACTTTACAGAGCATCCCACAGGCTGCTAGGCCTAGTGAGAGAGGTCTATCCGGGGGTTGTTGAATCCAGTTATGGAACAGTTTTATTCTCTGGATTCTCTTAATACTTTCACCTTGCAATTTAAGTGCATGAACTCACCCCTAACCCTCTACCCTCCATTAAGAGACTTTGTAAACTTTTCAAACTTTTCTAAATAAATAACCCAAAAGAGGATTCAGTGTCAGTTTCAACATTCTTTGGGCCATTTACCACAGGATCCTCAAGACGGAGAAGCAAGCAGGTGAGGTAACGGTAAGCCCAAATCAAACCAGCAGCTCCTTCAGGGGTCAGTGCTACACATGTATAGTTAAAGTTAATCCAGGGAAAATTTGATTGCCTCTCATAGGATCAGGAAGGATTTTTTTCCCGTTGTAGCAAATTGGATCATGCTTTGCTGAGGTTTTTTGCCTTCCTTCGGATCAACTGTGAGTATATATTTTGTATATGGGATTGTATGATTTTTATTTTTTTTGGTTAAACAAAACGTATTGGTCTTTTTTCAACCTATGTAACTATGTGATGAGAGATGCTCACATTATTTCATGTTACTCTCTAAAGATGTGAAATTCTTACCTGTACTCTGGCCTCACTCAGATTAACCCTTCTTGCCAAATCTTCCCTTACGAAAGCATCTGGGTAGTGGGTTCTCTCGAACACTCTTTCCAAGGCCTGAAGCTGGCTGCTGTTAAAGGTAGTCCTGTTCCTCCTCTGCTTCTTCTTAATCCGCGCACTTTTTGCACAACCAGAAATAGAGCTCTCACCTAGAACAAAAAATATAAACTGCCTTAGAGAGTGCAGAGGCTGACCACAGAGCCATTCTTCCCACCACAATAGTACATTATAGAGTTTGCCACAGCACCACCATCAATTAAGGTCAAAATCTTGGAGACTTTGTATTAGGACCACACAAGTACCAGCTTTTCTTTCTTTTTATTTTTTCGGTGCTGATAAATATAATGTATAAGGAAGCAAGCTGTCTGACTATATTGAGGCTGCACTCAGCGTAAAACACTGAAGAAAGTTAGTGCGTGTAAACCCAAACAATCAACTTCTTGTATTTTGTACTATTTTATCTGTTTAATATAGAGTTGAAATGTTTGTTATATCTGATAGGAATAAAAAAATACATATATTTTGCTAGAAAACCTTTGCGCCAACACCCCATTCACACTTGTGCGACATGTCATACGACTTTGGACATCAAAGTTGTATGACCAGTCGTACCCCATGATTTCCGATGATAACCATTCATAATACTGTAAAGCCCCATACACACTATCAGATTGTCTGCTGATTTTTTCCTTCAGGTTTACCAAAACCATGCAGTGCAAGGGCCTGCCTGATTGCATACACATTGAAACCCCTAAGGTTTGACCTCATATTATATGGTTTTGGTAAATCTGATGGAAAAAATCAGCAGACAATCTGATAGTGTGTATGGGGCTTTAGTGTGACTTAAAGTGTTACTAAACCCAAGACCCTGCATTCACTATATCTGGTCTCCCACAGACAGTACACAGAACACAGCAATGCTATTATATTAGTAAATATAAACTGCTAAATAGTTAATGAACTTCTTTTGGTCTGACTTTCATGCAACTTGAGGACCATAGACCTCAATGTTAACCCTCAAAAGTTGCATAAAAGTCATACCTGAATGTTTTACATGCAACAGTGTGTCAAAATTGCAAAGGGACAACAAGTCACATCCAAGTCGCACTCATCCAAATTTGCATCAAAGTTGCACTCCAAAGTCGGTAGATCATTGCTGCTTTTCAACCATAAAGAAAAGTGGAGATTAAGGGGCATGTGGTCACCTTACGTAAATCTATAATTGCTTTAGGGCCGAAACAACTAATCGATTAATCGACAACTAATCAATTATGAAAATAGTTGTCAACTATTTTCATAATCGCTTAGTTGGCCTGCATACAGAATGCATTATTTACATATCAGAAAATACAGTGCCGCACACATGGAACTCAGTACACCGTCCATACATGTCAGTAAGTGCCTGAGAACTTATGAATGTGTGAGGAGCAATGCCTCATGGGACATGTAGTCCTGGGCAGGACATGATTGGTTCTAAAGGCAGAAGTTTTTTTACCTTGCTATAGGGACACTCTATACTATACTTTGCAGCTTGCTATTGGGGCACTCTGAGAGCAGGAGGAGCCAGAAGCATCAGTGGGAGACCCCAGAAGAGGAGAATCAGGGCTGTTCTCTGCAAAACCATTACACAGAGCTGGTAAGTATAACATGTTGGTTGTTGTTAGAAAAAAAAATCACTTTAAAGACTGTGTGCAGAGTCTGAAGCAAGATCAGCATCCAAACCCAAAGAAGGTGGGGGCTGATAGATTGTAGGTAATATAAGGCATTGCAATTACATTTCAAGTAAACTTTTGCCAGTATTGTGCATTATATATAAAAATATTATATCCATGAAAAAAAGTCTCAGCTTTTAGTACTACTTTAATATAAATATTTATATGTCCCTTCATATAGCTTCATGTCTGACTCCTAGTTAAAATGGCCATATATTCTACTTCTGGGTGTATTTATTATTATATATAAGTAATATTTATTATTGCTTTCACTGTTTCACAGTATAAATGAACCCCTTATAGTAATGATTTGCTCTTTTTGTACTATAAAGGGCTAATTTTATTTTTTTAAACCCCATTATTACAGATACAAAAAAGCATGCTGCTACTAAAACATCCTGGTTCACACTGATGCGTTTTTTGCAGAAACACACTACAGCACATTTAACATGGTTTCCTATGGGACACGTTCAAATTTATGCTTTTTTTCAGCCTCTGCGTATTTGGAAAGGGTCAAGGATTTTACTCAATGCAAAACAGTGCTTTTTTGGTTCAATAGACTTCAATGGAGAAGCTGCAGAAAAGCATGTAGTGCGTTTTTGCTGCAATTTGCATTTTTTAATCTGCCCAACAACAAATTGGCCAAAAAAAAGCATACATGAATGCAAACCGCAAATCGCAGCAAAATTGCGTGTGCAAAAACGACCGGAGAAACGGATCAAAAGCAAACTGCATAGGTGTGAGCAGAGCCTTATGCTTGCCATACACGTATCGAAGTTCGGACGAGAATATTCATACGAAAAATCTTTGTACATTTGCTGAATGAATGAATGTTGAAAATTTCATTTGCTTTTAACATTCACTTTTAAAATGAATTTAATTTCTGAACGAAAACCACATACACCGAAGTTTTCTATTCTGCTCCTTCGAATTTTCCCATCACTGTGGTCAAAAATGAATGTCAATTTGAACCCACTAACGATTAAAAAAAATGAAACCAACCTTCTTAAAATTAAATTTTTTTTGAAGGAGGATTTTGTACGACCAGCATAAGTGACAGCAGGTGCAGGGAGCTTTTATCAAGCAACCTGCCTATGACCAGGGAGTCTGTCATATATAATATACTACAGTTCTATCTGAAAATCAGCAAAAAAGTATTTCATTTTTATTTTTCCTTTAAATAAAAAATTTGATCTGAGTCTGATAGTTACCAGATTCATTCTCTAATAGTATATACAGTATATCCCTTCTGTCTGTTATTCTCAGAGAATTTGAGATTTTCTCCCTTGCCATATAGTTTTTTTTATTTTATTTACCACTGCATATAGATATTGAAGAATAAATTGCCTTTTTTTAACTTTACATATTAACTAAATTATACACCACACTTTTTTTTTTTAAAGGTTATTATTCCATTACTTGAAATAATACTAGAACTAATTAATTATGAAAATGTTAGTCGCAGCTCTAAATTGCTTCATACAGCTAATTCACAGAGTTGTTCACCTTTTGTTTGCTGTAAAAGACCTGATAAAACTATTTGTATTTGGAGGAACATCACTTTAACCTATGCATGCAGAAAGGGTTTTTTATGCCCTGTACACACGGTCGGACTTTCCGATGGAAAATGTACGATTGAATCTTGTTGTTGGAAAATTCAATTGTGTGTGGGCTCCATCTGACTTTTTCCGTAGGAATTTCCGATACACAAAGTTTGAGAGCAGGATCTAAAATTTTTCGACAACAAAATCCGATCGTTTAAATTCCGATGGACAAAATGCCACGCATACTTATAATAAATTACGAGACAAAAGCTATTGGCTACTGCCCTCTTTATAGTCCCGTCGTACGTATTCTACGTCACTGTGATCAGATTTTCCCAACAACTTTGTTTGACCGTGTGTATGCAACACAAGTTTGGGCCAAAATCTGAAAAAATGCGACGGATTTTGTGGTCGGAATGTCCGACAGTGGGTACAGGGCGTATCTGTAGAAGCCATGAAAATGTGGCATTGACTTCCACAGACGTTTAGGTTGCTTAAATGTACTAGATGTGATTCTAAAAGAACATAATGTAAATGGCTACTAAAATTTATAAAAAATTGTATTGTGGTATGTTGATCTAGGCATTAGCCATTTTTCTTTTTTTTTATAGGGAAGGATTTTTACTACTAATACAAATACTTTAAAATATTTTTTCTAATCGTGACATCTGTGTGTTTTGCCTGGCACGAATAGTGTCCCACTTTATTATTTAAAAAAATTTCAAGGGACCATTACATAACTAGACCATAAAATTCTTGTTTACTGAAATCAGCACAGAAGTATATTTTATTTCTACCAGTAGAGGGCAGTAGACCTGGCTCATGGAATGCCACATTTTTCTACAACAAAAAGGTTTGGTTTTCTTTGTTTCCCAAAAAGACAAGAAAATTAAGATGAAATTTGAGCTGTAGCCAGAGCGCATTCATTTCCTGTACCACGTTATATCCTGGCTTGCAACATAAATGCATTTAAAGGCACTGTAAAAACACAAACTGCAATCATTTTGTGCTCTGCGTGTCTTTCAAGGGCCAATAAACCTGAAACACAAGTTGGCGTATATAAAGGAACTATTAATAACACGTAGACGTAGCTAATAAACACATCATGATGACGATTCAACCTGGGCAATAAAGGCTGAAGAGACAAGTATTCTTGAATCAAGGTCAGAATGAGGTCCCCAGGGGCCATGAAACAAGTTGAGATATCTGTAGTTAGCAAAGCCCCAACAAAAAAAACTTTCAGCAATTTTAAAGTGAATCCTCCAACCCTTTTAAACATCAAAGTCCTCTTTGGAGCAGGCACTTTAAGCAGCCACATAAGCTGCCCATATTTTTTTTAGGGAGAACCCCATTCTCCTAATTCAGGGCAAAGCTCTGCCACCTGACTTAACTGGGCATGGAGGCACTCTCAGGGGAGATGGCAGTTCTGGAGTCAGGTTCTTTATTATCAAAGTGAAACTAGTTTCAGAGGCACACAGATCTGGCTAACTAAAGAAATAAGAACACGTTCTGGGATCTGCTCTAAAGCTGGCCAAAGATGGGTTGTTGTTTTTTTTTTTGTTTTTTGTTTTTTGTTTCCCACCATCCAGTAGGCTGCTCGGAAAAGAAAACGAGATTTCCCCATTCACACATGCGCAGTGGGTGGAGGAATCCTCCCCGCTGCTCTATTGTATTCTGGCAGCAGGACTCCTCTCCAGAATACACTGATCAGTGCTGAAGGCCATCCATTGGCTGCAGGCGCTGATCAAATGAAAATTTTCCATCAGTAGATCCACTTCTCTCAGGCAGGATCAGTCATAGATGGTTCAAAATTTGTCCAGTCCTTGCTGAACCAAACTATCTATGGCCAGCTTAAGGTGGGATCTTATGGCCAGCTGGCAGTACGGATGAGTGGAGTGATTTTGAATAGATGTATTTGACAACAAATCACATAAAACCTACAGAAACCTATGAAGGCAGGAATGGACCAAGTGGTGCATTGCATATGCCCCTTTTTTTTTGTGTTAACGTCAATTTATTTCAAATTATGAAAATTTGCTAACTGAGTTGCTTAGTAGAAAAAATTTAAATTGTTTCAATTTAAAATGAGTTTAAGACTCCACTAGACCCAGAACTGCTAGGTCTCTCCAACTTATATTAACATACTGTATATTGCCTTTCTCGATTTAAGCTGTCGGCCAAATGTTGCAGCCATTGTTTTTGTTAATTGCAGTCTCACAATAAAATGTAATTTAAAAAACTAAATTATTTTAAAAAATGAAAGCTTGTAAAAATATCTACTCTTTATTTAGTCCGCTTCTTTTTCAGGGAGGTGGGGTGAATTTTCGACTAGTTTAGTTTAATTTAGTATTTTGTGTATTCATTATTTGTATACTGTCGTTTTTTCTTTCTTTCTTTTTTTCCTTACTGTGATTTTATTTACTGTATAATTCTAAAATAGCCTTTTATCAGCCTTCAAAGCACACATACACTATATTACCAAAAGTATTGAGACACCTGCCTTTACACGCACACGAATTTCATCCCAATCTTACTCCATAAGGTTCAATATTGGGCTGGCCCACTCATAAATAAATGTACACTAAATTTATAAAAAATCGAGTAACCCCACATAAGGCGAAATAGCACAAGCACATTGTGAAGCACAAAAACGGTGGACATAAACTTTTTTTTTCTCTTATTGTGAAATGAGGGTTTGTTTTCTTTGCAGAGCAGGGCCAGGAAAATTGAGCTTTCCAATGCACTGCTAAAACCACCAAAATAAAAAAAAAATTCCCCATTGGGGAACATTTTGTCAAAATTTTGCAAGATTTTGACAATTTTCCCCAATGGGGGGAAAAAAATGTTTTATTGGTATTATTGTAGGAGGACTTTTGACTTGGCCTCCTAATCCTAAACCTGATCTTAATCATCATGACTTGTACTTCCATCGTATTCACTATCAATTCATGTGAGATAATGCTGTTCTTCACACAACCACAGAAAAACTGATACTTTCAGACATTTTTGCAACTATTCATTCTCCGCTAACCATATACTGTATGTCTTAATGAAAAGCATGATAAAATGAGGAACTGTTGAACAGATTAAATATAACAAACTGCCATTTTGACCTTCATCACATGTCCTATGGCATTTAAAAAAAAAAAAAAGAAAAATAATTGCTCTCTGTTGCTCACCATCACAAACCTTGTCTGTACCCACCTACCTACATTATGTAACAGAGAACGCTGCTCAGGCAGCTTTGGACAAGGAAGACCTTCTATATTGCATCATAGGAACTGAATTTCTTTGCAGGTTCAGGCTGGCTCCACTGGGAGCTGGCTCCGTGGGATAAAGCTCTAATTTGTTCTTTTCACATCATGGGGGTTGCGAGTTTCTGTACTGATAAGAATGGGTTTGTTATGGAGCCATTTTAGATACAATCAATTCTGGCTGGCCATACACTGGTAGGATTTCTATAGAAAATTTTAATTTTTAGAATATTTGTTCAATTTTC
Source organism: Lithobates pipiens (assembly GCF_037356315.1). Lineage (NCBI taxonomy): Eukaryota > Metazoa > Chordata > Amphibia > Anura > Ranidae > Lithobates > Lithobates pipiens. The sequence goes on from NW_027507685.1 coordinate 148,656,619, forward strand.
TAATGGTTAACTGGGTCAAACTTCTTTTTTATTAATACATGCTGCATTTCACAAAAGCACATGCATGCATGTATGGTGTTAAAAGTGAATAGAAAGACAACGATTTTCTATGTGCTATTGTGATAAAATAGTTCTAAAGTCAATTTTCTTTTACCTTTTTAAGCATTTATGTATTTAAGTTCCTGCCCCCCTTCCCTAAATGCTTGCCTGAGTCCCACATCAGTCCAGTACTGTGCCCACCTGCAGGCCTTTTCTCCTCTCTTCATTCTCACAAGCTTGGCTAAGAGCATTGGGAGCCATTGGCTCCTGCCACTGTCAGTCAAATCCAGTGAGGGGGTGTGGCTGAGCAGCTGCGTGTGTCCGCGGAAGTGTGCCCCTATAGTAAGTGGGTTCCTATGGCGGCACACACAAAGGTGAAGCGGACAGCACCGGTAGGGAAGCCCAGAAGTGGAGGTTCAGGGCTGCTCTGCAAGTGCAATGCTCTCGCACAGAGCAGGTAAGTAGAAGATCTTTATTTCATTTAAAAAAATGTACTTTACCGCCTCTTTACGCTTGACTTGATCTATGCAGGAGGTCAATGCAGCTTAACAGACATGGTGAGGATGAGCCCCGAATCTCTCCCTTTCCAGCAACATATACTGATCTTCTCACTCCTGCTCTGTTTAGTTTGAGAAGAAAATATCAGGTACTTCCAGGTATAGAGGAACATGTTCATCATTCCAAGTGACAGCTTTGGACCAATCAGCGTGAGCTCTGCATACTACAACATGAACTACTCATAGCTCACACAGGGTGGATCCTTCTGCTCCCAGGAACCAAACCATGGGATAGAATGGTAAGTATGTGTGGCTAGCATTTAAGTAAATCTATCTTTACCCTGCATAGGCACAACATAGGCCTTTTTTATCCTTAGCAATGCCTGAACTGCCACACAGTTATATGAATCCTTGTGAATTGTCTCCTTGCACTGTGCCTCAGGGATCTGGGGATATAAAGCAGGACTGCACAAACTCCCCTCTCATCTTCTTATCTCACTACACAGGAGGTTTGTGCAAAGCTGTGTCAGATGTCTGGACTTAACATGTGCTATGTATTATTCACAGCCAGGATGCAGAGAGGAATGACAAGGGGCCTCCCTTAAAAGTGTCTGAAATATCTGAATTACCAATAGCAACCAGCCACATCCCAATTGTCTTGCAAGTTAGATAAGGAAAACAAGCAGAATCATAGTTTTTGATAATGCACTGGCCTGGATCTGATAGAGCATGAGTGGGAGTTGATGCCTGCCACCACTACAGATGTCCTCTGGTTGCCATTGCCAATATCTCCTATTTCCATCCAGTTTTCATAAATGCATGTCACCCAGGGCTTTCTCTTCAGGGGTAATAAACAAATAGAGAGATTCCTACTGAAGGTCTAAAAACCTTTCTATGGAGCCCAAAGCTGCCCGGTGTAAGGCCAACCGTGAAATCACATGAGGAAATCGTGTTGCTTTATGATGATTCTGTAAAACAATTATGGCATAAATACGCACATATCTGATGTGTGTGTGTCATAGTGCTGGACAGATAAAAATGAGCGCTGATTCTGATGGATACACAGTGGAGTACATTTTCCTTCAAGGAAACAGATCTGTGATGGAAGTATAGTGTATGCTGACATTGTTCTAGTCCTAGGCTGCTACCTCTTTGATCGCAGCAAAGGGTCGTGATTATAAACATTTAGATGTGTTCTGAGGAGCGCCTACTACAAAGGCTCAATATGACTCAAGTTCTTATTTTAAATGTTCATTGGTTAAGAGTCAAATGTCGCAGGTTGGGGGGCACTTTGGGAGGCATTGTGGGGGCTGAGGGGGAAGGGGGGGCAGAGAAGGACAGTGAAGGAAAGGAAGGAAGCACTATGGGAACTGGGAGGTGCTATGGCCGATTAGAGGAACTGAAGATGGCAGGAAATAGGGGGGGGGGCAAGGTTTACTAGTGGGCCATGGCCTGGTGGTTGAGAACCACTGCATTAGGAGATCTTTGGTAAGGCTTGATAAAGACTAGTGTCTCCAAAGGCACTAAGAACAGCCAACTGTTTTGGTGCTGTTAAGGTACTCTGTTCTTTATCATGTCTTAACATAGGTACTCTAGTGCAGTCCATAGTCATTCCAATAATGTCCATTGCTCAAACTCTAAAGAATTTTTTCCCCAAAAAGGCATTGACTGTATAACTTTTTTAATCACTTCCGGACCAGCTCACGACAATACGTCGGTACTCTGAAGAGGAATGTCGATGATATGGCAGCAGCTAGCTGCCATAATCTCGGTATCCTTTTCTTCAACGAACGGTTTGGTTTGAGATAAAAGTGGTCTCTGCGGTGGATTCTCAGCAAGATCAATTTTATCCGGGGTGGGAGAGGGCACCACGCTCCAGTCGTCTCTGCCACTTACCGGAGCCGCTGGTAGTGGCGGAGACGATCGGGTCCTCTTCCCTGCTTGGCTGGCTGCCGAGTGAGGGAAAGATGGCCCAATGCTCTTTTAAGAGATTTTTTTTATTTCAAATTACTTTTTTATAGTTGCATTTTAGTGTAAATATAAGATCTGAGGTCTTTTTGACCCCAGATCTCATATTTAAGAGGTCCTGACATGCTTTTTTTCTATTCCAAGGGATGTTACATTCCTTGTAATAGGAATAAAAGTGACACAATTTTTTTTTTTTTTAAAGGACAAAATAAAAATAAAGTAAAATAAAAATGTTTCTCAAACACCTCGGAATAATATGAATATTTGTACTGGGCATTCCTCAATACACATACATATATACAATGTACAGTCATTTTGGACAAGCATGCATATTTAAAGGGGTTGTAAAGACAATTCTTTTTTTTAAATAACAAACATTTTATACTTACCTCCACTGTGCAGCTAGTTGTGCACAGAGTGGCCCCGAACCTGGTCTTCTGGGGTCCTTCGGTGGCTGTCTCAGCTCCTCCCCGCAAGAACTAACCACCTTCATGCGAGCTCTCTCGCATGGTGGTTAGTTCTTGCGGGCGTGCTCCCGTGATACAGCCGGCGACTATAGCCGCTCACTGTATCACTTGGCCCCGCCCCCAGCGCTCCGTGTCATTGGATGTGATTGACAGCAGCGTGAGCCAATGGCTGCGCTGCTTTCAATCCATCCACTTTAGCCAATCAACGGCCAGGCTGAGCGGCGAAGAGGACATTGCAGGCGAGCGCAGCAAGTGAACGGGCTCAGGTAAGTAAAAGAGGGGGGCTGGGGGGGCCGGTATTGTCAGATGTTTTAGGATGCATTAGGTGAAAAAACGCGAACCTTTACAACCCCTTTAAGCACCAAACATACATCCATGACCTTATTTTGGAGGAATAACGTTTTAGTAATCTTTCCTTTTCTCCCTGAGGTCAGCTGGACACCGAGGAGGGGTATTTACTAAAACTGGAGCACTCAGAATCTGGTGAAGTTGTACATGGTAGCCAATTAGCTGGCAACTTCAGCTTGTTCAATTGAGCTTTGACAAAAAAAACCTGGAAGCTGATTGGTTTCTATGTACAGCTGCACCAGATTTTGCACTCTCCACTTTTAGTAATTCTCCCCCAAAATGTCTGCAAATGTTTCAAAATGGCAGTAGACAGGATTGTTTTTCAATTTGACTGTAGTTTGCAAGATGAAGTAAGTTATCTCATGTCTATGGCTGGCCTAATTGAGAGGAAGCAAGAACTATTCTTGCACGGAGCTGGAATCTGGGGCTGTGAGTTCTTAGGCCAAGCAACTAGCCGCTAGACCCGAGCAATGTCACACTAGAGGATGTCTCTTGGTCCTTCAAATCTATAAGTACTGGATAGTGTCTCCAGCTGTGAGAAAGAAAAGAGCCATGTAGGTGAGCAGTTAAGGTTAGTATAAGGAGGTCAGGGGATGAATAGGTGCCTTACACCAGAGGCGTCCACATTTTCTAAACAAAGAGACTGTTTAATTTTCATTTAGCCTTTAGATGGGCTGGAAGTAGAAGATACCCTATTGCCAGTGGGAGAAAACAATGCCTCAGGCTTGGTGATCAGCAAGAGTAAAACTAAATACCACTTCTGGTCAGTAGGTGGAGGAATAGTGGCCCATCAATGGTATTGGTGGAAGAAATAGTACCTCATCATTGGTGTCTGTGGTAAAAATAGTACCCCAGAGGCCAGATAAAGTCAAACAAAGAGACACATCTGGCCTGAGGGCCACAGTTTGAAGACCACTTCCATATACCAACACTATGACCTGTGTGGGAAAAGTGACAGTGTCTACCTAAAGTCATTTTCACAGTTTAACCACTTTCAGACCGGACCATTTTGCTGGTAAATGACCAGAGGTCTTTTTACACTTTGGCACTGCGCTGCTTTAACTGGTAATTGCGCGGTCATGCAATGTTGTACCCAAACAAAATTTGCGTCCTTTTCTTCCCACAAATAGAGCTTTCTTTTGATGGTATTTGATTGCCTCTGCGATTTTTATTTTTTGCGATATAAACGTAAAAAGACCGCAAATTTTGAAAAAAAATGATATTTTCTACTTTTTGTTATTAGAAAAATCCAATAAACTCAATTTTAGTCATACATTTAGGCCAAAATGTATTCAGCCACATGTCTTTGGTAAAAAAAAAGTCAATAATTGTATATTTATTGGTTTGCGCAAAAGTTGTCACATCTACAAACTAAGGTACGTTTTCTGGAATTTACGCAGCTTTTAGTTTACGACTGCCTATCTCATTTCTTGAGGTGCTAAAATGGCAGGGCAGTACAAAACCCCCCCAAATCACCCAATTTTGGAAAGTAGACCCCCTAAGGAAATTGATAAGAGGCATGTTGAGCCCATTGAATATTTTATTTTTTTGCCTTAAGCGATTGAATAATGACAAAAAAAAAAATTTTTTTTTTTTTTTACACAAAGTTGTCACTAAATGATATATTGCTCACACATGCTATGGGCGTATGTGAAATGACACTCCAAAATAAATTCTGCTGCTTCTCCTGAGTATGGGGATACCACATATGTGGGACTTTTTGGGAGCCTAGCCGCGTACGGGGCCCCGAAAACCAAGCACCGCCTTCAGGCTTTCTAAGGGCGTACATTTTTGAGTTCACTTCTCACTACCTATTACAGTTTTGAAGGCCATAAAATGCCAAGATGGCACAAAACCCCCACAAATTACCCCATTTTAGAAAGTAGACACCCCAAGCTATTTGCTGAGAGGCATGTTGAGTTCATGGAATATTTTATATTTTGCCACAAGTTGCGGGAAAATTACAAACTTTTTTTTTTTTTTTTAACAAAGTTGTCACTAAATGATATATTGCTCATGCATGCCATGGGCATATGTGAAATGACACCCCAAAATAAATTCTGCTGCTTCTCCTGAGTACGGGGATACCACATATGTGGGACTTTTTGGGAGCCTAGCCGCGTACGGGGCCCCGAAAACCAAGCACCGCCTTCAGGCTTTCTAAGGGCGTAAATTTTTGAGTTCACTTCTCACTACCTATTACAGTTTTGAAGGCCATAAAATGCCAAGATGGCACAAAACCCCCACAAATGACCCCATTTTAGAAAGTAGACACCCCAAGCTATTTGCTGAGAGGCATGTTGAGTCCATGGAATATTTTATATTTTGCCACAAGTTGCGGGAAAATTACAAACTTTTTTTTTTTTTTTTTTTTTCACAAAGTTGTCACTAAATGATATATTGCTCACGCATGCCATGGGCATATGTGAAATGACACCCCAAAATAAATTCTGCTGCTTCTCCTGAGTACGGGGATACCACATATGTGGGACTTTTTGGGAGCCTAGCCACGTACGGGGCCCCGAAAACCAAGCACCGCCTTCAGGCTTTCTAAGGGCGTTACAGTTTTGAAGGCCATAAAATGCCAAGATGGCACAAACCCCCCCCCAAATGACCCCATTTTGGAAAGTAGACACCCCTAAATTTAGGGGTACACTAGTGAGACTAGGTAATAAATGGCGGGTGCCCTGAAACTATAAAAAAATAACTAACCAACCAGCGTCACCTGTAACAGTTATATGGTGATCACTGGTGAAAGGGTTATCTAGGGGGCAATTAGGGGGCTTTATGCGGTAGTATATGGGGGTCCCTGGCGCTATAAAAAGCTGCAGCGAACCTAAATACCTACCTGCCTAACTAGCGTCACCTGTGACACTAATACAGCGATCAGAAAAACGATCGCTTATTAGGCTGGGTTCACACTGGAGCGATGCGGGAACGCCACGAATGCGCGGCGGGTTCCCGCATCGCATGCCTCCCGGCGGCAGTTCACACTGCCCTATGCGAACTGCTGGGAGTGTCAGTGAAATGTTACTGACACCCCCAGATCAGTTCGCATATCGCAGTGCGATCTGCAAACTCGGATCGCATGGTGTGAACACCCATGCGATCCGATTCTGCTGCGGGCCAAAAAAAGGGTCCCGTGCGAATTTGCGGCGGGTGCGGCGGGTGCGGCGAATGGCTGAACTCGAATCGCACAGAGATCGGATGTGATTTGCACTGCAGTGCGGTGCGAATCACATCCGTTCTCATAAACCGCTGCAATGTGAACCCAGCCTTAGTGACACTGGCGACGGGGGGTGATCACGGGGTTAAACCTTTATTGGGGGGGTTAGGGGGGTACCTTAGAACTAAAGGGGGCTAACCCTAACTGCCCTAACAGTTATTAGTCACAAATGACACCCGCCGGGTGATCAGGGGGTTAAACCTTTATTAGGTAATAAATGGCGGGTGCCCTGAAACTATAAAAAAATAACTAACCAACCAACGTCACCTGTAACAGTTATATGGTGATCACTGGTGAAAGGGTTAACTAGGGGGCAATCAGGGGGCTTTATGCGGTAGTATATGGGGGTCCCTGGCGCAATAAAAAGCTGCGGCGAACCTAAATACCTACCTGCCTAACTAGCGTCACCTGTGACACTAATACGGCGATCAGAAAAATGATCGCTTATTAGGCTGGGTTCACACTGGAGCGATGCGGAAACGCCGCGAATCCGCGGCGGGTTCCCGCATCGCATGCCTCCCGGCGGCAGTTCACACTGCCCTATGCGAACTGCTGGGAGTGTCAGTGAAATGTTACTGACACCCCCAGATCAGTTCGCATATCGCAGTGCGATCTGCAAACTCGGATCGCATGGTGTGAACACCCATGCGATCCGATTCTGCTGCGGGCCAAAAAAAGGGTCCCGTGCGAATTTGCGGCGGGTGCGGCGAATGGCTGAACTCGAATCGCACAGAGATCGGATGTGATTTGCACTGCAGTGCGGTGCGAATCACATTCGTTCTCATAAACCGCTGCAATGTGAACCCAGCCTTAGTGACACTGGCGACGGGGGGTGATCACGGGGTTAAACCTTTATTGGGGGGGTTAGGGGGGTACATTAGAACTAAAGGGGGCTAACTCTAACTGCCCTAACAGTTATTACAGTCACAAATGACACCAATGCAAAAAAAAAAAAAAATGACATTGGTGTCACTGTGACTGGGGGGCAGGGGTAATTGGGGGGGTGATCGGGGGGTAAAGGGGGGGTGTGAGTGTGCCTGGCATGTTCTACTGTGTGTGTAGAGTGTTGGTGCAACTCACCGATCCGCTCTCCTCCGTGTCGGAACGAAAAATACCGACACGGAGGAGAGAATACATCACTTCCTCTCCTGTGTTTACATTACAGGAGAGGAAGTGATGTCACCGGGGATTTCTATTCGTCGGGAGCGATCGCGAGGGGGTGGCCATGAATGAATGGCCGCCCCCTCGTCCCGGATCGCTCCCGGACGAAAACCGACCGCCGCAGGCACCGGGCGGGGGCCCGATCGGGCCCCTGACCCGCGGGAGGCAAGGGACGTACATGTATGTCCTTATGCCTGCCCGTGCCATTCTACCGACGTACATCGGCGTGCGGCGGTCGGCAACTGGTTAAGGCATTTTGTGAGACATCAGCCAATCAGAGTGCATTGTTTTCATACATTTAGCTGATGCAGAGTTACACTGTGAGATAAATAAGTCCATGTCAATCTTGTAGCACTGCAAAGCAACCATCAGCCTACAGAATGTGAAATGTACTTTATAACAGGTAAGTTATATGGTTACAGTTAAAATTTAGCTTTAAAGTGTTACTAAACCCACAACAGTAAAGTTTTTTTGGGAGGGTGCATGTAATCAGCACAGAGCCAATGAGCACTGTCCAGGCAAAGTCAGGAGTCATGCAGCCTCATAGGACTGTCAGAGGAGAATGACAACTCCTCCTACAAGCTTTACCAGTGCTCGGCCGGAAACTGATAGAAGTCACAAGACTGCTAAATATTGCTGATGAGAAAAAGTATTAATGTATTTATTTGACAGTTTATTTACTAAAACGATTGCATTTCTGTGTACTGTGGGAGACCAGATATAGTGAATGCAGGGTCCTGGGTTTAATAACACTTTGAGTGACACTATATTAAACATGACTTTCACTGTCAAACATCAAAGTGGAAGATCTGTCACCACCAGTCCTCCGTGGCTGACAAGTAGAGGTTCTACTTCTATCTGGAAGAACACTTGTTTGGATAGAACCACCAACTAGGTCAAAGGCCACCATTGCTTGAATGGCAATAGGATTCCAAGGTAGGGCAGAATACAGTGGTGTGAAAAAGTGTTTGCCCCCTTCCTCATTTCCTGTTCCTTTGCATGTTTGTCACACTTAAGTGTTTCGGAACATCAAACCAATTTAAACAATAGTCAAGGACAACACAAGTAAACACAAAATGCATTTTGTAAATGAAGGTGTTTATTATTAAAGGTGAAAAAAAATCCAAACCATCATGGCCCTGTGTGAAAAAGTGATTGCCCCCTAAACCTAATAACTGGTTGGGCTACCCTTAGCAGCAACAACTGCAACCAAGCGTTTGCGATAATGTGCAATGAGGCTTTTACAGCGTCCTGGAGGAATTTTGGCCCACTCATCTTTGCAGAATTGTCCTAATTCAGTTACATTAGAGGGTTTTCGAGCATGAATGGCCTTTTTAAGGTCATACCACAACATCTCAATAGGATTCAGGTCAGGACTTTGGCTAGGCCACTCCAAAGTCTTCATTTTGTTTTTCTTCAGCCATTCGGTGGTGGACTTGCTGGTGTGTTTAGGATCATTGTCCTGCTGCAGAACCCAAGTTCGTTTCAGCTTGAGTACACGAACAGATGGTCGGACATTCTCCTTCAGGATCTCTTGGTAGACAGCAGAATTCATAGTTCCTTTTATCACGGCAAGTCTTCCAGGTCCTGAAGCAGCAAAACAGCCCCAGACCATCACACTACCACCACCATATTTTACTGTTGGTATAATGTTCTTTTTATGAAATGCAGTGTTCCTTCTACGCCAGATATACTTGGACACACACCTTCCAAAGAGTTCCACTTTTGTCTCATCGGTCCACAGAATGTTGTCCCAAAAGTCTTGGGGATCATCAAGATGTGTTGTGGAGAAATTAAGACGAGCTTTGATGTTCTTTTTGCTCAGCAGTGGTTTTCTCCTTGGAACTCTGCCATGCAGGCCATTTTTGCCCAGTCTTTTCCTGATGGTGGAGGCATGAACGCTGACCTTAACTGAGGCAAGTGAGGCCTGCAGTTCCTTGGACGTTGTTGTGGGGTCTTTTGTGACCTCTTGGATGAGTCGTCGCTGCGCTCTTGGGGTAATTTTGGGCGGCCGGCCACTCCTGGGAAGGTTCACCACTGTTCCATGTCTTCGCCATTTGTGGATAATGGCTCTCACTGTGGTTCGCTGGATTCCCAAAGCTTTGGAAATGGCTTTATAACCCTTTCCAGACTGATAGATCTCAATTACTTTCTTTCTCAATTGTTCCTGAATTTCTTTGGGTCTCGGCATGATGTGTAGCTTTTAAGGATCTTCTGGTGGACCGTACTGTGTCAAGCAGCTCCTATTTAAGTGATGCCTTGATTGTGAACAGGTGTGGCAATAATCAGGCCTGGGTGTGGCTAGAGAAATTGAACTCAGGTGTGGACAACCACAGTTATAGTATGTTTTAACAAGGGGGGCAATCACTTTTTCACACAGGGCCATGATGGTTTGGATTTTTTTTCACCTTTAATAATAAACACCTTCATTTACAAATTGCATTTTGTGTTTACTTGTGTGGTCCTTGACTATTGTTTAAATTGGTTTGATGTTCCGAAACACTTAAGTGTGACAAACATGCAAAGGAACAGGAAATGAGGAAGGGGGCAAACACTTTTTCACACCACTGTAATTCTGAAAGAAGACTACTATTTAGGGATAGCAAGAAGCAGAATCCTTGCTAATCATTCTTTTTGTTAGCAGTGTTACCTTACCTTTTAATTTGTTGTCTATTACAGTGATAAACCTTGCATGCTTAATTTACAATTGTAAAGTGCTATGATGATACCATACATGTTAAAAGTAATAATGCTATGTAATTTTAAATAAAAGGTCAAATTACAATAGTATGCTAAAAATGTTTCTATTTTTGGATAGATTTTTGGAAGAACTTGTCAGTTTATTTTTGGTAGCTGTGCCTAGGGTTGCCACCTGTCCGGGATTCACTCTGACAGTCCGGGTTTTAAATCATGTGTCTGGGTTTCAGGAGGACTTAAACCCGGACACATTATTCAGAGCAGACTGTGGCTCCCCAAGTAACCAAGATAGTCACACACAAATCTGTTGCCGTCCAGAAGCTGTGGGCAGCTGTCTGGGGCAGGGTCAGCATCACTTGTGGGCAGGGCGATGATGTCAGCAAGAGCAATTGGGCCACGCCCACTTTTTACTGCAGCATGCTATGCCCAGTGCACACTTTCCTTGGTGCACCCAAAGGTTTCCCAGACCGCTAAAGTGTTCGGGTTTGGCTTGAAGAAAAAGTGGCAATCCTAACTGTGCCCTGTTGTGGGAATTGATTTTTATTTTTTTTCTATTTTCTGGTACAAAGTTTTTATTGACATGCAAATTCCCTTCACTTTTTGTTCTGAAGATGCAACAGAAAGTGAGAAGATCTGGTAGGGGAATCACCCTCTGAAGACAACTTTAAAATTTTGGATTTCACATCACCTTCTGTGTCACCAAGACAAATAGAGTGGGTGACTCCCCCCAGTGGGGACATTGCTGTACAGCGCCACAAATCTGAAATGGGTTCTATCCTTTTTATAGTTTATCCAAAACCTGGGAAAAAAAGTTCTGGTGATATACAGTATACACTTCAAGAAGGCTGGTGCTGATTTACAGTATAATACAGAAAAGGTACCCACAGACAAGGGATCATCATGTATTTTGTTCAGAATAGATATACTGTATATATATATATATATTTCGGGAGCCTTTTGATGCTACTTCATAGGGTATTACATGACTGAACAGGTTAAAAATGCTCTTCTACTGTTTGGATAAGCCAGCTCCGGGGGTATCCACTTGTATGCTTCTCCTCCCCGTTAACATGCATATGCACCTTAGTGTGCCTATGATTGGTTGGATCATGTTTGCCCATATGACTTCATTCTTAAGTTTCTCTAATGCCTCGTACACACGGTCGGATTTTCCGACGGGAAATGTTGGATGTGAGCTTGTTGTCGGAAAGTCAGACAGTGTGTATGCTCCATCCAACATTTGCTGTCGGACTTTCCCTCAACAAATGTTTGATAGCAGATTCTCAAATTTTCCACCAACAAAACTTTGTTGTCAGAAAGTCCAATCGTGTGTACACAAGTCTGTCGCACAAAAGTTCACCCATGCTTAGAATCAAGCATAAGGAGCTGCCACTGGCTATTGAACTTCCTTTTTTCTTGGCTTGTCGTACGACTTGTATGTCACCGCGTTCCCACGATCGGAATTGTTGGCCAACATTTGTGTGACCGTGTGTATGCAAGACAAGTTTGAGCCAACAACCTTCAAACAAAATTCTACGGTTTTGTTGGCGGAAAGTCCGATCGTGTGCACGGAGCATTAAGCTTAGCCTTGAGCAGCCTGTAAGATTTCACCTTAAATAAATTGGAATATACAGGATAATGAGAGAAGGTTGCAGACCGGTTGCCATGGTTTGCTTCAGTTTGGAATACAGCAATGTCTGGAGTCCATTTTGGGGGACTCATTTGACTGTAGGCAGTACTATATTCCTTTGTCATTACTCTAAATGCTGTTAGTTGCAAGCTTCACATTTCTGTTCCTCTCTATACTTATTGGTCACATCCTCCTTGTGTTCGCAGCTCTGTACCCCACTGTAGAACACTTCCCCCACGATAACGCATTGACTGACTGCTTAAGCAAAAGGTTGAGACACCCTTGAAATTTTGGGTCCTGGCTTTCAATCCCACCTTGGACACTATCTACATGGAATTTTTTTTCTCTTTTGTTTGAATGGGTTTCTTACTGTAGTCCAAAAACTTACTGGACATGTTGCATAAGTTAATTTTCTTTCTCCAAGATTGGTTGTAGCTTGCGTGGGACAATGGTAGGGACATTAGACTGTAAGCTCCTTTAAGGGACAGGGGCTTGTTTGAAAGGATTTATGTACTCTCTATTTTGGTGCTATATAAATACTGGAAATAAATCAATAAAATAAATATAGATGGAGAAGAAAAATGGTTTCCGCCCAAGAGAGACACCTTGGCTCAGCCGTCAAATGGCAGTAGTATTGACAGCTTGGCATTGACTTAGGAAGATGGCAATATTATATTCGAGTTTCCTGGAAGCCCTTCGCAAGTACCATGCTGCAATTAGTAAAAGCAACAGAACCCACAAGTATCAATTTTAAAAATGTATACCGAAGATGAATACCAACTTGTTGGTTGTATTTCTACCTTGGCAGCATTTACTATGGGAATAACAGTCTCTAGTATTTGCCTGTATGCGGTTCATGGAGTTGGAATAGCTGGAGAGTCATAAAATAAGAAACCTGTAGGAGTGTGATTGGAATGACTACTATGTAGAATAACAGACTACCTGATTTGATACAAATTGAAAAGATTGTTTAGGTAGGTCTCCGTATTTTATTCTATGGTCAACTTTTAAACCTAAGTAGCCAATTACAGTTCTCAGTTGAATTACAGCAGGCCTACTGTATAACTAAGATACATCCCCATGATGAGATTTACACAGTTCTTCAACCAACAGAGAAAAAAATTGGAAAACCATGATATATACAACTTTTTTTCAGGGTTGTATATGTGAAAATATTGAGACACCTGCCTTTACACGCACATGAACTTTAATGGCATCCCAGTCTTAGTCCGTAGAGTTCAATATTGAGTTGGCCCACCCTTTGTAGCTATAACAGCTTCAAGGCTGGGAAGGCTGTCCACAAGGTTTAGGAGTGTGTCTATAGGAATGTTTGACCATTCTTCCAGAAGCGCATTTGTGAGGTCAGGCAATGATGTGGACGAGAAGGCCTGGGTCTCATTCTCTGCTCTAATTCATCGCAAAGGTGTTCTGTAGGGATGAGGTCAGGACTCTGTGTAGGCCAGTGAAGTTCCCCCACCCCAAACTCGCTCATCCATGTCTTTATAGACCTTGCTTGGTGCGCAATCATGTTGGAACAGGAAGGGGCCATCCCCAAACTGTTCCCAAAAAGTTGGGAGCATGAAATTGTCCAAAATGTTTTGGTATGATGCTTTAGGCATTCCCTCCACTGGAACGAAGGGGCCAAGCCCAACCCCTGAAAAACAACCCCACACCATAATCCTCCCTCATCCAAATGATTTGGACCAGTGCACCAAGCAAGGTCCATAAAGACATGGAGTGAGTTTAGGGTGGAGGAACTTGACTGGCCTGCACAGTCCTGACCTCAACCTGATAGAACACCTTTGGGATGAATTAGAGCGGAGACTAAGAGTCAAGCATTCTCGTCCACATCAGTGCCTGGCCTCACAAATGCGCTTCTGGAAGAATGGTCAAACATTCCCATAGACACACTCCTAAACTTTGTGGACAGCCTTCTCAGAAGAGTTGAAGCTGTTATAGCTTCAAAGGGTTGGCCAACTCAATATTGAACCCTACAGACTAAGACTGGCATGCCATCAAAGTTCATGTGCGTGTAAAGGCAGGCGTCCCAATATGTTTGCTAATTGTATGGAGATAGAGAGTGTATATATAATTTTCCTTATATAGGCTGACAAATCTAGAATTAATGCAAATAGCCCTAACCACACGAGCCAAAAAAAGTGATATTAATTAATCCACATTAACAAATCTTCCATCCGATAAGTTTTTCTGTAGGGCCAAATCCAATGTCGTCAATGTATGTCTGAATAGCAAGAATGTTCACATCAAGGATCTATCCTGTGCATTCATTTGTATCATTTAAATTTACCTGGAGTTCAGCTTGAAATGTTTGTACCGTTTTTCTGTCATATATTTAGCCTGGTATTAGGCTGCAGTGGACACAGTGAATAGTAAGAGAGGAAGGTGGTCTAGAGACCCGGAGAGTAAAAGATGTAACAGATGTAACATGTTGCAATGTAAACTCCAAGGTCCTGTCACATGGGTTGGAAAAGCACCCATTAATCAGAATGTCAGGAACATGTTGAAAATTTTCAAAGGCCTGTTGTTTTAATGGGTGTCCTCAACCCTGAAATGACCCATATGACACAAGCCTACTATCCACGTGGTTGTCAGTACCTCCAGCACCTCTACTACATGCACTTGTGAAGGACATGCATGCACGTGCTCTTTCACAAAGTCCAACAGTTGAGCTGAAATAAGTGTACTGGACTTCAAGTCAACAAGACCCATCACAACTCACAGATCCCTTGACAGAAAGATTAGAAAAACATATGAACCTTAATAAGATTTATGCCCTGTACACACGATCGGACTTTCGGACAACAAAACCGTGGATTTTTGTTCGAAGGTTGTTGGCTCCAACTTGTCTTGCATACACACGGTCACACCAATGTTGGCCAACAATTACGAATACGGCGAGCCGCTAAAAAGGAAGTTCAATAGTCATGCGCCACACTTTGGGCTCCTTCTGCTAATGTTGTTTTTGGTGAGCATTGATTCCGAGCATGCGTGGACTTTTGTGCGACGGACTTGTGTACACACGATCGGAAAGTCCGACAACAAATTTTGTTGGCGGAAAATTGAGAACCTGCTAGCCAACATTTGTTGGGGGAAAGTCCGACAACAAATGTTTGATGGAGCTTACACATGGTCGGGCTTTCCGCCAACAAGATCATATCCAACATTTCCCGTCGAAAAAAATCCGACCGCGTGTACGTGGCATAAGATTTGCATATCCATGTATTTGAAGGAAGCTAACTACAGACCATAACAAAAAAAAATTAATGACATGGCTTTTGAAAGTTGAGAACAAACTAACATACTAATAGATGCCATGCTAATAGATAAGTAAATTATAAATGTTTACATTTTAATGGAATATAGGAAAAAATGCCAAATTACCAAATGGAAACGGTAAAATAGGTTGAATTTTGACATGAGAAAAACCACCAAACCAACCATCTCAGACCTTTAAAATAGACTCCAGTTATTTGCTTTGGTTTCTTACTAACCCCTCACTGCAAATGTAAGTTTTGGCAAATTCAAAAAATTAACAAGATACAACATCCAATGTGCTCACCATAAAACTTCAAAAGGAAATACCCAGATGACTTCCTCCACTGAGATGCAGAAATACAAAATCCACTGTATGTTACATGGCGGGTATAAAAGAATTGTTTGGCAATATTGGCATAAGAGAAAACAAAAAGTTCAGTGTGTGTGTGGCCTCGGAGCTTTGGGTTAACAAATAATATTGGTTTAAAGCAAGAGCCGACAGGGCTGTCCTTAAAAAAACATCTCATTAAAGCAATACGTTTCCTAACTATACCCACTAGCCTATGTGCGGAAGTATAACATGTATACACACCACACAATAAAATCAAAGCCACAAAGCGATAATATGCACTTTCCCGGCTAGGGTCAGATAAACATAGATCTGATCTATACAGATTGACAAAATGGGAAGTTGAGTTCAACTTTAAATTGACATTTTTCTAGTACAAGTTAGAGTAAATTAAAGCTTATTTTGGATTGGTTCATTTGGTAATTTGGTTTGCTTTAGCATTTTACAATGGAATTAGGAATTCATACAGTATGTAAAAAAAGAAAAGAAATAACAAAAACTAGATGGTAGAAAAAAGAGGTGCCTAAGCGTTAAATCAACGATTAGAGATAATAATATAATCTGCTAATGACTGATAGATCCTAAGAGGTTGCTACAGGCATCCAGGAGCCTACAGTGCCTTGAAAAGGTATTCATACCCCTTGAAATGTTCCACATTTTCTCATATTACATGTATTTTATTGGGCTTTTATGTGACAGACCAACAACGTGGCACATAATTGTGAAGTGGAAGGAAAATCATAAATGGTTTTCCAAATATTTTACAAATATGTGAAAAGTGTGGCATGTAATTGTATTCAGTTCCTGAGCCAATACTTTGTAGAACCACCTTTCACTGCAAGTCTTTTTGGGGATGTCTCTACCAGCTTTGCACATCTAGAGAGTGACATTATTGTCCATTCTTCTTTGCAAAATAGTTCAAGTTCTGTCAGATTGGATGGAGAGCGTCTGTGGACAGCAATTTTCAAGTCTTGCTACAGATTCTCATTTGGATTTAGGTCTGGACTTGACTGGGCTATTCTAACACATAGTGAATTAAAATTCTAGGAGGTCCACTAACAAAATTTTTCTGCCCGAGGCCCGAATCACAAGTCTGTGCCATTAAAGACTGTACTCAGGCACTTTTCTTACTGTTTCCTCCGCACACTCTGGTAATACTCTGTAAATGGAAATGTCCCCAATAATGTTACCTCTTATATCAGGTTCCCCTGCCAGCGTAATTCACTACATTGGGTGCCCCTATCAGATTACCCCCATAAATCAGGTGTCCCCATCAGAGTGCCCCCTTGCGTGAGGTGTCCCCATCAGAGTGCCACCTTGCATCAAGTGTCCCCATCACATCAGGTGCACCCACTAACATGTGCCCATCAGTGTGCCCCCTTAACATAAAATGTGCCCATCAGCGGGCCCACATACCTTCAGGGCAGGAGTCAGTTACATTCGGCAAGCTGCAGGGGGCAGAAGGTCAGAGATATACCTCGCAAGTGAGAGCCAGGAGCAGGTAGACGTGAGCAGCAGGGGGGGCGGGGTGCTCATGTGACGCCAAGGCCGGCCGGGAGTGAGAGTGAGAGCTGCGGTCAGGAGCAGGAGGCGAGGCGCACACACAATGTCACTTGTTGCTGGGCAACCCACAGTCCCAGTAAACCAATGACTGCTACTACACTGATGGTCCAGGCAGGCCGTTATTTAGTGACGGCTGATCTAAACCATTCCATTGTAGCTCTGGCTGTATGTTTAGCGTCATTGTACTGCTGGAAGATGAACCCTTTGTTTCAACAATGGCTTTCTTCTTACGACTCTTCCATAAAGGCCAGATTTGTGGAGTGCACGACTAAAAGTTGCCCTGTGGACAGATTCTCCCACCTGAGCTGTGTATCTCTGCAGCTCCTCCAGAGTTACCATGGGCCTCTTGGCTGCTTCTCTGATTAATGCTCTCCTTGCTGGCCTTGGGGTCCCGGTATTGGGACACCTGCCCTTACATGCACATGAACTTTAATGGCATCCATGTCTTAGTCCGTAGGGTTCAGTATTCAGATGGCCCACCCTTTGCAGCTATAACAGCTTCAACTCTTCTGGGAAAGCTGTCCACAAGGTTTAGGAGTGTGTCTATGGGAATGTTTGGTCATTCTTCCAAAAGTGCATTTGTGAGGTCAGGCGCTGATGTTGGCCGAGAAGGCCTGGCTCGCAGTCTCTAATTCATCCCAAAGGTGTTCTATCAGGTTGAGGTCAGGACTCTGTGCAGGCCAGTCAAGTTCCTCCACCCCAAACTCACTCCTCCATGTCTTTCTGCACTGGTCCAAATCATTTGGTGGGGGGGGGGGTGATTATGGTGTGGGATTGTTTTCCAGGGGTTGGGCTTGGCCCCTGAGTTCCAGTGAAGGGAACACTTAAGGCATCGGTATACCAAGACATTTTGGACAATTTCCTGCTCCCAACTTTGTGAGAACAGTTTGGGGGATGGCCCCTTCCTGTTACAACATGACTGCACACCAGTGCACAAAGCAAGGTCTATAAAGACATGGATGAACGAGTTATGAATATCTCCTAAATCTGCACCCTGCATGCTGACGTGAGTGACACATGCGCTCTAAAGGTCCAATGTACCATGCCAGTGTTCTGTCAGAATAGCGAACCCGTCAGATTAAGTAACAGAAGTGACGTTCCATCAGCTGCGCATGCATTCCACCACTTACAGAGTTGCTTATATGATAGAACACCTGCAGTCAGAAGAAGGCAGCGGACATCTTACTACACCCAGCTACATATTGAATGTCAGAGTCATTTTAGCAATAATGTGAGCGTATATAAATAAATATAGTATATTGGCATTTGTGATGCTGTTTGGATTTAATTTTGAAATAGGTTTAGCGATGAGCAGTGCGGGGTATACCAACATGGCCTCCGCCACCTTCCTACTGCTGGCGCCCAGCTTCTTTCAAAATGGAACATCAAACCAGCAACACAGATGTCAACATGCTATATTTCTTTATATAACCCTAACAATATTATTGGGAAGTGTTAGGACAACAGAACACCTCACCCTGTTATGGAGATGGGGGGGTGTTCTAAAGTCCTAACTTCCTGTCCTAGGATGATAACGCTGCTTCTCAATGTCTATAGTACAGTGACTGTGCATAGTCACCCTAAAACAGGAAATGTGCTACTGGCAGGATCACCAAAGGAAGTAAAAAAAAACAAAAAACGCAAATGTAGTGCCAACAGCGAAGGACTGACTTTTTTTTTTACTAAAATTTAAATAAAAAAAATAAAATCTAAAGTAGAGCTGGAACTAGTGAACAGAATGACCACTGTAGAAAAATGTAAAATAATGCATTTGGGTGGCAAAAATATGAATGCCGGACCTGGGGGTTCTAGTAGATGATAGGCTCAGCAATGGCATGCAATGCCAAGCTGCTGCTAACAAAGCAAACAGAATATTGACATGCGTTAACAAGGGGATTAATTCCAGGGATAAAACAATATTTCTCCCGCTCTACAAGACTCTGGTCCGGCCTCACATGGAGTATACTGTCCAGTTCTGGGCACCAGTCCTCAGGAAGGATGTACTGGAAATTGAGCGAGTACAAAGAAGGGCAACAAAGCTAATAAAGGGACTGGAGGATATTAGTTATGAGGAAAGGTTGCGGGCATTGAACTTATTCACTCTGGAGAAGAGGCGCTTGAGAGGGGATATGATTTCAATATACGAATACGGTACTGGTGACTCTACAATATGGATAAAACTTTTTTGCAAAAGGGAGTTTAACAAGACTCGTGGCCACTCACTAAAATTAGAAAAGAGGTTTAACCTTAAACTACATAGAGGGTTCTATACGAGTGGCAAGGATGTGGAATTCCCTTCCACATGCGGTGGTCTCAGCGGGGAGCATTGATAGTTTCAAGAAACTATTAGATAAACACCTGAACGACCGCAACATACAGGGATATACAATGTAATACTGACATATAATCACACACATAGGTTGGACTTGATGGACTTGTGTCTTTTTTTCAACCTCACCTACTATGTAAGTATGTAATGACTCAATAGATTACTATATATTATATAGTCTTCAATGGCTAGATGTCCGCATATCCACATAAGTTGTCACCCTGTCACAGCCACACTTCACAGTTATTTGCTTATTAAGGACTCCATCAGGTGTGACACCATTATTTGGCTGGTTTGACATGCCTGCATACAAATAATAAAAAAATATTTGAATTGGAGTTTTGATTTTTTTTTTTTTTTTTTTTTTTAAAAAGCTTACAGCTATTATACCAACAAATACTGTACATTGTACTTCTGCCCTTGGGTAAAAATATATATGGTTATACATAACATGTCAAATAAAAAAGGAACAGTAAACAAACATTTTACATTCTACCACCAGGGAATACTATACATTTTAAATTGTATACATGTAAAAATATATTTGATGTACCAAAATACATTTTACAGGACTTAATAAAATGGAATGGAAAATAAAATGTAAAAAAAAAAAAAAAAATAGAAAGAAAAGTAATTGTAGCTTTCTAACACCAGAGAATATTGTACATTGTGCTATCAAAATATTTCGCAAGTTTATAGATTAACCAAGCTACCTTTCACATTGCTACACTTCCTGACCACACCTGTATTAAACAAGTCCCCCACTATGCCAGCAATGCAGCTGTAAGGAAAACAGAAATACCACAGCCTAATTTTACCTCCGCAGGCTATTTGTCAAATTTTTAAAAAGGGAGAAAATGGCCTGAAAATAAAGGCTAATGTACTTTAAATCCATGCATTTGTTAGCAATTTCTCTAGCATGACGTAATGATATAATTGCAAGAGCTTTTAAAATGAGCAATTTTTTTTGTAACTACATTTTTTTTTTGAATGACAGCTGCTCTTTATAACCAGATAATTGGGTCTCACACCAAATAAAACAGTTTTTCCTTGTGCTTAAAAAAGTCTTTAAGTGTTGTGTTGGTGGCCATTCTTTTACTATTTATTTTTTTTATTTAAAGTGAGATGCTAGATAATTGGGTCTTACGTCAATTTTTTTTCTTCTTCCCATGTAGAAAAAATAAAGTTGCATTTCGATAATGGTTATTCATTTGTAATTCTTTACCTGGTTCATTAAATAAAAAAAAATTAAAAAGTAAATGTTGGTGGCCTCTTTTACTATTTGTATTTAATTTTAAGCAAGATGCTAGATAATTGGGTCTTGCACCGATTTCTTTTTTTTTTTTTTTTTTACCATAAAGAATTAAACGTTACATTTGGAAAATAATTATTCATTTTCTACTGTTCTTTAACTGGCTCTTTAAATGTAAAAAGTTTATTGTAGTTTATAAATGTAAAAAAAAAATAAAAAATAGGAAACATTTTGAAAATCAGAGGTTGAAAGGGTTTAAATAAAAGTGTAAAACTTTCTGTACCTATAGAATGCCATGGGGAAACAGCGTATGAGAGATTTTGGTGTATAAACCGGTAATACCTTGAAAGTGTAGCTATTCAGGGCGGCTATGTTAACACTTGAACTCAATAAATAATAGCTAATCCTTAGGAATTATCACTTCAGTACAACACTCTAGCGAGGCGGCTTGTGGAATAACTGTGACATGGAGTCCCCGTACAGGGGCTTAGGGCAATACAATATGGAAGAAGGGGTTACACATACCATTTACAGCTCTTTAAGGCATACTTTGTGTCCTGGGAGAGAGCGCAAAAAGAAAAAAAAAAAGAAAAAAAAAGATAAATCTTCTCCAAATATATAAATAAACATAGGCCTCGCTGAGCCATGGGAGTGTATTTCATTGTTTATTATTCTGTCAGAGGTGATGAGGGTATAATGCGTCCTTTCGGTAGCCCCCCCACCTCTTTCCCCGTCACCAGATCAGCCATTTAATTAATTAACAGCTCTGCTGGAAAATAAACTGGAAATTCGATCGGGGACGATGACAGGTGAGGAAAAATAAGCTAATTCAAATCCTTCCCTCCGTGGATTTTACAAATTAACGCTGCAGAGCTCGGAGGTGAGGAAAGAATAAGAGCAGGGAGGTGACCACGTCACCGAACGTCGGTGACCAGCAGCAACAATGCGAGGGGTGATCTGTCTCACGGCAGTGTGTAAATAATTAAAGTTGAGAAAAAATCCTTTTAGACTGTCTGGCACCCAAGGGTGCCCCAATATGCCAATCCACAGCAGCTGGAAGATATTCAGAAACAATAAATGAAAATGGTCACGTGATCTCTCAACGTCTGTCCAACATAGCTGGGTCATGTGGCTTCTAATCAACTGTCACTAAGACCTGGTTTACACAGAAGGCTAAACTGGATGATTAATGGATGTCTGTAGGGGTGTAGAGAGGACATGTGTGCATTTGGACGGTGGTGGCACATTCCCTAAACTGGACAGTGGTGGCCCATTCCCTAAATTGGATGGCGGTAGCCCATTTCCTAAATTGGATTGTGGTGGCCCTTTTTCTAAATTGGGCAGTGGTGGCCCATTCCCTAAATTGGACGGTGGTGGCCCATTCATTAGACTTTTTCTATACAGAGCAGTTTAACCATGTACAGAATGCAGCGAAATTCAGCACAGAGTTGGATTCTCCTCTGTACTTACTGTCTATGTGAACCTATCCCATCCTCAAAAAATGGGGTTGGCTTAAGGAGTAGCAACTGTTCACTACTGCAAAGTGATCATTTACTGAGCTCAGTAAATAAGGTGAAGCTTTGTCCACTGTAGTACTGAGGTCACCAGTTTGAATCCCAATCATGACACTACCTGCATGGAGTTTGGATGTTCTTGTGGTTGTGAGGGTTTCCTCTGGGTACTCCGGTTTCCTCCCACACTCAAAAAACATGCACGTAAATTTGGCTTCTTTTTAACATGACCCTAATATGAGTATATATGAATGTGGGTTGGGGACCTTAGATTGTAAGCTCCTTGAAGGCAGGGGCTCACGTGAATGTACAATATGTGTGAGTGTGTGTGTGTGTGTGTGTGTGTAAAGCACTGCGTAAATTGTCAGCGCTATACAAAATACCCCAAATTTTTTTTTTAAATGGTGGAAGGGAAATAAAAAACAGGATTTTTGCTTGCATATGATTGAAGTGAATACACTGCATGTGACAATGCTTAGATAAGATTCTTTTATGCATTCCATTAAGAGATACTCATTGCTTTCATTCTACGGCATCCATACATGTTTAGTGTCGCTTTTTTCATACATATGTATTTTCTTAGATATTTAACCCTCAAATAAAGTAACTTCCAGCTTAAAGTGGATGTAAACCCTATGAAATTTGACCTGGGCACATGAATCTGTAGTGTTTACTCATCTCTCGCCAAAGCTCTGGGTGTCGTTTCTTTCTGCTGCTCTGTTCCTCTATTATCAGCAGAGTCACTTCTGACACATTCACCGACACAGGAGATAACCGTAGCTGGAAATTTATGTCAGGGAGGGAGCTTAGAGGGAGATGAGCAGAGAGCTTGTCTATTTACAGTACAGATCTGCATGTTCCTACCTTTCTCTGCCTATGTGAAATGGGGGTGTGTCCTTTTCCTCCAATCAGCTGTCACACAGTGTAATCCCAGTCTCCCCTCCCACTGCTGGAAGAGGAAAAAAGATTTGTTACACGACCATCACTTTCTAAAGAGTGCAGAAAGGGAAAGGCCATAGATATACAAGTAAAAGTTGTGTAGGGAGATTTGTTTTATCTGTGTATAATCTGAGGCCATTCACTTCACTGGGTATAGGAGAGGGTTTACATCCACTTTAATTAAGAAGACCTCTTATTAAACATTTAAAAGACTCTCCGAGGTGCACATATTCCTGGAGCAGCTTACAGCAGACTTTAAAGTGATTGTAAAGGCTTATTTTTTATTTTTTTAAATAACAAACATATCATACTTACCTCCACTGTGCAACTCGTTTTGCACAGGGTGGCCCCGATCGTCCATTTCTGGGGTCCACCGGGGCTCTTGCGGCTCCTCCACACATCAGATAACCCCCTAGAAGCGCTTTTCCAGAGGGTTACCTTCCGGGTGCGCTCCTGAATCCAGCATTTGTGTCCATAGACACGAATGCCAGACTCAACCCTGCCACGACCCCCCCCCCCGGGGGCCAGCATCATTGGATTTGATTGACAGCAGTGGGAGCCAATGGCTGCGCTGCTATGAATCTAACCAATCACGGGATGGGACCCTGTGGAGAGAGGGACAGAGCATCCTTGCGAGCAAAATACGGGGCTCAGGTTAGTAAAATGGTGGGCTAGGGGTCACTGCCAGGTGTTTTTCACCTTAGTGCATAGGATGCATTAAGGGAAAAAAACACAAGGGTTTACAATCCCTTTAACTTTGTAACTTTTTAGCACGCCACAGGGTGCGAGTCTGCAGCTTGATCAACTATGGAGCCATCCTGCTGATGGCAAAAGCAGAATTATGGAGCCATCCTACTGATGGGAAAAGTAAAACTATTGAGCTGTCCTACTGATGGGGGGAAAAGCAGAACAAATATGGAGCCGTCCTACTGATGGGGGAATAGCTTCTGTGGACAGGTGTCTTTTATACAGGTAACAAACAGATTAAGAGCACTCCCTAAGCCCTTGTACACACGGTCGGAGAATCCGTCGGAATGTGTCCAATCGGACCGTGTCATTGGATAATCCGACTGTGTGTGGTATGCATCGGACTGATTCCATCGGAATATCCGTCGGACCCAATTTTCCAACTTGTTGGAAATATTTCCCGACCAACTGGGCCGATCAGACATACTCCAATCAAGTGTAGAGAATTTTGATCGGACCAAGTGCAACGCATGCTCAGATCAAATTCCTACATCAAAGCTATTGGCTACTAGCCTGAATGTAGTCCCATCGTAACGAAATTACGTCCGACCGTGTGTATGCAACAGTTTCGGACAAGATCCGTCGGACTAAATCCGATGGACAAAATCCGACGGATTTGGTTGTCGAAATCTCCGACCGTGTGTACAGGGGCTAAGAGTGTTTCCAATCTCAGCTCGTTACCTGTATAGAAGACGCCTGGAAGCCAGAAATGTTCCAGATTGATAGGGGATCAAATACTAATTTCACGCATTAAAATGCAAATCAATTTATAAAATTTTCTGGATATTTTTGTTGTTATTCTGTCTCTCTCTGTTAAAATAAACTTACCATTAAAATTATAGACTGATTGTTTCTTTGTCAGTGGGCAAATGTACAAAATCAGCAGGGGATCAAATACTTTTTTTTCCCCTCACTGTAACTGCAAAACTGGGTTTTGTCAGCGTTTAAAGGATTTTATCTTACCATGTAAATAAAGAAAAAGCTAAAGCTAAAGAATCCTACAAAGCTTGGCCCCCAATAGGGGGCCTGCATGAAGTCTATCTTACTGCATGCCAAGTTTGGGCGCTGCTGCCGATGTCATTGTTTGCCCCTAATGCTTATCTCACACGCACACAGCAATTTTCAGGGCATTTCCACCACATTTAAGGAACCTTCCACTGCAAGAACCATCAAACCGAGGAATGAAATCTTACCACTACACAGTTTCTACTGAAGACATACAATAAAATTGTTGCTAGGTTTCTTTAATCTATTTAGCCATATTTGTGATTGAAGTTAGAGTATTTCAAAAGAGACGGAGATGGGTTGACATTTTTCCGCGCACAAAGGCAGCATTGTCATTTCATAACAAGCAATAAAATAAAACATGGGAGTATGTGTATGTATTGGAGAGATGCACTGAATATGTTTGGGTTTTTTTTCTTGCCCTGACAAAGACTTAAGGTATAACTAAAGGCAAAACTATTTGGAGTGGAGAGCGATTAGAATGCTTGTCAGGTTTTATTGCTTTTCGTGACCCCGTTAAGGAGATTCTCCCTCTCCATTTGTCCTGTTTACCATTATCATTGCAAGTAAAAGAAATTCCAAAATTTTGAGTTGTCCCTAGAAAAGTAATAGAGGGGAAATCTTCCAATCGGGACACTAGTTCTGGAGACCTGGGGAGAGTCCCCAAGGAATTCCTTTGATTTCCCTCGCACTTCCTGTTTGGCTATGGGACAGGAAGTGAAGGGAAATCTCCCCAATGGAAAATAGTTAGTAAAAAAATCTTTCAGGGGCTATAACCCTCCCTTACTCTATCAAAAATAAAAATAGGTTTTGCCTATAGTTCTACTTTAAACTCATTTAAATGACTTGCTGACCTTTTGACATCACATCTTTTTTTTAGGCAGGCCAGGAAATTCAAAGGATAGTCCCAAATTCTTATCAGCATATTTGCTCTCGGTCACAGACTCTGGGTATGGAAACGAGAGGACCAGGAGAGCCCAGCACCCTCTGTGCCTCTCCTATGACATAGCTCCCAACTGTTCCTGATTTCGAGGGACTGTCCCTGATTTGGAGCAATGTCCCTCTTTCCAACTCATTTGTCCCTCATTTTGATCCGATCTATATAGATTTATATAAAATGCACTTGTTATCTATTAAAAAGTGTTTCCCAGTGCTAAACCTTTCATCTGATTTCTAAATTGCAACATTTGTAAACTCCAAAAGCCAATATAAAGGAATAATAGTGGTAAAAAAAAAGCACTTGTGTGTTTTTTTCTGTACAATTCTTCTTTAAGGGGGCGGGGCAAGGGGTGTGTTCTATGCCTGCATACTTTTGCTGATAGGTGTCCCTCATTCCCATCTTGGGAGGTATGCTATGAGAAGTTTGCTTTAAACATACATATGAAATCCTTTGATGGCATACCCCATTTTGTATTGCATGTATACATGTGTATAAAATTCTGCTAATGATTAAAAATGTCACACCAGGGAAAGTAATTGATTCTTCTATTTGACATCTTGAAGAAACAATTCATCATTTTTATTATGTAGATATTAAAGAAATTAATAGCGGAGTTCCACCCAAAAATGGAACTTCCGCTTTAAGTGACCCTCTGACATGCCACATTTGGCATAACATTTTTTTGGGGGAGGAGCAGGTACCTAGTTTTTACAGGCACCCAGCTCCCACTTCTTCTCCTGGCTCCGCTGCGCCGGAAGGAAGTTCACCTCTCCCCCTCCCTTCCTGTAATCTTCTGGGACAAGTCACAGGTCCCAGAAGATTGCTCGGCCAATCACAGCGTGGCTCGCCCACAGTTAGAATGCCAGAGAAGAGCAAGGCTTCATGCGCCCGCATCGCTTGACCGTGTGACAGGTGAGTGTCTGATTATTAAAAGTCAGCAGCTACACTTTTTGTAGCTGTTGCCTTTTAAAAATGGGTGGAACTCCGCTTTAATAGCCATTAAAGTAAGTTTCTCGTAAAGTAAATCACCTGTGTGACTTTGGGGGTTATTTACGAAATGCAAATCCACTTTGCACTACAAGTGCAAACTACAAGTGCAAAGTGCAAACTACAAGTGCAAAGTGCACTTGAAATTGCACTGAAAGTGCACATGGAAGTGCAGTCGCTGTAGATCTGAGGGGGATGATAAAATCAGCAGAGCTTCCCCTCATCTCAGATCTACCCCTCAGATTTGCAGCGACTGCACCTCCAAGTGCACTTTCAGTGCAATTTCAAGTGCATTCTGCACTTGTAGTTTGCACTTGTAGTGCAAAGTGGATTTGCCTTTCGTAGATAACACCCTTTGCTCCAAATGAAGCAGGCAGTCAGTTGGTTCCCACTATATCGCACACATTAGCGGACACTTAACATGGGATTGTCTTGCTGTGGATTTTGAAACCTTTTTCTTTTTTTCTTTTTTAACTTTATGGTATAAACTGCAGTGTCTAGCAAGGTGTTAGGCTAGGTTCACATATATGTATTTTTTTTTTTGTGCATTTGCTGAACTACAGAAATGCTCCCAAATGTATTATTTCCTATGGGATCGGTTATCTATGCAGTTTCCTGGAAAGTTGTAGGGACTTTTTACATGCAGAATGGTGATTTTTGGGTCCATAAACTTCAATGGAAGGGCACTGAAAACACATGAAAAATACACGCACGTGCATTTTTGGTGGGGCTTTGTGTTTAACAACTAGTCTCCTACAAAAACAAAAAAACAAAAAACATGAAGCAAGAAAACACATATAAACAAGCTTCAGAACCCCCCCCCCCCCCCCCAAAAAAAAATGCACCAATAAACGCATCAACTGCACACACATAGATGTGAACCTAGCCTAAAGCCTCGTACACACGATCAGATTTTCAGCAGGGAATTTTGTGATGACTTACTGTTTGCCTGAAATCTGACCATAAATACGCTCCTTCAGACAAATTGTCCAACTTTCCACCAACAAATGTTGGATGGCAGGCTAGTAAATTTTCTGCGGACAGCAGTCTGATTTTCGTATCGTGTGTACACAAGTCCGTCACACAAAAGTTGAAAGTACAAACTCGCATGCTCGGAATCAATGATCACCAAACACGACATTAGCAAAAGGTGCTCAAAGAGTGGCACTCAAGAGCTGAAATTCCTCGTAGTACATCACTACTCTTCGTGTTTGTTGGCCAACAATTGTGTGCCATTAGTTTGCAAGA
This sequence comes from Lithobates pipiens, assembly GCF_037356315.1. Classification (NCBI taxonomy): domain Eukaryota; kingdom Metazoa; phylum Chordata; class Amphibia; order Anura; family Ranidae; genus Lithobates; species Lithobates pipiens. The sequence goes on from NW_027507685.1 coordinate 148,684,798, forward strand.
AAAGTTCCTGGCACACACCCTTCGGACAAAAGTCTTATGCTCTGCCGCAGGGCATGCAATTTCCTATGGATATATTTCTTATCACTGCTCTACGGAGAATCATTTGAGTGTTTGATATACTTTTATTGTCTTATTGATACACTTTTATTGTTTTATCCAAAGAAATCATAGAGCATGCAACACATTTTTATACTGCTTAGGACTGGCTATATTAAATGAATGATTAAATGATTGGCTGGGACCTGCTGATCAGCTTTTGCTGTAGTGCATGGACCGAATGGAACAGATACACGTACATGATCCAGCGCAGCCGGCCTGCCCTGTAGCCGTACATCTACAGCGAGTGGTATGGAAGTGGGTATTGGGCAATGCTACCCAAGGCTGATGGTGTAAATGAGCCCAGACTCATATACTGCATGCTAAATATGAGTCTGTCAAGCTAGGCCTATTTATTCACTATCCAAGAAAAATGTATTGTGCCAGATAACACTGCAAGACAGAGTAGCTGACTTTATCAAATACCTTCAAGCAGCTGCTTGTGCTTGGATATATTTATAATCCTCAGTACTGCTTAGGAAATTTTTCTCTGAAGCCAAAACTCCACAGGAAAAATAAAGTTTTGCTAATTGAAAGTGAAATTCTACCTAAAAAAATTTTTTTTTTTAAGTTTAACATTTTTGGTGCAGTGATGAACGGTTTGATCACCTGCCCAGTCTTTATTGCCGTCTGTTACCCTGGCAGGAAGATCTTCCCCCATCCCAGGGCTGGACATAACAGCCAGGGCTCTTTGATGTGAGCTGAACTTCCAGATCCTTCACTCTGGAGTACATTTTATGTATGCTATGCAGAATCCACCAGGGACACCATAATGCTAGCACGCTGCTGGTTTCTCCATTGTAGTATGCAATGAAGGCATGAGTACTATGGAGATTTGGGTTACAACTGAGTGCTGTCTGATCAGGTGAGGCTGGGAGTAGGTCTGGTCACCCTACACAGAAGTTTCAAGGCTCGAAGTTTGGCTACAAAAGGGTCTTCTCACACTCTCACACCTGCAATTTATTTTTTTTCATCTAAAAGCATGATATTTTCATGGCAAGTGAGACTTGGCAGTGGTGGATACTTTGAGAGAGACAACTCACAGAAGCAAATGATGTTATGAAATCTTCTACAGTGAACATTATTACCTTTGAGTGAGTTGGCTCTTGAAACCAATTGCGTGCTATAGAATAAATAAACTGACCGTATCAGCCTGCCCAAGCTTCAAATAAATGTTGGTGGTTCAGTGTGTTACAGAGCCATTCAGACATCAGGAGTCATAACCCAACTTAAATTACTTTAGCCTCATCTGGCCATTTTGGACATGCACGGAATATGAAAATTATGAGCCGGAATATCCATCCACCTTCAAATTTGGCTGCACTTTGTGGGTTTTCCTAAGACTAGGTTTCACTAACTCACAGGACCAACGTGTTTCATAGAACAGCCAGAATCAATAGATTTGGATTCTTTGTTGGGAACCTACCTGCTTATGGCTCCATTACAAAGTTAGTCACTGAACAGCAACCTATTATGATCTTGCTTAGATGTCCATGGAACAACCATAAACCAAATGGACAGTCTTCTTCAACCTCAGCAGGATTGTTAAACTATATTATTTTTTTAACACCACAACCAACCTACTCTGCTCTCGTTTGAACTTTCTAGGACAGCTGTTATTTTACTTAGACATTTAAGAACCCTCTGGAGAAGGCATTGCCTTCAATTTGACAGTTTAGACCACTAAGGAATGCTAAGCATCATGAACTGAATGGATGAGCCAACTTCAGCCTCATTGGGTTGTGTGGGTCTCCACAATATGCTTATTCTCCAAATATAATACATACACATCCACTACTTAAAGTGGAACTAAAGGGAAGCTTTGCGGCCTCCTTCCGCTTCAACTTTTGGTCTTTTTTGGGGGAAGGCGGGGAGCTGGTTTTGACAGGTTTCTGCTCCCCCCTTTGCCCTCAGCCTTCTGTGACATGTCACAGGGCCCAGGAGGCTGCAGGATCATTAAAACGGAGTTCCACCCAAAAATGGAACTTCCGCTTCAAGCATTGGTGACCCCCTGACATGGCACATTTGGCATGTCATTTTTTTGGGGGGGTGGGGGCAGGTACATTGTATTTACAGGCACCCATCTCCCACTTCCTCCCCTGGCTTCATGCAGCCCCGGAAGGAAGATCACCTCTCCCCCCCCCCTGCTATCTTCTGGGACACGTCACAGTTCCCAGAAGATTGCCTGGCCATTCACAGTGCGCAGTCAGTCAGCCGGGCGCCCACAGTTAGAATGTCGGCGCGGTGTAAAGAAGGGGAAGAGGAGTGGGGCTCTGTGCCTCTGCATTGCTAGACCGTGGGACAGGGGAGTGTCTGTTTATTAAAAGTCAGCAGCTACGCTTTTTGTAGCTGCTGACTTTTAAATGGGTGGAACTCCGCTTTAACAAGGCGCAGCAGGAAGCCAGCTGTGAAGCCACAAGGAGTCACAGCTGACTTCCCACATTTACAATGACACTAGAAGTCAGATCGAACAGCAAAACAATTGAATTTGGAGCTTTGGAGGATGCTGAGAGCAATGGAAGAGTTTACTGAAACTTTAAAAGAAAAGAATTAACATTCATTTTTTGTCCATACCAACCAATCACGTTCTCCGTTTCATTCTTCTATTGCAGTATCGAAATCAAAATTAACCTGAATTGATTGGCTCTAGGTGAGAACAGTGAAGCCATAATTGTTAAATCAAAGTATCAACATGTGCTGATGTCAGCTGGGCAGTGTGGACCTCTCTGGGGTGGAAGACGTCATAAACCAACTGAAATAGTTTCCTAAAACTCCAATTCTTACTGGGAGAGAAGGAGTTACGTTGGGGCTTTCAGACTAGTGAATCAGAGAGGAAGGGGATGTGGGTTAGTGATCATGTTGCATAAAAATGTTCTCATGGATTTTTCACCTCCTTAGCTGTAAGGGGAATGGAGCCGCTGACAGGAATGACTGCCCTCCCCACTAAAGCCTTTGCTGCCACCACAGCTGCTCTAAGGGAAACACAGCTTTTATTATACCTGGACCACAACTGATGCCTGTAATACACTTGATGATAATTGCTTTTGCTGGAACTAGTCTCCAATTAGCAAAAGCAACATTTACAGACTTTTTTTTTCTTTTTAAATAAAAAGTTGCCAGCCATGAACCGTGGCGGAAGTGGCAGCCGCCAAGGCTGTAGTAACACTGAGTTTCTGTACTAGGCCGTGCATATGTGCAAAGCTCAGAAAGGTAGCGGATATTTTTAAGCCAAAACCATGCTATGGTCTCAAAAGGGCTTTCTCCAAAATGTATGTGCTTCTATTGATTGGTTTAGAGGTCAGCAGGGACCCTTTAATCTCATTAGGCATGTACGTAGGCCAGATGTAGCCAACAGCAACAAAATCGATCATGGCTAGAGGGGAACCCTTCCAATTTTTCAGGCCCATTTTGTTCTACCACCTAATACCATCCACTTTCACCTACCAAATCCGGAACACTTGGTAAGTATTGGTCAACACAGGCTTTAAATGTAAACAAATTGCCTAAGGCTAGGTTCATACCACTGCATGTCAGAAATGGGCGTAAAATTGCGCGCATTCACGACATACAGAGAAACACGTTGCCATAGCAGACCATGTTTATTCATTTCAAGGGACGTAATAAATGAATATTTTGACCAATGCAATTAATGAACACCCAAGCTCTTGACAAGACTAAATGCATTTATTTGCAAAGCACCAGGAGAGAAAAGTTTAGTCCCAGTCTGCATTGGGCCTTTTTTGGTGGGCATAGTGCCCATCAAATGCAACCCATTCAAATGAATGCAGTTGCGGCATGTTACTGCAGGGGTTCAGGGGTTCAAGCTCTTCAGAGAGCACCATTAGTGTGAACGAGGCCTAACAGAGCCCCTAATTCTTCCAAATTCCTCCATTCATGTTATAGCATTGAAGGGGGAACCAAGCAACATCTGTTAAGCCATGGCCTAAACAAGAGAACTGTAAGAACAGTGATGTCTAAAACACATTATAGAGATAAAGCTATAGCAGTGATTCTCAACTAGGGTTCCTCCAGAGGTTGTTAGGGGTTCCTTTAGCATTGGGCAATTTCAGCCTCTCAGATAAGCTCCCACTGACACCATTGATCTTTCTAACTATCTGTAAGGAGGTAATTCTTCCCAATGACCACAAGTGTAAGGACCATTTATCCCACTGACCATCACACTAATGTATGAGTTGTAGATTTCTAATTTTTAGCAGGGGTTCCCTGAGACCGGAGAACTATTTTAAGGGTTCCTCTGTGTTGAAAAGGTTGAAAAAGGCTGACCTATAGGCTCCTATAGCTGCTGGTCTTGTTACTGACAACTGACACATCTCTACAGCTCCCAACATTATAAGATGGGAATGAGGGACACCTACTTGCAAACGTATGTAGGCATAGGACATGCCCCCTGACACACACCCTTAAAGGAGAATTAACTAAAAAAAGTTTAATTAAATCCACAAGGACTTTTTTTTTACCATTACTATTCCTTTATATTGGCTTTTAAATTTACAAATGCAGCAATTTAGAAATTGGATAAAAGGTTTAGCATTGGGAAACAATTTTGAAAGATAAAAAGTGCATTTTAGATGCAACTATATGGATCAGACCAAAATGAGGGACATGGCTATGCATCTGCTTTTCTTTTTATAGGTGCTGGCAGGCGTGCGCCCAAAGACCGAACTAATACAAATTCTTATTCAGCTTGAGAGGGCTCATTAAAAGATCCTTTCAGCAGATACTCTAAGAACAGTCTACGAAGGTAAAACATAAAACATAATTCAACTCTTTATTACATTTTTGGCGTTTACCAATTTAAAAAAAAAATGACAAACATCGGGTCTATCTAGAGGTAAGTGATTCAGGGACATTCCCAGTGGAGTCAAGAACCAGAGGGTTATTATGGCTACATTTGAAAAAATTAAAGACCCCGAGGGGTCCATCAAATATGAAATACTGGACATTCTAAAAGGATTCTCTATATTCAGCTGCAGGCTGTAGAACCCAGTTTTAATAAAAAAAATCAATTGCATATTCAGAACTTTCTGAACCGGATTCAAACTTCAGTTGTAGATTCCACCATTCGTGGCCAGTTATGAAAGTTGCTTATGCAAGAAAATTTAAGTCTAGCTGAAGCCAAAACCTTTTCTCATAAGGTAGTTAGTAATGGCAGCCCCCCCCCCCCGTATTTCACTCTTGACAGGTCCTGTTCCAGCCAACTTTTCTTCTTCTTTTCTTTTGGTTTAGACGGAGCAGAGAATAGACCTCTTTTGGGTTTTTATATTTGGACTTTATCTGCATTGAGGAAATGTCCCTTTACTTCCTGTCAGGACAGGAAGTGATGAGAACTCTCTCCAGTGGGGACACAAACTGTAATAAAACTATTTTGTTCAGTTTATTATTACTGTCTGTGCCTTCTTGGTTAAGGGACAAGCACTCATTTCTTGTTCTGCTCTCACAAGGGCAAGAAGTGAGGTGAAATCACTGTGGTGAGGGGACAAATCGCAATAGAAACTTGTTTTAGAACAAGTTATGAAAAGTTATGAAGTTATGAAAGTTGTTATGAAACATACTTATATAAGGTTATTATAGATTATAAGGTTGAAAAAAGACACAGATCCATCCGTCCATCCACCTATGTGTCTTTATGTGTGATTTTTATTCTCTAACAATTCCCAAAGCCCTGTATATTCTGTTCCCTGAGGAGGACAGGTTTTTTGAAGCTGTTGACACCATAGGCGTGCGCAGGGGGTGTGCATCACTATGTGTAATCATTACATGCGGCGCCAATTTCCCCTACTGCCCAGGCTCCCCCCATGGCAGTGCTGCTGGATTCCCTCCTCTCCTCTCCCCCCGGCTGCAGGGGTGTTTCAGGATGGAGAGCAGGGGAAGGGGCTAAACAATATGTCATTTACCTTCCCCTTCCTTTTCTAAATAAACCTAGTGAACACACTCACTGCGTTGATTCATAACATAAGCATAATAAACTTTGTTTACTATGTTTCAATATGTGAATAACCAGGAAGCCACTCAGCACAGAGCACTTCCCATTCGTTCACTGTCCAGTGCAGCTGAGACTGCAGAGAAAAGAGTGCATTTGACCTTTGGGGTGCACGCCCTAATTAAATAGTCTGCGCACACTTATGGTTGACACTATCGGCTAGAACCACTTCCTGGGGGAGGGAGTTCTACATTTTTACTGCTCTAACAGTAAAGAGCCCTTTCTTCAATCTAAATTTAAACCCCCTTTTTGCTAATCTTAAATCATGTCCTCTTCAGGGACCTCGGAGTAAACCGTTCATTACACTTACTGGAGTTACCGTTGATATAGTTGTATATTGTGATCATATCTCCTTTTAAGTACCTCTTTTCCATAGCGAATAACTGTAATCGATCCTCATACCTGAGATCCTCCACTCCCATTCATTAAATTTGTTATTCTTTTCTGTACTCTTTCTAATTCGACAACATCTTTCTTGAGGATTGGTTGCTAAATCTGAACAGAATATTCAAGATTAGGCTGGATCAGTGTTTTGTAAAGGAGTAGAATTATTTTCCTTGGAATGTATGTTTTAGGCTCGGATACACTGGTGCGATGCGGGAAACCCTGCGATTCCAGTGCGGGTTCCTGCATCACAACGGACTTGCAGGCAGTTCACACTGCCCCCTGCGAACCTCTGGACGTGTCAATACAAAGTTAATGACTCCCCCAGACTATTTTGCAGATCGCAGTGCGAACTGTGAATTGGGACAGGAATCGTATTACATTGAGTGTGAACACCCATGAGATCTGATTCTAGTGCAGACAATAAAAAACAGGTCCTGTAAGAGTTTGGTCCGAATGCGATGCAAATTCAGCCATAAAGTTTGTATGGCTGAATTCGCATCTCACAGACATCGCATGTGATTTGCACAGCAATGTGGTGCGAATGTGTAAACATATACTAAAGCGCTGATGTGAATAAGTATTAAAATATGTGAGAAATAAATATTAAAAAGATAACTAAATATAGTTGCAATTATATATGTGAACTGGTACACAAAAATAAAATGTTTTTAAATGAATAATTGCGCTAATATTAATCTACTAATATTGCACAGTGTACCATCAAATGTGGTGCGAATCACATGCGATGTTTGGCAACAAACCAGAGCCTCTAAACTCAACGGCCTAAAAACGTCAGTAAATGAACCTGTGTACATGTACTGATAAGATAACATTGGATGAGTTCAGGGGCAGCTGAAAAAAGCAGCCAACTGCCTCTGAACGTCCGTTTACCAGCTGCAGTGTACATGAGGCCTTAAGGTTAATTTCCCACATTTGTGGCTTTTAAAATCAAGTGTAAGGTTGGGGCTGAAATCTTTCTTGATCTACCTGACCTTGGTTTGGTATCAAAAGATCCCCAAATTTTCCACTTCTTATGAAGTGATTGCACAGTACTGACTGGCATGTTCAAGGCTTTGGATATCTTTTTATATCCATTTCCATCTTTGGTCTTTGGTCATTTGACAGTTCTTTTCTACCTCCCTGTGGCTCAGTGTCTAGCCTGCTCAGTGCATCCATGTGAGAGCCAACAAACTCATTGACTATTTATACACAGACACCAATTGTGATTTAAAAAGCCACAAATGTGGGAAATGAACCCTTAATTGCCATTTTAAACCGTGTGTGTGCCACCTTCTGCGTCTGTACCAAGGCCAAACATTCCAGGGTATGTAAACTTTTTATTAGGGTCATTTGGGTGACTTCTGTAATGCCTTGTACACACGGTCGGAAATTCAGACGGAAAAGGTCCGATCGGATTATATTGCCTGAAAATCCGATCATGTGTGCGCTGACTTTTTCTGACGGAAATTCCGACGGAAAAAATGTGAGAGCAGGATCTCAGATTTTCCGACAAAAAAATCAGATCAGACTTTTTCCAATTGTTTGTAGAGAATTCCGATCGTACAAAGTGCCACGCATGCTCAGATCAAAATACGAGACCAAAGCTATTGGCTACTAGCCTGAACGTAGTCCCGTCGTAATGAATGAACGTCTTCACGATAGTATTTTCCGACAACTTTGTCCTACTGTGTGTATGCAACACGAGTTTAGGACAAAATCCATCTGAAAAAGTCAGACGGATTTTGTTGTCGGAATGTCCGACCATGTGTACAAGGCATTTGTTTTTTTGGAACCTTTTTAAATCAAAATATGTGATAATAAATGGCTTCATGTGATTGCTATCCTTAAACAAAAGGCATTTTTTTGGCATGATCAGTCATATTTTCAATATTAATGCCAACATTTCAAAATTTTTGCCAGGGTATGCAAACTTTTGAGCACAACTGGAAGTACTTGTAATGAAAGGGAAGTTCCACTTTGTCATCTTCCCACCCTCCTCTAATGCCGCGTACACACAAGTGGATTTTCCATCAGAAAAATCTTGGATGGTTCTCTGAACTTTTGGACTTCAAGAACGCGGTGACGTACAACACTACGACGAGCCGAGAAAATTAAGTTCAATGCGAGCATGTGTCAAATTTTTTCCGTGCATGCGTCAAATTGTTTCCGAGCATGCGTAGGAATTTTGCACGTCGGAATTGCTACAGACGATTGGAATTTACGTTCGGAACTTTTTCCAACCTAAAAATTGAGAACCTGCTCTCAATCTTTTGCTGGCCTAAATTCCGGCAAAAGTCATGGAGCATACACACGGTCACATTTTATGACCAAAAGCTCTCATCAGACTTTTGCTGGTGGAATTTCCGATCGTGTGTATGGGGCATTACACTTTTGGATAATTTCCCCCCCCCCAATCCCTGCCTACAGCCTTCTGGGATACTTCACAGGTCTCAGCAGGCTGCAGGACCATTCACACAGTGTAAGGTGGCTCACGCATGCACATTGGGAAATCGGCTGTGAAGATACATATTTAGACTCCATGCGTTTTTTTAAGCTCCTAGAAGCGGTTATTAGCATTTTTTTTCCTTTCTGCTCCTAGAAGATAAATAGTGTTATTCTATGTATTCATGCATACTACTTTAGGCTTTTAGCATTTTTTGAGCTTCAGCGTCTAGCAGCAGAAAAAAAAATAAAGTTTTTGTAGCATTTCTTGGAGCGTTTTTCCAGCAGAAACGCTCCTATTAGCATTTTTTGAGCTTTCTTTTTACTACAAAAATGCCAATAAAATGCTAATGCTCCTAAACGCTCATAAAATGCTACTACAAAAAAGCTATTACCAGAACTGTAAAGTGTATAGACATTTTTTTAAAAATAAAAACACTGTAGCTGCTGACTTTTAATAAGGACACTTACCTGTCCAGGGCGCCTGAGATGTCGGCCGATCCGTCCCTTGTATCGTGTCCTGGCGCTGCCATTCTCACTAAGGGAAACAGGCAGTGGAGTCTTGCAGCTTCACTGCCCGTTTCCAAGTGCGCATGTGTGAGTCCTCCGGCGATTTCTGAATGGGCGGCTGTCTTCTGTGGCACACACAAATCAACGATCTTCAGTCTTCTCTTCCTTGAGTTGTCTTCTGGGGAATGGGGCGCGCTGTGTTCTGGGAACTGTGTGTGTCCCAGAACACAGCGCACCCCATTCACAAAGCACCACACGACTCGCGCATGCGCAGTAGGAAATGGGCAGTGAAACCGCAAAGCTCCACTGCCTGTTTCCCTTAGTGAGAATGGCGGCTCCAGGACACGATACGAGGGACGGTTCGGGGGGGGGGGGGGGCACCCTTGACAGGTAAGTGTCCTTATTAAGTCAGCAGCTACAGTGTTTGTAGCTGCTGATTTTTTTTTTAAATGTTTCCGCTGGAAGACACCCCTTTAAGTCAGGTTGAAAAAAAAATCCATCTCGTACAACCAATAAAATAAAAAATAGAAAAGTTGCAAGGAGTCACATCCGGCTTCCCACAGTAAAACATACCAGCGCCGGGAACATGAAGACCAGTAAAGAACCGGCCCAAGTGAGGACAGCGCTGGATTTCCTTATCTACAATGAGGTGAGGACGGCGCTGGATAGACAAATTTCACCCAGGTTAGGATGGCGCTGGATAGGCAAATTTCCTTATCTACAATGCTTTTTTTTTTTTCAAAAAGGCTGAAGAACTTCTTTAGGTCTCCATAAAACTAAAATAAAAAAAAGCAAATATAAAAACCTGGAATCTATTACTTTAATACAGAATTCTATTTCATTTTTACTGTGAATTGGGCACTGTATATGGTGACATTTTTCGCACAATTTACAAAATTTTTTCAAATTATATGAATGCGTCTTATTTTACTTTTCTACAGAAAGAAGACAGGGACTCTACTGAATGAAAGCCACATAATTCCCATGCCAGTGAAACATCCTCTCAGCATTCCATTTCATGCATCATTGCAAAGAAAACAAAAAATTTGACACAAGAGTAATTTTACTAGCTGCAGATCTTGAAAATACTTTGACAGGCTGGTCTGGACTTTTTTAGCCATCTGCTTGTCAAATACAGCCTATGGGACCTTATCTGAAAAATTGATACTTTTTTTGATAATCCTTGATATGTGTGTACTTTGCTTTTATATTTTGCACCTTGAAGCTTTAATAAATGCACTCCTGCAGAAACTTCCAAAAAAGAAAATGAATAGGTTTTATCTTATGCAGACGTTATGTTATTTACTTTGTGGTCTCCTAAGATAGCCACTGCTAATGAATTTAGCAGATCCATTTGGTGCTGTTAAAGTAAAAAAACAAGAAAAAAAAAAAATGATTGCAGCTTATTAGTGTTTAGATGTGTTTTAGTCTAGGTTCACATTGGAGCAATTTGTCATGTGATTTGAGAGATTAAATCGCATGACAAGTTGCAGCCTATTGGAGGCAATGGCACTGTTCCACTCAGTCCAACACCGATTTTGCGGTGCCACACCGATTTGCAAAAGTAGTTTTTGTACTACTTTTGCCTCCCCTCCGTTTTCTCGATTTGGGGGCAGGGTCCCTATATACACACAGTGGTGTAGTGGTTAGCACTCTTGCCTAACAGTAAAAAGGGTCGCTGGTTCGAATTCCAACCACGACACTACCTGCCTGGAGTTTGCATGTTCTCCCTGTGCCTGCGTGGGTTTCCTCCGGGTACTCCAATTTCCTTCCACACTCCAAAGACATGCAGGTAGGTTAATTGGCTTCTGTCTAAATTGGCCCATTTATATGAATGTGAGTTAGGGACCTTAGATTGTAAGCTCCTTGTGGGTAGGGACCGATGTGAATGTACAATGTATATGTAAAGCGATGCGTAAATTGACAGCGCTATATAAGTACTATAAATAATCATAATACTATATACATTCTTCTCTGATACGAATCTGGGTTTGAGATACCTGTTTTAGGGTTTTATTTCAAGCAGGGACAATATGGATGGGATAGCGGAGTGACTCCGTGTGATGGGGTCTTTCTCATTTTTAAAATGGTTTGAACGATTTTATGTATGTGCAATTAAAAAAATGTAAGTCAATAACATTTTTCCTTATGGGCAATGCAATTTGGGTTAAATATGTTAAATTGATTGTTGACTTTTTGTATCTCATAGATTACATATTTCTTGTTTACCCCTGATGAAGGAGACTACACACATCTCCGAAACGCATTGGTATAGGATCTCTGTATCATCAATTTGCACAATTTCAATGTCTCCATGTCCAAATTTTGTCTAACATTACATGTATTTTTCTATATAGTTATTAAATAAAATTATTATTATTTTTTCTATATCTTGTGTTGGTAGTGCTTTAAAAATCCCACCCCTAGGGGTTCCTCTCTATTCTATTTGCCAATTTGAGGTGCGACTTCAACAGACATCTGTGCATGAAGCCACACAGATGTCTATCAAGTAGCACCTGAAATCGCGCTGACCTTGCTACTTTGAAATCGCACTACTTCACTTGATTTCAAAGTAGCATCAATATGAACCAGGGCTTACTGCATTCGTTTATTTCAGACTTTTTTGTTTTCATTTATTTCAACCTGATGGTTCTGCCACTCTACTTAAAACAAGTGGTTAACTTGTAGGATAAGTGATTACTTTACATCAGGAGTTGCCACTCCTTTGTTTTGCCTAGAGTGCAAAATCTGGTGCAGCTCTGCATAGAAACCAATCAGCTTCCAGGTTTTTTGTCAAAGCTTAATTGAACAAGCAAGAAGCTGATTGGCTACAATGTACAGCTGCACCAGATTTTGCCCTCTCCAGTTTAATCTTCATTTCCACTGAACGCGGCTTTGAAACCGTGAAATTTCATTTGAACTTTCACGATTTCAAAGCTACATTTCAGTCCGACATCGAGGGGCGATTTAAAGACATCCGTGCGTGTTCATACACAGTTGTCTATTAAAATTCGACACAAAGTCGCAAAAAGTAGTGCAGGAACTACTTTTGGAAAAGTGTGTGGCATCGCACTGAATGAATGAATGAATGAATGACTTGTATAGCGCTACCTATACGAACTGAATTGCCTCATGGCGCTTTTCTTGCCACCGGTGTCCATCTGCAGCTATTTATGCGGTTCTTAACCTGTAGAGTCCCGACACACTTACAACATTGACATACACATATTATGGTCAATTTTTTTTGGACAGAGTCTAATTAACCTACCAGCATGTCTTTTTATTGTGGGAGGAAACCGGAGTACCCGGAGGAAACCCACGCAGGCACAGGGAGAACATGCAAACTCCAGGCAGACAGTGTCGTGGTCGGGATTTGAACCAGCAACCCTATTGCTGCTAGGTGAGAGTGCTAACCACTACACCACTGTGCTGCCCTGATTGGGACATTCCTATTGCCTGCATTTAATCAGTCAAATCGCACCAATGAGAGTGGAGAGTGGAGAGGAGATCACTCATGGCAGGAGATCGGAGGTGTGCTGGAGTGGGGGAGGAGCCGGGAGATGCGAGGACATGTGGCCGCCTATTGACCCTAGTCACTCAGCCCTGGCCGGGGAAACATCTTGCAGGCAGGGCGATTATGGGCTCCATTACATTGGCAGGACCCTGGGCAGCTGCTGCCGGCCTGAACCCCCCCCCCCCCCACCAATGTGTGGCACATGGGGCAATTAGAAGACCTGTCAGTTTACTATTTGTGGTGACTTGGGAGTCCCCAAGAAATTCCCAGGGATTTTTGGGACAGGAAGTGAAGAGAAATCTCTGCAATGGGACACAGGTGGAGGAAAAAAAATTGACAGGGGTTAACCCTCCCTGGCTATAGCTAAAATGAAAAAAAAATGTTTCCCTATAGTATTGGTATAAACTCATAAGGCTGGCTATAGATGGTGCAAATTGTTTCCTGCAACTATGTGTTGCAGTAAAGAAATTTGCAGGATTCCCCCATCAACACACAATGCTGAGAGGGGAATCCCTCCTGCACAGCAATTGTCTGCTGGTGAGTGGCGGGCTGGGGAAGACATCCCCACCTGGAGAAGACTGTGATTATTGCTAGCGGCTATAGCAGCTGCTAGCGATAATTGCAAGTGAATCCAACAGGCTGGTTGTGATCAAGTTGATCGATCAACTTGGCACATTCAGCCTGCCCATACATCTATGGTCTATGACCAGCCTAAAGCTAGGGTTGCCACCTCACCCCTTAAAAACCGAACACATATCTAGATAACAAGGATACCTTGCCACAAATTTGTGGCAGTGTTGAATTGTAAGTCTGGTAACTTGCTGCACATTTTCACTGGCAAGCTGTACACTTGCAGAGCACTTGAAGCACAAGTTGACCCTTTTCCAATTTGTAGCTTATTTGTGTGGCAAGTCTCTAGCAAGAGAAAACTTGCAGCGATGAGTGATGTAGTGATTTACTTGTCTGTAGAATAGTAATAGGGCATAGACATTATTATAATAAGAAAGACAATATTTTTTCCACAAAAAATGTAATGCCCAAATAGTACTAAAGAATTTATTAGCACCTCTCACAGCTACAGCTATTGAAGGATCTATTGACCTGCAGATGGTACCACCCACCCAACAGCAGTAATAAAGGATTCAACAACACAAACATTTTCAAAATGAATTACCACATGGTATCACCCATTATCGAGGGTTTTGGTATAGGAAGCACCTGTCTAAGACTTCACAGTGTGGGCACAAAACTAATCATAAAGACACACTTGCAAAAGAAAAAAATTACATGCCACTTCTAGTGGTACAAACTGGCCAAAGCACAGAACCAACTTTATTATAGGTTTTAACATTTAAATCGGCCCACATTTGAGTTTCCAGACTGAAAGTACAGTCGGCAGTTTGGGAAAAGATTATGGGGGTTATTTACTAAAGGAAAATCCACTTTGCACTGCAAGTGCACTTGGAAGTAAAGTCTCTGTAGATCCGAGGGGGACATGCAAGGAAAACTGCATTTTAGCTTGCACATGATAAAATCAGCAGAACTTCCCCTCATTTCAGATCTACCCCTCAGATTTAAAGCGACTGCACCTCTATGTGCACTTTCAGTGCAATTTCAAGTGCAATTTGCACTTGTAGTGCAAAGTGGATTTGCCTTTCATAAATAACCCCCAATATCAATTTGTTGTGATGAACAGCAGGAAGAACGATCCCAGCACTACTGCCTGAATATTTTATATCATTATTATTCTCTCAAAAGTGTATTTTCCATACTGAACCATAAAAAATAAAATAAAAAATACAATTATCCAAAATCCACTGTAAATAAATTTTTTTGCAATTTTATTAGGTTGTATGGTGATTAAGAGTATCCAAACAGATCAAATGAAACTGTTTGTTCCATTTTAAAAAAAGTTGGAAAGGAAAAGGCTACAAAATTAGAAAGAAAGTGATGGAAGCATTTTGAGACCAGAAACCAATAATAGAAAATCTGCATAATGTAGGAGATACCTTCTTGTTTCTTTGTTAAATAAATGGTTTAATGAGACCGACCAAAAACACACTAGTGAGAGCCTCTAAAACTCTAGGGGAAAGAAAGAGTAGTGGCATTACCAGTCATTTGTTTCCATTTTTTTCACCTATAGTGCAAAATGGCAACTGAGTGGTTATTGTGGGGAACATATTTATGCTTAATGAATTACACATTTATTTATGTATATATGATAAATTTATAGAGATGCCTCTACATGTGTGAGTGAACTCTCCATTAGCGAGTAGGCTCTGTACTCATAGAAAGGCCCGGAGCAAAAAAAAAAAAAATAGGCGAAGGGCAGGCATGACTAGGCTAGTAGGGTAGTGTGGCCGTTAGAGGGTTAATAGATTGTAATGAGTGGTACAACGTGTGGAAACAGTGATTGGTTGAAAGTAAGGTAGGGAGGGGCAATGTAGATGGGGGTCGTGAAGTTGGAGGGGCACTTTGAGGCAACAGACAAAGAGGAAGCTTCCCACCCCTGTGAATGGTGGACTTGTTGGTGGTTGTAGTGGTATGGCGGCTGGGGTCCTTGGTGGCATCCAATTTTTTTGTGTAATATCAGAGTAAGGACGCGTCTATGGTATGGCGTCTTATAGTTAATCCCAGTGGTGGTTTAACAGGAATTTGTGGAAATGGAGGTGTCAGCGGAAAATTTGGTATTGTCCTTGAGCCGGTGTTCTGCAGCTGAGGACCCTTAAGTGGTTCTGTAGATACAATTTTTGTGTTGGTTCGGTAGTGCCTCCAAGGATCGGTAACCTGGGGGAGTCATTATTGTTGTTCTATATTTCTGTTCTAAGGAATATTTATGTGTTACTAGGGATAATAAATGGCCGATACGATCCATTTTACTCCAAAAGGTGTGGTAGTCGTATCATTTTAGTTTTAAGTTGTAAGTGGGGGTCAGAGGGCTATAGCGGTCTATGGGAGCACATTTGGCATAACCTCTGGTATTCCTTAGTCATGTCAGTTAGATAGAGGCAGTCAGTAAGTGAGCAGACAGTGCAGAGCTTTCTTAGCATGCTCTGTAATTAAAATGTCATGGGTGAACCCTGTATGAAATATTTCTTGCAAAATATCCTATGCATCTATTGGAAAAAAAAAAGAATAAAAAAGATCAATTTAGACATTTTTTTTAAATGTTCATTTTGTTTTTAAATAAAATTGTCCAAAATCAAAGTTTTAAGTGCTTGAAGTGGATACATGTTATTTTAATAAACATATTAACCACACATAACACAGCTTGGAAATAATTATTAGTGCCCTAAGCTATTAAATTACTGCCTTAAGAAAATTCATAGCAACATGCACCTCCCAGATGCTGACCTTTACTACTTCTTCACTAACAATGCCATTTTATAGCTCGGGGAAATGTATTCTCCTGAAAAAGGCACAAAGTGCAGCTAATAATTCAGGTTAGTGGGCATTCTGGGAGTATCCATGTGCCATTTGTGCGCAGTCCAGTTTGTCATTCAGACTTGGGTTGGCACTGCACAAAGTGTTCCTTAAACCCTACAGGGAGCACACGTGCGTATGAGATATAGACTTATATAAGTCAATAAAATCTGTCCTGTGGATTGATATCAGCTAACCCATAGCTCCCACGGAACAGAGCAAACAGGCACATAATCGTAATCTGTAAGGTAAATACATAACCAGACTTCACTGGCCCTTTGCCAACAGCCTAAATAAAGCACACTATATGGCTAAAAATTAGTGGGCACCTAATACTTAAGCCTGTACACACTTCTAGTTTTTTTTCGTTCAACTCAGTGTGTTGAACAAAAAAAAAAACCTGATAGCCAATGTCAGAGCTGTACTAGCAATCCAATGTTAGTACAGCGATCTCCCCTGCTGTGCTATTGTGTTCTGATAGGGGGTCCGTCCCCCCCGCTAGAACATTCTAGAGTCCTTTTTCGGTCATGAGCCTTCAACAGAACCTGGCCGAATAGCTGTCGGATCGCCTGCCATACACACGGGCTCAATATGAGCAAGTTTCTATTGAACCAGTTGACATTCGGCCCATGTGCACTAGACTTTATACATACTCAATATGGGCAAAGATATGTAGACACCCCTCCATATTACTGGGTCCAGGTATTTTCATCAAAGGCTACTACAGCAACAGTTGGGGGAAGGCTTCTTTCTGTTCCAGCATGACCATTGCCCTGTACACAAAGCCCGCTCTATAAAGGCAAGGTCTGATGAGTTGGTCTCACAGAACTTCACATGGCCCGCACAGAGCCCAAATCTCAAGTCTACCTTTGAGTCTAGGTTCACATTGTAGCAATTTGTCCTGTGATTGGGAGATCAAAGCGCATGACAAGTCGCAGCCTATTGGAGGCAATGGCACTGTTCCAGTCGGTGCGACAACGATCTTGCGGCGCCACAAGTAGTTCCTGCACTACTTTAGTCAATTTCAGGTGCAACTTCAATAGACATCTATGCATGAAGCCACACAGATGTCTATCAATTAGCACCTGAAATCGCGCTGACCTTGCTACTTTGAAATCGTGCTACTTCAAGTGAAGTAGTGCGATTTCAAAGTAGCATCAATGTGAACCAGGGCTGAAAGGAATTGGTATGCAAATTGTGAGCCAGATCTTCTCATCCAACACCAGTACCTGACCTCACAAATGAGGTCAGTACCTGACTCGAAAGTCTTCTCAGAACTAAAAAGCACCAGGGGCAACTCCATATTAGTACCCATGGTTTGGGAACGGGGTGCCCAACTAGCTCACATAGGTGTAATGGTCAGGTGTCCACAAGGTTTTAGCTATATAGTGTGTTTTCGTTTCTTCAAACAGCAAGGTGTCAATGGGTACCAACAAAGGCTTTCAACTGAGAACCGTTATCTCTACAATGTAATATTTGGGCACTGGTCACAATATAAGTAAGGGACCCTCAGACTTTGCATATAGGCATATCCAAGAAACAAGTAACATCCACTGGCGAATGTCTAATGGCATCCAAGGATCACTGCAATAGTATTTGCCTCATAACATCTAGTTTGTTACCTCATCTGAGTTGTATATAACACATTGCAGACATATTAAGTGTTTTTTTTTTTTTTTCATTTTTCTTCTGGAGGGACTTCAGTGTCAGGATGTGCATTTATTGCTTCTGAGCACCTACGAAGAACATAATGGCTTTCAGTTTTTCAGAAAAAATTCTATTATACTCAGCAGGCAGGCCGGAACCCCCACGTTCCCCTCCCCCATGACGATTTTTTGTGATGCGGCACTGTGTTGCTTAAACTGACAATTGCACAGTCACGCAACGCTATACCCCAAAAAAAAGTATGTCCTTTTTTGCCACAAATAGAGCTTTCTTTTGGGGGTATTTGATCATCTCTTTTTTTTGTGGTTAAAAAAAAAAAAGACCAACAATTGTTACATATTTTTTGTAAAAAAAAAAAAAAAAACCCCCAATAAGTGTATATTAATTGGTTTGTGCAAACGTTATAGCATTTACAAAATAGGGAACAGTTCTGTGTCTTTTCTTCATGATTGGCGGGTGCTGGGAGACATGGAGTCTGCAGTACCCACCAATCGGTTCCCGCTGTGTGTAATCAGCGAGCGAGCATGTGTGCCCCTTACCTGGAAATATATACTTTTTTTTGTCTGTTCCCCCTTTAGGGAGACTCTCTATTTGACCAGTTTACCATTATCACTAAAAGTAAAAGAAAACGGCCAGAGTTTGGGTGGTCACCCATACTAAAATGGAGGTGAAATCTTACAATGGGGTCACTAGTTCTGGTGAAAGCCAGGCATTCCTTCACTTTGGAGGGATTTCCTCTCACTTCCTGTTTTGGCTTTGGGACAGGAAAGTGAAGGGAAATCTCCCCAATGAGACAAAGAAGGCAACCCCCCCCCCCCCCCCCAAAAAAAACAGGAGTTTTAACACTCCCTTAGTCCAAAATGAAAACAATGTCCCCCCCCCCCCCCCCCCCCTGCTATTTTAAATGCACAATTTTATGTTTGAAACGAAAATGCCTTTACTCTGTACTGGCAATGCATCCCATAGTCTGTAAAAGCTACAAAACTCCAAAATGATTGCTTGTTGCTTTATCATCTGGATTGCTGCAAAGTTTATCTTATAGAGAAAGTGGGAAGGTTCTTTTTGTTATCTGTGTCCAATTGGGGAGATTTTCCTTCACTTCCTGTCCTATAGACAACAGGAAGTGAGAGGAAACAGAGCTAGTGTCCCCCACTGAAAGATTTCCCCCCTATCGCTGTTGTGGTGACAACTCAGAATTAAGGGTTTTCTTTTACTTTTCACTTTTGGTGATAACAGTAAACATGACAAAAAGGATGAATTTCCCTGATGGGGACACAGACAGCAATAAAAACCTGTCAGGTATTCTAATCCCTTTCCACTCTATCCAAAACTTCGAAAAACAAAAATGCCTTTTGTTCCACTTTTAGCCCTCGTTCACATTGACTGTAGCTTTAAAATCTTCGATTTCAAAGCTGAATGTCAGTGCGACTTTGTGTGTGATTTGGAAGACATCTGTGCGGCTTCATGCACAGATGTTTATGCAAGTCGCATTCTAAATCGCCAAATGCAGTGCAGGAACTATTTTTTCAAATCAACGTGGCACCGCAAAGTCAGTGTCACACCAATTTGAACAATGCAGTCGCTGGCAATAAAGTGCGACTTGTCATGCAATTTGACCTACAGGGCAAACCCCACAACTCAGAAGCACAGCATTTATTATGCACTCACAAAGCACAAAGATCATCCTCTTCTGGGGTCCCTTGGCGGCTCTCACGGCTCCTCCCCACATCAGATTACCCCCTAGGAGAAGCGCTCTCCCGGGGGGGGGGGGTGTTATCTTGCGGGTGCACTCCCGAGACCAGCAAATGCCGGACTTGGCCCCGCCCACCCGGCGCCTGCATCATTGGACTTGATGATTGACAGCAGCGGGAGCCAATGGCTGCGCTTCTATCTATCCAATCAAGAGCCGGGATCACGTGTAGAGAGGGAGAGCGAGTTTCTGCCTAGGGAATTGCGAGGCTAGGGTAAGTAAAACGGGGGGCTTTGGGGGCAGTCACTGCCGGAAGTTTTTTTTAAACTTTGAAAAAACACTTTAAGAGGGGATAATATCACAATACAAAACCACTTCAGCTCCCCCTTACCCTCTTACCCCCTCTTATGACCAGGCCATTTTTTGTGCTACTTTAACTGAGCAGTCATGCTACGTTGTACCCAAACAGAATTGATGTCATTTTTTTTCCCACAATAAAGCTTTCTTTTGGTGGTATTTGATCACCTCTGGGTTTTTTATTTTTTTGCGCTATAAACGAAAAAGAAGAATGACAATTTTGTCAATATCTATATATATATATATTTATTTTTTCTGTTATAGAACATATTAAATAAAAAAAATTAAAAAATCTAATTTCTTCATACATTTAGGCCAATATGTATTATAAATAAAACCAGTGACACTAATGCAGTGACCAGTGCTAAAAATATACACTATTGACTGTACTAATGACATTGGCTGAGAAGAGGTTAAATATCTAGGGCAGGGGTCTCCAAACTGCGGCCTGGGGGCCAGATGCGGCCCTTTGCTTGTTTTTATCCGGCCCTTTTGGACACTATTTCATCCAAAGATACCAACATGCGGCATAATTCCCATCACTGACACCAATGAAGAGTGTATATTTCCTCCCAATGACACCAATGATGGGACACAATTCCTCCCAATGACACCAACAATTGGGCCCAATGACATCAACGATGGGGCACAAGCCTTCCCACTTACACCAATAATGGGGCGCAATTACTTTCACTGAAACAAACAATGGGACATTATTTTTTCCCATGGATGTCAGGACCTTTTCTGCTATGGTTACAGTCCGGCCCTTCTAAAGTCTGATGGAAAGTAAACTGGCTCTTTGTTTCAAAAAATTGTAGACGCCTGCTCTAGGGCGATCAAGAGGTTAAATGTGTGTCTAACATGTTAATGCATGTTCTGTGTACTGTTTTTACTTAGGCCCTTTTCACACCGGGGCAGGAGCAGTGTCGGCAGTAAAATGGCGCTATACTTAGCGCTGCTTTACCATCATTTTAGTGGCGGTATTTGGCCGCTAGCGGGGGCAGTTTTACACCCCTGCTAGCGGCCGAGAAAGGGTTAAAACCACCGCAAAGTGCTGCAGCAGCACTTTGCCGGCAGTACAGCTGCGCTGCCCCATTGATTTCAATGGGCAGGAGCAGTGTATACACCGCTCCATAGATGCTGCTAGCATGAATTTGTTTTACCGTCCTGCCAGCGCACCGCTCCAGTGTGAAAGCCCTTAGAGAGACACAGCAGCGGCTCTTTCAGGGAGCATTTTTGGCGCTTTTTTTTTTAGCCCTGTAGCGCCTGAAAAGCGATGTGCCATGTAACTATTTAAGAAGAGAGCCCTGTGTTTGTTTACAAGCATAGGGCTCTCTTCTGTAATTACCAGAGTGGATCAAGGAGTGTCGGCCACTGATTGGTCACCGGCACCCACCATTCGGGTCTGGCACTCGACGACTGGCTTATGCTGCAGCAAATCCCAGAACAGTTGGGGTGTGCAGCCACTTGTATCATGTACTGGGTATATGATCCAGTGCAGAGCGGCTGCCCTGCCGCAGTACATGTACGGTGAGCAGTCCGCATGCAGTTAAAGGGCGACAATATCTTTGGGAGGAAATGGTTAAACATAAGGTCTCTAAAGAAGCCACACAATGAAACTGGAGCAGAAGTGGTTCAATCCTAAATAGCGTAAGGGGTTCTTTACTGTTATGCCCCATACACACGGTAGGACATTCAAGGACATCAAAATCCGTCTGTTTTTTTCCAGACGGAAGTTGGCCCAAACTCATCTTGCATACACACGGTCGCACAAAGTTGTCGGAAAATCCGATCGTTCAGAATGTGGTGATGTATAACACGTACGAAGGGACTATAAAGAGGCCAATAGCTTTTGTCTCTTCGTTAATTCTGAGCATGCGTGGCACTTTGTCCGTAGGAATTGTCTACGCATGTTCGGAATTGAAATAATCAGATTTTGTTATTGGAAAAATTTAGATCCTGCTCTCAAACTTTGTGCGTCGGAAAATCCGATGGAAAATGTCAGATGGAGCCTACACATGATCGGATTTTCCGACAACCTGATTCGACCATGTGTATGGGGCATTAGAGTAGTAAGGCTGTGGAACTGCCTTCCACAGTTGGTGGTTTCAGCAGGGAGTGTAGATTAATTTTTAAAACAACTTTTAGATGTGTTGCTTAGTGAAAGTAACGCACAGGGATATATGGGAAATAGTAGTGATATAAATACACACG
This sequence comes from Lithobates pipiens, assembly GCF_037356315.1. Lineage (NCBI taxonomy): Eukaryota > Metazoa > Chordata > Amphibia > Anura > Ranidae > Lithobates > Lithobates pipiens. Next base: position 148,707,097 of record NW_027507685.1, read on the forward strand.
CACAGGTTAAATTGGACGGAGTGGTGTCTTTATTCCCCTTACCAACTATAACTATTTAAAAGTAAAAATGTCATTATCCGCACTGCATGGAGGAAGGAATCACAGTGTAAATGCATGCAACATAGTACACATCTGCAATAGTGCAGGCTTGGACCGCGCATGCACGACTTCATAGGCGGCTGCTTGAGAAAGGAGCTTTCAATGATAAATACCTGTAACGAGTACAGGGAATAGAGACATAGAAAAGTGACAGAAGAAAAAGACAGAGTAGCCTATCAAGTCTCCCCATTATTTATTTATTTTTAGTTTTTTGGGGTTTTATTTGTTTGTTTTTTGTTTGTTCTTTTTTTTTTGTTTTTTTTGTTATTTTGTTTTGTTTGGTTTTGTTTTGTTTTTTTGTTTGTTCTTTTGTTTTTTGGGGGTTTTTTTTTGTTTGTATGCGTATTTTGTAGGATCATTCAATTATCTGAGGATATTAAAACAGATGTACAAAAAGATTATTTGTCCAATGTTAAAAAATCGAATAAGTCCAGCTGTACCAATTTTGTTGGTGGCGTATTCTAAATAAAATCTTATAGGGAGACCTACAAAAACACACATTACATGAACCCAAAAAGAGAGGGGCGGAAGGCATTGGCGTACAACCACGGGGCACACACACGCTCTATATGTTCCCAAACCAGTAAGCCAGGGTGTCAACCAACCTGCCGACATTCACCCCCAAACTGAAATACGAGTTCTGTGAGAACTGATCTTTTAATAATAGGATCGGTATTGTTCTCCGTTTCCCAGGTCCGTTCTTTCACCGCAAAGCTTGTTAGTGCCGTTCACTATTTAGTAGAACAGGCCCTGTGGTTTTTAGGCGTCTATATAGTTTGTGGTGAAGCTATTTTTTTTCCCCCCAGTAATGGAAATTATGTTGTTAACTTATTCTGAAGAATTTTTTTCTCCTCTAACCATGCGGTTATCCTTTCATACCACATGCTGGCCTAGCTGGACTTTCTCAAAAGCTTTTCTCAGTCTCATTTGGTGATCATCATAACATTCCCTGACCTCATATCACCGTCTCCCTCATCCTCTTACCAACACTTAAATGTGGTTACAATTAGTGCCTTCTCTAATCCGCCTTTTTTTTTTTTTCCTTCGTTTTTAAAACGCAGAGTCCACCTTCTTCAAGCTGTCTGTAAATTTCATATCTTCAGATGTACTTGATAAGAGCGAACCTCATAATCAGTATGTCTAAAAAAGCGCTGTGCTTATTGCCCATAGCAACCAACATTATACTAGAAAAAAGGAAGGGTCTTGATGGTTTCTATGGGCGACCAAAAACCAAGCGTCCTAAAGAGAACCTGCTGTTTTTGCCCATAGCAACCAACATTATACTAGAAAAAAGGAAGAGTCTGAATGGTTTCTATGGGCAACCAAAACTCCAAGACTGCAAATGTAGGCAACCTGTCATTGACCATAGCAACCATTTAGCTTTTCTAACTTTCATCTAGGGTTGCGCAGACACCGAATATTTGCACAAGTATCGGTACTCGTGCAAATGCACCAATACTTTCAGGCTCGGTTCTTTGAGCAGTCAGTGGATCTCCTCTGTTGACAGCTGAAGTATTAAAGAAGTCCAATAATTGCAGCTGTCAAAAAAAAAAAAACAGCCGACAATGGTTGCTCAGCTGCTGAAACACTAAAATTAAAAGAAACATTGTTTCTTTTTGTATCTTTCTGTTTCTTAATCTGCAGATCAAAGGGATGAACAAATGTTCCTCTGTTTAACCCCTTATAAACCCTCAATGTATTCTAATCAGCCTTAATTAGCTCCCTATTCTACTCCATTTAATTATTATTTTCTTGTTTTGTTTTTTTGTTCTATTTTATAAACGATAAACAATGAAAACTTTTTTTTGTTTTCTTTGTTTTTACACATATATATTAACATATATTTACACATTTTAACATTGAAAAGGCACAAAATGTAAAAAAAAAAAAAATCTTTTTTGTTTGTAAATAACTTTTTCATGCTTTGTACCATTGCTGACAGCTGAAGTGAAGTTGCGGTAGGTATCAGTAATTGGTATCGGCGAGTGCTAAAAAAGTATCGGTAAAAAAAAGTGGTATTGGTGCATCCCTATTTTCATCCTGCCACAGAAATATGAAAACAAAGTCATGATTGCGTTCCTACTATGGAGGAGGCCTCGCTCTTAGCAACCAATCAGATTCTCCCTTTCCTACGCTGTTTTAAAATATATAAAAGGACAATCTGCCTGCTTGGTGTAGTAACTCATGTCAGCCATAAACATATCAATGTATTTCAACACATTTTATTCAAAACTGATTGGGCATATGAAGGCAACCTACTACCAACATAGCTACTAAAAACCTACCTGCATTTCTGCAGAACATTCCCCCATTTAGCAAATGTCCCCTGCCACCCCATGTGCTTTGAAATGTGCCCCAGGCAGGGGTGGTACGTACATTATATTGCCAAAAGTTTTGGGATGCCTGCCTTTATACGCACATGAACTTTAATGGCATCCCAGTCTAAAGCCTCGTACACACGATCGTATTTTCCGACGGGAAATGTGTGAAGACAGGCTGTTGGTGGAAAATCCAACTGTGTGTACGCTCCATCAGACAACTGTTGCTGGATTTTCCGTGGACAAATGTTGGATTTCAGGTTTAGAAATTTTCCATGGGCAAATGTGTGTTATCGGATTTCCCGATCGTGTGTACACAAGTCCGTCGGACAAAAGTCCAAAGTATAAACACACACGCTCGAAGCAAGGACAAGCCAGAAGTGAACGGTTTTTTAAACTAGCGTTCGTAATGGAGAATTAACATTTGTGACGCGGCAAATTATGAAATCTCCAAATGCAGCGCATATTCTCTTCTTCTTTAATGGGATAATAATGAAGCTGCTTTGCTGGTGATACTGATGGAGTTATTGCAAACAAATTTTAAAAGGCTTTTTTTTCTAGTGATATTAAAAATAATATAATTATGTTTTGTTTTTTTTGGCAGGTTACCACAACACCATTATCTTGTAGTTTTTAAAGCGGAGGTCCACCCTAAAATGGACCTCCGCTCATCGGAATCCCCCCCCCCCTCCGGCGCCACAATTGGCACCTTTCAGGGGGGAGGGGGGTGCAGTTACCTGGATAATCCAGGTAACTGCACCCACTTCCGGGAAAGCTGTCTGCGGATAGCTGTCTGCCCCTTTCCGCAACTGCCCGCCCCTTTGCGCAAGTGCCCCGCTGCCTGCTGGGAAACACACAGTTCCCAGAGGCAGCGGGGACCGTCCGGATTGCGCCGCGCGGCTCGCGCATGCGCAGTAGGGAACCGGGAAATGAAGCCGAAAAGCTCCATTTCCTGATTCCCATACCCAAGATGGCGGCGGCAGGACCCGACAGACGACCTAGCGATCGGCTTCGGGTGCCGACATCGCGGACGCGCTGGACAGGTAAGTGCCACTATTTTAAAAGTCAGCAGCTGCAGTATTTGTAGCTGCTGGCTTTTAAAAAAAAAAAAAAAACGCGGAGTCCCGGCGGACTCCCGCTTTAAGATCAAAGATACAACCATGTTGGTGTCCCTTGTTCATTTTACATTGTATTTTTTCAAATGTAACTGCCTACTCCAAAACTGTCATTTGAAGTAAAACACATAGGCAAGTATTGTTCTACACAATTTTTTTATTGTGCATTAAAAAAAGAAAACAATTAAAATTAGACAAACTCGCTCATCCATGTCTTTATGGACCTTGCTTTGTGCACTGGTCCAAATAATTTGGTGGAGGGGGGATTATGGTATGAGGTTGTTTTTCAGGGGTTGAGCTTGGCCCCTTAGTTCCAATAAAGGGAACTCTTAAGGCATCATTTTGGACAATTTTATGCTTCCACTTTTGTGGGAACAGTTTGGGAATGGCCCCTTCCTGTTCCAACATGACTTTGTGCCAGTGCACAAAGCAAGGTCCATAAAGACATGGATGAGCGAGTTTGGGTTGGAGGAGCATGACTGGCCTGCACAGAGTCCTGACCTCAACTCTGGGATGAGTTGGAGCGGAGACTGCGAGTCAGGCCTTCTCGTCCACATCAGTGCCTGACCTCACAAAATGCGTTTCTGGAAGAATGGTCAAACATTCCCATAGACACACTTTGTGGACAGCCTCCCCAGAAGAGTTGAAGCTGTTATAGCTGCAAAGGGTGGGCCAACTCAATATTGAACTCTACAGACTAAGACTGGGATGCCATTAAAGTTCATGTGCGTGTAAGGGCGGGTGTCCCAATACTTTTGGCAATATAGTGTAGGTTGCTGCGCTGAGCAGAACACGAACCGCACTGCCATTTTTTCGAATGCAGGAGAGTATCTGCTTAAGGTTTCCTAGAAGGTTGGCAACTATGGAACAAATGGTGGCAGGTTATCCTGATATATTTGATCATTTTCTCACCCGCAAGCTGAATGAAAACTGAAGTTGCCAGACAATTTTTTCCAGGTATTCCATTGGTTTACTATTATCTTCCATCGTGGTTAAGGTGATTGTTGCCAAATTAGGCCACATTCACACGGCTGCACAGGAGCAACCAGGGGGCCCATCAACAAGAATCAGTAGATACCCTACTGTTCTCATGTAACCATTTATCTAAGTGCTAGTAAGGCCTCTAACTAACCTTGGTTGCAGATAGTGTGTGTCTAAGGCCAGTGTTTCTGCGGAGTCCTGCCACAGCATCCAGAAGTGGCATTTAGTTGCCTCTGAACTAGAGCTGCGCGATTAATCGTAAAAGAATCAGATGCGATTCTTCCCTGTCTTAAAAAAACAAAACAACAGGCAGCATCGGAGATAAGGAGACATTGTAACACTTCATCCTTTTAGATGAAAGGAATGAACTTTGGTCTGTAAATGAGGCAAGTTTAACTACTTAAAGACTAAACCTTTTTTTGACACTTGTTGTTTACAAGTTATAATCAGTATTTTTTTTGCTAGAAAATTACTTATACAGCATTATATACTTTTTTAGCAGAGACCCTAGATAATAAAATGGCGGTTGTTGCAATATTTTATGTCACACTATATTTGCGCAGCGGTCTTTCAAACGCAATTTTTGGGTAAAAAACACACTTTAATGAATTAAAAAAAAAACTAAAAAAAAAACTAAACAGTAAAGTTAGCCCAATTTTTTTTTATAATGTGAAAGATTATGTTACGCCGCAATAATCATGATCTTTATTCTAAGCATACTCATACTCATTTTTGCCAGAATCATGCAGCTCTACTTTGAACACAGAAAATGGCCATGTAAATGCATATTTTTATTATTTGCGCTAAGGACTCAATCGCACTAGCGCACATTTTCCTCTCCCAACCGCTACTCCCTTTAGCTGCGGAGTCAGCGACAAGGAGTGTACACATTCTGTGGCCGTAATACTTTGTGGCAAGAGCAGAAATGATACCCCCTGTCAATTTGGCGCAGAATCCATTCACGTAAAAATGTTCACTGTGGTCGCGGCATGCTAGTGCGGTGATCAAGTGGTTAAAACAGGGGGTGAGCCTAGAACCATACAACACCTCCTCACTGCCCATCAAATGCTCTCCAAAACACGATCTGAACGGAGATTGCTTTTCAGAGACCAAAGCTTGTGTGAAGGAGCCCTAACAGTTATGCCGTGTACACATGACCGGTGTGTGACAGCAAAGTTCCGACGAAAAGAATGCGATCATGTGTGGGCTTCATCGGACCTTTTCTGTCTAAAAATATGACGGACTTTAGAAATAGAACATGTTTCAAATCTTTCCTCCGGAAACAGTTCCTATCGAGAAAACCGTTCGTCTGTATGCAGGTCCGACGGACCAACGACGACGCAAGGGCAGCTATTGGCTACTGGCTACTGAACTTACTTTTTCTAGTCCCGTCGTACATCATTGCGTTAAACGATCGGACTTTGGTGTGATTGTGTGTAGGCAAGTCCGCTTCAGCGGAAATCCGTCGGAAACACTGTCGAAAAGTCAGTTAAAAAGTCTGTCAGAAAGTCCGGTCACGTGTACGCTGCATTACAATTTCTGAGCAAGTGTTTCGGAGCATACCCCCTCTTTCAAAGGTCCAAGCAGAACTGCTTTGACCATAGAAGAAAGAGGGGGGTACACCCCACCACCCCAAAAGTTTTTCCTAATAATTAAACTGTAAAGGGCAAATACAATTTAAAAAAAACTTGATAGTACTCACCTATAAAGCAGAAACAGTTATTAATGCTCATGGCACAAATGTGATTCTCTGCAAGCGCTAAACATTTGAAAGAAAGAATGTGATTTTTTTTTTTTTTTTCGTAAGCAATGACAACAATGAGTTCTTAAAAGAAAAGTGTAGGCAAACAATTATTTTGCATTAGATGCTCTGATTTATTGAACATCAGTGTGCTATGAAAAATGTATCGAGGGTCATACAAGAAAAAAAAGTATTTTTATCGACCAATCAAAATATTTTATTCTGCAGTGGTCGCTACTGGCAATATACATTTATCCCATCCTTTAAGAACAAAGTTCTAAAAGGAGGCTGCATGTTATTAACTACAGCCTCCTGCTTCCCTCCAAACTTCCATCCAGCTCTTGAATAACATTTGCCAGCTCCCCACGTCTCCTCCACTATTTAAAAGGTATTTTTCACTTTTTAAGAGTTTTTTTTTTTTTTTCACAATCCAACCCCCTTCCTTCCTTTATGCTTATTTTAGATCCCCCAATTTAAAATGCTGGTGCCGCTTCTCTTGTTACGGCTCCCCTCTCGGTATTCCTGCCCGAAGGCAGACTCCATACAAGCCCCTCCTGTGTCGTTCGCATGCCCATGTGGCTGCATTTTCCTTGCGTGTGAGCGGCACCTCCCAACATCTGTTTTAATGTCAGATGCTGGCGCCTCGCTCAGCCACAGGCTCCATCGCAGACAAAGGCTGTAAGAGCCTCTCTCTCCCCCTGCCTAGACAGAAGGAGAAATTGCTGCAACATCCCAGCAATGGCAAAAGACAAGGGGGGGAAAAAAGAAAAAAAAAATCCCCTTTTGAACCCCATTTCAAAACAAAATTCCCTAAAACAACAGGATATTGCGATGATTCAGTGATGGAACTGGGAGCATGGAGGACGAGGCATGACAGGCTGGAAACCGCACAGACGCAAACGCTTGCCATGTCGCTCTGGGAGGCATAATACCTGGCACTCGGTGTTGGCTAGCTGCCCCTCGCCTTTAATTTATTTATGTATATTTAAAAACGTGGATACAATGTACATTTCCATGTTCAGGAGAGCAGCCAGAGCGGACAGGGTGGGAACTGTGCTCGGATTTGCTTTTTTGGCTGGCTTGCTTGGTTTAACCTCTTTGTTCCCGTGCGGCCTGCAGTCGCCTACGCCCAACAAAGGGTTACAATGCCATGCTGAATTTTTCTGGATTCAATCAAAGCTTACGCATTTGATCTTTTTTTTTTTTTGAAAATCAACACTCCCTCATTTTCTGCCTTTGGCCTCCTCTGGTAATTGTCATAATGTGAGTAGGTACATGTCAGCTTTGAAATGTTTGTTAGTAGGAGAGGAGACTTTATATTTGGTTCTGAAAAGCACATATGTACCATAGGACCCTATGTTTAAAATTGTTTCTAAACCCAAACGATTAAAAAAATATATTACATATACAGTGTATCTAAACCCAAACGATTAAACAAAATATATCACATAGTGTATCTAAACCCAAACGATTAAAAAATATATATTACATATATAGTGTATCTAAACCCAAACGATTAAACAAAATATATTACATATATAGTGTATCTAAACCCAAACGATTAAACAAAGTATATCACATAGTGTATCTAAACCCAAACGATAAAAAAAATATTACATATATGGTGGATCTAAACGCAAATGATTAAACAAAATATATTACATATATAGTGTATCTAAACCCAAACAATTAAACAAAATATATCACATATATAGTGTATCTAAACCCAAACGATTAAACAAAATATTTTGCTTGTTTCTGTTATTCCAGAAAGTTTAATCCTTGTGCATTCAACAGTGAAATCATGCCAGCATGGTATATCCACAGACACTCTATTTTCTAGGGTGACAACACTTACTCAGATCAGCTGCAGTGTTGTCACCCACACTCTCAAGCTGGGTTTCCGCCAGAGGCCCCTTTCACTACTTGCGAGGGCATTGCATTTTTTACACTTTTTTTTGCATGCTTTAGGATCGACACTATTTTTTAAATTTTTTTATTACAGGTACTTATATAGCGCCTTCACGCAGCGCTTTACACATACTCAGTGGTGGCCCCCATGTACATGCGCCCGACCCCTAATCTAGGGTTGCCACCTATCCGGGATTCACCCGGACAATCCAGGTTTTGAATCATGTGTCCGGGTTTCAGTCCACCTGAAACCCGGATACAATTTTCAGACAGGAATGTGGCTCACAGGGCTTGACAGGAGGGTGAGGGGGCACTATGTGTGCCACATTACTATTCTCTTTGAAGTGCCCAAAGGTGTCCCAGGTCTGTCACAATCCTAAAATGTATAGTAAAAAGTGTACTGTGCACCGCTAAAGTGTTTGGCTAGAAAAAAAAGTGCAACCCCACCCTTCATGCAGGGCGCCGGATGCATGGAATTCAATGGGGTTTTTTTTTTTTTTTTTTAGAAGCACATGATTAGAGCCTGGATGGGCTCAGGGCGCACTGAGCTCACCCAGTTGTGTGACAATAGCGAATTAATATTCGCTATTGTCTTCCTGATTCTACTCCCAGCCAAGCAGGAAGCAGGATCAACTTCCTGTTCCTGTGCTGCCAGGAGAACCAATATCTGTTCGGGTGAGAGGAGAAGACCCGGCTCCTCCCTAGGTTCAAGGGTGGAGCAGCAGCCCTACCCCTCGTTCTCGATCCTCCTAGGTAAGGCCGCCTTCCCGTCCATCTCCTGCGGGGGGGGGGGGGGGGGGTGGTGTTGGCGGTGCAAGTGAGGGGGGGTTTGTTTGCCCCCCAAAAAATATTGAGCACCAGCTGCCACTGCACATACTGTATATTGTACAATCAGTCCCCGCCCTCAAGGAGCTTACAATCTAAGGTCCCTATCTCCCATTCATACATACACATACCAGAGCCAATTGCCTACTAGCATATCTTTGGAGTGTGGGAGGATACCCACACTGCCCCCTTCTCCATAAACGCACTAAAGAAGCTCCTGTACCGTTTTTTAGAGCGAACGTTGTCACGTTTTTAAATACTGCATTTTTTTGCATTTCTTTAGCACGTTTGGGGCGCCATTAACAACGAAAGGCACCTAAACACGTGCTATGGTGCATTTTTAGAATGTATTTTACCTACAGATCTTTACTAAGTTAAAGTGGAACTTTAGTCTGCCTACCAGGCGGCTGCCCTCCACCTTGGGCACCACCATTATGGTGTATGCTCAGATGTACCCATGGGCTCTGCAAATTGGTACACAGACAAGTGATTTACTACTAATGCTCAAAGTCACACAAGGTTCTGGACTTTGTTAGCAGTCTTTGAACGTACACAGTAAACCCCACATGCATGAAGATGCCCGCAAAACCTGGCCACAGACTCTCTCTGTGCCCGAGTCATTCAGCACATCTGCGCACATGCACAGCTTTTGAGAGCCGATCACGGCAGTTCATTGGAAATTATCCAAAGGGACAAACATGATTTTTTTTTCTCGTACGATACCAGAACGAACGATTTTCCTTTAATCGGTACAGTATTCATCCGGAAAAAAAAAAACGCAAGAGCAAGATCATGCATGCTCGGAAACTAAAGAAAACTTTACAATACAATACAGCACATTACATTACTTCCAAAGTTGTATTCTGTTGTATGAGAGCTTTCATAAGTTTAGCAAACGTTATATTTTCGATATGAGACTAGCATCCAAAAAAAAAGAAAAAAAGGACAATCATTCATCCAATTTTCTCATCATGTGTATGAGGCTTAAAGAGGAACTGCAGTCTGCTCGCATAATTGGTAATAAAAACATCTTTGCCATTCTGAAGCTTCCCTCCAACCACATTGCATATTATTTTATATATATGGTGATTCTGTACTTGCCAAATATGCTGCAGAAATCTCCCTCCAATGAGTCTGGCTGCATCCATTTTAACTGTGGGCAGCTGAAGCTGCTGCCTGTTTACTTCCTGGATTTACACACAGCCACACCTCCACCTCTGCAACTCTTATTGGCCCTCTTATGACTCATCCCCCTCCCTTCCTGGCAAACTCTCATGAGAGTGAGAGAGAGAGCTGTGCATGATGTCATAAGCCTAGGCTTTTTACCAGACAAGAAACAGGAATTAGGCTGTATAAGGTATTTATGGGCAGAAATAAAATGTTTTACTATCCAAAGTTAAAATACAAGGGCAGAAGATTTAATAGATGTAAAGTTGAAAAAATTACTGAAGGTCTGCTTTAAGTTATATAGGTTGACAACAGTTTTGTAGACTGAGTGGTGTCAGCCCTGCCTGGTTGTCTTTTGCTAAACTCAAACCCGCTTAAGTTCCATATCTCTGCAACATAGACAACAATGTTTCTGTAGTTTAAAATAAGAACTAGGAGGGCTAGATAGACTTCTTAAGACAGCACAAGAAGTGTGCACAAGACAGCTCTGATTTTCTAGCACGTAACTGCTAAAAAAAAACTATAAGGAAGGTATTTTTTAGATGTTTTTTCCACAGAATGGTTTATCTTGGTTAAGATTTTACAGCTTAGGTTCACATCTTCTTTAAAGTGACACTGCCACTAAAATTAAAACGACGATAGGAGCTCCCTGCAAAGAAGAAAGTAAATACTTTCCAGCTGCATGCAATGCCGAACAGAACTCTTAACCAGAAAAACTGCTTGATGAAATATCTTCAGGAACTGACATTTATGGGAGTACTGACCTCCTGTGTCCTCCATGGCACTTAGTGGGTTATTCCATCGACCTCCACTGACAACAGTAGTGACATGGACATCAACAGGAGGAAAATACTGAGCCAGAAACTAGAAGTGTTGATTTCTTCAGATACTTCATTGGACGATTTTCCTGGATCAGGTTGGCATTTGGTGGTGCCAGCAGCAGATAAGTTAAGTATTTACTTTCTTCTTCACAGAGAACTTAGTTATTGCAATTTAAATTGAAGCACTTAGGACCCATTCACACCCTTGCACTGGCATTCTGAATGGCACTCCATTGTACCCCAACTAAAGTGCGTGTCGGTACGCTGCTGAAGATGTTGGATATGCAATGTTTAGTTCATTGTGGTGCACTGGGCAGAGCAAATGGTTTGCCTTAAGGCATTGCGCAGTAAATCGCAAACCATTTAACGTACCACAGATGACTGGTCTGGTGTGAAGAGGCCTAAATTCTTGTTTCTTACATTCTGTACAAGTAATTCTTTATGATCTTAACTTTGAATTTTATTTCCCCTTGTTTTGCTCCTTCCCCTTGTAGTCTCCTTGTGGCCATGCCCACCTTGTCAAAAACAAAAGCAGACATTGGTGATCTGTGAACATTGGAATACGTGTACATAAAAAAATGGCCCCAGCTTGACCGCAATTTGCACAGTACAGCCATTTGAAGACAGTGGGGAAATCTAAGGCAGGCATTTTTATTTAACATTTATCTCCCTCCATGATCCACCAGAATGCTAGGAAATTGTAGATACTGGATTATATATCAAAGAGTTTGTATCGGAATTTTACCAACACATGGAAATCACCAAACTTTTTTTCTTCACTTTCTGGGATGTAAAAGTGGAGAATCACTTTGAAAGAGTGACACAGTGGAGGGAGCCATCCTGTGGTCAACCATCAACTAGTGATGATACAACCTGGCCCAACAACATCACTAGTTCCTAGAGAGTTGATTGGTTCTCAAAATGGCTGCCTACAGCTTGTTTAGGTAAGCTTGCTGGAAAATCCCTGAGCAACCTGGGTGATAGACCCCTATTCACATTGAGCAGAGGTACTACACCACTTCTCATCATAGGAACTGAAAGAAGAAGAGTAACAGGGCCTGTTGTGATTCAGTAAGGAGAGGTCTTTGGCCCCATCACCCTCACTGAGTCATCTGCCTGTCTATATTTGGCCAACTTCAACCTATTATTTTCCAGATTATATTCAATACAAACTGCCGTCTTTCCTTCACATCAATTGTTCTACTTTTTTGTTATCTGTTGGCTGAACTTACAGTATGCTTTTTATAAAAAAAATTGTATAAAGATAACAAAAATACATATACGTTTCCCTATGTCCCCAGGCCAGGGAAAAAGCGTATGGGCCAGCAGAAAGGTTTGCCTTTCTGCTTCTGGCCAAAATTAGTTATGGGACATTAAAGTTTTAATGTTCATTTTTTCTTCTTTTTTTTTTCTTTTTTTTCTGAAGATTTAAACACAAAATTAGTTATGGGTTTCATTGATGTCTACGGGGATGGCTTTGACAACCGGCCATCATTACATTCCTAATTTAGGGAACTTGTGGTCCTAAAGTTCTTAAATGCTTTGTTTTGTAGAATGTTATTAATGGTATTAATAGAATATAAAATCTGCCTTTCTGGACCTCACCTAAAAATGTTAGTTGCCTGGTTGTCATCCTGATTTATAGGCGTCAGTATTTTCTGAGTGCCTAACCCAGACATCCTCCATATTTCTTTCAGTACAGGTTTCCTTGAATGTGTGAGAGCTTTGGTCAGTGACTAAGCACTTAATTATTTAATACGTGGCACCGAACAGTGGTGGACCTCACAGCAACCAATCACAGACAAGACTGGCTTTAGTAAAATATTCGGAGAACAAAAAATATTTGACTGCTCTGGGTAAACTATTAAACCCAAGTCTCCCCTGAATACAGGGCTTTAATTCCTGGATACAAGGGTGTAGCTATAACCTTTAGAGGCCATGCAACTGCTATGGGGCCCAAGCACTAGAGACCAAGAACTGTCAGGCTCTATGGTGATTTATGAAAAAATTTGACAACCACATTTGGATCAAATTCATGCATAAATAATTTGGAAATTATTATACAATTGCTATGAAGGGCATAAATATTCTTAAGGAAATGCCTTGAAGATGATGTTTGTAGAAGCATGAGGCCTCTTATTAGATTTTCTATGGGGCTCTATCACACACAGGTATGGCCATTCCTAGATAACAATCAATATAACTAGATAGCGCAGTATTTCCTATGCAATATGCCACCATCACATTAAGAAAAAGACCAGCTTCTGGGGTATGGGGTAAGTTCAACTGCCTTTCCTAGTGACTATGCTCTTTCTGAGTAGCCTATTGGTGCACTAAAACACTTTTACTTGGGGGGAGTATCAGAAAGTCATTACCTTCCTTAACTTCAACTAAGTGTACCTAAAGATACATTAAAGTACCTAGTATCTGGGGTATCTCAGTTTATCTGGCTTAGGTAGAATACAGGTTGGAACTACCACTGTTGAATTGTTTTGAAGGTGCACACTTCCTTCGCTACTTGGTGAGCCGCTGATCTTGACATCAGATCTTCGAACATCTAATACATACATTTTTGTTCTAGGTCAGTGGCTCTCTAAGCTCTTGTACACATGGTCGGACATTCCGACAACAAAATCCGGCAGATTTTGTCCGAAACTGGTGTTGCATACACACAGTCGGACAAAGTTGCCGTAAAATCCGATCGTACGCAACATGATGACGTTCCGTCATTACGACTGGACTATGTTCAGGCTAGTAGCCAATAGCTTTGGTCCTGTAATTTGATCTGAGCATGTGTGGCACTTTGTCCGATCGGAATTCTCTACAAACGATTGGATAAAGTCCGATTGGATCATGTCATTGGAAAATTTTATATCCAGCTCTCAAACTTTGTTGGTCGGACATTCAGACGGAAAAAGTCTGATGGAGCCCACACACGATCGGATTATCCGACAACGCGGTACGATCGGACATTTTCCATCGGAATTTCCGACCGTGTGTACAAGGGCTAAGAAGGGAAGGTTTTGTACCTTTTTTTTGATCAGCTAGCGGGCTGATCGGAAAAAATAAATAGATTCTGCCGTTCAGTGAGGTGGATGGAGGAAAATTCCCCACTCTGGTATTATATTCTGACAGTAGAAAATATATTATCTACTGTCAGAATGCACTATTCGAAGATACATTTTTAAACAAGCCAGTTTGAAAGAAGTCGATCATTGTATCGACTTTGTTGGAATGGGAATGGCCATAGATCGATCGAAATTCAATCCAACTATGGCCAGCTTAAGTATGATAGCTCTGGAAGATTTACCCTAACAAAGAAGCCAGCAATGGCATCTTGCAGATTTCTTTTTGAGAAGATTCCCTTTAAAGTAGTTGTAAACCCTTACAGACCACTTTAACGTACAGGTAAGCCTAGATTAAGGCTTACCTGTAGGTGCAAGAAATATCTCCTTAACCTACGCGGTTAAGGAGATATTTTCCAAAAAACTGCAAAATGTCTACGGCGTGCACTGAGTGTGCCATTAGTGAAGGCGATCGTGAAGTCACCGATGGCTCCCGTGAGCATGCACCAGAGTGATGTCATCGCTGCTCCAGCGCTGTGACTGGCCGGAGCAGCGATACCTGAAAGTCACTCTGGGAGATATGGTGGCGGCATAGGAGGAGAGCAATGGTTTCTTCGGGGGCTTCGATCTCAGGTAAGTAATTCATAAGGAGCTAGTATGACATGCATACTAGCTCATTATGCCTTTGTCCTGCAGGGTGTCTTGTTTTTTTTTTTGTTTAGAGAGGGTTTACTTCCTCATTAAGAGCCAAAATGGCACCTAGAATAACCCTATACAAAAAAAAAAAACAATAATAAAAAAAAAAAATGGTTTGATAATGTTTATACACAACACAGCAATGATCATATAAAGAAAAGGAAAATGCTCTCCAAGAAATGATCCACCGCTTGAGTTTTTTTCCCCCATATTGCTGAACAACCTGCCTGAGCTCCTCCTCTAACGCATTTCCCTTGCAGTGAGCTTCATAGAGATAGCTGCCAGAAAGGATATTACAGTTTCACCCACAAACAGGCAAAGTAAACCTTAAAAATACCACAAATACCACTATAAATTGCAGATAATTAGATGAATACAATCAAAGGAAAAATTATTTGGAGTGCTTTCAGATGTGATTGGACATAGATTGCAATTGGCACCAGAACACCACGGGTCATATAGAAGAATGAAGCAGCCCCGTATACAATTGTTTCACAATTCCAGTTTACCGGATGTCATAATTCTATGAACTAAGTGTCCCACTGAACGTCGGTCATTGTGCCAATCTACTGATCTACACCACACGTCTGCTGAAGGGCAGAGCGTTTTCACTACAGGTCAAGGAACGCGTGCGATATAAAAGACCACAAATTAATATATGTATCTATTAAAGTGATTGTAAAGGCTGAAGGTTTTTTTTACCATTCTATGCATGAAGTTAAAAAAAACTTTGGTGTGAAGCTCCCCAATCAGTCCCCCTAATACTTACCTGATTCAGTGATGTGCAAGAGAGCAGCGGCTCTCCCAGGTCTCTCCCTCCTCCTTGGCTATTGGCCACTGGCTCCCGCTGCTGTCAATCACAGCCAGTGAGGAGGCCACGATCTGTGTGTCTTATACAGAGGTGGCTCATGAGCGAGCATGTACGAGTGCACTCAAGCATGCAGATTGCTCTAGGGCAAGGGTCTCAAACTGGCGGCCCTCCAGCTGTTGCAAAACTACAAGTCCCATGAGCATAGCTCCCAACTGTCCCTGATTTCGAGGGACTGTCCCCGATTTGGAGCAATGTCCCTCATTCCTCCTCATTTTCCCCTCATTTTGGTCTGATCCATATAGTTGTATATAAAATGCACTTTTTATCTATCAAAAAGTGTTTTCCAGCGCTAAACCTTTCATCTGATTTCTAAAATGCTGCATTTGTAAATTCCAAAAGCCAATATAAAGGAATAGTAGTAGTAAAAAAAAAGCACTTGTGGGTTTAACAACTCTTGTTTTTTTTGTACAATTCTCCTTTAAGGGGGCGTGGCAAGGGTGTGACTTATGCCTGCATACTTTTGCTGATAGGTGTCCCTCATTCCCATCTCAAAAAGTTGGGATGTATGCTATGAGACAATGCAAGGCTGACAATTACAAGCATGACTCCCACAGATAGAGGGAGTTCTGCAGCAGTGGGAGGGCCGCCAGTTTGAGAGCCCTTCTCTAGGGACACTCAGCAGGAGGGAGGAGCCAGGAGGGGAACCGACAAGAGGATGGTCAGGGCTGCTCTGTGCAAAACCATTACACAAAGCAGGTAAGTATAACATGTTTGTTTGTTTTTTTGTTTTTTAAAAGCTGAATCTTTAGCATTACTTAAACACATCATTAGATGTCTTTTTTTATTTGAAGCAAGCAGTGTAAGTACTTGAATTTGACTTGGCATTATTCTTTTGCAAACTTTGAAGACTGGGAGAGGGAGAAGCAGCACAAGGAGCCAGTCAGCTGTAATGAAGTGCTTATGTGCTGACAAGGGACATGCTGATAGGAGGAGAGAGCAGAGTGACGTAGGGATGAGCTCATCAGTCTGCTGCTTCTCCTTTCACTGTCCAGTTAGGCTGGGGGGGTGGGGGGGAGACTAGACCTGTAAGTGTAATCCAACTGCAGCTAAGAAAAATCAGGTCTTCTGCTTTATCCGGAAAGGGCTTTGCAGTGTGGCAGAGCTGTTTGCATCTAAGGACTGGATGAACAGAAATACCAATACTTTGGCAGGCAAAGCAGCTCCCTTATGTGTAATTCATTTGTGTATTTAGCGGTTTGCCTGGAGTTCAGCTTCATCAGCACTTTTTTTGTTCCTTTTCTACAGATCACATTGTAAGCTTGGCCAGGCACATTATCAGCGTTATATTATTATTCATATTTCCCTCTATCCGTGCTCAGTCTCTTGAAGAACCCATTTTGCCCAAATAGAAAATATTCAGAATTTAGTTTTTTGCTACAATATGTGACCTGCAATGTCATTCTGTGATTAAACCCAGTTCAGACCAGTGGTTTTGTGTTTACTGATGACTGCATGTGGTGTGTACCATTACATTACTACTACAGATCCCAAATCAGCAGTGTACCCAGATGTGGAGATTTGGACCCGTAGTGTCATCATGATCAGTTCTGTCATCTCCAGGGAATTGCAGACATTTGAGTCAACTGAATCGCCCCCTGCTGGGGACCGAGGACGAGTGAAAACACTGAGCAAGTATAACATTACACATCAGGAACACGATTCACAAACTTTATTACTGCCACGTGTTGCAGTGTCAGATATATCAAGAGGGGAAGTTTGGCTTTAAAAAATGTGCAAGACAGAACTACAACCTTCATAATAAAGAGGACCAGAAACCCTAGAAATAAAGAAAAATGACGTTATGTTAAAAAAAATAAAAAAACTAGTAAATGGTATTTTTGTAAAGAGAGACAACTACAAAAACTAAAAAATGCAAACTGTCTCCTTTTTTTTAATTATATATACACTATATTACCAAAAGTATTGGGACACCTGCCTTTACACGCACATGAACTTTTATGGCATCCCAGTCTTAGTCCGTAGGGTTCAATATTGATTTGGTCCACCCTTTGCAGCTATAACAGCTTCAGCTCTTCTGGGAAGGTTGTCCACAAGGTTTAGGAGTGTGTCTTCTTCCAGAAGCGCATTGATGGGGTCAGGCAATGATGTTGGACGAGAAGGCCTGGCTTGCAGTCTCTGCTCTCATTCATCCCAAAGGTGTTCTAATCAGGTTGAGGTCAGGACTCTGTGCAGGGCAGTCAAGTTCCTCCACCCCAAACTCGCTTATTCGTGTCTTTAAGGACCTTGCTTTGGGCACTGGTGTGCAGTCATGTTGGAACAGGAAGGGGCCATCCACAAACTGCTCCCATAAAGTTGGGAACATGAAATAGTTCAAAATATCTTGTTATACTGATGCCTTATAAGTTCCCTTCACTGGAGCTAAGGGGCCAGGCTCAACCCCTGATAAACAACCCCACACCCTAATCCTCCCTCCACCAAGTGATTTGGACCGGTGCACAAAGCAAGGTCCATAAAGTTATGGTTGAGTGAGCTTGGAGTGGAGGAACTTGACTGGCCTGACCTCAACATCTTTGGTTTGAATTAGAGCAGAGACTGCGAGCCAGGCCTTCTCATCCAACATCAGTGCCTGATGTGATTTCCATTGTCATGTGATTCTGCGCGACTGAAATACTATCTAAAATCACACTAGTGTGAATCAGGCCTTATAAACGGCATTGTATACAAGCAGTAAAGGCAAGCTCATGGCGTGTGCTGGTGGTATGAAATTTTTGGATACCATCAATTTTTTCGATGGGGCTGCAATGGACTGGCCAAGGGCTGGGCTGTGAAAAAAGCCTGTGGTGTATGTCCCCTTAGAGTGGCAGTTCAGGGGTGCTGTAACTTTCACGATAGGGGACCTCACCTTGGGTTTTTTGGCACCATGGCCACTGCACCCTGTACACGCCTTTTTCTCACCTGTTTTAAGGGCTGGGCCTTTTGGCTAGGACCATAGGAATTTTTTATTCCTGGCCAAAGGGCCTGCTATGGTATTTCACTATGGCACAATGCACTTATCCACTTCCCTTACTTCCCTGGGGTGTAAGTCTTAGGACAGTGATGGCGAACCTTGGCACCCTAGATGTTTTGAAACTACATTTCCCATGATGCTCACCTACACTGCAGAGAGTGCATGAGCACCCTGGGAAATGTAGTTCCAAAACATCTGGGGTGCCGAGGTTCGCCATCACTGTCCTAGGGCCTGCCCTGAAAGTCTTGGAGGGGGGAGAGCATGTGGCTCTTTGATCAGGTTCTCCCCCTCCTATGGGTTCCTTTGGGGGAAGCCCCAACTAGTACTTAGGGTTGGTCTGTTTTGGCAGACCTCCCCCCAAAAAACAGGGTGTCTCTGGTTTCGGCCAGGTAGACCAGGTAGACCAGTGAGTACCCAAATCCCTGTCAGGAGCCTTGCTCCCTGGGGAATCAGGGCAAGGGTCCTTTCTCTTAGGAGGAGGATCACCATGTGTACATCCTGTGCACTTTTTTGTGTTCTCACTTTTGTGTGTACACTTTTTATTTTTGCACCGGTTGTTATGTGTGTGTGTGTGTTTCATTACACCGCGGGACTATAGAATAAAATGTTTTTTTTTACTTCACGGGGCGCAACCCCATCTTTTATATTTTACCAAAAATTGGGTATACTAATGTGTTTGTTTGCACTTAAAATTAATTTTGGCCCAGTAATACAGGTCTAAGTGGCTCGTTGGGATTCTACGTAATTAGTCCCTAAAGAATTAGAAACATGTTGAAGACATGTGGCCTGGTATGGTGGGGGGGGGGGGGGGGGGGGCTGCATGCTTTGAAAAGGGATTGCTATGGATTTTGGGGGGGACCCCACACCATTTTTTTGGGCGTGGGGGAGTAGCCCTTAAAATCCATACCAGACCGAGGGGTCTGGTATTGTTGGGGGGGGGGCAGTACGCCATTTAAATTTTTTCCATTTTGGCGGGGGGTTCCCTTTCAATATTCTCAGCATACAAGTCGCACTGCAAGTCGGATCATCATGATCCGACTTCTGGTGTGACTTCTATTTAAATCTATAGGCTCCCATGGAGAACCATTGATTTTGAATAGAGGCAGAGAAACGCAGATAAAAGCAAGCGTGGTTAAACACACGCATGGACGCCAATGCAAAACACTGATAAAATCACGTTTTCAAAGCTGCGTTTTCCTGCCAGCAATCCGACGTCCAGAATGACTTTTTTGAGTGTCCTGTGTGCATGGAGCCTCAGTGTTTGATGGATAGCGGGATAAATATTGCCTAAATATCGGCCAACCTAAAAAAATTACAACTATGACCATTTTATTCTCCAGGGTCTCTGCTTTCAGAAAATATACTTTTTTTTTTTTGGGGTGGGGGTAAAGTAATTTCTAGCAAAAAAATGCAGATTATTCTTGTGTGTTAAACGTTAAAAAAAATTGCTGAGGTAGACAAGTGGTTAAGCTCTTCGTGGTCCGGCTTACAGAACCCTGGCTATCAGTTTTAGGCCCGTCCGGTATCTCTCACCCCCTCGGCGGGAGACGTGTGCCCTGCAATGAGCTGGGTGGAGATGCAAAAACAACATCAAGATCAGCCAGAGAAAATAGTAGCTGAAGAGGAGCTACAAAGAAGAAAATAAGTCCAAAAGACAGTTACAAAGCCCAGGCCCAAGGCCTCTAGTGTTCCTTTCTGGCATTATAAAAGCAATATAGGAAAGGGGAGACATAGCCAGGAAACAGAGTTGGCTTTAATTAGCCCTAAGTAACGTGTCATTCCACCAACTAACCCCACTCCTCTTTGATGTGCATGACTGCAGACCTGTAGGTCACTGCTTGCTTGTAATGTGTTGTATAAACAGGGAAATAGGGGAAACCTAATCTCTTTTATGATAACATGGCTTGTGTGATGTGTTTTATAAACAGGCACATCAATTATATCGACTATTTCCCTGTTTATGCGCCGCTCTGAAATTAACGAGCTGCCTCTATTGAGGTCTGCAGTCAAACAAGATGTCAGCTCTCAATTTCAAATGTATGGAAAAAAATTAACCTTCATTTACCCAAAACCCATATTTAATGTCTATCTAAACCCTAAATCTACGTTTCATACAGCGAGCCATGATGCCAGCTTTCTTGACTACTTACCTCTCGCCCACAGTACTGATCGCCTACCTGTATGTTGGCGGGGCTCTTCCAGGTTTGCTACTGCCCGCTCTGTGTTTGGATATTTGTCAGCAGGTCCCGACCAATGATTCATGGCTCAGACCTGCTGATCAGTTGTGTCCAATCACAGTACAAAGCCCTATGTTTTTATAAAAACACAGGGCTCTGTACACTGATCAGCGATCTGGCCGTTTCTTTTCCCTGCAAAGCAGGGAGAAATAACAGCCACATAAAAAAGTAAAAGCGGCACACATTACCACCAGGGCTTTTTTTCAGCAGGAACACATTTCTGGCACCTCCAGCACTGAATGTATGTAATAGCAAGGGGTGTGCTGGAGGGTCTACTGATGCTGGGGGGGGGTCTATTGATGCTGGCTGTTGGACGGTGTATTTATGTTGGCTATTGGATGGTCTATTGATGCTGGCTGCTGGAAGGTCTATTGATGTGATCTGTTTTTGTGTGAGGGTCTATTTTGGCTGGTGGGAGATCTATTGTTCCTGGGGGGGGGGGTCTTATGCTGCTAATATGGATCTACTGTTGAGGGAGAGGACTATTGATGCTGGGAGATCTGTTGTTCCCGCTGGGGGGGATCTTTTGCTGCTTAGTGTGGTCCATTGTTAGTGTATGGGGGTCTATTGTTCTGTGGGGGATCCATTGTTGTTGGGTGGAGTACATTGTTGCTGGGGGAGTCTATTGTTCTGTGGGGATCTGTTGTTGATTAAGGGTCTATTGTTGCTGGCTGCAGGGGATCTGTTTTACTGCTTTTCTTGTTATCATTAATAAATTCCATACAAACTATTTAGCACCACAAAATGATACTTGGTTCTGTTTTCTCTAAAAAGGGGTGGTACTGGGAGGTGGGTAGGGGGTGAAACCAAGGGACAGTGCTCAGAGGTGGGTAGGGAGAGGAGACAATGGGTGACTCTGCACCTATTCTCTGAGGAAAAAATCCCTGCATGTTACACATTGTTAGGTGCATATTTAACCCCTTGATTGCCCCTAGATGTTAACCCCTTCCCAGCCAGTGTTATTAGTACAGTGTCCGTGTACAGTATTATCACTGATCACTGCATTAGTGTCACTAGCGACATCAGTGTCAGTTAGTGACCCTCCCAGATAATGTCTGTTAGTGTCAGATTGTCCGCCACCCTATCACAGTCACACTATAGATCGCTGATTATCGGCATTACAGTATAGTGTCTATAGCTGTGTAAATTGCAGCATATATATATATATATATATATATATATATATATATATATATATATATATATACACACACACCACAGTTTGGTTTGTGCAAAAGTTATAGCATCCACAATTAATATTTTTTCCAAAGACATGCAGCAGAATACATTTTGGCCTAAATTTATAACGAAATTTGTTTTTTTTCATTGGATATGTTTTATAACAGAAGGAAGAAAATATTGTTGTTGTTTTTTTTTTTTTTTTTTTTACATTTTTGGTGTTTTTATATTTATATGGCAAAAAATAAATAACCCAGTGGTGATCAAATAATAGCAAAACAAAGTTCTATTTGTGTCAAAAAAATTTGATAAATTTCATTTTGGTACAGTGTGGCATGACCACACAATTGCCATTTAGAGTAGCAAAAAATGTTCTGGTCATGAAGGGCGTAAAACCTTCCGAAGGCCAAGTGGTTAAGCCAACATATTTTTGTGTATGTGAAGTCTCCTACCTGGAGATCCTGCCAGTAACAGCACTTCTCGTTACAGGCTGACAATGTTTAGCAGCTGCCTTGCAATTGGCGGTGTCAGACTGACATGTGAATGCCTTCGGGTAGGTGTTGGGTTAACCATCAGGTCTGTCAGGTAGGGAAAACAACCAACTGAAGGAGCTTGCACATCAGTCAGACAATGCTGCTGCTGATTGCTAGGCAGTGGCTTAGGGTTGTCAGCTGGTAACAGGAAGTGCTATTACTGGCAGGATTTCCAGGTAAGAAACATTGAAACACATTCACAAAAATCTGTTTGCTTACCTAAAGGTTATACAATGAGAAATTACGCCAATCATACTGAAAATAGATTAGGGTTCCATTCACAAATAAGTGTTCTGGGAATGTAGGCAAAATGTGCTTTGCAATGCAGTGCCATTGATTGTTAATGGCATCTCAAGGAAACACGCATTTCTTTTCATGCCAAGCGTGCTGTACAAAATAAACACGCAAAGCTCACTGCCTAAAAAGGTGTAGGAGCTTCCTTTGGTGCAATTGTCATGCAAGTGAATGGGCTGTCCTATACCGTTATGCAAAAAGCACACCAAATAAACGTGCGTTAGCACAACAAGCAGGTGTCAATGGAGCCATTTTAAGTTATTGCGGGAAGTTGGTGGACTGAATCACTCATCTGCTTTTTCTATGAGTTGGCACAACATAGTCCTCTCCACTCCAAAGCCAGAAAAGCAATATGATGTTGCTGACCACGGATGAGCTTGGGTTCGGTCCAAAGCCATGTTCTCCCAAATTTGGAAGAAAGCTGTCAGTATCGGACCAATCAGCTGCAGCGGGGGGCATACCCCATCCTGCGGCTGTGTCTACACAAAGGGATGGGGATGCTTGTTTCATCATTGACCTAATAGGGCCGCATGGCAAATGTCCTTAAAGTGTGCCCTATGGCTCTAAAGGCCAAACTTTTTTTTAAATGGTGGATAGAGTAGAGCGGTCTTAGCACCCCTGTCATGATCTAATTGCTGTCTGTGTCCCTGCCAAGGAAATTCTCCATCTCTATTTCTTCTGGTGACCATTGTCACCACAACTGGAATTTTGAGTTGTCACCAGAACAGGAAAAAGGGGACATTTTTCAATCAACGGTCTTGCTCTTTGTTGTGTCTTTTTTAGCGATTTAAAATCTCGCCAGTAGGACACATACAAAATAATCAGTTTTGTCTTTAACTGCCTCATTACCACGCCATAGTCGAAAGATGGCTACAGCTCAGCTCTCTTGTTCTAGGAGGGCATCCATGGACATCCTCTCAGAACACTCCTCCCATGGGGTGCAGTGTGTGACCGCTGTGTCCTTTTTGACACAGCTGATCACAGATCATGGTAAAGGGCCAATCACAGCAGCCCTTTGCCATGTTATCAGCTGTTTTCAATCACAGCTGATCACATGTAAACAAACTTGCTGGTTATTGGCATTCCTTTCCTCACGGGCTGTCACAGGGTGAGGAAAGGAGAGTCAATAACCAGCAAGTCTGACAGGGCTCATCAGTTTCAATCAGTGCCCATTGGTGCAGCTCATCAATGCCGCCTATCAGTGCCCATCAGTTAGGTTTGCCACCTTTTCTTCAAGCCAAACTCGAAAACTTTTGTGGCACATGGTGATTTTTTTTTTTTTTTTGCGGTAAACACTATAGGATTATAAAAGACCTGGGACACATTTAGGTGCCCCAAGGAGGGTAGTAATGTAGCGCACAGATTGCGCCAGTGGGTGTGGCCAAATTGCTCTTGCTGACATCATCACCCCACCCTTCAGTGAAGGTGAACCTGCCCCCCAAACAGCCACAACAGATTTGTGTATGACTATCCCAGTTACTTGGGGAGCCACAGCCTTGTCTGAATAATTTGTCCAGGTTTCAGGTGGACTGAAACCCAGACACATGATTCAAAACCCGATCTGTCTGGGTGAATCCCGGATAGGTGGCAACCCTACCATCAGTGCTGCTTTATCGGTGCAGCCTCGTCAGTTCAGCTTATCAGTGCCCACCAGTGCAGCCTCACTGGTGTCCGTCATCAGTGCAGCGTCATCAGTGCCCATCAGTGCAGCGTCATCAGTGCAGTCTTATCAGTGCCCATCGGTGCAGTCTCATCAGTGCCCATCAGTACAGGGTCATCAGTGCCCATCAGTACAGGGTCATCAGTGCTTATCAGTGCCCATCAGTGTAGCATCATCAGTGCAGTCTCATCGCACATCAGTGAATAAGAAGAATTACTGATAAAAGTTTCATATGGGTACAGTGTTGGAAACTGCAATAGCAGTGAAAATTGGCCTGGGCAGGAAGGGGTAAAAAAAAAGGTGTCTTTAGTTACAGTTTAAATATTTAAAAAACATTACTGCATCTACACCATGAAAGCCCCGTACTCTTTTTTTATCTAATTTTATTTTCAGGTAACAAAAAGAAAACAATTTGTTTTCAAGAGCCGACAGAACACAATGGGGGCGATTTACTAAAGACACAGAATCAGGTGCAGCTTTCCATAGTAGCCAATCAGCTTCCAGGTTTTATTGTCAGTGCTTAATTGAACAAGTTGAAATTAGAAGCTGATTGGCTACCATGCACAGCTGCACTAAATTCTGTGTGCTCAAGTTTTAGTAAATTTCCAGATTCCAATGTTTGCCATATTTCTTTTCAAAGCACAAATATTTATAAAATAAATATAAATATAAAAAGAAAACAGCTTGTTCATGATCATCCAGCCCAATCTTTAAATGACAGAATAGGAGCATCAATGCATATAAAAGGCGCACATCAATCTACAAAACATCACGTGAAAATCCAGTAATATGCAGAGAAAATGTGTGAAAAATCCCTAAATGAACAGTTATATTCCAAGAGTGAGACATCCTTGTAGAGGAGAATTTGGGAACCCAGAAGAAGGGCTCCCCTATCTCTCCTATTTGAGTCCCAATACTCTGATATGCACCCAAACATAACATTACACTTTTGGGTGGACTTCACCTTTACATTGAAAGCAAAAACTGCCTTAATGTTGGACTCTGGGCACAAAAACATTCCTTTAAGTATATTCCTCAATATAAATCCATTTTTTGTGCACAAATTGCCTTTACAAAACCAGTTATTACAATGTAAATGTAGCTGTGGCATCATCACTGTGCTGTACATAACATGTATAGAGAGCAGAGCTGTGGGAGGCCCCACCCACTACAGGCTGCCTGATGAAAACTACAAGACCAGTCACCTTGCACAAGGAGAGAGAGCAGCAGTGAGCGGTCTTCATTACAGTGCCTACACATATCTGGAAGAAATATACAAAGCACACCAAGGTTCAAGGAAGAATGCACAGGATGAATGTATTTTGAGAATATTTGCTTATTAGTAGTGCTAACTGCTAAAGCCTTACATTTGTAAGCACAGATTGACCAGAGGACAATAGGCACCTACAGAAACAAAACCTTCACAACGGCAACCTCTGGATTCCTGTGTGCCCCTATTCCAGGCTTTCACTCAAGGAATGCGCACTCATCACTTTCTAGAACTTTCTAGAACGCCTCGGGACTACATGTCCCATGGTTCCAAGCACCACCATGCATGAGTCCATCTGTAGTCCTCCCTGGCAGCCTGTGCATGTCGGAGCAAGCAGCATCATATCTGAGGCTCCATTGGACACTGTCTGGCAGCAGAGCCAACCAACAGACATGAACCTGGAGCAACTAACTTTGGATTTGATCGACTGGCAGGAAGGAGCAACATGCATGGTAAATATTGAGGTCAACTGCATTCATTGATACTAAAATGTTAGGGTCTGAAAACACATTCAGCTTTAAATACTGTAGTCAATGCTATAATAAAATATCCAAGGGGGCTTTACCAGCTAAGCACACCCTCATGCCTGCCCTGCATGCCTGAGCTAAGGGCAGATAGATTCCAGGAAGTAAATGTTGTATGAATCATCTGCCCTTACTCAAAATGGCTGCCGCTGGGAATGATAAGGGGTATTTTTAAAAGTGATTTCTCTATAAAATAAAGCATGGAGACATGGATGGGGAGGGGGGATGGGTGTTGCTTTGAATATTAAAAAATAGTTAAATCGTGTTTTCGGTTTGTGGTGGTCAGATACAGTTTAGTTCCACTTTAATTTCCATTTGAAGTACTTTAATCAGGTTGACTTTAGTATCTCCATATATTACAATGTCTGAAAAGTAATAAATGGGGCTGCACTCAGCTAAACATATATCTTGATATTATCTGTATCAATTGATATATGAAATGAATAAACATGTTTTTCAAGCTGAAGTACATCTTTACAGCACCTTTGATATTGACACTAAACCCAGGAGCCTGCATTCACTATATCTGGTCTCCCACAGAACACAGAACATGATGACAGGCTAGTAAATTTTCGCAGACAACGGTCTGTTGTCAGATTTTCGTATCGTCTGTTCACAAGTCCGTCACACAAATGTCCAAAGTGCAAACACGCAATGCTCGGAATCAATGCTCACCAAACACAACATTAGCAGAAGGTGCCCAAAGGGTGGCACTCAATAGCTGAAATTCCTCGTAGTACGTCACTACATTTGTGTTTGTTGGCCGACAATTGTGTGCCATTAGTATGCAAGACAAGATCCAGGTACACGGCCTTCAGACAAAAGTCTGACGCTCTGTTAGCCAACAATCCGATCGTGTGTACAAGGCTTTAATCTGTTGTTTTTTTCAAAACAACAAGCTATCCTGCAGATGTAGCAGTTACAGAGTTTTGGCAAACTGTTTACTCTTGACAGGTGCATACAATGATCATTTTTGTTGATTTCTGTAAAACCGGTCCCAAAAGGAAAAAAAAACAGTTTGCTGGAACCGCTTATAAAGTATTAGCTGGAGTTTGACTTCAATTTGTTAGTGTATCTAAATCTGCCAGTCCATCCAGCACTCCTCTCCCTCAAACTGACAATGCTGCCGTCTGCTATATTCAATGTGAACTGGAATTTGCTTTTTTACATGATTTGATCTTTGAAATAAATATTTTTAAACTACTTTAGTGACACATCGTCAGTGCCTCTCCTAGACTAATAATTTTAGGAATCAGCCCTGCCAAGATTACTGCTGTGGACTATAGTTCACCTCCTCACTATGTTATGGAGCAGAGAAGGGGGAGGTGATCTATATGCTTGTCCCAGGGTGACAACGGTGCTCCTCCATAGATACAGTGATTGAGCGGTGTCAACCTATGACAGAAAGTATATTACTGGTAGGATCACCGGGTGAAAATATGGGGGGAGAAGGCTGAAAAAAGAAAGTAATATAATACATCTAAGGACTGGTAGGCCGTAGCTGTGTAATTCTCAGGACTGTATGGAGAGAAATCTTCCGCAGGTAAAATGGCTCTCATATACTTTATGTATTTCACCTCTGGTTTGTCTGGAGTTAAAGTGTTACTAAACCTGGGACCCTGCATTCACTATATCTGGTCTCCCACAGTACACAGAACATGGAAATGCAATTGTTTTCGTAAATATAAACTGGTGTCTGGTTAAAGTGTGTAGGAGGAGTTTTCATACTGCACTGGCTGACCTATCAGGATGCAGGATCCTTGACTCTCTGTCTGAACAGTGCTGATTGGCCCTGTGCTGACCACATGCACCCTCCCAAGAAAAAAAAAAAAACTCTATCTCTATGGCAACACACACCAAACTGAGCATGTGCAGCCTGACTCCAGTAACTGTCTTATCAGGACCTGTTGTGGAGACAATGCAAGAAGAGGGGGATCTGTGCATACAGGATCAAACAGCCTTTTTACACAATGCACAGGATTAAACCATTAGGTTCCACAGTGAGTATAATAAGCATGCTTTACTGCATATACACACTGATTTTACTGTTGTGGGTTTAGTAACACTTTAAATTGTCTTCTTGATATTGTAGGTAAAGGGCCCAAAATTGCAGGCTTGGATTGGCAATATGGCTGTTTCTTTTTGCTAGGAGATCGGGTCTGAGCCAACGCTGTATCCTGGGCCTAGGCCGACAAGGCCCAGGCCTAGGGCAGCACTTTGCAGGGGAGCAGCATGGAAAGAGTCCCTGTTGGCTTGTGCTACACTGTTAGTGTAGCACCAGTCTGAGAGGCAAATTGGTCTAGCGCCCCCATAAAGTGGCCGCACTGCTTCCGGTATGCGGGCGGCTGGCATTCCGCAACTGTGTGGGGGGGCTTCTAATTTTGACTGCCCTATCATCCTGGACCACAAACATTCTTTGCTGTGTTATATGTTTTCTGCTGTACCATTGGCATGGTTATATCTTCTTAGTTCTTAGTCCTCTCCATAAAACTATCAGAAATTTTTGCTTAAAGTAGAACTATAGGCAACACTCTTTTTTTTTTCATTTTGGATAGAGTAAGGGAGGGTTATAACCCCTGTCAGTTTATTTTTTACCATCCCTGTCCCATTGCAGAGATTTACCTTCACTTCCTGCCCCATAGCAAAACAGGAAGTGAGAGGAAGTCTATGCAAAGAAAATCCATTGCCCTACCCCCCCCCCCCACCCTCAGAACTAGTGTCCCCACTCAAAAATTTCAGGACGGGTCTTATACAGCAAGGGGTGTGGCCTTGACAGGAAGGGGTGGGTCATATTTAAATTAGGGGGACATTACTGGTCTGAGCTCCTGTAGGCTGCTTGATCACGTAGTTGAAAATACATTAGAGGCCCCTGCAGTGTATGCTCTATGCATGGCTGATAATATTACATATCCAGAGTGTGACACCATTAATCCGAATCTGCAGCTTTGCCTCATCCTGCACCACCTTCACACTTCCCGATATGAATGTGCTCTTCTCCTGCTACAGACTACAGATTCACCTCCCCTTTTAGCTCCCAGAGTATGAAGCAGGGTGGCAAAGCACAATCTAACAGGAAGACAGTTGTCACCCCTTAATAGGAGCTTCCTGAACATGAACTCAGGCAGGATTGCCAGGTGTTATTTTAATAAAACCTGCAGTGGTAAAATTAATAAAAATAACTTCTGGAATTATTACCATAATAAAGCCTATGGGAGATATCATTGATTGGGTTTCAAGTATAATTCCAGGTTTATTCTCACTTTTGATTGTTGGTTTCGGCCAAGCTGGCCCAAATTAATGCTTCCATGCCAGAGCAGTCTGGCCGCAGTTGGCTGAGGTGGAGAGGCAGTCTGATGACCTCATAATCTCAACCTTGGCCAATCAGAGGAAACCTTTATATTGACTGATACAAGTACAAGGCTTCAAGGCTTCTCCTGACTGGTGCCGATGCGCTAAGACTGACTCAATCAATACCGGGCGGCAGAGAGAAAGGCAGAGCACAGTGCTGCTTACTGTATAAAGCTAATCCAACTACAGTCTATTACAGCAGCACCAGCGCCCTGAATGTTCTGGCATGGAAGGAATTCAAGAAACATTTTCTAGAATGCACGTAATTCTAATGAATGGGTTTTTCTTTCAGGAAGTTCTACCGTATTTATCCCAAAATCGAGATTATACAAACTTTTGTATGAAAACCTACTACTGTATGGATAGCTTTATACAGTCCCTCAGTAAGGTTCCTTACACATTGCAGTCCATTTGTGATCCAGGATTAGGGATCAGGTTTGTCAGACCGAACACAAAAATGTTGTGCCCAGTCCCATTTTTACTGACCGGTTCAGATATGGGCAGATATAGGCAGAACCACATCCATTGACATTCAGCCACCCATAGCGATTACAGGGTAGATAGGAAGAGATCAACAGGCCCATCATGGTCCGATACACTTTGCATGGACCCACTTTGGCCAAGTGGGTCCATGCAAAAACAGATAATTGACAAACCCACTCGTGCAAAGCAATAAAACCAGGAAAAGATAAACATCAGTATCACCCCGAACTAAAGAAGTTTCAGTTTATAGCCACAAAATATGTGTTTTGGTAAAAATAAAGTCATTTGATGTTCATTAAACCTGGTGCCATCCTTAGAATCACGACAATGGGCAAACCACTGATGGGTCTTTTGACCTCTTTCCATGTATGTAGTTCAACATTCACCTGAGAACCCTGCAGATGATCCAGGATTTGGACTCCCGTGGCATCGAGAGTTACGTAGTTAATCCTGCATGGAGAAAGGCATTTTTTCACCCGCGTCTACAGAAGGTTGCGTGTTTTTACACCACAGGGTTACCGCAACCTCAACAGATGTAGATCATGTATTTATTTTCCTGTCCTAACAATTAACCTTTTTTGACTGAATAATCACATTAGAAGTACACTAGAAGCTCTCTCCCGCCTCCCCCCTCTTTTTTTTCCAGTGGACACCCCAAGCCTTCACATATAACAGGGTTTTTCAACCAGGAATCCATGGAACCCCCCAAGGGGGGGCAATGAGAAATGTCTGCCTCTCAGATAAGTTCCCACTGACATCACTGATACTTTTAGCTATCCGTATTCTTCCCAATGACTAAACGTGTAAGGAGCAATTGTCCCACTGACCATCACACTAACATGTCATGTACGTTGTATATTAGTAGTAGTAATTTTTAGCAGGGGTTCTCTGAGATTGGAAAGATATGTCAAGGGTTCCTCTGTGTTTAAAAGGTTGAGAAAGGCTGGTCTATAATCTGCCATTGCAGCCAATTCTTCAATTCTCAGTGGACCACCACACCCTAAAACTCCATGGGGATCACATGGGTCCCTTTCTCTCCCATCACAAGATAGTTGAAATATTGGAACGGACACCAAAGTCACATATGTGACATCTGTTTCCGCTCTGATCCGACTCGGTGGGGGCTCAGTCTAGGATCCCCTGCTGAGACGGAATGGAGGGTGCTCATGTGAAAGGGGCCTTACACTGCATAGTATTTGCACTTTACTGTCAGTGTATATATGTTATACTGCTTCAAGTGGACAGATCTGCTTTAAGTGACTGAACAAAATATCATATTATCGAGTTACTGATTTCTTCCCAGTGGTTAATCAGCAGGGATGGTGAATGGAATGGCTGATATACTACAAACATGTACATGAAACAGAATTGGGAACATATGGCACAGCAAGCAAGTCTAAATCGGAAAGTTAAAACAAAAATTACTGTCCGCCTAATATAACAATAATAACTCAAAAAGTGCAATGAGTCGTTTAATGTAGAGACCGCTAAGCCCTTTATTGGGCAGAATTCTCCATGTGGCCGAGCCCATATTCATAACTATTAAAGTGAAAGAGGATTTCCGCTTAAAAATATTATGTTATTACTAGCCTCAAGGAGGCAAATGTTGCAACTAAGCCTTCCAGTCTAATTAAGAAAATACTGAGCAAGAGTAATAAAAGAGTGCATGGATCCCCCGCTCATTGGATGAACTCTGAAAGACGCCAATGTTAACAGGCTGCATGATGAAAGCACCATGTTATGGTGGGAAGGTGGACTTCACATTCGCTAGTACTGCTGATGACAGCCAGGCCAAGCTGGGGGGGGGGGGGGGGTTGGCTATATTCTTAAGTCACATCCACACTACTGATACAACAAATCAAGTAAAAATATATATGATAAAAAAAATAACATCAAAGTGTGTATGACCAACATGACAGCTAGGTCAAGCTGGCTATACTCCAAACTTCTTAGGACTCATCCACACCACAGTGCTTATGTCAATGCATGTAAAATACGTGTGTTATTGTGTTGATGTTGCACTTTTTAATGCCGTAATGTTTTGCATTCTGGCATTTTTTTTTCAGCACTCTATCATAGAATTTGATGCATTTCCAGCACAGACCAGGGCAGAGATTGGTATGAACAGGCACCATTGAAAACAAAGCTATTTGCCTTGTCCTTGTGTAGGGACTGTAATGCGCAATGAAGCCCAAAGTCAGTGAACAGGTCCTTACATTTCAGCAGAGACATGCTTAGAAGTTTATGAAAACTCGAACAATACATTTTTATCTTATTTGCTCCCCTTTTTCCCCTTCAATATAACATTGAAAGGGCTTTTTTTTATATCTATTTGAAAAGTGCAAAAACAGTAGCTGTTCATCCAGCCAGAGATCTTGTGAGCTCATAATTTCCTCTTTCTGACACTGTACTGTTAGCAGTGTTCCTTGTTATCTATGTAAACTACAAACTGCCTCCCCTTATATTGGAGATGAGAGGAAAGTGTTATGTAGTGCTGTCCCCCTGTCCTAGGGTGGCAACGCTGTCCAGTATGCTTGTCACCCTAATGCCCTGTACACACAATCGGATTTTCTGACAACAAATGTTGGAGGTGAGCTTGTTGTCGGAAAGTCTGACTGTGTGTATGCTCCATCGAACATTTGTTGTCGGACTTTCTGCCAACAAATGTTGGCTAGCCGGTTCTCAAATTTTCTGCCAACAAAACCTTGTTGTCGGAATTTCTGATCATGTGTACACAAGTCTGACACACAAAAGTTCACGCATGCTCAGAATCAAGCAGAAGGAGCCGCACTGGCTACTGAACTTCCTGTTTCTCAGCTTGTTGTATGTCTTGTACGTCACTGCGTTCCCACATTCATAATTGTTGGCCAACATTTGTGTGACCGTGTGTATGCAAGACAAGTTTGAGCCAACATCCTTCGAACAAAAATCCACGGTTTTGTTGGGGGAAAGTCCGCGTGTACGGGGCATAAGACAGGAAGTATGTTGATGGCAGCATTACCAACCCAATAAATGCAGCCCCCACATGGACTGGTAAGCTGCAACACTCCAAATTTTTGCTTTTGAGTTTAGATTTTTGCTGTTACACTTTAAGACTTGCACTATGTTTGGTTTTCCTTATTACAATATAATGTGTTTGTATCTATGTGCTGACCATTTTGTTCCTCTTATTAGCCTTGTATGGCTCACTGGGGATTCATTCATTAAAATTGTGCCAGGGACAAAATCGTGGTGTTGACTATTGCAACCAATCAGATGGTCCTTTTCATTATCAAATCTATAGTGACATGAAAAATGTCAAGAGGAATCCAACTAGCTGTTGTGAGCAACTCTTCCATTTTTGTCCTCTTCAGTTTATCCAGTCATACTATGGGGTTGATTTACGAAAGACAAATAGACATAGTTCATTTTGCAAGGGAATTTTCTCTTAGTTTAGTGAATGAGGTGAAGTTCTCCCGATTTCCCTTGTCCAAATCATGTTTAAGCAAAAATGTTTTTTGAATTTTTCTTGCATATGATTGGGTATTCTCTGCAATTAGTAAATTAATCTCTGATTTTCATGTGTTCATTATAAAAAAAATCTTTGGACTTCAGGCTTATGTGAACCTCCTCTGTCACCATCTCCTGGTTAATAGTCTTGTTCAACAGGCCAGTGTAAATAGCATTTGCCTCTAGCAACAGGATTTATTCAGTTCCGATGATTCTGCTGAATTATTGAGACTGATCTACTAAAGTAGTAAAAGTTGTTCACTGAAAGTAAATATCGGTATATAAGGTGAATCTGTCCAATCATGTACAAAAGGTCATTAAAATACAGGCTGTATGCTAGAACATGCTATATTGAACACAACATTGCCTTATTTACTAAGCTAATTGAACAGCCCCCAACTCTTTAAGTAAATGAACCCCCAATGAATTGCAAATTTTCACTTCATCCCTTTGTAGGACAATTTTTTACACATTGAAACAAATAGAATTAACTTGATAAACCGGTTTGACCGAAGGTGTGTATGAAGATTTGCATAAATCCAGATATAGAAACTGTATGATACTCTTGGACAGATCTGCATATATTGATGCATGTGCAAAAAAAATCACAACAAAATATGAAATCTATTAAAACAATTCACTCTTCTCGAAGGATTTTATTTATGTATTCTATTAGTTGAACTTTACTAGATGGACTTTTTATCCTAACTATGTAACTATGGATATTTGCAGATTATAGGAAGTCAATTTGATATCAGCCATATACAACTACATTCATCCTAAAGACTCAAACACAATCTTCTTGCATCCTTCACTCAGTGCTGAATTAAATGGACTCCTTCTACGAAGACCCAGACAGAATGGAAAGCTAAAACCGACGGCAAACTTTATGGTACAATGCAATTTTTACCTTCCCGAGCAAACGTTTATGATCATGGACGGAAAAAGTATACAGTGTTTGGTAACCTTTGGATGGGCATAACTTGCAATATTCCATTAGTGAATAGGTAAGAAACAAAATTGAATATTGTGGATCCATAAAATTCTATAAATACCGTCCTAATAAATTGCTGCTTTTTGAATTATGGGGTTGATTTACTAAAACCGGAGAGTGCAAAATCGAATGCAGATGTGCAAAGAAACCAATCAGCTTCCAGGTTTTCTTGTGTCAAAGCTTAATTTAACAAGCTGAAGTTAGAAACTGATTGGCTGCCATGCACAGCTGCACCACATTTTGCACTCTCCAGCTTTAGTAAATCAACCCCTTAATGTCTTTCTAAACAGCTATGATGTTCCAAGAGAAGGTTTTGCTTCTCTTGTATCCTAATGCTAAAATGTCTGAACTGGAAAGAGTCCTTGACTAATGAAGACTGGGGATTTGTAAGTCCACCTTGATGAAAGACACTCAAACTTCACCACAATGGGTCCTAGTAGCCCTGGGTTTGAATCTCAACATGGAAAATATCTACACTGAATTTGTATGTTTGCCTCCTCATCCGTTCATCCTCAAACTTCTACACTATGAAGACCACGACAACATTCTCATCATGGCTTTCATAAAAGGAGCTGTTGAAATTAACGGCTCCAAAGTTTCTTTCTTCCTGGATTTTCAGTGGAAACAAACAAATTTTAATTGTTTATGGCGCTGGTTGAGAAATTAGATTGGAAGCTCTTCTGGTGCAAAGGACCGATGTGAAGGGTTTAATTTTTTTCTGTAAAGAGCTGCGGAAGACGTGCCAGTGCAATGCAATAAATGTATGCATGATAAAAAAATGAATTTTACATATATATATTCCAAAGACATGCTAATTGGCTCCTGTCTAAATTGGCCCTGGTATGTGTATGTATGCATGTGGAATAGGAACCTTAGATTGTAAGCGTCTTGAAGCAGGGACTGATGTGAATGTACAATATATATGTAAAGTGTTGTGTAAATTGTCTGCACCGTATGAATAATAATAAAAAAAAAATAAAGAAAGAAAAAATAATATATATATATATATATATATATATATATATATAGATAGAGCTATATATAGATAGATATATATATATAGATATATAATTTTTTATATTTTGTTTGGGATATAGCACTACCAATAACATGCTTTTGGGTTCACGCGGAAACGTAAAAACGACAACATTCAACTGCTACAGTAGCCTTGCTAGGCATCAAAATTGCAATGACAGCTCAAGGCTCACATATCTTTGTACAGCCACTTTCTAACTGTTAATGACTGGTAATTGGAAAAAGAGACACACACACACTAATGGAATCCATGCAAGGAACACGACATATGTACAGCCGGCCCACATGTTTACAAACCGATATACCTGCTTGGCTTGACGTGCAATCATTCAGAGTAATGTTCCTGCAGTCTTGTAACCTATAGAATTTCGGGGCAGGCTTCTCAAGATAATAAGTGACTAGATTGATTGACATTGAAGGCAGATCTGCTGTGCTATTGGCCACAAGTTTTGTGATGTCAAGCCCAGAGATTCCCTCTCGCTGCTGGTCGTTTTTCAGCAAATAAAAAAAGTGTCACACACACCATGCAGATAAACGGCCAACATCAATCTTTGAGTCTAATATTAATTCCCTAAAAATTCTTCTCTATGGTTAATTATTGTGAGACTTGGTTTACATGTATTAATATCTCTTGATAGGTAATTTCTGTCTATAAATACCCTAAATAATTACATATTAGATCGTACTCTTCCAACCATTTTCCTGGCCTATCAATCAGGTACAAATTGAAGCTGATTTACGAAGGAGTTGAAAATATTCACGTAACAAATTGTGTGAATATTAACTTCAATTATCCAAACATGTGAAACGCAAATTCTCTATTTTATCTGCATGTGATTGAATAACTAAAGTGAATATTCAGGTGTGTAGATTCTCAATCAGCCCAATTGCATATTCCAGACTTTGATAGGTACCTCTAGGGATACGGCCAAAGGGTCCAGGGGGGCTTCTCACAGACAAATTAAATTTTAGGATAATAGAATGTATATAGCCCACACTGGAGAGGGATATTGGATAAGATTGCTTGAAATGGTTTGCACGCATTTAGGAGGTGCCGACATTAAATATACAGTATAAGTACTGGTAATAAAGGCACACTTTAGGAGACACTTATTATAAACACACACATATCATGGTTACTCTTTAAGTACATTTCTGCAGTTTCAGAGTACATAATATAACATGGTAGGGAATCACTGGCCTATGACTCATTTTCAAATTCATCGGACCTTACACTGGTCATTAAAAAAAAAAAAAAAAAATAGATAAAGCAAGTTATCAATGCTTAAAATTTACTAAAAATGCAGTTAAACTAGAAATTTCAAGCCTTTTGATACCTTCCAATGGGCCCCTATTTTAACTTACAGCTAAACTTCACTTAATTACACTTATTGCTTTTGAATATATGTGATTAGATTATTTTATATAAAAATTATTTACTTGCCAAAAAATCTTGAAGCAACAGAAGCTTGCATTATTTGTTTTTTGCAAATACAATGAAATCTTATACACGTGCAAAAAAGTTATTGCCTATTATATATAGACAAAAAATATAGAATGAGAAATGGATGCCAGTCTCTTCAAAGGTAAATTACTCGTAAGTTACTTATTAATATATATATTTTTTTATTTTTATTTTAAGGTCCAAACTGTATAAGTATTATCATAATAGAAAAACAACACTTTAACAAGTTTACTAGGTTGACCCAAACTTACACTTGACCTATCATAAAAGCAATCATTAGAAACATAAAAAAATAAGAAAATGTATGTATATATATATATATATATATATATATATATATAAAAGAGAGAGCGAGTGTGTGTATATATATGTGTGTGTGTGTGTGTGTGTGTGTGTGTGTGTGTGTGTGTGTGTGTGTGGAGAGAGGGGGCTATCTATATATATTCTCATTTTTTAACACTACTTTTTATTATATATAAACGTATGTAAAGGTGCATAGGGTCTATGTTGTATAAGGAATAAGTCGTACAAAACCTAGGATCTATCCTGTGTCTCTGCAACTTATTTGTTAATTATACATTGATGAGCCAGGCAATCAAAGTCTGCGCTGACCATAATTACCTTCCTCCAACGTATAATGGCTCTGTACAAAAGCCTAGGACAATTTCATTTACATGGTGGGGGAATTTACAACACTGAAAAATACCCCCCCCCCCCCCCCCAAGGGTCTCCAAAAACAAGAGAGATAGTAAAAAGATTGCATAATGTTTGTTGTTCTGAAGACTCATAAAATATTGACAGCAGAATAAAAAAAAAATTATGTTTTACTAGAAGAGTCATTTTTATGGCCAACTGGGAACTTATTTTATGTTCAAATATCCAATCACATGCAGGGAATTTTTCTTAATTTTTTTTCCTATATGTGGGATAGGTGTATTAAAACATCATCAGGTCTGTTGGACAAACTTAAAAAAGAATCCTACATGGTTTATTTCAGGGCTGTCTATCTTGTATGTTGTAAATACCCTGCTGAGAAATTTAAAAAAATAAAAATGTAGTAAATTTAGACAAATGTAGTAAATACCATTATTATGTTATAATCTATTTATTTATATGTATGTTTTTACTAGTTATTTATCTAGCTAGCTTGCTATCTTCCTACCTATCTTTTATCTATCTAGCTATCTATGATGTTATTAATCTGTCTATCTTCTATACATATATGTATGAAAAGGCATATACATACAGAATTTATTTTTTAATTATGTGCAAATACCATTTTTATATTTTCCTCAGGAGAAAACTTACATATGAAAAAAATGTTTTTTTTTAACTGATTAAAAAAATGTAATGATGTTAAAAAAAAAAAAAAAAAAAGGATGTTTCCTGTTAAGAATGCCACTAAATTGAAAACTTCATCCTGCATAATGAAAAGAAAATACTAAAATAGGCTATTTAAAGTAAAACCTTCAGAATTCATTTTTTTCAATCACGTGCACAAAAATAATTGGATTATTGGATATGGAACACAATAAGCCAATTCACCCTATCGGGCTTATGTAAAATAATACCACTCTTTAAAGTAAGCATTGAGGAATTACTGTTTCATTTCAATGTCAAACTCTGTGATTTATTAAAATGTATGAAGTCTAAACCCATTGGAATCTTTTGATTTCTGGGTACCACTACTAGGTAATAACCACCAACTCAGTTCCTGCCTGGATTCAGACTTCTGGAACAATGTTACTTTATAGAACAAACTTTTACCCAGTTTAGAGGTCGATGACAAGATTCCCTGTTATTAAAGTTTTACCAAATTGTGATTATTTCAGAGTCCTTGGACAAAAAATGAATTACAAATTTATTGAGTTTTAGGTTTTTCTTTCATTTTCACAATTGTCAAGCCACGCTAGAAAGTTTATACCTCCAAAAAAAAAATTATTTATTTTTTTGATGATGAAACAGGACGACTGACAGCTGTCTCCATTTTGGAAAAGGAAAATTGTTTACAGTTTTCATTAACCTCTTTTATGCCGCAGGGGCCTGAGGCATACCAAGCTAGATCTTTTTCCTTTTTCATGAGTGAGCAAAAACTATTTATATACATATATGTATATATGTATATGTATATATATATATATATATATACACAGACACTGTATATAACACACACATTATATATATATATATATATATAATATATAAAATATAGATAGTTATAGAGCTGTATATATATATATATATATATATATATATATATATATATATATATATATAAATAAATAATATAGATATTTATATATATATATATATATATATATATATAGAGAGAGAGAGAGAGAGAGAGAGAGAGAGAGAGAGAGAGATCTATCTTTATATATATATATATATATATATATAGAGAGAGAGAGAGAGAGAGAGAGAGAGAGAGAGAGAGAGAGATCTCTATCTTTATATATATATATATATATATATATAGATAGAGAGAGAGAGAGAGAGAGAGAGAGAGAGAGAGAGAGAGAGAGAGAGATCTCTATCTTTATATATATATATATATATATATATATATATATATATAGATAGAGAGAGAGAGAGAGAGAGAGAGAGAGAGAGAGAGAGAGAGAGGGAGAGAGATTTAAAAAAATAAATAGAGATTTATCAAAGTAACTTTCCACTAGTCAGCTCAAATTAAAAATTTTTTAATAAGTTTCAACAATGTATGCAAAAGTGTATGCAACAATTATTTATTTACAGTTATTAAAACAATAAATTTTTATTGAAACAACTAATTTATTTTTTTGTGATGACTAGCTGGAAAAATGTGTTATTTTGATGGGGAATTTTTGTATTGCTTAGATATGCATCACTGTCAACTTATTTTGTGTTGCTTGCATTTCTGCTCAGGCTATAAATCTTATCTATGTATTTTTACCATCAAACGCCTGCGCAGTGAAAGTTCAAACGTTACAGTGATATACATTTTCCAGCATGCTGGAAATATAACCATCAATGGCATCGGTTTTTGGGGCGTTGTATTAGTAATCATCCTATGCATCTCTAAAGATTGTATTATGTGGCACTTAAAAACATCAGACAAGAGTCAGCATTCTAGAAGTGACTTAATTTGTAAGCATCATAAATTATATTTTGCATGGCCTATAAAACAGAGCCCTAAGAAGGGTGCAGTGGCAGTGTGTTTAAACTAGCGGATCATCTAGAGGAGATTTACTGCCTAGGTATATCAGATTCTGTATTCAGCAAAGCCTTGGAATCTTTAGCTTAGCTGTTGGTGCATTAAGGAGCTGATTTATTAAAGGATTCATTTTTACGCTGGGACGGCGAATCTGCGCTCATTTCAAACATCCTGGGTGAATCCTAAAAGATATCCCGTGAAGATTGTAATTTTGTCATAAATGTTACATTTAGACAATTCATAAAAAATTGATATTAAAAAATTGGGCACCCCTCAAAAGTTTAATATGTCAAGATATATATCAGAGATAAAATGTGTGTGTTCATACCATTACCTGACTAGGTAGTGTATGAGCGGTCTGTAATGGTAAATGCAGACATTGTCCAGTATGCTGGGCATTTTGTATAAACCACATATATAATATAGTCAAAAAATAGCGTTCGTTATAAATCAGAATGGAAATACTTAGCTAGGTAATCATTTGGAGAACAAGCATCTACTGGATCTATTGTCATTCCAGCTATGCCAATGTCAGCTATGCCCAATTTCTGCCCCCTAATGAACAAAGTTCAGTTGGTATCTGTCAATGACAAAGCACCCCAATTTCTGCCCACTAATGAACAGCGCAGCGTTGGTATCTGTCAATGACAAAGCATCCCAATTTCTGCCCCCCCAATGAACAAAGTTCGGTTGGTATCTGTCAATGACAAAGCACCCCAATTTCTACCCCATAATAAACAACGTTCAGTTGGTATCTATCAATGACAAAGCACCCCAATTTCTGCCACCCCCCCATGAACAGCGTTCAGTTGGTTTCTATCAATGACAAAGCACCCAACCTTTACTAAACACATGTG
The DNA here is from genome assembly GCF_037356315.1 of Lithobates pipiens. Taxonomy (NCBI): domain Eukaryota; kingdom Metazoa; phylum Chordata; class Amphibia; order Anura; family Ranidae; genus Lithobates; species Lithobates pipiens. Next base: position 148,748,236 of record NW_027507685.1, read on the forward strand.
GTTGCTTGTGTAGGCATTATGCAATGTGAAAAGCTCGCAATCGTATTGTCTCCGGCATGCAAGTAAACCGTTATTCAGTCTACATCAGCCTCTGGAGCATTTCCAAGTATACTTATCTCTACTGTGATGAGACACAAAATATTTCTTAATTTGAACAATTATCCGGACATCAGACTCACACACCCCCTTACCAGAACTGACCCCTCCCCATCTCTGAGAAGCATCTCTTGGGTGCAGCCCAGATGGTCCCAAAAAGCCGGTTACGGTATGGGGGGGGGGGGAGAGAACCTACCTTCCTGTACCGTCACTTCGCTGTCACTGCTGCCCCCTGTCATCGGGTCCTTGTCCTCTTCCTCGTTCGGTGGCCGCAGATCTCGGGAGCCCTGCATCCCTGCAGCCGCTGCTTCCTCCAGGTCCAAGAGGTGGCTGACACTGAAGTTCTTCCTGCTGTGGGGAAGTTCTGGGGTTTCCAAAATCCGCATTGTGTTAGGGGGTCCTGACTTGTCCAGGCCAAGATCCCTATCCATAACCCTTGCCCTGGTCACTTTGCTGCTTCTTTCTCCCCCCAGCCCCCCCCCTTTCCTCAGATCAGACTTTTAGAAGACTTGACTTCCCTTGTTCTGCAAACTTCCCGAAAAGAAAAAAAAGAAAACTTCCCTTCTCCTCTTTGAACTTTTCCAGTAACTTTTTCCCTGCTGCTTCTCCTTCTGCTCCTCTCTCCAACCGCCTTGAATCTCTTCTCTCCCTCAACTGACTTGACTTCCCCCTCTGCTTTTCTTTTAGTGTGTGCTATCTGCTTTTCTCCTCTTCTTCTTCTCCCCTTCACTCTCCCTGTCTTCTCTCCCCCTCTAGGGCAGGGACCAACTCTCACTCACATGCACTTTCAGCCAAGTGACCAAAAAACGCCTTTTCTGACGTCTAGAAGAAAACACAACCTTTTTTTTTTCTCCCTCTCTCTCTCTTCCCTTTTTCTTTTCTCTCTGGTTCTTGGATAAATCTTTCCACACGCCCCCTCCTTCTCTCAACGCTGACCCTTGACCCCCCTTCCCTTTTTTTTTTCTTTCTCCCTAGTAGAGAAAGGAAAGGAAAATGAGATGGTCAGAGTGTTTTTCTTTCAGCTCTTCAAGATGTGTCCTAGTGGTTCAAAACGTGAGGTTAAGTGCTTCTATCAACAAGTGTCCCTAGGAAGCGGGGCTTTCCCAGCTCTAAGGGGTTACTTTGGGGAACCTGGGGGTAGATCTGAAAAATTCCTGGGCTTCGATGGATGACCCTATAATAAGATCACAACACCCAAAGGACTTTTCAAACAAGGGTTAAATATATATTATGTGCACTCGCGGGGCATCAATACTTGGCGTGTTCAAATTCAGAGACTTTTCTGATTATTGAATATTTCAAATGTCATATGGAACTGTCAAACCCTCGGCATTTCATCGTTTATGGACAATTATGCCCCGTACACACAGTCGGACTTTCCGAAAGGAAAATGTGCGATCGGAGCTTGTTGTCGGAAATTTCCGACCGTGCATGGGCTCCATCTGACTTTTTCCATTGGAATTTCCGACACACAAAGTTTGAGTGCTGGATCTAAAATTTTCCGACAACAAAATCACGAACGTTTGTGCACAACTCCGATGCACAAAGTGCCACGCATGCTCGGAATCAAGCAGAAGAGCAGTACTGGCTATTGAACTTCGGTTTTCTCGGCTCGTCGTACGTGTTGTACTTCACCGTGTTCTTGACGTTTGCAATTTCCGACCAACTTTGTGTGACCGCGTGTATGCAAGACAAGTTTGAGCCAACAGCCGTCGGAAAAAATCTGATGGATTTTGTTGTCGTAAAATCCTATCGTGTGTACAGGGCATTATAGGTAGGGGCTTTTAGGTGTTATTGAAAACGTAGTCTTGTAGTGAAAAGGTATACCGGATGGCAAAAAAAAAGACAGTTTTACCATTGTTTTTAATACAAAAAAATGATGGTTGACTATTTGAAATAGTAGTTTCTTATATAATATATATAAAGACAGATTTCTCATTATATTATATTATAGCGTCGTCAATTTATGCATCGCTTTACATATAAATTGTACATTCACATCAGTCCCTACCCTCAAGGAGCTTACAATCTAAGGTCTCTAACTCGCATTCATATGCTAGGGCCAAATATAGACAAAAGCCAATTAACCTACCAGCATGTCTTTGGAGTGTGGGAGGAAACCGGAGTACCCGGAGGAAACCCGCACAGGTACAGGAAGAACATGCAAATTCCAGGCAGGTAGTGTCATGGTTGGGAGTCGAACCAGCGACCCTTCTTACTGCTAGGAGAGAGTGCTGCTCACTACACCTCATGCACACTTGCACTCAAAAATGCCTGTTTTAATAGGCAGTTGATGTTTTTTTTCCTGCCTCTATATTAGCCTATGGAGGCTAACCTGAAAAGCGCCCCAGTGTGAAAGGGGTCTAAGGGGTTGATTTACTAAAGGCAAATAGACTGTGCACTTTGCAAAGTTGCATTCTGTAAGAGCAGTTGCTCCAGAGCTTAGTAAATTAGCAGAAGCTCAGCTGGTTTCCATCATCCAATCATGTGCAAGCAAAAAAGCATTTTCTTTTCATTTTCCTTGCACGTGATTGGGTATTCTCTGCAAAGTGAAGTTTTACCTTATTCACTAAGCTCTTGAGCAACTGCCTTTGCAGAGTGCCACTGCACTTTGCAAAGTGCACAGTCTGTTTGCCTTTAGTAAATCAACCCCTTAGGGTACTTTCACACTGAGGCGGTGCTGCTGTTAGCAGTAAAGCATCGCTAGTTTTAGCGGGGCTTTACCAGTGCTTTCGGCCACTAGCCATTGGCTCCTGCTGCTGTCAATCACAGCATCTTCTTGCCCCCCCCCCGGTGCTCCTGGGCCCTCCCCCTTGCTGAGTGCCCCCATAGCAAGCCACTGGTTGGGGGGGCACTCATTCAAGCTCACTCCCGAGCCAGCTCTATGTGTCCATTGACACACAGAACAAGGCTTGGCCCTGCCCCCTGCGCTCTACCCACTGGCTGTTTTTGACCACTGCTGTATCTGAGCCAATGAAGGGAGAGGGTGCTGAGAGGGCTGTTGCGCTTATGCACATTGCTGGATCAAGATGGGGCTCAGATAAGTGTAAGAGGGAGCTGCATACAGAAGGCTATTTACCTTAATGCATAGAACACACTAAGGTTAAAAAAAAAAAACCTTCTGCCTTTAGAACAACTTTAATATAAAATAAAAAATATCGCCCCAGGATTTGACTGACAGCAGCGGGAACAGTGTTGGTTTGATCAGGTTAGTGTTTTGGGGAGGGGGGGCAGGGGACACCAGTATTGGCATGTTTTTTAGCTTAATGCAGGGATTGTAAAGGCAGAAGGTTTTTTTAACTTAATGCATTCAATGTGTAAAGATAAAAAGCCTTCTGTGTGCAGCAGCCTCCCCAGCACCCCCGTAATACTTACCTGAGCCCCATCTCTCTCCAGCGATGTCCACGAGTGTTTTAGCCATCCGGGACTCCCCTCCTGATTGGCTGTGACACAGCAGCAGCACCATTGGCTCCCACGGCTGTCAATTAAAGTCATTTAGCCAATCAGGAGAGAGAGGGGGCGGAGCTGGGAAGCAGCTCTGTGTCGGGAAGCAGCTCTGCTTGCTGTGGGGGCTCTCAACAGGAGGGAGGGGCAAGGAGCTACACTGAGATCAGCGAGAGCTATTCATACCTGCTGCTGTCAGTCAAATGCTGTCAGGAGGAAACAGGTGTGTGTGTGTATGTCAATGGATGCACATAGCCCTGCTCAGAAGCACGCCCGCACAGGTGCCCCCTTGGCACTCGGATTGCTGAGGGGGCACCCACAGAAAAGGAGGAGCAGACAGCACCGGCAGGAGACTCCAGAAGAGAACTTAAGGGATGGCTCTGTGCAATACCATTGACCATGTTTTTTATTTAAAGCATTTTTTAAATTAAGGTTTACAATCCCTTTAAAGAGGAGTTCCACCAAAAAAAAAAAAAAGTGAGCAGCTACAAATACTGCAGCTGCTGATTTTTAAAAAAAGGACATGTAACTGTCCAGAGCATCCACAATGTCTTCAACGGAAGCCGTTCTATCCCTCAGCTCTGGAGTGTAGGTGCTGGCATCTTCAGCAGGGGAATCAGGAAGTAAAGCCTTGCGGCTTCACAGCCTGGTTCTCTATTGTGCATCCCAGAAGATAGTGGGGGGGGGGGGGAGGGGCCAGAAATAGCGTAGATTGCCGGAAGTGGGAGCAAATACCTGTATTAGACAGGTACCCGCTCCCCCCTCCCCCTGAAAGGTGCCAAATGTGACAACGGGGGGACCTGAAGAAAAGCAGAAGTTACATTTTTGGGTGGTATTCCGCTTTAACTCAAAGCCACTGAATGGCTGTGCTTTCAAAATGCCATTCCCCTACATGTCTTTAACCACTTACCCACTGGGCATTTATATCCCCTTGCTAACCAGGCCAATTTTCAGCTTTTGGGTCTCTTGCAATTTGAATAACAACTACTCAGTCATGCAACACTGTACCCATATGAAATTTGTGTCCTCTATTTCACACAAATAGAGCTTTCTTTTGGTGGTATTTAATCACCTCTGGGTTTTTTATTTTTTGCGCTATAAATTAATGAGAAGTTTGTAAAAAAATACATTTTTCTTTGTTTCTGTGATAACATTTTGCAAATTAGTCATTTTTCTTTATACATTTTGGCCAAAATTTATACTGCTACATATCTTTGATAAAAATAACTGAAATCAGTGTATATTATTTGGTCTTTGTGAAGATTATACAAGCTATGGTGACAATCATTGAAAATTGATCACACATGAAGTACTGACGGCCTCTCATCTCGAATCTCATCCTCATATCTCATTTTTTGAGACACTAACAAACCAGGAAAGTACAAATACCCCCCAAATGACCCCCTTTTGGAAAGTAGATATTCCAAGGTATTTAGTAAGAGGCATGGTGAGTTTTTTGAAGTTGTAATTTTTTCACACAATTCCTTTTTTTTCATATTTAGCCCTTGTACACGTGGTCGGAGATTCCGACAACCAAATCCGTCGGATTTTGTCCGACGGATCTTGTCCGAAACTGTTGCATACACACGGTCGGACAAAGTTGTCGGAAAATCCGATCTTTCAGAACATGATGACGTAATTTCGTTACGATGGGACTACGTTCAGGCTAGTAGCCAATAGCTTTGATGTAGGAATTTGATCTGAGCATGCGTGGCACTTTGTCCGGTCGGAATTCTCTACACATGATCGGATTATGTCCGATCGGAGCATTTTGTCGGAAAATATTTCCGGCAAGTTGGAAAATTTGGTCCGGCGGATATTCCGACGGAAACAGTCGGAATATCCGACAAAACGCTGCGATCGGACACATTCCGTTCGGAATCTCCGACCGTGTGTACAAGGGCTAACAGGTTATTTCTCTCACATGGCATATGCATACTTGCAACTACACCCCAAAACACATTCTGCTACTCCTCTTGAGTATGGCGATACCACGTGTGCGACTTTTACACAGCCTGGCCACATACAGAGGCCCAACATACAAGTTGCACCTCCAGGCATTCTAGGCACATAAATTGCACAAATAATTTCCTGATGACCTACCACATTTTTGAAAGCCCTGGAGCACCAGGACAATGGAAATGCCGACAAAATGGCCCCATCTTGGAAAGCAAACACCCCAACGTATAATCTGAAGAATAATGAGTCTTTCGAACATGTTGTTTTTGAAAATTGTGGAAAGAAAATGAAAACCCAAACTTGTCCATTTATAAGATACAGTATTTCTATGAATCAGCATACCCAGCGTACCACAAATTACACCCCAAAATACATTCTGCTACTCCTGAGTATGGTGATACCACATGTGAGATTTTTACCCAGCCTGGCCACATACAGAGGCCCAACATGCAAGGAGCACCATCAGGTATTCTAGGGACATAAATTACACATCTACTTTCTTGACAACCTATCACTTTTTTGAAGGCCCATCATATTTCTAACACATAGCATGTACTGTGCATTCTGCTGAACGAAGGGTAAACATAAGATTACCTGTGATGTTAGTAGTACAGTTATCTACAGGAGAGCATTGGTCAAGGCAGCAGGCAAACCTCCGGTCTCCAGACCCTTATCCGGGAATGAGAAAACCAAAAAATTAGTTTTCTTCATCTCTTGAAAAACAGCATTTTTCATGCTGTTTAACCAGGCACTAGGTTTATAGTGCCATACATGTGTGTTGTATTTTATTACTTTTATAAATAAATACGTTGAGATGGAGAGCACTATATATTGCTTTTTTATTACATGTGATATATGAAATTGAATTGGAGCTGGTATATCTTTCTGGTGCATATTGGGGCGTTGCAATTGATCCCAGAGGTGACCCCGTTGATGAGGGGGGAAGGCGCTGTAGACCCTCTATAATTAAAGAGTCCACCAAATGAGGTGAGCGGCTAATCAGACCAGTGGTGGAGGTGTGCTCAACCCACTAAGTCACATGCATGCGATTCGTTTTTCACTCAAGACACCTGGGATCACTTTCTCTTTGTTTGAACCAGAGACTGTTTACATTCATTTTTATGTATATTATTATTTTTTAGCGCTGCATTTATTTGTTTGTATGAGTTCCCAGCACAGCTAGAGAACTGACAACGATGTGTTCTCCTGCCTAGTGTGGTCAGTTTTAATAGTACTTGTACACACACCACTTTAAGTTTGTTGTAAAAGCTTTTGCATCAGCCACTTTCGGGTGCTCTCACACTCTTCTGTCACTAATATTTGTTATTTGTTGTCTGTTTTCCATTGGGGAGATTTCCCTTTACTTCCTATCTCAGAGATGTAACAGGAAGTTAAAGTAAATTTCTTCAAGGTAAGGAAAAATGACCTCTTAGCTGTCGCAGAATGGATGTCCTCATTGCAACACGTATCCTCACTTCTTGTTCTGGCGACAACTATAACATTTTGGCTTTTCCATCACTTTTTTTCTCATTGGCAATTGTCAACAAGACAAGTGGGGGGGGAATCTACCTAATGGGGACACAGACCGCAACAAAAATTTGATGGGGATATAATAATCCCCTTATTAATTCAATACTATGCATACACTTTATTACAATAGAGGTCACCCTACACACCATACATTCTTGAGGTCTGGGCCAGGATTCTAAATCTTTTTATTGCTGGGTGAACAAACCCCGAATATTCCTGAGCTTGTGTTTTTCAATGAACAATCAAATTACCGTATTTTCCGGACTATAAGGCGCACCGGATTATAAGGCGCACTAGCAAATGGCTGCCTGCTAATGGGATATTTCCATATATAAGGCGCACCGGACTATAAGGCGCACTGGATTATAAGGCGCATTTAATGAAACAAAACTCTGAACTCAAAACTTTGGTAATCCCACGAAGCTGCACTGCTTGGATTGGGCATTACGGCCATCTTAGTCAGGAGGTGTGCGCATTCATTCGTTCATTTTCTGCGGTCTACCCGCTGCCCCAAAAATGGCTCCTGTTAAGAGACATGCTTACGAAGCGGATTTCAAACTCATCGCTATCAGTCACGCAGTAGAACAACCTGAGAGAGGTTTACGGTACGTCGGTTTACGGTAAGAGACCGGGTGGCTTTTTCCACAAATCTCCATCCCTATTGATCTGTGACTCCATGCGCGCCCATCTGACAGATACTGTCAAAGCCCAAGTGAAGAAAACTTATTCGGTGCTTGCCATCATTCCGGGTGCATTAACCAAAGAACTCCAGCGATGTCAACAGGTCATATATAAGGCGCACTGCATTATAAGGCGCACGGTCGATTTTGTGAGAAAATTTAGGGCTTTTAAGTGCGCCTTATAGTCCGAAAAATACGGTATATTGACAGATATTGTCAAGTCTCACATGGAATGAAAAGGAAAAAACATTAACTTCTAATGCCGCGTACACACGGTCGGATTTTCTCAGACAGAAAATGTTCGATGGGAGCTGTTTGTCGCAAATTCTGACTGTGTGTAGGCTCCATCGAACATTTTCCATCAGAATTTCTGACACACAAAATTTGAGATCTGGATCTCAAATTTTCCGACAACAAAATCCGTTGTCAGAAATTCCCATCGCTGTACACAATTCCGACGCATAAAGTTCTACGCATGCTCGGAATCAAGCAGAAGAGCTGCACTGGGTATTGAACTTCAATTTTCTCGGCTCATCATACGTCACCGCGTTCTTGACGTTCGGAATTTCCGACAATATTGTGTGACCGTGTGTATGCAAGATAAGTTTGAGCCAACATCCGTTGGAAAAAATCCCATGGATTTTGTTGTCGGAATGTCCAATCGTGTGTACACGGCATTAGTCTAAGAACTGTGACAAAGATACATGGAGAGCCAGGATAATAATCATCAGGTCATGGATTTGAGCACCTGTCAGGTTTTTATTGCTGTCTGTGTCCCCGTTAGGGAGATTCACCCATTTATCCTGTTTACTTTTATCACCAAGAGTAAAAAGTGAAGCAAAATCTCAAATATTGGGTTTTCCCCAGAATAGAGGGAAAAGCTTCCAATGGGGATAATAGTTCTGTTCTGACAACCAGGGATTTCCTCACTGATTTCCTCACTGTTTCGTCTATGGGATAGAAAGTGAAGGGAAATCTCCCCAATGGGAAATAGATGGCAAAAAAAAAATCTGATGGGTTACAGCTCTCTTAAGCCCCATGCACACGACCAGCAAAAGTCAGATGTGAGCTTTTGGTCAGAAATTCCAACCGTGTGTATGCTCCATTGGACTTTTGCTGGCAGAATTCCAGCCAGCAAAAGATTAAGGGCAGGTTGTTTATTTTTCGGTTGGAAAAAGTTCCGATCGGAAATTACGATCGTCTGTACAAATTCCGATGTGCAAAATTCCTACGCATGCTCGGAAACAATTTGACGCATGCTCGGAAGCACTGAACTTCATTTTCTCGGCTCATCATAATGTTGTACGTCACTGCGTTCTTGACGGTCGAAAGTTCAGAGAACTTTTGTGTGACCGTGTGTATGCAAGTCAAGCTTGAGTGGAATTCCGTCGTAAAAACCATTCAAGTTTTTTCAGATGGAAAATCTGCTCGTGTGTACGGGGCATTACTCTATCCAAAATGTAAAAAAATTTCCTTTGATTCTACTTTAATTGCCTTATTTTGCCCTCATCTCACAATCAGACACAAGAGAAGAGATGGCACCAGGATGCAGTATGGGAAAAAGGCAAGACAGTGAAGGCCAAGTATTGCTTTGGGCATAATTCTGCTGGGAAACCTTGTGTCCTATTCATGCGGGTGTTACTTTGACCAACCTAAATATTGTTGCTGGCCAAGTACACCCCTTCATGGAAACGGCGTTCCCTGATGGCAGTGGCCTCTTTTGGCAAGATAATGCGCCCTGCCACACTGCAAAAATAGTTCAAGCATGGTTTGGGGAACACAAGAATGAGTTTGAGTTGACTTGGTCTCCAAATTCTCCAGGTCTCAATATAATCAAGCATCTGTGGGATGTGCTGGAAAAACAAGTCCAATCCATGGAGGCCCCACCTCACAACTTAGGCCCATTTCATATGGGGAGGACTGTGTTCGGATCAGTAGGGGATCTGCTCACAGATCTCCTGCTGATCAAAGGAGAGCAGGGCGGATGACATGTCTGTGTCTGCTCAGTTTCTGTAGGGTGGACACGAACAGAGGCTGCATTGCTCTATGGGTGTCTCCACTGTGTGTTTACAATGACTACTTCCAATCTGATCTGCCTACATGGAGTGAGATGGATCCCCTTTCAGTGCACCAGATATGAGGTGGGCAGGTGTAAAAAGTCCATTTACACCCACATGTCAATGAACCATAAAATCAGGTCCTGATCGGACGGGCCATGTGAAGAGGGCCTTACAGGATCTGCTACAGACAGCTTGGTACCAGATACCACAGCATACCTTCAGAGGTCTAGTGGCGTCCATGCCTCAACTAGTTATGGCTCTTTTGGTGGCAAAAGGGGAACCCACTCAATATTAGGTGGGTGGTCATATAATTATGGTGTACAGCTCTACACAAAATGGATCATTTTACTACTTAAAGTGATATGCTGCACTAAACATTTCATATAAACTCTGTATTACTGTATTTGTCATTTTGGAAAGCCAATATAAAAGAAAAGTAGAGGGCACACAAGGATTGGTGCGGTTTAGCCAATTACTTTCTATATATTAGATCTTTGTGGTCTGTAACTGGAGCAGTGACAGAAATCTTTGCCTACATACTGTGTGCTAAGTGGTGTCCCTAAGTTGGGAGATTTGGATACGTTAGCAGACCACAAACGATTTTGACTAGTTTAGGTTTCAACAAATACAGTTGGTGGTAAGTTGCCTTATATCTGTTCAGTCAGTTTTGTACATGAAAGCTGGATGAAAATCCACCACATTTATTTTTGCTGAAGAAGAGACGCTTGAGAGGGGATATGATAGCGATTTACAAATATCTCAATGGTGATTCCAGCTTAGGAAAAAAACTATTCAGTCTCAGTGAGTGTGAAGGCCCGTACACACGATTTGACTTTTTGACAACAGACATTCAAATTAGCTGTTTTAAGGTCCATCGCTCCATCGGACAAACTTTTTCGATTTTCATCAGACAAATGTTGGCTGTGCGAACAGACAAACTTTTCAACAACATAAGTCCGATAGAGCAAAGTCCAATCATTTGTACAGAAAACAGACTTTACAAACACGCATGTTCAGAAACAATGCAAAAGATCAGACAACAATACAGAAGTTGACCAAAGGTGGCGGTAAAGAGCAGAAAAATCATGTGATTTGGTGAAAGTTGGCTGAAAAAGTCAGATCGGGTGTATGCTTAACAAGTTCACAGCCAACGCCCAGATATGTACAGAAATCCACGGGAAAGTTTGTTTAAAGTCCGATCGTGTGTATGAGGCTTAAGAAGACACGGGGTCACACAATGAGATTGGAAGAGAAGCGGTTTAACCTTAAAGTGATTGTAAACATTTTTTTTCAGTTATTTTTTTCTTTTTGTTTACAAACCATTTTTATTGGGTAAAAAAAAAGCTTCAGTCTTATGCAGTAAAAAGTACAATAAAGGTAATTTATACATCAAGATTGCCAAAATATATTGTGTAGTTATTAATAGAAATATATTTTAAAAAATATAGATATATTATATTGTTCTTCGATCAGCAGTATTTGGTAAAATGATTCAGAGATGAAAATGAGATTGGCATGGCCATGGGTTCAATTTTTTTTGTGTAAAAATGGTTAGTATTCTGTAGTGTGTGGAGTATTTTTTCCATAGGATTAATATTGTTAATTCTGGTTTTAAAATGTGATAGAGGGACTGAAGTGGATTTCCAATGGTAGGCTATCAACCAGTGTATAGCAACACATATTTTGTGTGTCAATCTCATATTATGTATGGAAAGTCCAATGATAGGGGAAAATAGGACACAGTTATGGAGAGTGAGGTTTATGCTACTATTTGATATTTTGGAAGCAAATTTTTCTAGTTGCTTCCATATTTGAGTATCCTTTTTACAGTTCCAAAAAATGTGTGAGAAGGAACCTCCGAAATTGCAACCTCTGAAGCATGTATGTGGTGTCAGAGAAAATAGCATGAATTTTAACTGGAGTATAATACCACCTTGTAAATATTTTAATTGAAGTCTCTTTAATTGTGATGGATCTTGTGCTTTTTGTGTAAATTATTGATGCAGTTGTCGCAGTTTTCAGTTGTAAAGGGAGAAATCACATTCTTGTTCCCATTTGTGCATGTAGGGTAGTTTAGCTTGTTTTATGTTATTAACTAGATTAGAGTAGAATCCAGATATATTTTTTTTAAATAACAAACATGTTATACTTACCTCCTCTGTGCAAGGGTTTTACACAGAGCAGCCCCGATCTTCTTCTTTTGGGGTGCCCCGGTGGCACTCCTGGCTCCTCCTCTTTTCATGGGGGCACCTGTGCAGGCACGCTGCTGCGTCCATTGACGCAGACAGCAGGACTCGGCCCCACCCCCCCGCTCCTGTGTCATAGGAGTTGATTAACAGCTGAGGAAGCCAATGACTCATCAATCTATCCAATGAGGACAGAGACAGCGGCTGGAGTTGCTGGGCTTGTGCACATCGCTGGAACAGAAGGGCTCTGGGGGGGCAGCTTCAGCACAGAAGGGTTTTCACCAGAATGCATTCAGGTGAAAAACCTGGAGACTTTACAACCCCTTTAAGACCCCTTTCACACTGGGGCGTTTTTCAGGCTCTTTAGCGTTAAAAAAGTGCTTGTAAAGCGCTTGAAAGAAGCCTCATCTGCAATCCCTATGTGAAAGCCCGAGTGCTTTCACACTGAGATCCCTTTCACACTGGGGCGTTTTTCATGCGCTTTAGCTTTAAATAAAGAGCCTGTAAAGCGCCTGAAAGAAGCCGCAACTGCATTCCCTATGTAAAAGCCCGAGCGCTTTCACACTGAGGCACTGCGCTGGCAGGGCGTCAAAAAAAGTCCTGCAAGCAGCTTCTTTGCAGCGCTTTCGGAGCGGTGAATACACCGCTCCTAAAGCGCCCCTTCCCATTGAAATCAATGGGAAGCGCCTGCAAAACGCCTGAAAAGCGCTTGAAAAGCACCTCAAAATTGCTTTTGGCAGCAGTGCTTTGTGGGCGCTTTTAACCTTTTATTTGGCCACAAGCAGGGATTAAAAGCGCCCCAATAGCGCTCGAAAAACTCTGGTAAAGCGCTGCTAGTTTAATCGGCGCTTTACGAGCGTTTTTCAGGCGCTGACATTGTGAAAGGGTTCTTAAAGCACTTAGTCTTTCACATTGGGATGGCAGATTAGGCTTCTTTCAAGCGATTTACAGGCGCTTTTTTAACACCAAAGCACCTGAAAAACGCCTGAAAAATGCCCCAGTGTGAAAGGGGTCTAAGCTGCACCGGGGTTTTTTTCCCTGTCAAGGTGGTAAGGATGTGGAACTCTCTTCCACAATTGGTGGAGTCAGCGGGGAGTATTGATATGTTTAAAAGACTCTTGGACAAGCATCTTAAAGAACACAACATACAGGGATATGGGAAGTGATTACTGACACTGACAAACGTACACCTACACAGGTTGAATTGGATGGACTATTGTCTTTATTCAACCTTACCTATTATGCAACTATGAAAAAAAATAGTTGAAAGCATTGCCATGTGCATGATCTGCAGGAGAAGCCTGTACTGTTCAAGGTTTAAAAGGAATTAAAGATGGGCAATCCTAACCTGAAAAGTTCAATGTTTAAAGGGACCCTGCAATGATAGAAAGATGAGAGCTGTGATTTCTGACTTAATATTGGTGTGGGAGAATCATTCTTATCCTTCATTTACTGCTTGGTGAGTCATTGACCCAAAACAAGCATGTGCGCATCATGTGTTCCTTTGAACACATTTGGCGGTACACACATTTGGCCATATCTGTGCGATCTTAACAGTTGGCTCTTCCACTAAATATCCAGAACAAGCAGGAAACAATGGAAAGAGTCGCATGATGATAGCATGCACATGCAAACGCAGTCACTTCGCAACAAGAGTTTTCATTCTGCGTTTTCCCTATCAGAGTGTTTACCGTTGTAGTGAAACATCTGTACCCCATCTGTACCCCTGACACAGCCCAATAATATTTGCCTCCCGACTGTCTGAGATGGGAAGGAAGAACCTTTTTAAGCACATTTTATTTAGGCAAGGACACAGCCGAGCCACACCATGTACCATAAAGAATTTATCTGTAATATATGATCAGTTAAACCCAATGTTTTTTTTTTTCATTACCACTTTTCCATAATACTGCGATTTTAAAATGCCAATGCAAAATGTGGAGGTTAAAGTGGTTGTAAACCCTTCCATATACCCAGTGAAGGGACTATCCTCAGGTAAAACACAGAGATGAGAAAATGCTCCTACATAAGTTGTATCTGTCTATCTGCAGTCTTCTCTACATTCGTTCAAAGTGTTGAATATATAAGCTTCTCTAATGGTGCGTACACACAAGCGGAATGTCCGACAGAAAAAAATCAGACGGAAGCTTTTCATTGTATATTCCGATCATGTCTATGCCTCGTCAGACTTTTTTATTTTTTTACGAAAATTGTGACGGACCTAGAAATAGCAAATATTTAAAATATTTCTGACGGAACCAATTCCTATCGGGAAAACCGCTCGTCTGTATGCTGTTCCGATGGACCAACAACGACGCATGCTCTGAAGCAAGTACAATACGGAGGCTACTGGCTATTGAACTTCCTTTTTCTAGTTCCATCGTACGTGTTGTACGTCACCGCGTTCTAGGCGATCGGACTTTGATGTGACCGTGTGTATGCAAGACAGTTTCAGCGGAGTTCTGTCGGAAAAACCTTCAGAGTTTATTCCAATGGGAAAACTGGTCGTGTGTACGTGGCATAAGAGTTTAAATAAAGGGGGGCAAAGAACGGAGGTTACACTCTGCAGAGCTCAGTAAGGAGAGGCCTGAGAGCTGATTGGAGGGAAGGGACACACTCCCCTCCCCACAGCACATAGGAACAGAGCTGAGGCTGTCAATAAGCTGGAGATCCCCACACTTGTCACCATTTGTGTCTTGGTGTCAGGAAGAATCAAAAGTGATTCATGTTGATAGAAGAGTTATGCCCTGTACACACGGGCGGATTTTCCCACCGGAAAATGTTCGATGGTAGCTTTTTGTTGGAAATTCCGACCGTGTGTAAACTTCATCGGACATTTTCCATCGGTATTTTTGTCACACAAAATTTGAGATCTGGATCTCAAATTTTCCAACAACAAAATCCATTGTCGGAAATTCTTATCGTGTGTACGCAATTCCGACGCACGAAGTTCCACGCATGCTTGGAATCAAGCAGAAGAGTATGGATAATGAAGCATCAGCTAGACAATATATAATCTCCTATATAGCACTGTGTAAGTGCCCATCACAGAGAAAAATGTTCTCTATGAAGGTCAGAGGACCTAATCTACTAATGTTTATGCACATACACCATAGCTCCCAAATGTCCTTGATTTCGAGGGACTGTCCCTGATTAGAAGCATTGTCCCTCTGTCCCCCTCATTTGTCCCTCATTTTGGTCTTATCTATATAGCTGTATATAAAATGCTCTTTTTATCTTTCAAAAAGTGTTTCCCGGAGCTAAACCTTCCATCCAAATTCTAAATTGCTGCTTTGGAAATTTTCAAAACCAATATAAAGGAATAGTAATGGTAAAAAAAAAGGCCATGGTGGATTTAATTAACCTTTTTTTGGTTAATTCTCCTTTAAGGGGGTGTGGCAGGGGGTGTGTCCTATGCCTACATACATTTGCTAGTAGGTGTCCCTCATTCCCATCTCAAAATGTTGGGAGGTATACATACACTAGCGCATGGATTGTGTGTAGACAACCATATTGTAGCATCAAAGGTTTTTCTGTGTGCCCACGCACAGGCTACAGCATACAAGTATGTTTTCCTAGGGAGTGTACACTGTAGCATGCAAACATACACTAAGGGGTGGTGTGCCTAGAATAAAAAAATTGGATTTTTTTGTAATTCTTTTGGGTCTATTTAACCGCTGGTGGGGATTTTACATGCGCTTCTCTGGTGGTAACACTGAAAAAATCTAAATAAAAACCTTTTTTATTTTGTACGCCCTTACGCCCTAAGTATGCGTGTGTGCAATAGCCCTAAAGGTAACCATGGAAAACAACTAAAAGGTAAAAAAAAGCAGATGTGCGGTGCTTGCCACATTTGGACAATTCCATTTTATTAAATTTTTTTATTCTCAAGTAAAAAGTTGGAAATCACATATTGGATATTTAATGCACACTGCGGTCCGGGACCACACCATATGCAAAGAACATCATGTGTGATTTGTAGATATAGGCTCAAAGTTCACATTCAGTATGTACATATATATCCACACACTCAATACCACAATGCAAGTGTATCATAGCTGTTTATGCCTGCTCTTGTTCCATTTTCCTTTATTTAATTAGGTCCACAGTATCTATTCTAGAGCTGCACGATTCTGGATAAAGTGGGAATCACAATTTTTTTTTGCTTAGAATAAAGATCACGATTCTCTTATGATTCTTGGCGTAATATTATTTTTCACATTCTAGAAAAAAATTGGGCTAACTTTACTGTTTTTTTTGTTTGTTTTTTATTCATTGAAGTGTATTTTTTCCCAAAAAATTATTCTCTAGGGTCTCTGCTAAAAAAAAAAAAAAAAAGGCTATATAATGTTTGAGGGTTCTAAGTATTTTTCTAGCAAAAAATACTGATTTTAACTTGTGAGGCCGCGTACACACGCGCGGACTGTTGGCCCAACTTTGTCCGTCCAACAGTTTGAGCGAACAGTCCGCTCAAACTTAGCATTGACGGACATGGCCACACACGACGGACGAACAGTTTGCTGAAACCGTGCGCGATGACGTGAACGGCACGTACGACGGGACGAAAAATACGACGTCCTATACACTGCAATGCAACCTTCCGACGTGGAAATCCTTTCTGAGCATGCGCGAGACTTAGTTGGCCGAACAAGCCTACACACGAGCGAACAGTCCGCTGAAACCTTGTTTCAGCGGACAGTTTTTCGGAATTTCCGTAAGACCTTGTTCGGCCAACTGTCCGCTGAAACTGTCCGCTGCAGCCCCACACACGAGCGGACTGTCCGCCCAAACACTGTTCAGCGGACAAGGTTGGGCGAACAGTCCGCGCGTGTGTACGCGGCCTAAGTGTCAGAAAAAGGTTTAGTCTTTAAGTGGTTAAACTGACCATATTTGCAGACTGAAGTTCATCCCTTTGATCTAAAAGAACCAAATGATACAATGTTTCTCTTTATCTCTCAACGCTGAGCAATGTTGTAATAAACTTTGCCGGCTGCTTTTTTTGTTGTTGTTGATAGCTGTGAGTGAGAAGAGCAGGCTATGCACTTGTTGCATGAGTCCTGGAAATGCTGGATTAAGATCGTAAGGGGGGGGGGGGGGGGGGTGAATAGAGATTGCGATTTGTTTAATGCTTAATCATGCAGCTCTAGTCTATTCTCATGAATCCTTTAGACAGTGAAGCATAAGTAATGTGCAGCAGCACTATTATGCCCCATACACACGCACTCGGATTTTCCAACAACAAATGTTGGATGTGAGCTTGTTGGAGGAAAGTCTGTCCGTGTATGCTCCATCAAACATTTGTTGGCGGACTTTCTGCCAACAAATGTTGGCTAGCAGGTTCTCAAATTTTCCAACCCAAAAAATGTTTGCTGTCAGGCTTTCCGATTGTGTGTACACAAGTCTATCTGAGAAAAGTCCACGCATGCCCGGAATCAAGCATGAGCCGGAGATATCTAGCTTTTCGTAATGGAGATATCACGTACATCTTGTACGTCACTACGTTTGTAATTGTTGGCCAACAGTTGTGTGACCGTGTGTATGCAAGACAAGTTGTAGCCAACATCCTTCGAACAATAATCCTTGGTTTCCTTGTCAGAAAGACGTGTGTACTGGGCATAAGGGTTATTGAGTAATGGTAATGTTATAGCCACCACAATAGGTGGTCACTTACACACAACATGACCAAAACACTACATGCAGAAGTCCAGTCAAAACCAAATATCATGTAATAAATTGGGTAGTATAACCCTCTGGTGCCCATCTTACACACTGTAAGGGGTCCAATAGTTCTTAGTGTGCCTGCAGGCATCATATATTGATGCCGCCCATACTGCACTGCCCTAGTACCACATGCTGTCATCAGCTGTAATGGTCCTAGACTGGTTATTCCTGGTTTGGAATTACATTAAGCCTCTTTCGGCTGCCAATGCTGAGCAATGCGTGGAACATCATACTTGCTGAATAGGGAGTTAAGACAAACAACTTTAGCAATGACCATTCCCATTTATTCATGGAGAACAGATCTGACTACTTAAAATTGCTATAAATTCTTTTGGCATAATTTGGCCATCTTCATTCTTACATCACATGCGTGGAGCACAGTTTTTTAGGGGACTGTGGGGAACATGAATGTGGGGTCATTACTTCATAAAAAGGCTGTATATGAAGTAATAGCAGTCGTCTGTATCTTGACCTCTGATTTTTGTACCAGATCTGCAGTCACTGATCACTTCCAATAAATCTTCATTCTCTGGCCGCCTCTACAATCTCTCTACAAATCTATCTCTCCACCCCTCAACTCACTCCATCAGTCTCTTCACGCGTCACTAACTTACTAACAGACATATCTGTATGGATGTCACACCACTTCCTCAAACTCAACTTGTCCAAAACCGAGCTTATAATATTCCCTCCCCCACATGCCTCTTCCCCTGACTTCTCTGTCAAGAGCAATGGCACAACCATCCACCCATCCCCACATGTCAGGGTGCTAGGCTTTATCCTGGACTCTGAACTCTCCTTTCAGCCCCACATCCAATCACTTTCCAAAGCTTGCTGCCTCAACCTCCACAACATTTCTAAACGACGTCCCTTTCTAACCAAGGAAACCACAACGCTCCTGATTCACTCCCTGGTCATCTCTCGCCTTGACTACTGCAACTCCCTCCTCATTGGCTTACCTTTAAATAGACTGCCCCCCCCCCTTCAGTCCATCATAAATGCTACTGCCAGACTCATCCACCTTACAAACCGCTCAGTGTCTGCTACCCCTCTCTGCCAATCCCTCCATTGGCTGCCACGTGCCCAACGGATTAAATTCAAAATACTAACACTAAGTTACAAAGCCATCCACAACTCTGCCCCCAGCTACATCACTAGCCTAGTCTCAAAATACCAACCTAATCGCCCTCTTTGTTCCTCCCAAGACCTCCTACTCTCTAGCTCCCTCGTCACCTCCTCTCATGTCCGCCTCCAGGACTTCTCCCAAGCCTCGCCCATCCTCTGGAGTTCGCTGCCCCAATCTGTCAGACTGTCTCCAAATTTATCCACTTTTGGGCGATCCCTGAAAACTTTCCTCTTCAGAGAAGCCTATCCTGCCTCCATCTAACAACTGCACTATTTTCTCCATTAGCTCATCCCCCACAGCTATTATCCTTTTGTATAACTTGACCCTCCCTCCTAGATTGTAAGCTCTAACAAGCAGGGCCCTGATTCCCTGTATTGAATTGTATTGTAATTGTACTGTCTGCTCTAATGTTGTAAAAGCACTGCGTAAACTGTCTGCGCTATATAAATCCTGTATAATAATAATAATTCTCTGGCCGCCACCACAATCTCTTCAAAGTCTCATGCAGCATATCCACAGTCTCTGTAGCATGTCCACAGTCTCTGGCAGTTTCTATAAGCACATTCACAGTCTATAACAGTGCCAGACTTAAAATATTAAACAATACATTTTCATAGAAAATGAGGACTGAATGAGTGTAGTCCTTTGTTGATGATATGGGCTGTCTTTATAGTCCATTTAGTCGAACTACATGTGCAGGCAATGAGTACAATCTTGTATTTTACTTTTTCTATGGGGCTTCCCTTTACTGCCATACTCCTTCCTAAGATTCCAGTCACCTGGCTGTTATGCTAACCCAGTGGTTGCCAAACTGTGGCCCACGGGCCAGATGTAGCTCTTTGCTTGTCTTGATCCTGTCTTTGGGGCATAATTTCCCTACTGGCATGATGCACTATTCCACCACCGATGGGACACTCTTCCTACAACTGACATCAATGATGAGGAACTCTCCCTATTACTGACATCAGTAATGGGGCACTATTTCTCCCACTAATACCAATGATGGAACATTGTTTATGCCAACTGACGCAAGGGCATTTTCTACTCCAATTGGCCACAGTCTGGCCCCCCTAAAGTCTGAAGGCCAGTAAAATAGTCTGGCGATCCCTGTGCTAAGCCATTGGTTTTGCCACAAGCATGCACATGTATACTTGTTCCAGGTTTGTGTGGTACCATGTAGTAGTAATGCAAGACAAGCCAACAGAAGGCCATCAGTTCACACGATCACTAATAGAGATTTTAGCAGGGTGGCTGAGCTACAAAAAAAAAAAAAAAAAAAGGAAACCTGAGCCTAACAAAGGAAGGCTGCACAGCATAGAATCGTGTACTATAAGTCCACACTCCTTATCAAAAGCACCAAGTAATGCCTGTTGAATCGAGAGGCCCCAGATTATATAAAACATGGATGACAGCTCAATGCTTGACTTTACTTAGTGCTTGAAAATGGTCTTTAAGAAACTCGCTTCCATGGCACGCCGCTGAACCTTTTCTTATTTGTTGAAGAATAACGTCATGCAAAAATGCAATGGCACATTAAGTAAATGTAAATTGTAGACAGTTGAAAGGTTACTCAGAAAATTCCATCCCTGATTGCTGTAATATAGATCTTTTGGTATAGGTGCAGAGGATGCCAGAGATCAGACCGGGGAAGGGGTCTGCAGTGTTTAAGGTTTGGTAGAAGGCTTGTGCAACAGGCACTGGGCTTCAGAGGCACAATCAGATCCTAGCCGCCTAAGTGACTCCTCTACTGAGCTCCAGGTCAGGACCCTTGGGAAAACAGATCTCCTCTTAATGAGGTAATTAGGCCACTCTCTGCAGTTACAAACGCCACGGTATGCATCCAGTGTGGAGACTTCTTAATGAAAACCAGCCCTGCACAGGGGGGGGGGGAACAGGAGCCTTCAATCTTGTGTCAGACTGTGTAGGTGAAGGAATGGATGAGTTTGGCTTAGGGATCAGCTTGAATAAGTTAGATTATGATTCTTGTGGTAGTCTAGCTGTGCAGGCAATTATGGCAGCGCTCTCTAATTTAATTTTACCGCCAGTTAATTCTGCTGGACATGTAGCTTGAGCGGCATCTATACTTTGTCCAACCTTTGCTGTTTGTGAAGATGTGCCTCAACCAAGCAAATAAACATAAGTAATATAAATAACTTCCACCAAAAAATAAAAATAAAGAAAGAAAAGGTATACCAAAGCTCTAAACCTTTCCTTATTTAGATGGATGGTCTCTCTTTTGTATTCACATGCCTCTTTACTTATTAGTTATCCCTCTTTTGGTCTCCTGTATATTCCTCTTGAGCTGCTATTAAAAGGAACAAATAATGGTGAAAAGGGTACTTGTGGGTTTTTTGTGTAATAATTCTTCATGATCCATGTTATTGGGTTATGATAGGGTTTAATCCTTTATCTACATACTTCGTGCTAAAAGATCTCCCTCTTTCTCATCTCAGATAGTTGGTAGGTATGGTGTTCCACATTAGGGTCTATTCACACTGGTAGTTTTAACTGTACCTGGGCATGGTTCACCCCCTTGGTCAGGTTCTTTTGTGTAGTATGAGTTATCCAAACCTTGCCCAGGTGTCGTTATGTGTACCATAGCAGGGACCACTTGGAAGTGGTGGTCTGGGGCACGGTTCACTTGGGATTTGATACGGTTCGTTTCAGTGTGAGCACAAACTGTGCCTAAGCACAGAACTTTCTATAGATCACAAAGCACAGAAGAGGGATCTCTATGGGCTGGCTGATAGAGGTGATGGCATGAGCAAACTTGGTAAAGTAATTGTATGAAAAATACAGTTCTCAAAGCGATCGTGCAATAATCTGATTGTTAGTACACAGCTTTCGAGAGCCGATCATGACAATTCATGCAAAACTATCCGATGGGACAAGCACAAACATTTTTCTCGTAAGATGCCAGATCGTATTAGTTTAATCAGAACAGTTGTGGTTCTAAAATACAAATACAATACAACACATTACATCACTTACTTCTGTCCTATGAGAATTTTCCTAACTTTTAGTAAACTCTTAATTTTCGATATGAGACTAGCATGCAAAAAAAAAAATTATCGTTTGTCCGATAATCTCATTGTGTGTACCAGGCATAATGCTGCTTTTCAAGCACAGTGTGAGCACAGGCCAGCTGGGGAGTAGGACAACTGAATTCAGGTATGATTTGGTTCAACCATCCCTAGTATAACAATGAAATGGACCCTTAAAATGCATACAGCGAACAAATACCATATGTTCAGCTTGTTAGTTTTTCATTTAATTATTGCTAAAAAAAAAAAAAAGTCTACGCCAATCATTTTTGTTATAATCTGGTGATCCATTAAACTCTTTTGCTTGCATGTGTGTAATGCAGGAGAGGTATACCTAAATATACCATCTGATTCAAGGCATTTTCCACCTGCAGAAAGCCTGATGTAGGAATGTATAGGTCAGGTATAACCAAACAATGGGCCCTCCAGCTGTTGCAGAACTACACATCCCATGAGTCATTTTAAAACTCTGACATTCACAAACATGACTAGGCATGATGGGAATTGTAGTTCCTGAACAACTGGAGGGCCACCTTTTAGAGACCCCTGGTATAGGTGGAAAAACCCTTTGGACATATTAGATATTGAATACAAATGCTCAATCCAACTACCCAATGAAAGCAGGACCATGGACATAACATACCTTCAAAATTGTTCATGTGAATACAGAGAGGCAGGAGCTGGTTGGTTGGATGTGAATGACCTTCTCAGTCATTTATAACATTGCAGAGAAAAAGGAGATGACTGGTTGGATTTGAATGATCTTCTCAATCATCCATGTAAATGCAGAGAGCGAGATGGTGACCAGTTGGACATGAATGATCTTCTCAATCATTTACGTGAATGCAAAGAGAGGAGATGACCAATTGGGCGTGAATGGTTTTCTCAATTAGTGATGTGAATGCAGGATGGGAGGAGATCACCTGTGCTGGCAGATGCAGCTGAATGATTAGAACAAAGTTACAAGAACAATTTAAATATTACCCTTTCACTTGAAAATAAAGTTCCAATAAAAGTAGCCTGTAAAAGAATATTAATAATTATATTTCTCTGACCACCGCACCTGACTTTAGTCTTCGCTCTCTTGCAAAGGTACATCTGCTACTGGGATCTGGAAACTTCAAGGTATGTCGGATGCCTGCAGCCCCATTGCACTTTGGGTTCTACTCGCTGGCTGCCATGCCACTAGTGTGCCCCTGTCTAATGAAAGGTTACTTGTTGTTAGTCCCTTCATTTTGCTAGTTACAAAATTAAAGTACTAACTACTAGCTCGGTCATGCTACTAAGATTGCCAGGAGTAGCAACTGATCACCAAATAAATTGATAAAATGGCCCCTTATGGAGTAAGGAGCTCCAGCAACAAGGTCAAGGGAGAACAACAGTGATCACACTGGTCTGTAACCTGTTCAAACAACCCCTCTACTAACACAGCTGCCATTGGGTCAGAGGCTGCCCACAGACATCACATCATTAAATCCAACATAAAATGGCCAAACTGGATGTCTTTCATCTCATATCATTGGATATCCCAAAAAAATGTTTGGAGTCACATAAAGGCTCACACGACCCACTTTTCCTCACCTTTACCAATCACCATGCTTCCACATGGCTCTGTTCCTACATTAGAGCCAAGAGTCCAGCCTTGTGTAACCTTTGTGTCATATGTTTTCTCTTAAACTGAGGCACCAGACATTTGCAGAGGGTTCAGACAGAGTGGGGAAGTGCCAGGAAGGTAAGTATATGTGGGTTGGAAGGTGGGCTCTCAGGAAGTTCTGTAAATTTGTCCTAAAGTGACAAAATCTATTACAGCCACTATTACGATTGAAGACTTGCCTTGGAGAGGAAACATAAGAAAGAAGTGTAGCATACCCCCTAAGGAGCCGCTGGTGAATTTGGCCCTATTTCCCCTTAGAGCACACACAGCCAGGCACACTGCATTTTGGCACTCTTCCACCTGCCCCAAAGAAAAGTCTAGGGATTTGTTTTTGTTTTTTTATTGGGAACAATTAACTTGAATAGGGATAGGGCGCTTGGGATACCCTGATAAACTTTAAAACTGAACAACTTGAAGATTCCTCAACTTGTGGCTGCATTGCTCAAAAATGGATGTCCCACAGGATCTCTGTGCTGTTGGTTACCTGTACTTCTTCCAGAGTCAAAAGCTGCACAGTCACTATTCTTCAACAATGGAGTCATCTACTCACATAGCCACAGGATCATCAGTTGCCTCCTGCTGATATCCAGCAGACTCTTCCTAGTGAGGAAAATGCAGTCTTACACCACCATAGGATAACTGGACTCTTTTCCACCAACTTCCTCCTGGCTTTCTCCAGTGAGCTTCTCCAGACGTGACTTGTTCCCCAGACAAATATTTGCAAATAGGTCCCCTAACTAGCCTAGTTAGGACCTTGGTGTCTTCATGAATACTTCCTCTTGAATCCTGCACCAGACACTAGTCCTGCAGGACTGGACCCAGGAACCCTGCACACTGCTGCCCCGGCCTATATATGGGCTCTCTCACCACCTACTGGGCACACCTCCCCAGAGATTGGCTAGAGTTTCATAAATAATCAGGCTGCATGCCCCATCCTTCCTCCCATAATGTTTTTAGAATCCTGTAGAAGACAGGGGGAAGTAACAGAGCCGCAGCCTGTGAAACACTAAGCAGCCCTAAATAATCAACCACTGCTCCTCTGATAACAGGGGAGCCAAACTAATTTACTTAGCAGCCTACTCTACACTAGGAGGGTGCTACAGAAGAAAGATAAGAGGTTACCCAGGCGAGGAGCTATGTGGAATCTGGCTGCGCCAGAATACATACAATTCTGTAACTGAAAAGACTTTCTAACTTTATTGTGGCACTGATATTTCCTGGCTAACACTGCCAGTTCACCGAATTACTCCACTTTTTACTTGGAATTGTTCTTTGAGGCATATCTCCTAGTGTGTCATGACACAAACTGCATTTTTCTATCTTCGATAATCCCACTCCTCCGCTTTCTTACATCAGTTTATTGCAAGATTTGGTCCAGAGATCTTTTCTATGATTTGGCAGACAGGCCATGCTTTCTATGAGTTGGAATAAATATTCACATCTGACATTAAAGTGTATCTAAACTCAAGAACAAAAATTTAATATATTGCAGCTTATCAGTCCTTAGATGTGGTGGCTGCATTCATTTTCTATTTTTATGGCTTTTTTTTCCCCTTCATTTTCAATTGGTGATCTTTCCAGTAACACACTTTCTGTACGGAAATGACATTGTTCACTCGCTGTACAGTATCTATGTAGGAAATATGTTAAAACACCTTCCCTTATCTTATTTCTATAACATGGGGAGGAGGGTTATGTAGTCCACAGAGAGATCTGGGAATAATGTTGAGGCCAGTGCAGTAGAGGCAGAGAGCACGGGTAATAAATGTTTTGTATATTGTAAATGTGTTCCATAAGTGCAAAAGAAAAATTAAATTTTATTCTACCAGAAATCCAGTGCTATTCTGTATCGGGTGCATTTTGCAGCACAAGCTCAAGCAGCGTTGTCAGCCTTTGCCCAGTTCTTTCTGTGGGCTACAGATCCCCCCATGCTTTAGATATGAAGAGAGGGGAAGGTGTTCTATAGTCCTAACAAATTTCCCATCCTAAGCTGACAATGCTACTTCTCCATAGGTACAGTACAGTGAGTACTGTCACCCTAGGATAGGAAATTTGTTACTAGAAAAAAGGGAAAGGGCCTAAAAAATTAGGAATAATGCAGTGATCACATCTAAGTACTGGTAATTTGCAAGTTGTTCGATTTTTGTTTTTTGATTTAGATATACTTTAAAGGAATTTAAACATGTATGCAACACTTCTGTTTCCAAATGAAGTATATACTATGCAGTCACCCTTGGTTTAGTTTCAAATTGCTGACTGGAGTAGACTAGCTGCAGATGAAGCCGCATATTGTGATGATGTCATCATCCTGTACATATTGCACCATCTCCACCTATGTTTATCTAAACTTTCACACATGTTCTGGTCCCTGTATGGGAATTTTAGGATTTCTGCTCTCAGTGCATGCCATCAAAGGCTTTCTTAGCCAGTCATGTGTGGAAGCTCCTAGGCTCCTTATAGCAGCCACAAAAGTTATGTATGGAAGTCCCCAGGCTCCCTACAGATGCCACAAGAGTTGTGTTTTCAAGTCTCCAGGCTTCCAACTGCAGACACAAAAGTTAATGCTTGGAAGTCCGCAGGCTTCCTACAGAAGCCACAAGAGTCAAGCTTGGAAGTCCACGGGCTTACTATAGCAGCCACAAGAGAAAAGAGAGAAAGGTCTGTTGTCACCAGTGACACACCTCCATCCCTAAAATATGCAACAAAAAGGAAAATTCTCGCCTTGAGACTTTACATGACGTGGGCACCGCTAAGCCAACAAAAGTAAAACAGTAAATACAGTATATATTTATTCAGTAAAAATACATGCAATAATGTCATCAGAGAAAGTCAACTCATACAGAGTACATATAAATGAGTAGAATAACAATAATTATAGTAATAATGGTAAATTTGTGTATGAACAATCACATAGCATACAAATATCAGGTGTACCCGACATGTTTTGCCCGACATGAGTCCCAGCTCGCTCTTCAGGGGTAGATGTGCATGAATTGTACCTAAGGTGAATAGATCCAGATTGGGTATATGGCATGATATTGGTATTTGAAAGCAAAGGGTAAGAGAGGCCTAATGAGTAAAGGCCCCATACTTACTACTTACTACAGCAGCCACAAGAGTCATGCTTGGAAGTCCCCAGGCTTCCTACAGCAGCCACAAGTGTCATATGTGGAAGGCCCCAGGCTCCCTACAGCAGCTGTAAAAGGCATGTTTGGAAGTCCCTTGGCTCTCTAAAGAATCCACAAGAGTCATATGTGGCAGTCCCCAAGCTTCCTACAGAAGCCACAAGAGTCAAGCTTGGAAGTCCCCAGGTTCCCTACAGCAGCCATAGGAGTGATATCTGGAAGTCCCCAGACTCCCTACAGCGGTAACAAGAGGCATGTATGGAAGTCTTCGGGCACCCTATGGAAGCCAAATAGGGTCATATATCAAAGTTCCCATTCTCCCTACAGAAGTTACATGTGGAAGTATCTGAGCTTGGCGGCACAGTGGTGTAGTGGTTAGCACTCTCACCTAGCAGTATGAAGGGTCACTGATTTGTATCCCAACCACGACACTACCTGCCTGGAGTTTGCATGTTCTCCCTGTGCCTGCGTGGGTTTCCTCCAGGTACTCCGGCTTCCTCTCACACTCCAAAGACATGCAGGTAGGTTAATTGGCTTCTGTCCCAAATTGACCCTAATATATGAATGGGGACCTTGGATTGTGAGCTCCTTGAGGGTAGGGACCTATGTGAGTGTGCAATCTACAGGGATAGGGACAATTGTAGACAAACACTCACTTCCTACAACAGCTACAAAAGAGTAGTTATCTGTGGAAGTTCCCAGGCTCTCTACAGCAGCCACACAAGACCTATTTGGAAGTCCCTAGGCTCCCTATAGCAGCCACAAGAGGCATATATGGAAGTTCCAAGGCTCCCTACAGCAACCATAAGAGTCATGTTTAGAAGTCCCCATGTGTCATATATTACCATAGCCAGAGTGCCCACTTGTTTCAACCACTTGTTTCATCCAGTGCCCAGGTGAGGGAAAAGTTACTAACCCAAAAACAATTGTTTTTACACTTTAAGGATTACTATAATTTATTTGGTTGCAATGAGACTCACAGACACCATGGCAAATCACAAAGCCCTGGCACTGCCACATGGGAACAGAGGGAGAATGTGCATAGCGCGTATGTTTCCATTTGTTTAGAAGTTGCAGAATGGCTGTTAGCGGATTGAGCAGTGGTGGAATAAGTGTAAGCTCCATACAGTAACTAGAACCTGCTAATTTACTCAACGCACAGATTCACTTTGATGTTCTCAGACATGCAATAAATGGATGAGTATGGGCCAATTTTCTGGATACAGACAATTCATTTAACATAAAAAACCTAGACAAAGGTCTATTTATAAATGTTTTGACAGAGCTTGCTCTCATAATTCACTTCACACATTGTTCCAATTCAATCCAATTAGAAAAATGTGTGAATTTTGGAGAAAGTTGCATGAAAACATTCATAAATAGACCCAAATGTGTTTAGTACTTTCTGAAAATTGAATGAACCTATGACCCAACAAGATCAGGTATCAGCTTTTGCATAATCTATACACAAACAAATATATGTACACCCCTTGCATCCCAAAGTAGTCCCTATGAGCCTATGCAAATAGTGACTTGTTCAAAGAAAATATTTACACCCCCAGCATAGCAATGGCCAATTTTCCATATAGGTCACTCAGACCCATCCATTGCAGTTGGAGGGGGAGTGCTCGTTCTCTACGTACTATGAAAGTAGGAGAACTCAGGATGGTGCTGGACCAACATATAATATTAAGATGATGAGCCTAGGCTCGTAGCTGCCTGTTCATACTACCACTTAACTTTCTTTGTTTAATTATTATTAATATTATTATTTTAGCCACAGGTTCACTTTAATAACTCACAATCCCTTTACTAGGCATTTAATAAGATAATAAGATAAAATAGTCATGTTTCACTCATAGCATAGCATTGTAATGCATTAACAATCCAGATGTGAATTTAGGCAAAAACTAAATTCACAGCTAAAATATATATTATATATTACTTACATATAATATATTAAAGAGGAGCTCCAGGCTCCTGCAGAAAAAAATAAATAAAAGTCAGCAGCTACAAATCCTGTAGCTGCTGACTTTTAATATAAGGGCACTTACCTGTCCAGACATCCAGGGGTGTCTTCACCCGAGTAGATTTTTCAAATCGGATGTCAAATGCTGCCACCGCCATGTCCACTAAGGGAAACTGGCAGTTTCACAGCCGGTTCTCTACTGCGCATGCGCGAATCATGCTGCGCTCTGTGAATGGATCAGCTGCAGGAGAAGGGGGGGGGCGAACTCCCGGCTGAGTTTGCCGCGGCAGGTACCCACTCCCCCTCAAAAAGGTGGCAGCAGAGGGGGGAGCTCCGCTTTCAATACAGCTGCAAATAACAAGAAATCATAATTTGTGCTAAGTTTCCACCATTCAGGTACCATACGGCCACATTATGGCTTGTGGATTTTATTGAATCTGAAGATTGAAAGTCGCTTTAATGGGCCAAAAAGTTCTAACATTCGTTGTACATAAATATATACAGTGTCAAGAATAAGTAGGTGAACCCCTTGGAATTACCTGTTTTCTGCAGTAATTTGCCATAAAATGTAATCTGATCCTGATCTAAGTCACAATAATAGACAAACATACACTGCTGATAACACGCAAACAACTTTAAATTACTCGTGTCTTTATTGAACACACCCATTAAACATTCACAGTGCTGGAGGAAAAAGTAAGTGAATCTTTGGCATTAATAGCTTGTAGGTAGGGTACAGTGTGTTACGGTGGTGATTACATTGCACCAGGACTGTGTGTGTTAAGAAAATGTAATTAAGTAATGCAAAGTTCAACTGAGAACACTCACGGGACCCAACAAAGTGTTCAGCCGAACTGACAGCACCTGTTAGGAGGGGCAGAATGCGGCCTGGTCATCTAGTCCCCAAGAGGAAGATTTCCAGAGAAGTTGGGAACCCTATGCTTTCCATCCTCCTCTGGAACCTTTACCAGAAGCTGCTTCTGTCCCTAACAAACATTGTATCTGTCCCTACACTACCCACTCACAAATGCGGCACCAGCTTGGGAGCCAGGGCCTTACTCTGTCTGAACCTCCTTGGGCAGCAATGACTTCAAGCAAGTGCATTTGGTAGCTCTGTATCAGACTTATACAACAATCTTGAGGAATTTTTGATCATTCCTCTTTACAAAACTGTTTCAGCTCAGACACATTTGTCGGATGTCTGGTGTTCTACTGGGGTCATTCTACAGCATCTCTATGGGTTAAGGACTGGGCTACACTATAAGGCACATTTTCTTTTTCTGAAGTCAGTCTATGGTGGATTTACTTTGATTCTTACTCGTAATATCCGACGGATTCATTCCGTTGGACCTAGTCCACCGAAAAGTCTGGTCGTGTGTACGTGGCATTGTCCTGCTACACCACCCTACTTCTGCTAGCTTCAGCTGGTGGACAGCCACCCTGATATTACCCTGTAGGCTTTTTTGGTAAACTTGGAATTCATTTTCCCCTTGATCACTGCAAGTGGCCCAGGCCCCAATGCAGCGAAACAAGTCCAAATCATGATGTTTCCTCTACTATATTGTGATGGCGTTGGGATGATGTTTTGATGTTGGTAAGCTGTTGCCTTTTTTGTGCCATACACAGTTCTAAGCATTCTTTCCAAACAATTCAACATCTGTTTCATCAGTCCACAATACACTTTCCCAGTAGCCTGCCAAAGTGCTCTTTGGCAAACTTCAGACACACAGCAATGTTTTTTTCTTTCTTGCATAGCCTCCTCTGTGGTGTTCTGCCATGGACACCCTGTCTTTTCAAAGACTTACCTATGCTAGACTCAAGAACAAGGATCCTTCTTTACCGCATTGAGAATTCTGAATACACTGAACAACAGCTGCAGCTGCTGATCGAGAAAAATTGTTTGGCAAGCAGACTTCTGTCAAACAGGAGCAGCCGCACATAGATCAAAATTGGACTAGTTCCTGTTGAATTTCGATCCATCTATGGCCAGCTTAGTACTGAAGCCACTTGATCAGCATTATTTCCAGGCAATTAGAATTTTCAGAAGGAAAGGTCAGCCTTTGGATTCTGCAAATTCTCTTAGCCCTCTTTTTTTGGTAGCTGCTGAGGAGGTAAGCAGCCAATGCCCTTGTACACACGATTGGAGATTCCGACGGAATGTGTCCGATCGGAGCGTTTTGTCGGATATTCCGACTGTGTGTGGTCTGCATCGGACTGTTTCCATCGGAATATCCATCGGACCAAATTTTCCAACTTGACGGAAATATTTTCCGTCAAAATGCTCCGATTGGACATACTCCGATCATGTGTAGAGAATTCCGATCAGACAAAGTGTCACGCATGCTCAGATCAAATTCCTACATCAAAGCGATTGGCTACTAGCCTGAACATAGTCCCGTTGTAACGAAATAACGCCATCACGTTCTGAATGATTGGATTTTCCAACAACTTCGTCCGACCGTGTGTATACAATAGTTTCGGACAAAATCCGTCGGACAAAATCCGACGGATTTGGTTGTCGGAATCTCCGATCGTGTGTACAAGCGCTAACAGTATCTTATGTCTACTGGATCTGCGCACTTGCTGTACCTCCTATTAGGGGCTTCCACCATCCATTCTAGACCTTTTTTTATTATATGGAGGAAGTAAATGGAAGAGTTGGGACACACAATGGTGGGCGGTGGACAGCAAAACTCTCAGGTGGCCAGTAACAGAGTTGGGAGTAACGGGAAGGAAATCTCACTGTTGTAGCACCCAAAATACATAAAAAGCCAGGTGCTGACTCCAGGATCTACCTAAATGCAAGCATTACATTTGATTGGACTGACCCTTTAAAGTTCCCCCCTTTCAAATTATCTGAACTCTTTAAACAGAAAGTTCATTAAAAAAAAAAAAAAAAACCTTAACAACAAAAGAAGTCAGCACTGTATGTTTCTGTCAGCAGATGTTGAAAAATGTTCCTGTAAAAAACTAACAAGAACACAGTAGAAGTTAAAGAACATGATGTATTTTGTGGGCAATGGGACATTACGCTGAGCAAATGGGAACTTCATATTTATTTTGTGAGAACCAATTGTTCAGTATCATGGCAAGCCCTGAAGAAACTGTATGGACTCTCCCAGGAGGATCTGACTCTGCCGATGCCAAGTGACAACTCACCCATTCTGGAATGCCAGGAAACCCTGGGGACTAACTTGTGCCAGCAACCATCTTTTTATGAACGTCAAGGGGAGGTGGGAGTGTCAGATCAGAGAAACATACGTGACTCACATGTGTCTCTCAGCTAATTGACTGGGAAGCTACATATCACTGACCTACACCAGTTATTTAAGCATTGTTTCACTTTTAGGAAGGTTTTCCATAATAACTGCAGGAAAATAAAACATATAATTTTCACCAGTGTTATTTTGAAGGCGACCTTACTGTTTGCAGCAACTTAAAGCTCTATAGTAGTCCATCATCCTAAAATACTAGGCCTACCAAAAAAAAGTTAATTAAAGGAAAATTGGTTAACAGCCCACTTGCCTAGGTGATGTCTTCTCGCAAGGTCCCTTAGGGAAGCCAAGGATTCCAAATCTTGTGAATGCGCTCCTGCACATTGCAAGAGGTGAACGAGTCTGTAGATAAAGTCTAAGGAAAGTACTAGTACTATCGTGACCTTAAAGGTCTTATTTGCTGCAGATTGCAAGGTCCACTGTAACCTTCCATAAACAATTGTGTCATGCTTTAATATGTGTGTTAACTTTAACCTTTTTTTTGTTCTTGTACATGTACTGTACATAGATTATAGTAGAACTGCAAACAAAACTTTTTTTTACTTTTCAATAGTTTAGGAAATCTCTGTCCATTTTTTAGCACTGTCTGTGTCTCTATTCGGAGAATTTCTTGTACCAGGGACAAGAAGAGGACTTGGACAAAATGACAGATTCTAATTTGGAGAATCATAGTAAAGGTTCTTCAACCTTGTTCTATTTTCAGTTTTGAAGCTTATACTCACTGTAAGGACTCTTTCACATGGGTGGCAGTTTGTGCCGTCTTCTGAAAAGCTATCTGTGGTTGGTCATTTTTGAAGGGGTGGTAGAGCAGTGGCTGCCAGACATTCAGGAGGGGATCCTGCCGCTTACTGAATGTCTGCTTCTTGGGGTAGGAGAGGTGGCTTTTTTTAAATCCACTGGAGTATTTTTTAATTGAAATTCCCATGGACCTTAATGGCCATTTTTTTTTGGCTTGCAGTGCCTCCTTGGCAAACCAGGTTAAAATAAAAAAACAGCCATATTTCTGCACACAGGATTCACAGATGTTGTGTACAGCCACCTGTACAAATCAATGACAGGATTTGGTTGTACATTGGTAAATTCAGATCTGAGTTTATACATTCGTACAGGGGCAGATGTATGCCCCTAGAAGCAGACAGTGTGTGTCCAGGGGTGTACATCTGTATCTGTATGCATATATACAACACCAGTGGCATTAAGGTGAAAAATCTTCTGCAAGCAGCTCCCCCCAGACCCTACTTATGCTTACCTGAGCCCCATCTTGATCCAGCGATGTGCACGAGTGCCAAGGATCTCTTGGCTCTTTCTTTCCTCATTGGCTCAGACACAGCAGCTGAAGCCAGTGTCAATCACAGCCAGTGAGGAGGAAGCAGGGGCGAGACGGAGCCTTATGGACACACAGAGGCGGCACAGGAGTGGGCACACACGAGTGCCCCCATATCTATCGGCTTTCTCTAGGGCACTCAGCGTAGGGGGAGCCCAGAGCACTGCCGGGGGACCCCAGAAGAGGAAGAATGGGGCTGCTCTGTGCAATAGCAGGGAGGCATAACGTGTTTGTTATTTTAATTTTAAAAATGATGCCTTTACAATAACTTTAAGGGTGTTGGTCGTGCTTTAGAATTGACAACATTGTATGTGGTTAAACATACAGATACATTAACAGCTGTCACGTTTTCTTCATTTTGGACAGATTGTGAAAGGGATCGAACCTGTGCCAGTGTGAAGACAGTGATAGAAAATCTGTCCAGTGGGAACACAACAACACAAAATATTTTTTCAGTAAATGCAGAGGGGATAGAACCTCTGTTAAGACAACCATATCATTCTGTTCCAGTGTAACAGCTCCCCTCATTTCTTGTGTAGAATTATTACCTGATATAGGTTATATGCTATTTCCAAGTCTATCCAAAACTAAAAAAAATAATGGATGGAGATGGGATTTTTTTTAATTTTCTCACATTGAGTTATTCTCTGTATGGTCAACCCAGAGAACACGGGGGCACTCTTTACGTCTAGAGGAAAAGAGATTTCATCTTCAAGTACGGAAAGGTTTCTTCACAGTTAGAGCTGTGAAAATGTGGAATAGACTCCCGCCAGAGATGGTTCTGGCCAGCTCAGTAGATTGCTTTAAGAAAGGCTTGAATACTTTCCTGAATGTACATAATATAACTGGGTACTAACATAGGTAAAGTTGATCCAGGGAAAATTCGATTGCCTCTTGGGGGATCAGGAAGGAATTTTTTTCCCCTGCTGTAGCAAATTGGAGCATGCTCTGCTGGGGTTTTTATTCGCCTTCCTCTGAATCAATTGTGGGCATAAAATTGGGTATTTGGATTGTACGATTATTTTTTATTTTATTTATTTGTTTTTAAGGTTGAACTGGATGGACTTGTGTCTTTTTTCAACCTGACTAACTATGCAACTATGTAACTATGTAACATTTTGGCCATCTCTCCTAGGCGCGTTTCCTTCTGACATTGGCGTTTTGGCAGAAAAAACGCTTGACGCTTGTAAATATTTAGTAATGTCAAGTACTTGGGCGTTAATTCATTTCAGTGGGATCATGCCACTGTCCCAGAAGTAATGTGATCGATGACGCAACGCGCTAGATGGAGCAGGGTGACGTCCCTTCCGAAATTTAAACCAAAAGTGGTTGAGAAACCACAACTGTGTGTATTACTGCTGAGCCTGGTTCATATCTTTTAATGTGAATGCATTTTTTATATATAAAAAAAAAAGCCTATTTTAAGATTTACTGCAAACATAATATTGGCAATATTTGCTTTCCTTTGAGCATTGCCCCCAGCCACCGTGACTTGAGCTCAATCCCTTAAAGGGACCTGCACACCCACCTCCTGGGCCCAGGAATTCCATTTATGTGGAAGGGATACTGCACTTACAGACTGGTAGAGGATAAAGTGCATAAGACCTATATAACATATAAGTCAAACTTTGAGGTGAGAATGTGATCTGCACAGACACAGGGGAGGAGTACTAACTTGTTTGCAGTTTAGTGGGGCACGCTCAAGACATCACATGTGATTATAAATTTAGCACAGGTTGAACAATATATGGATTGGGATTTACAGTATTTATACCCCTTGAAATGTTCTACATTTTGTAGTGTTACAACCAAAAACATAAATGTATTATTATTTATTATTATACAGTATTTATATAGTGCCAACAGTTTGCATAGCGCTTTACAACATTAGAGCAGACAGTACAGTTATAATAAAATTTAATACAGGAGGAATCAGAGGGCTCTGCTCGTTAGAGCTTACAATCTTAGAGGGAGGGTCAAGTGATAATACAAAAGGTAATAACTGTGGGGGATAAATGTATTTTATTGGAATTTTATGTGATAGTCCAACACAAAGTGGCCCATAGTTGTGAGGTGGAAGGAAAATAATAAATGGTTTTCAACATTTTTATCTGAAAAGTGTGGCGTGCATTTGTATTCAGCCCCCTATACTCTGATACCCCTAACTAAAATCTAGTGGAGCCAATTGTTTTCAGAAGTCACCTAACTAGTAAATAGAGTCCACCTGTGAGTAATTTAATCTCAGTATAAAACAGCTGTTCTGTGAAGCCCTCAGAGGTTTGTTAGAGAACTTTGGTGAACAAACAGTATCATGAAGGCCAAGGAACACACAAGACAGGTCAGGGATACAGTTGTGGAGAAGTTTAAAGCAGAGTTAGGTTATAAAAAAAATCCCAAGTTTTGAGCATCTCAGGGAGCACTGTTCAATCCATCATCCAAAAATGGAAAGAGTATGACACAACTGCAAATCTACCAAGACATGGTCGTCCACCTAAACTGACAGGCCGGGCAAGGAGAGCATTAATCAGAGAAGCAACCAAGAGGCCCATGGTAACTCTGGGGGAGTTGCAGAGATCCACAGCTCAGGTGTAAGAATCTGTCCACAGGACAACTATTAGTCGTGCTCTCCATTAATTTGGCCTTTATGAAAGGGTGGCAAGAAGAAAGCCATAAGAAGTTTGCAGTTTGTGAGAAACTACACGGTCGACACAGCAAACATGTGGAAGAAGGTGCTCTGGTCAGATAAGACTAAAATTGATTTTTTTGGCCTAAAAGAAAAACTCTATGTGTGGAGGAAAACTAACACTGCACATCACCCTGAACACACCATCCCCACCGTGAAACATGGTGGTGGCAGCATCATGTTGTGGGGATGCTTTTCTTCAGCAGGGACAGAGAAGCTTCTTTGTGTAAGTGTTTGGGTTCAGGAAAGGGGGGTGGCCAAGTAAACAGGAGAGGAGGAGTATGGTTAGACACAAGGAGGAGGAGGGGTTTCCGGGCATACGAGAGGAGAGACAGGAGGGAAGAAGTTTCTCACCCTCCCTGATTTTGAATTTTTGCCTTTTAGGTGCGGTTGAGGATTCGTCATGGCAGCATTCTGTAAGGCGGTGGTGGTGGTCTTGTATGGTGGTAACTGACCCAGGAGATGGAAGTGTGGGGGACTCATTAGTGCCATGGGCTCCCTTGGTACAGTATAGAAGTTGATATGTTATTTGGAGTAGTGCCGTACAAGACCACCGGGGAAAAGAACTGATAGTTTGTTTTGGTTATTTTTATTATAGTTAATGTTGATATATATTTATATTTTGTAAATAAAGGCTGCTATGGCCAGTTATACCCCAAAAAACAAGTGTGGTCTCGTTCTTATAGTTAAAAGGGCGGTAAATGGGTTGGGGTGTAATAAAGGGTTAGCAGTCAGTTTGCACCTCTTAGCTGCACTGGTCAAGGGAAATCTTAGAAGAAAACCTGTTAGAGTCTATAAAAGACTTAAAGACTATAATAGACTATAAAAGGTTGGGGCAGAGGTTCACCTTCCAGCAGGACAACGACTCTAAACATACAGCCAGAGCTACAATGATATGGTTTAGATCAAAGCATATTCATGTGTTAGAATGGCCCAGTCAAAGTCTAGACCTAAATCCAACTGAGAAACTGTGGCGAGACTTAAAAATTGCTGCTCACAGATACTCTGCATCCAATCTGGTAGAGTGTGGACTATTTTGCAAAAAAAATT
Organism: Lithobates pipiens; assembly: GCF_037356315.1. Lineage (NCBI taxonomy): Eukaryota > Metazoa > Chordata > Amphibia > Anura > Ranidae > Lithobates > Lithobates pipiens. The sequence continues at coordinate 148,785,162 of NW_027507685.1, forward strand.
AAAAAATGGGCAAAAATGTCACCCTCTAGATGTGCAAAGCTGGTAGAGACATCCCCAAAAAGACTTACAGCTGTAATTGCAGTGAAAGGTGGTTCTACAAAGTTTTGACTCAGGGGGGCTGAATACAAATGCACACCACACTTTTCACATATTTATTTGTAAAAAAAAAAAAAAAATGAAACCATTTATCATTTTCCTTCCACTTCACAATTATGTTCCACTTTGTGTTGGTCTATCACATAAAATCCCAATAAAATACATTTACACCACTAAATTTCAAGGGGTGTGAATACTTTTTCAAGGCACTGTATGTGTATATTTTATTTTCCTAATTATTCATTTTTATTTTTTCATTGTAATGGATAAATTCAATTTAGTAAGTTTTTTTGACTAATATTGGAGTTGAAGTATGGGAATTGCTATCACTGCCGTAAGAGATGGCTTGAGTGTATATTTTGGAGATTGACAGTTTGTTGTTGGATTTTATATATAGATCAGCGCAACACTTATTTATTATTGGATAAGCCCTAAATGTAACCACCAAACACATTCACCTGCTTTATAGGCAATGGGAAACAGCTGACATATAGTCTAGTAGCAGCTATTATTACTAGTATACCCTAATAAATTATGTGTTTCCTCCCCTCCCCCAATATGTTCTGAAGCATAAAAGAAAAACAAACATTCCCAATGCATCATCCAGTTTTCCTAGGCCTGGTGTGTTCACCTTTGAAAAGGAAGAAGAATGGTCACAAAAAGAAACAAAGTCTCAAAATCCTAGTAATATACAGTTAAATGTAAATAACAACTAGGACAGGAAGTGAGTTACTGGCAGGATCACAAGGTGAAAATAAAGGCTTAAAAGTGAATGCAACCACCACATCTAAGGGCCGATAAGCTGCAATATACAGTAAAACCTTGGATTGTGAGCATAATTCATTCCGAGAAGCATGTTTATAATCCAAAGCACTTGTATATCAAAGTAAATTTTCCGATAAGAAATAATGGAAACTCAATTGATTCATTCCACAACCATTTATTCATAAATCCTTCAGTTTATAGTCCATATAAAAAGATTACCGTATTTATCGGCGTATAACACACACCCCAAGTTTAGGAGGGAAGTTTAAGGAAAAAAAACCTTACATTTAAATGCTCATCAATGCAGCCTTATCAGTGTCCGTCTGCAGACTTGTCCATCAGTGCACAATGATCAGTGCCAATTGCAGCCTTAGCCTTGCAGCCTTGCTCAGTGTCATTTGCAGCCTTGCCCAGCGCCGTTTGCAGTCTTGCCCAGTGTTTAGATTTCCCGCCGCCGAGATAGACAGAGCCTGTGTACTCGGCTCCACTCGTTTCTGCTCTTCTCGCAGTCCCGCCAAGTCTAGGTTGGACTGCGAGTGGAGCAGAGCCGAGTACACAGTACAGTCGGCTCGGTCTTTTTCGGCAGCGATCACTCCAGAGATAGCAGGGAGCCAGGACAGCGAGTGGAGCCGAGCATTTGGCTCAGTCTTTTTCAGCGGCGCTCGATATTTTTCAGCTCACAGACAGTAGGGATCGGCGTATAACACGCACCCATGATTTCCCCCCAATTTTAAGGGGAAAAAAGTGTGTTATACGCTAAATACGGTATAGCAATCTGACCAGGTTGTGTAACCATAAAATGTCCAACCACAAATGGCAGCCTCCACAAGGGGATTAGAAACAAAATCCAGCAGGAGATACAGAGTATAAAAGAGAAGAGAGGCGCCTCTAAGTGTAGCGATATGGTTACATTTAATGAAAGTACAACATTTAGCAACTCACATGCTTGATGATTAAAACAAGCACATCTAAGTATGCAGGCATCTGGGGTAAAGCTGTCTGAAATCGTGACCGGGAAGACTACCCTGCAGTAGAGTGATCTGAAAGCGAGGCTTGAATTGATCGTGGAAGGGATGACATCGATGGCGGTGTGGAGGATGATCTACATGAATAGCTTTACCCCGGATGAATACTTAGATGTGCCCGTTTTAATCATCAACCATGGCAACTTATAAATGTTGTATCTTCATCAAATGTAACCATATTGCTACACTTAGAGGCGCCTCTCTTCACTTTTATACTCAGTTGTGACACAACACTACTTGTATAAGTCAAAATGTATTAAAAAATTTTGTTTGCCTTGCTCTCAAACCAAGGTTTTTCTGCACTCTTTAAAAATTTAAATGTTGATTTAAAATATAACTCCACCTTTGCTTAAGTCTTCAGTAATAAACACAATACAGTTCTTTAACAATGCTATCTTAATTTTTTTTTATTTTTTTTTTATTTATTACCTATATAGAGTCATCAATTTAAGCAGTGCTTTACATACAGTATGGAGCTTACAATCTAAGGTCCCTAACTCACAGTCATACATACACATACCAGGGCCAATTTAAACAGGATACATTTAACCTACCAGCATGTCTTTGGAGTGTGGGAGGAAACTGGAGTACCCGGAGGAAACCCACACAGGCACAGGGGAGAACATGCAAACTCCAGGCAGGTAGTGCCATGGTTGGGATTCAAACCGACGGCCCTAGTGCTGCTAGGGTCTACGTTGACACGGTGGCTGGATTTGTTTTCTTTTTTTTCAGGCCCTTTTTGCTTTTCACCTTCCTGCCCTAGGGTTCACTTACTGTATGAAGGAACATCATTGTCACCCTAGAACAAAAAGTGTATTGTACTATGATATTGTGTTTCTTTTTTCTATGTTGGTGGAGCTGGATAGACTTGTTTTAACCAGATTAACTATGTAACTAATAACTATGTATGTAACCTCCCATTCTTCTCTCATCCTCAACATATGTGGGAGATGTTCTATAGTTCTAACTTCTAACACACTTTCTGATAATCTTGCTTTAGATAAGATTGTAGAGAACACAGGATAACAATGGATTCTGGGCAGGATCTGCTGGTATTTTCTGTATTTAATAAACAATTTAATCAAAATACTTTTAGTGATTTATTTAAGAGGCCCGAAATGGTAGCAAATTAGAAAAGTTCATTACAAAGATTTACATACACTTTAAGAAATATAGATATAATTGTCTCTCTGACCACAGCCTGTTTGGACTATGTAGAGGCAGAAACATAGACTAGTCATCACCTCTGCTCTCACCCCTATCAGCACATGTGCATGTAGCAGACCCTGATTGGCTCCTTGTGCTTCCCCTCCCTCTGAGTGCTGGCGATCGCAGCAGGCTGATATCCTTATAGTATCAATTTGTATCTAATAGTTGCATTTGCAATACATTAGTTATTAGTTATTCTTAAAAGAACGAAAAAGTTTTTTTTTTTTTACATCTGCCCGAAGTTCAGGTTTAGGCTCAGTTCACAATGCCATGACTTGTGAGACCCCAAGTCACATGACATGTGAAATCCTATTTTAGTCAATGAGAGCTGTCTTAATTAGCACTACTGAAGTCGCTTTGACTTTAGATAAAGTTCCTGTACTACTTCAAGGTGACTTCTATCCGATTTGTGCCCATAGACTTTAATGGAAGTGGCCTCCAAGTCAGATCCTCATCTTATTTGATGTGATTTGGATCCAAAATTAAAGGAAGATTACCCAGGTATTCCCTGAAGTTGCACTCAAGTGGCACTGAAGATGCCTGGCAAAGTCGCACTATGGTGACATTTGAACAACTGAACATTCCTCACAAGGCAGCAGGGACTCAGCCAAAGAGAACGGGTGGAAATCTTTGCCTATAACCAAAATCTTTCTGAGATTTTGGAAAGGGTAAGAGGAAGATTATGGAAAACAGGGTTAATGCTGGAGTCTTCCTATAATAAACTCCTCTTTCAGCCTAAGAACAATGCCTCCTGCCTAGGTGGACTCCATTAGGGCCACAGCTCTCTCACCCTATAAAAGCAGAGAAGGGGCGAAGGTTAGTGTTATGATTCCACTGCAAGGACTTGCTCCAGCCATATGATGGTATGTATACACAGAGCTTCACAAAACAGACATTGCACGGCGGGGAGTCGTAACAGGAAAGCACACTATGGCAAAAGGAATTCCTGCCCAGAAGAGCTTATAAAATATCTTCAAAGTGGCTTTTAAGAGCAGCAGAGCCCATGTAGAGAATGGCTCAGCCTGTCCAGGTGACAAATGGACAGAACATTACATGGTTTTCCTTCTGAAATCCGATTCCCCACTGGAAATCTTGCTCTCTTCCGCGGGCCCAGCACATAAAATGAATTTAACAGCCAGCTTACGGCTGACAGAATCCCCAGCGCCAGAGCTTTGCATGAGGCCCGGGTCACACAAAGGCATAAGCAGCGGTGAGGACAGCGGGCTACTGTAACCACGGTATATTATTAAAGAATTAGACGTCATCGTAAAAGGAAAATGGTAATCAATCATTTGTATAATTATCCTAATTTTTGGGTGGATGGAGATTTTCAAGAAATAAAGTTAAATACACCAGAGGTTCTAAACCTTTTTATAATTACAGACCCCCAATAGATGGCCTAATATGTCCTCATACCCCCCTTCACCAGACTGTCCAAATCATCATCATCACCAGTCATATTAGGAACCAGATTGGCTTCAAAAGGATGTTGATTTATTTTATTACAGGTACTACATGTGTATTGTACATTCATATCAGTCCCTGCCATCAAGGAGCTTACAATGTAAGGTCCCTAACTCACGTATATACACATACTAGGGCCAGTTTAGACAGGATCCCGTTACCTACCAGCATGTCTTTGGAGTGTAGGAGGAAACCAGAGTACCTGGAGGAAACCCACAAAGGCACAGGGAGAACATTCAAATTCCAAGCGGATTTGAACAGATGACCCTAGTGCTGCTAGGCAGAAGTGCTAACCACTTAGCCACTGTGCAGGTTTGATTTTGCTTTACATATAGCCAGGTAACAATGTCATAAGGATGTTCTTATATTTATGTATATAATTGCATTCAACTAGTGAGATTTTTAACGTGCTTGAGCAATCAAGGTTTAGTTACTGGCAATGTTACTTCCATGTTAACAAAGATAATCCTGTTTCAATGTTTTAATTAGAGATCCAGTCACATACCTCCATCATTAGGTTCCCCTAAACCTAAGAGGTGTAGATGTCCCCAGTTAGGAACCCCCTGCATTAGATGAGGTAAGGCTAGGCCAAGGCAGAGTAAAGCAGATGTCTCCCTACAGGGGTAAATGATTCAGGGTCTTGTGTCAAAAAGACTTCCTGCATCATAGGATACCTGGGGCAGCATGTTCTGATTTTGCATGGTTACTGGTAGCTAATCAGGTTGTATATCAGAGACATTAAACAGCATCGGGGTTCCCAAAGCTCACCAGTTTTTGGTGGCTTTCTTCACCCGTGGAAGCGCTGTTACATAAATGTAGTCTGCCTTGGAAATATTGGGGTTTTAAGGACAGCTGAAGAAAAATAAGCAACGTGGAGGTTCGGAAGCCCCATCACTGCCTGGCATCTCTGTTAAAAAAGCTAAAGGTTTTCAAGTGGGACATCCCCACTAATCAACATGGATGTTAGATTGTAAGCTCTAACGAGCAGGGCCCTCTGATTCCTCTTGTACCAAATTGTAATGTAACTGTAATATCTGCCCTCATGTTGTAAAGCGCTGAGCAAACTGTTGGCGCTATATAAAACCTGTATAATAATAATAATAATGTGCGGTAACCCCTTAGCTGCTTGGCACCTTAATTAAAACAGGCGATTATAAGGGTTTCAAGTGGGACATCCCTACCAATTAACATAGAAGCGTTGTAGCTCCAAAGCTGTTTGGCGCCTTTGGTAAAACAGCTTATTCGAAGATTTTTACTCCACCAACCAACTTGGAGGTATCATAGCTCCTTAGCTGCCTGGCACTTTCAAAAAATAGCTAATTAGAAGAGTGTCAAGTGGCACATCTCTACCAATCAACATTAGGGGGAAGAGGAAGAGTAAAGGTTTTCTATTTTCACAAGTGAAACTCAATCTAAGGAAAATGGAGGCTCCCATTTCTGACCTTCTCTTTTGAAAACACAAGTTCCCTCATTGCCATGTTAATCCAATGGCTTCTGTGTTTTCTGAGAAATTTTCTTATGTTGTTGCACAACAAGAAGGATACCATATTTTTCTATGGTGACCTTTCCCCTCTATGCAATTTTCTTCCTCCATTTTTGAAAATGTTTTATGTACTTTTGGTGTGAATTAGTGTGTTTTTGGCCTCAAAGGCTTTAATAGATCTACAACAAAAAAGTATGTACATGCATTTTAGATGCCTTTTAATGCGCCTTTTGCCATATATTGCAGCAAGCATCATATTGCAGGGGAGGAAATTGCCCATGATGTGTTTAAGGATTAGAAGGCTTTACCCTCTCCACAAATACATAGGCAAACTCAAAAGAAGATATTTCTTGTCAATAGCCAAAACCTATGAAAAATGCATACAAAAATCAAAAAACATGCAGACTGACAAGGCTAAACGTAGTTTGTGTCCAATTTGTATATGTTTGACTTTTGGCTTTCATGTGTTTTTCTTCAAATTTGCATGCATTTTGCTTCCAGTTTGTAGCTACTTTCCTTCTGATTTGCACGGTTTGCTTCCCGTTTATGTTTGTAAGATTTTTGATTCCAGTTTGTATTAGATTTTCTTCTGATTAAAGCCGGCCATAGACACAGCAATTTTCTTTCCTGCAACCACGGTTTGGTGGACCATCCGCCAGTAGGGGGTGATTAGAGGACATGTCCAGAGAATATGATATAATGTACCCACGTCTGCATACCAGCACCAGCGATCGGCAGAGGGATATATGGAATAGAGCAGGTCCGGTGTTTGATATCAATGGTAGAGCATTTTATATTGATTCTCTTTGTACAAGGTACAGATAGAGCTCTTGGAGGCCTGTGACCAAATAATTTCCCCCGTTTTCAACGGTATCTCCTCGCCCAGGGCCTGCTCCCATTTATAGGCATGCCGTGGCCTAGAAGGGGATAGGTCCATAATTAAAAGTTGGTAAGTTCGTGAAATCATACCCCTAAGGGACGGGCCCTCCAAGCAAACATTCTCTTATTCCATCAGGGGGAGAACTGGAGGCCTGTTACTAAGGACTGCACAAAGTGTTGTGTTTTTGCAAGAAACTATAGAAGGCCTGTCTAGGCAGACCATAGGCCTTTTGCAAATCTTGAAAAGTCCGTAACTTTCTGGTTCTAAGATCCACCTTCGACCAAAGTGAAATAGGGTCCTATCTTTCCGAAAATTAGACATCTGCAAGGTCAAACTGTCCAGGACACTAAGCATGAACAAGAATGAGGTTGCCAATGAGACTGGAGAGGTAAGAGGGTACACTGATTTGGCACAATGCCATAGTGTCCACACAAGTGGAATAGGTCCCAACAGTTTTTAAGCGGGTCATCAGTGCTCCATAGTATAGATATCGGATGGACAGGGGATAACTACAACTTCTCAATCTTTGTCCAGCAATTGTATGCATGAAGGGTATACCAGGAAGCGATAGGGTGTAGTTGGGTCGCTACCAGAAAGTTCTTTTATCTTAATGCATTCTATGCATTAAGATAAAAAGCCTTCTGTATGCAGCAGCCTCCTCCCCCCTCCCAGCACCCCTAATACTTACCTGAGCCCCATCTCTGTCCAGCAATGTCCACAAGTGTCTCAGCCATCCAGGACTCTTCCTCCTGATTGGCTAAGACACAGCAGTGGCGCCATTGGCTCCTGCTGCTGTCAATAAAAGTCAGTGAGCTAATGAGGAGATAGAGGGGGGCAAACCGCAGCTCTGTGTCTGACGGGACACACAGAGCTGCAGCTTGGCTCGAGTGCCCCCATAGCAAGCTGCTTGCTGTGGGGGGCACTCGACAGGAGTGAGGGGTCAGGAGCACCTAAGGGGGACCCGAGAAGAGGAGGATCCGAACTGATCTGTGCAAATTCACTGCACAGGGCAGGTAAGTATTACATGTTTGTTATTTTTATAGAAAACAAATTAGACTTTAAATCACTTTAAGCTGGGACTTTTCTTTGTTTTGTTTTTCATGCGTTATCCTTCCATATGCTCCTTGCTGTGAAGGCCAGTTATCGGTGGGGGCAGTGACCATTTGTTTGTCACAAAGAAACTCTGACACAGACAGATTTTGCAAAAGTTTCTAAACGTGCCATAGGGTGCTCCAAATTCAAGTACAAGTTCTAGATAGGTACCTGAATTTGGCGCATGCTGTGCCATTTTTATAACGCACGTGAGACACTTTCACATAATCTTTCTGTGCTATTCTTTATGCATTAAAGATGTATCTGTTTTCCAAAAAACTGAGAAAAAAAAAAGCTGCAGTGCAAGCTGCATTTTGTTGCAACTGTAACCCTCAGAAATTCTGCACGGATCGAGGACATCTCCTCTCTGTTTTTGTACGGTTTGGTTTCTTTGCAAAGAGCAGCCAAACCAGAACAGGGGACTCTTTCTTTTAGAACTTCAAGTAGAATCTACAACAGAATTGATCCCTTAAATAGAGGGTACAAAAACTGAGGATTTTCCACTGCTGATCAGTCTGTGTTGTTGATTCAACAGTTTGCTTTAATCCAGTCTTAGCTATCTAGCAACCAGTGGCAGAAGTAAAAAAAAAAAAAAAAAAAGCAATAAAAGCGAAAGAAAAGAGACGTTTCCAGAGAAAAACATGTCCAGTTTGAGCCCCTTTGAGGATGCCCCTTTCCTCTTAAAACTCACTGTTCTTCCAGAGCTCCAGCTAAACATCTAAAGACCCCAGAGGGTTCTGAAATGCATTTCAAAGCAAAGCAGGCCAAGCGGGATGAAGAGGCCACATATGTATCAGCTAAAAAGGGACCATTATAAATGAGGCTATGCACATAATACATTACCTCTTCAACACCTTGCCAGTGCAGCCGGCACTCAGGTTTCCTGTCGGCTGTGTACAGAGTGGAATGTGTGTGCATTTGTCTTTTTATCTATTAGATCCATTTATTGAGGAAAAAAAGCAGCATGCAGTGTGGTGGCTCATTGCAACCGACCGGAAACTCAGTTTCATTGTTCTAATTGCTGTTAACTGATGAATGGCGAGATCTAGTTGCCATAGGTTACTGCATTTGTATAGCTTTTCGTTCAGTAGAATAACGTCCTTACAGGATGTCTCCAACATACAAGCCGACCTCAATCCACTGATTGATTGGGAACTGTGTGGCAAATGAGGTTTAATGTTGATAAATGTAAAGTTAGACACTTGCGGACTAAAAACACGCACACATCATACATTCTAGGAGGAGAACAGCTGGGAGAATCAATGGGAATCAATGGTGGAGAAGGATCTGGGTGTTCTGGTAGATCATAGATTAAGGCTGGATTCACACCTATGCATTTTTAGTGCATTTTGCATTTTGCAGATTTTCACTACAGAACGTGTTCCATAGGAAACCATGTAATATGGACTGTAGAGGAAATCTGCAAAATGCAAAAAGCACAAAAAATGCATAGGTGTGAATCCAGCCTTAGTGCCCCCGTTCACACTGAATGCAGCTTTGAAATTGCACTACTTCAGCACAATTTCAAAGCCTACATCTGTGCGATTTTATGTACACACGTCAATGAAACTTTCACATGAAATCGCCAAAAATAGCGCAGGAGCCTTTTTCAAGTTGGTGTCGCACCGATTTAAACGGTTCCAAAGGGACAAATAGGGTGCGACAAATCGCATGACAAGTCGCACCGATTTGAATGGGGGGTAGAAATTATAACTAAAAGGCAAAACTTTTTTTCTGTTTTGGACAGCGTGTATAGGGATTAGAACACCTATTTCATTCTTATTGCTGCCTGTGCCCCCATTATTTGTTCTATTTACAATTATCTTTGAAAGGAAAGTAAATCCCAAATGTTGGTTTTTCCTCAGAAATGTAATAGAATGGAAATCTTCCAATGGAGACACAAGTTCTGTTTTGGCTCTGGGACAGGAAACAAAGGTAAATCTCCTCAATGGGAAACAGATAGTGATAGGGGTTATAACTCACCCTCTATTCAAAATAAAAAAATAAAAATAAAAACTTTTGCAGAATCCTTTCTTGTGTTAAAAGAGGTAAAAACTCCAGAGGGAGTGACATAAATTTCATAATATATAGTGGTGGCCAAAGGTTTTGAGAATGACACAAATATTAATTTTCACAAAGTCTGCTGCCTCAGTTTTTTATGATGGCAATTTGCATATACTCCAGAATCTTATGAAGAGTGATCGGATGAATTGAAATTAAGTGCAAAGTCTCTCTTTGCAATGAAAATTAACTTAATCCCATAAAAACATTTCCACTGTGTAGCAGCGATACAGTGGTGTGAAAAAGTGTTTGCCCCCTTCCTCATTTCCTGTTCCTTTGCATGTTTGTCACACTTAAGTGTTTCGGAACATCAAACCAATTTAAACAATAGTCAAGGACAACACAAGTAAACACAAAATGCAATTTGTAAATGAAGGTGTTTATTATTAAAGGTGAAAAAATATCCAAACCATCATGGCCCTGTGTGAAAAAGTGATTGCCCCCTAAACCTAATAACTGGTTGGGCCACCCTTAGCAGCAACAACTGCAACCAAGCGTTTGCGATAACGTGCAATAAGGCTTTTACAGCGTCCTGGAGGAATTTTGGCCCACTCATCTTTGCAGAATTGTCCTAATTCAGTTACATTAGAGGGTTTTCGAGCATGAACGGCCTTTTTAAGGTCATACCACAACATCTCAATAGGATTCAGGTCAGGACTTTGGCTAGGCCACTCCAAAGTCTTCATTTTGTTTTTCTTCAGCCATTCGGTGGTGGACTTGCTGGTGTGTTTAGGATCATTGTCCTGCTGCAGAACCCAAGTTCGTTTCAGCTTGAGTACACGAACAGATGGTCGGACATTCTCCTTCAGGATCTCTTGGTAGACAGCAGAATTCATAGTTCCTTTTATCACGGCAAGTCTTCCAGGTCCTGAAGCAGCAAAACAGCCCCAGACCATCACACTACCACCATCATATTTTACTGTTGGTATAATGTTCTTTATATGAAATGCAGTGTTCCTTCTACGCCAGATATACTTGGACACACACCTTCCAAAGAGTTCCACTTTTGTCTCATCGGTCCACAGAATGTTGTCCCAAAAGTCTTGGGGATCATCAAGATGTGTTGTGGAGAAATTGAGACGAGCTTTGATGTTCTTTTTGCTCAGCAGTGGTTTTCTCCTTGGAACTCTGCCATGCAGGCCATTTTTGCCCAGTCTTTTCCTGATGGTGGAGGCATGAACGCTGACCTTAACTGAGGCAAGTGAGGCCTGCAGTTCCTTGGACGTTGTTGTGGGGTCTTTTGTGACCTCTTGGATGAGTCCTCGCTGCGCTCTTGGGGTAATTTTGGGCAGCCAGCCACTCCTGGGAAGGTTCACCACTGTTCCATGTCTTCGCCATTTGTGGATAATGGCTCTCACTGTGGTTCACTGGATTCCCAAAGCTTTGGAAATGGCTTTATAACCCTTTCCAGACTGATAGATCTCAATTACTTTCTCTTTCTCAATTGTTCCTGAATTTCTTTGGGTCTCGGCATGATGTGTAGCTTTTAAGGATCTTCTGGTGGACCTTACTGTGTCAAGCAGCTCCTATTTAAGTGATGCCTTGATTGTGAACAGGTGTGGCAATAATCAGGCCTGGGTGTGGCTAGAGAAATTGAACTCAGGTGTGGACAACCACAGTTATAGTATGTTTTAACAAGGGAGGCAATCACTTTTTCACACAGGGCCATGATGGTTTGGATTTTTTTTCACCTTTAATAATAAACACCTTCATTTACAAATTGCATTTTGTGTTTACTTGTGTTGTCCTTGACTATTGTTTAAATTGGTTTGATGTTCCGAAACACTTAAGTGTGACAAACATGCAAAGGAACAGGAAATGAGGAAGGGGGCAAACACTTTTTCACACCACTGTATATTTGTGTATTAATGCAAATAATGTGAAGTACAATGTAAATCTATGGACAATGTTATTCACTAGTATTGGATGCCATCTAGTGACCAGAACTGGAAATGGACTTTAGCTATTTTCCTTTTTTCATGATGTTGGAAAGATAACAGGAAGTGACTGTGTTTACTTTGGTCATTTGACCTCATCTACCCAGGAGTCTGTGTGACCTACCCATGAACACTTTGATATGCAGTGCATGCTGGGTAGGGTAAAAAAGGGACCGCAGTGGCCATATTTGGTCTCTTGGAACCACGTTGCCTGCCTGTGCGAACTGTGTGTAAGGTTCCCGGACACATCGGTAGTCACCGCAGAGTGCAAACCGGACTGTTTGCTGGGTGACTTGACGGAGCCAAGAGCTGGTGATCAGATCGACAGGGATCGGAGATGCTTGTTGGAGCAGTGGAGAGCCGGATCCAGTCGGTGGAGTGACACGGAGCATCTGGCTTAGTCAGCGAAAGCAAGCTGCAGTTGTAGAACTCAAGCCATCACTCAGAACTCTGATCCGATTGGTGAGCGGGTTGTGGCCCACTGTTTAATCTATTACACATACTTAGACTTACTAATAGGCCTCGCTGGAACCTGTTGTTCCACGGAAGCGTAATTGAGCGACTGACACTTAATAGGATCGAGGCCCGTTTCACTTTAGTATCTAAATGTGATTACAAGTTTCTGGAGTTATACCTGGAGTGTTCTAAATTACCTTTCTCTACTTACCCCTTTGGATTACAATTATCTGAGAAACTATTTAAGCTAGCGAAGAAAGAAGATAAAAGAGGAAATACATTAAGTGAGGCCTCACGTAGACTTTAAATAAGAGGAGCTCCCAGGTCTAGATAGTAACATACTTGCATGTTGTTTATTGTATTTGCCTGTTGACTTATGTTGTGCTGACGTTCTACGTTGGAACGACAGTGCAAACTCTGTAACCACCTATTTGCTATATTTTCAGTAAAAGTATTTCTGTTTAAGAGTACAAGTGTGTGGTTTACTGTCTTTCCCCATCAGGTGGAGCCAGAGGATCCTGAGGGATAGACACAGGTGCATTATAACTGTTTACACTGTACTGTATTATTATTGCACCACAGCTGTGCCAAGGGGACAGAGTCATACAGAAGGGGGGGTTTCTCAGTAGAGTGCAGGTCCAATTCAAATCAGCAGCTCCTTCGGGGCTCAGTGCTACAACTGCATTAGTGAATAAGACTTCAGGGCGCCCAAGAAACTCCAGCAAGGGCCAGGACCCTCTCCCACAGTTGATTCAGCTGTGGGATTGGGGCACCACCAGTGGAGGAAGGTAGGTGTGAGTACATCTGCATGCACAGTGAGGTGAAGACTTTTGGAGGATGGCCTGGTGTCAAGAAAGGCAGCAAAGAAGCCACTTCTCTCCAGGAAAAACATCAGGGACAGACTAATATTCTGCAAAAGGTACAGGTAAAGAGTATACTGCTGAGGACTGGGGTAAAGTCATTTTCTCTGATGAATCCCTTTTCCGATTGTTTGGGACATCCGGAAAAAAACTTGTCCAGAGAGAAAAAGGCGAGCGTTTCCATCAGTCCTGTATCATGCCAACAGTAAAGTATCCTGAAACCATTTATGTGTAATGTTGCTTCTGGGCTCACTCACTAATCTGCCTAAGAACACAGTCATGAATAAAGAATGGTACAAAAACATCTTCCAAGGGCAACTTCTCCCAACCATCCAAGAACAGTTTGGTGAGGAACAATGCCCTTTCCAGCATGATGGAGCACCTTGCCATGGTTTGGTGAGGAACAATGCCTTTTCCACCATGATGGAGCACCTTGCCATAAGGCAAATATGATAACTAAGTGGCTTGGGGAACAAAACATAGAAATTTTGGGTCCATAGCCAAGAAACTCCCCAGACCTTAATCCAAGAGGCAGATGAACAAACCCCCCCCCCCCCACACACACACACACACACACAAATTCACAACTCCAAGCATTGATTAGGCAAGAATGGACTGCCATCAGTCAGGATTCCTGAAAAGAAGGATCTTATGCTTTATCTGGGCTAATAAATGCACTAGAATCACCAAGACCACCCTCTTCATACATAGGTTGCAAGGCCGCTTGGAGGTTTCTCATGTTGCCAGTTACTACCTGGCGGCCCAGATCTGCCAACTGACGCTACTCCATGCTTCCTCCGATGTCCCCCTGTGGGTACTCTTGAAGCTTCCTAATTGTGCCCCTCTTTCTATATACAAAAACATACTTGGGGGACACACCCTAAAATGCTTTATATTCAAGATGGTACTGCTATAAGACCAAAAACAGTACAGATTACAGTGCACACATACAAAAATGACATTTATCCTGCGACAAAGTACACCAAATTAGTGGGTCCTACCCTAGTAATAGAATGAAAGATCCTGCGTCTCAACCATGGGAGATAAACTGCTCTATATGGGAGAACTGAAGGGATACCTCCTATGCACTGGTGGCCACTAATAAGAGGTGATGAAGAGGGGGGGACTTTGTCGCAGTAATTGGGCTTAGCACTATATGACCATATAGTGTGACCAAACCCCCGTATTTTTTAATATGTTCAGGTGTTTTTAACTAGCCTTGCAGAATAAATGTCAATTTTGTATGTGTGCACTGTAATCTGTTTTGTCCTCTTACTATATAGGCACTTTTATGGCTTCCTCAGAGACTCCACCCAACGTCACTAAGCCCTCTCATGCAACATAGCTTAAAGCTAAATTGGGGAGGTACTTAGGCTCCCTTATGTCTCTCTAGCTGTCCCTGCTACCTATTACTAATAACCCATTGTTCCCCCCTGGTCTCGACCAGCCTCGGGTGTTCGCATTGTGGACTTCCCGTGCCTTATTCAGGTACACCATCTGCTGACCACACGTACCCCACCAACGTGGTGTGCATTTTGCAAGTCCCAAGATGTTCCCCAGTCAGAATTCTTTCGTTTTCTCCAGCTCCAACACTGGATAGCTTCACTGTGGCATACCTCCTCCTATCTGTTTCAGACAACCACTTTCGATCACATCTGTCTAGATTCCCTGGGCTCTCCGAGCCTTATTTTCACTCTCTATGCATCTTTGAATGGCCGATCATCTTTCCCCACACTTTCCTATGTGTCCCAGTGGGAACAAGATCTGGGTACTGAGATCAACTCAGCGGATTGAAGCAGGGCCTGGTCTTCTGTAGCTAAATGCTCTTTCAATACTGCCATCTGGGAAGCAGCATACAAAGTGCAGTTGCGGTGGTATTGGGTTCCAGCTCATATTGCCCATGCCAACCCAGCCTCTAGTGATCACTATTTCTGAGGATGTGGCCATCATGGTGATGTTATACACACATGGTGGACCTGCCCACGACTGGTGAGATTCTGGTCCCGAGTGTTTGGCTTATTGTATGCTCTGTTCCATTCAAATGTTCGAAAGGAGGCTACATTCGCACTGTTACATTGCCCTATCCTGGTTTTACTCGCTCACCAACAAAAATTGGCAACCTATGTGTTTATAGCGGCTAAAAGGACAATCGCTCAGGCATGGAAGAAACCCAGGACCCCTTTTTAGGAAGTGAAAAAACGTTTGACAGCCATGATGGTCAATTAACAAATGTCTAGTATTCTTAAAGACACACATGCTAAGTTCCTTAGTCTGAGAGCCATGGTTGACATATGCCTTCCCTGAACTCCCTCTGACTAAGGTGGGTCAGTGCTGACTGGTATCCTGGGTGATCCTGGGTCTCCTTTTCCTCTTTTTTACCCTTTACTCCAGCTCTACTTTCTTCTCCTGACTTTTCTTACAGTTTTCCTCCCTCTCTTTCTGGGGCTTTTAGAACCTTAGTAGATATTGATGGATGCCCAGGACTTTGAGTTATTACATATTTGTCCTGGTTACTCTTATAATCTATGGGGTTAACCCCAAAGTCAGGTTTTCTAGGATCTTATAATTAGGCGGCTTCCCTCCTATGTTTATATTGAATGTTCCATGTTTTTCATGTGCCACTCCTAGCCTCTGTGTGGGCAGCCTAAGTGCCTTTGACATTATTGTATGTTTCAATGCTGTATCTGCAATACAAAGGATTGAACCAGAAAACTCCTCCTACCAGCTTTACTAGGAATTAATACAAGTCACAAGACTGTTATATACTTCTGAGGAGAAAAGGTATTTATATGTTTATATTTACTAAAATAATTGCATTTCTATGTTCTGTGTACTCTGGGAGACCAGATATAGTAGATGCAGGTTCTGGATTTAGTAACACTTAAAGAAGACCCTGTATGTTGTGGGACTGGCTAGAAGACATCTGGAAGTATTTAAAAATTGTACCTGTGTTTTGCCAATGCAGAGGAAAGCTACAGGTTCACTTAACTTCCCCTTCCCCTTGTTGAAGGATTTCCTTTGGGTTTACACACACATTTTAGCATTTAAAAATGGAAAATTATTTTCTATAACTTCTGGTAACATGTTTCTGTTTATGCAATGCACTACAATGTATTCTGCTGGAAACTTTTCTTTACCTATTTCTAGAGGTGAGCAAAAATCAGCAAACCTGCTTCACTTTATTAAGGCAGAAATTATCTCTGGACAATGGACTTTCACAATTGTGTTTATATTTTCAAATTTACCCTGAGCTACACTCCCCCAATAATTCCTAATACTGGGAGGTTCATTGCTGCACCCACTGATACCAATACCGTAAGGTTTATTGCTGCACCCACTGATACCAATACCGTAAGGTTTATTGCTGCACCCACTGATACCAATGCTGGAGGTTCATTGCTGCACCCACTGATACCAATACCGTAAGGTTTATTGCTGCACCCACTGATACCAATACCATAAGGTTTATTGCTGCACCCACTGATACCAATGCTGGAGGTGTATTGCTGCACCCACTTATACCAATGCTGGAAGGTTTATTACTGCACCCACTGATACCAATGCTGGAGGTTTATTACTGCACCCACTGATACCAATGCTGGAGGTTTATTGCTGCACCCACTGGTACCAATACTGGAAGGTTTATTGCTGCACCCACTGATACCAATGCTGGAGGTTTATTGCTGCACCCACTGATACCAATACTGGAAGGTTTATTGCTGTACCCACTGATACCAATGCTGGAGGTTTATTGCTACACCCACTGATACCAATACTGGAAGGTTTATTGCTGCACCCACTAATACCAATGCTGGAGGCTTATTGCTGCACCCACTGATACCAATGCTGGAGGCATATTGCTGCACCCACTGATACCAATGTTGGAGGCGTATTGCTGCACCCACTGATACCAATGTTGGGGGTTTATTGCTGCACCCACTGATACCAATGCTGGAGGCGTATTGCTGCACCCACTGATACCAATGCTGGAGGCGTATTGCTGCACCCACTGATACCAATGTTGGGGGTTTATTGCTGCACCCACTAATACCAATGCTGGACGTTTATTGTTACACCCACTGATACCAATGCTGGGGGCTTATTGCTGCACCCACTGATACCAATGCTGGAGGTTTGTTGCTGCACCAGCTGACACCAATGCTAGGGGTTTATTGCTGCACCCACTGATACCAATGCTGGAGGCTTATTGCTGCACCCACTGATACCAATTCTGGAGGCTTATTGCTGCACCCACTGATACCAATGCTGGAGGCTTTATGCTGCACCCACTGATACCAATCATGAAGGTTTATTGTTGCACCTATTGATAATAATGCTGGAGGTTTGCTGCTGCACCAGCTGACACCAATGCTAAGGGGTTATTGCAGCACCCACTTAGATCATTGTTGGGAGTTTATTGCTGCACTCACTGTCTCAGGACTACAGGCTGTCACAATCAACCCAGTTTTTACTTACTAATTCTCTCTGGAAACCTGTGCTATACTTCCCCATTTGGTTATAACGCTGGGCGTTTATTACTGCATCAACTGAACTCCAAAGATGGGGGTTTACTGTTGCACCCACTGACCGACGCCAATGACGAGGGTTCATTGCTGCTCCCTCTGAACACCAGTGCCAGGGGGTTTATTTTACACCAACTGAACACCATTGATGAAGGTTTGTTGGGGGGTATATTGCTACACCCACTGAACACGAACGATGGGGTTTCATTGTTTATTACATAAACCCCAACAGAGTTTATTTTACACCTATGGATATTAATGGAATTTATTTTTACACCCATTAACACAGACAATGGGGTTTATTTTTAATGGAAAGTGGTTAGCTTAATGCAGAAAAAGATCTAGGTTCACCCAGATGTTGTTAAACTTGTATTATACATACTTTTACATTTTTATTTCTTTTAGAATTTGTTAACGTGGATCTAAATCTTACACATAGATATGCTTAGTTCATGAGAGCCCACCAACCTAGACAAACAATCAACAGATTGGACAGAAAAAATGGGGCATTGCCTTGAAGTGATATTAAAGCTTTAGAAGTAAAAAAAAAAAAATGTCATATTTACCTGCTCTGTGCAATGATTTTGCACAGAACAGCCCAGATCCTTTCCTTCTCAGGTCCCCCGCCAGCACTCCTGACTCCACCCCTTGACCAGTGCCTCCAATAGCAAGTCGGTTGCTATGGGGGCACTGGTGCTTTCTCACTCCTGAGCCCCATTCTATGCATTTATAATATACGTAAAGCCATGGCTCAGCCACACACCCTCTTCTCATTGGCTCGCTGGCTGTGATTGACAGCAGTGCGAGCCACTGGTTTCTCCTCCCTTGTGAAGTGATGATCAGGTGCACAGCTTTGACCAGATGTATTATTAATTTCCTGATTTTACTAAATAAAAATGAAGGTTGTAGCTGAGCCCAGGGTATCCACTGGGCTCCAGGCTCCAGTATCGTTTGACTTGTGGATGATTGGGCTCTACTGAGAAGGTCTATGTAAGGGACACCACAGGCATGCAGAAAATAGTCTGAGGATGTACAATGGTACTTGCAGGTACCACAGGGTTTCAACTCTTCAGTAGTATATTTCATTTGAAAATGTTTGACCTTACAGGTTCGATTAACCACTTCAGCCCTGGAAAAATGTACCCCCTTTCTGACCAGGCAATTTTTTGCGATACGGCACTGCGTCAATTTAACTGACAATTACGCGGTCCTGTGGCATTGTACCTAAACAAAAATTGACGTCCTTTTTTTCCCCCCACAAATAGAGCTTTTGTTTGGTGGTATTTAATCACCTCTGCGGTGTTTGTGCTATAAACAAAAGAAGAGCGACAATTTTGAAAAAAAAACACAATATCCTTTACTTTTTGCTAGAATAAATATCCCAATTTAAAAAAAAAACATTTCTTCCATTGTTTAGGCCAATATATATTCTTCTACATATTGTTGGTAAAAAAAATTACAATAAGCGTATATTGATTGGTTTGCGCAAAAATTATAGTGTCTACAATATGGAGGATAGATTTATGGCATTTTTATTTTTTACTAGTAATGGCTGTGATCAGCAATTTTTATCGGGACTCTGATAAAAAAGTGATCAGACACTTTTGACACTTTTTTCGGACCAATTACATTAATACAGCGATCAGAGCTAAAAAAAAAAAGCCACTGATTACAGTATAAAAGTCACTGGTATTGAAGGGCTTAACACTAGGGGGATCAAGGGGTTAAGTGTTTTCCCTAGGTGTGTTCTAACTGTGAGGGGATAGTACTGACTGGAGGAGGAGACAGATCGTTGTTCCTACTTAGTAGGAATAGACAATCTGTTTCCCCTCCCCTGTGAGAACAGGGATTTGTGTGTTTGTTCCTGCTCTCGTGCCCGCTATCGTGGGTGGCCAGCGGCGATCATGCCCGCCGGCCATGCACGTCGGGTCCCCTGCAAAAAAAACTGAAATATCACATGGTCCTACCCTGTTTCCCCGAAAATAAGACCTACCATTATTGTCGGTGATGGCTGCAATATAAGCCCTGCCCCCCAAATAAGCCCTAGTTAAAGTCCTTGTAGGTTTTACTTTCAGGGTAGGTCTTCTTTTCGGGGAAACGGGGTAAGGCTTATTTGGGGGGTAGGGCTTATATTGCAGCCATCACCGACAATCACGCTAGGTCCTATTTTCGGGGAAACAGGGTAAGTATTCAGACCCTTTGCTCAGTATTTAGTAGAAGCACCCTTTTGATCTAGTACAGCCATGAGTCTATTTGGGAAGATGCAACAAGTTTTTCACATCTGGATTTGGGGATCCTCTGCCATTCCCCCTTGCAGATCCTCTCCAGTTCTGTCAGGTTGGATGGTAAACCTTGGTGGACAGCCATTTTTAGGTCTCTCCAGAGATGCTCAATTGGGTTTAAGTCAGGTCTCTGGCCGGGCCATTCAAGAACAGTCACGGAGTTGTTGTGAAGCCACTCCTTTGTTATTTTAGCTGTGTGCTTAGGGTCATTGTCTTGTTGGAAGGTAAACCTTCGCCCCAGTCTGAGGTCCTCAGCACTCTGGAGAAGGTTTTCGTCCAGGATATCCCTGTACTTGGCTGCATTCATATTTCCCTCAATTGCAACCAGTCATCCTGTTCCTGCAGCTGAAAAACACCCCCACAACATGATGCTGCCACCACCATGCTTCACTGTTGGGACTGTATTGGACAGGTGATGAGCAATGCCTGGTTTTCTCTACACATACTGCTTAGAATTAAGACCAAAAAGTTCTATCTTGGTGTCATCAGACCAGAGAATCTTATTTCTCACCATCTTGGAGTCCTTCAGGTGTTTTTTTTAGCAAACTCCATGCAGGCTTTCATCTGTCTTGCACTCAGGAGAGGCTTCCGACGGGCCACTCTGTCATAAAGCCCCGATTTGTGGAGGGCTGCAGTGATGGTTGACTTTCTACAACTTTCTCCCATCTCCCGACTGCATCTCTGGAGCTCAGCCACAGTGATCTTTGGGGATCTTCTTTGCCTCTCTCACCAAGGCTCTTCTCCCCCGATAGCTCAGTTTGGCCGGACGGCCAGCTCTAGGAAGGGTTCTGGTCGTCCCAAATGTCTTCCATTTAAGGATCATGGAGGCCACTGTGCTCTTAAGAACCTTAAGTGCAGCAGCATTTTTTTTTTGTAACTTTGGCCAGATCTGTGCCTTTCCACAATTCTGTCTCTGATCTCTTCAGGAAGTTCTTTTGACCTCATGATTCTCATTTGCTCTGACATGCACTGTGAGCTGTAAGGTCTTATATAGACAGGTGTGTGGCTTTCCTAATCAAGTCCAATCAGTATAATCAAACACAGCTGGACTCAAATGAAGGTGTAGAACCATCTCACGGATGATCAGAAGAAATGGACAGTACCTGATTTAGATATATGAGTGTCACAGCAAAAGGTCTGAATACTTAGACCCCTTTCACACCACACCGCCCATAGCGTGGGCGGTAAAACGCCGCTAAAAAGCGGCGTTTTACCGCCGGATTTGCGGCGCATTTCGGCCGCTAGCGGGGTGGTTTTACCCCCGGTAGCGGCCGAGAAAGGGTTCAAACCGCCGCCAATACGCCGCAATAGTGGCGTTTTGCCGGCAGTATTACATCGCCGCCCCATTGAATTCAAACACACCGCTCCAAAGAAGCTGCTGGCAGGACTTTTCCCTGACGTCCTGCCAGCGCACCACTGTAGTGTGAAAGCCCTCAGGCTTTCACACTACAAACAATGGTGCAGCTTTTTTAGGGCGGATTGCAGGTGCTATTTCTAACGCTATAGCGCCTGCAAAACGGCCTGGTGTGAAAGGGGTCTTAGGACCATGTGATATTTCAATTTTTCATTTTTAATAAATCAGCAAAAATGTCAACAATTCTGTGTTTTTCTGTCAATATGGGGTGTTGTGTGTACATTAATGAGGAAAAAATGAACCTTAATAAATTTAGCAAATGGCTGCAATATAACAAAGAGTAAAAAATTTAGGGGGTCTGAATACTTTCGGTCCCCACTGTATAGTGTTATTAAACCCAGAATATAAAAAACACTCATTACATGCTATATAACAGAGTGTTCATACTCACAATGACACTAAAGCATTGATTTTGTGTAGAGTGAGATATATCTGGTTAATTCTTCCTTTAGCTGTCCCTCCCATCTTCTCTGTGTCCCATGCTCCATTTCAGTTCCTTTCTAAGTGCTTAAAGCGGGATTCCACCCTAAAGTGGAACCTCCGCTGATCGGATCCCTCCCCCCCTCCGGTGTCACAATTGACACCTTTCAGGGGGGAGGGGGGTGGAGATACCTGTCAAAGACAGGTATTTTCACCCACTTCCGGGCATAGACTCCCGTGGGAGTCTACGCCATTTCCTGCCCTGCCGCGCTGTCTGCTGGGACACCCACGGGTCCCAGCGACAGCGCGGAGATTTCCTATTACGCGGCGAGGCTCGCGCATGCACAGTAGGGAACCGGGAAGTGAAGCCGATTCGCTTCACTTCCTGATTCCCTCACCTAGAATGGTGGCGACAGCAGCCGAGAGCCGAGCGATCGATCGGCCTCGGCTGCCGGCATCGCTGGAACCCGGGACAGGTGAGTGTCCATTTATTAAAAGTCAGCAGCTGTAGTATTTATAGCTGCTGGCTTTTAATATATTTTTTTTTTGGTGGAATCCCTCTTTAATTTCCTCCTTTTTCCTATCTGTGCAGCTGACATGACTATAGAGTCACACATGGGAGAAAATATACAAGGGTAAATGATACACCCCAACCTCCGTCCCCATCCATGTCTTCCTATTGCTGAACCCTATGGAGGTGGTATATAGTATGCTGGTTAATTACATTCAACAAGAAACGCACAAAAAAGCTTAGTTTTAATATACATCAGTCTTCAATATCATAAATGTAATTGCTAATACCTGTAAAGTAAAGAAAGGGAGCCTTGGATGTAGATGCTGTCTGAGCAAAATAAAAGCTAGTGTCAGTCATC
Source organism: Lithobates pipiens (assembly GCF_037356315.1). NCBI lineage: Eukaryota > Metazoa > Chordata > Amphibia > Anura > Ranidae > Lithobates > Lithobates pipiens. Next base: position 148,808,001 of record NW_027507685.1, read on the forward strand.
TCTGACTTTGCCTATACCATATTAAAGTGGTTCTATAAAACCTTCTGTGTGCAACAGCCCCCCACCCCCCCCCCCAATACTTACCTGAGCTCCCTCTCAATCCAGCGATGTTCACGAGATCATCAGCTCTTCAGGGACTCCTTCTCCTCCTCAAGAGAGAGAGGGGGTGGGGCCAATCCACGGCTCCGTGTCTGAATAGACACACAGAGCAGCGGCTCGGGAGCGTGCCTGCTTGGATGCCCCCATTGCAAGCTGCTTGCACTTGAGGGAAGGGCTAGGAGCACTGGTGGGGGACCCAAGAACAGGAGGATCGGGGCTGTCCTGTGCAAAAGCGCTGCACAGTGGAGGTAAGTATAACCCCTACTATCACTAGAATGCACAAAAAATACACATCTGATGTTCAATAAAGATTTATAGGGATCGGTAAAACAGTTATTTGATATTTGTGATCTAATTTGTATTACTCTTCTAAAACTGTCAGAGCACCAATCTGGCAGAGCACCAATCAGGGCTGGCCAGACACAGACTCGCGCTGTAAAGAACATACATCAGCAGAGTAATAGAAGCCCCTTCCAAAGATCTTTCCCTGCAAATGCTGAAGAACAGGGAAACCCCACACAAGTGGTGCAGGAATAAGCTACTTAGCGGACTTACAAAAAAACAAACAAACAAAAAAAAATATAGTGATATATATATATATACATACATACACACACACATACATACATACACACACACACACACACAGGGCTTTTTTTCAGCAGGAACTAGGGGGAACTCAGTTCCACCACCTCTGGCTCATGGCTCAGGTCTTCTGCTCCCTGCTCACCACTATCACTTGGTAACACTGAAGTCCAACTTCTGCATTAACACCCCTTTCACACCAGGGCGTTTTGCAGGCGCTATAGCATTAGAAATAGTGCCTGCAATCCGCCCTAAAGAAGCTGCACCGTATATATATATATATATATATATGGAAAGGCCAGTATGGTGGCCTGGAATTATGGGTGGAGCCCGGTGGTGTATATAACCAGCCCGTTCGCCTGGCTACCTCGTCGGTTCCGGTGCGCGATATCTGATACGTCAGAAATCAAGGGCCGACTATCCACAAGACTTTACAGTGAGCCGGGTTCGTGAGTTCCACGTTTTCGTCCGCCTCGTGTCGACAAAGCCTTGTCGTTCGTCAGCGTCCGTCTGGTTGCCGTCTGAGTCGCTATACTCTAAATCGAATTTTCCGTTGTCGTACAACACGTCTGGGCCGGCTGTCGCAGGTAGGGCTTCGGCACCCTTTTCGTTCATGTGTTATTAAGTCACGTAAACTAGATTCCGGAACTCACGAACCACTCACTCTAGATTACACGAACGTCTTAACTTATATTCGATACCTCATGTCACTACCCCTTCTTCGAAGAAGTCGTTGTCACCTTTTCGGTACTTGTCGTTCGTGCCGACAGGCACTTCGTTTCGTAGCACGTCATTGCTATACCGAACGACTCATTTCGTCGTGTTCGAATCGATCGAACCGTTTCGAAAGCACAGCTGTCTGCTTGTCACGCTAAATTGAGCAGTCCGGGCAATGTCAAATCTCAGGTTGTTCAAAGAAAAAAAATCATTTCATACCGTTTGTACTATGTCCGTCAGGTCATTTCTTTCCATGTCAATCATTGCAGTCATTTCAATCATGCCAGTCGGTTATGTCGAATCATTTCATTTCTGCCACTTCTAACCATGTTATCATTTCTGTCACTTACCACACTCCGATTCGAATCCCATCGCATCTCTAACGCACCGATTCGCTTCGAAGTGCCCCAAGGTTCGGCCTCATTTCTGTACGTGCTCCAGAGACTGAGTCACTCGCAGGTTCAAGCGTGGTCCTTGATTCTAGTCTTTGTCATGGCATAACATTTCTGTCACTTATTACGCTCCAATTCGAATCCCATCGCATTCCTTATGCATCGATTCGTTCTGGTGCGCCCAGCTGCTACACCTCATTTCAGTACCCCCCCCCTTTTGCCTGAGCTCCACGTGGCAGGCTCCCCCCCCCCTGCCTGAGCTCCACGCGGCGGGGTCCCCCCCCCCCCCTGCCTGAGCTCCACGCGGCGGGGTTCACCCCCCGCCTGAGCTCCACGTGGCGGGGTTCCCCCCCCCCCCCTGCCTGAGCTCCACGTGACGGGGTCACCCCCCGCCTGAGCTCCACGCGGCAGACCCCCCCCCCCCCCCCCTGCCTGAGCTCCACGTGGCGGGCTCCACCTCCGCCTGAGCTCCACGCGGCAGGCCCCCCCCCCCCTCTGCCTGAGCTCCACGTGGCGGGCTCCACCTCCGCCTGAGCTCCACGCGGCAGGCCCCCCCCCCCCCCCTCTGCCTGAGCTCCACGTGGCGGGCTCCACCCCCGCCTGAGCTCCACGCGGCAGGCCCCCCCCCCCCCCTGCCTGAGCTCCACGTGGCGGGGTTCACCCCCCTGCCTGAGCTCCACGTGGCAGGGTCCACCTTCGCTTGAGCCCCACGTTCTATGTGCAATTTGCGTTAGAAACAAAAGGAAAAAAAAAAATGGGGAAAGGGAAGGAAAGGAAATTTTGCATCTGCGGCGCAACCAAGTCACGTCTCTGTCGCCATATGCACGTTATTCTAAATTCAGTTGTCTGCTCGTTTTATTTATGTAGCTCGTTTCAGTTATGTCTTCCATCACATTTCAAGTCTTACCTCCACTATTTAGCTAGACATCTCTCTGCAGGTATAGGAGTCTCATACAAACTCACCTTCATCTCCTCAGATCAGTCGAGTTTTCAGTAGGTCCAACCTGCACCGGGTCGGACGGTGCCTCCTTAGGTAAGAGAATCTTCTGGGAAGGGAACGCTCACAAGCGGTAGTATCCTTCTCTAAAAAAAAAAAAAAAAAAAGGAAAAAAAAAATGTTTGCTTAGGAGTCTCCTACGAGTCTTGTAATCCATGTCACCCTCTTAGGTTCCGTGTAGGAGAAAAACCCGGACCCTAGGATTAATAGGCTCACCAAGCCTGGATTTTGCCACCATGTCCCAGGCTGGCAGCGAGGACTACACGGCTCCGTTGTCCCCGTCTCTCGTCTCAGAGAGCGGCAGCCAAAGGTCCTTCAGATCATGGACCATTCCAAGGCTGACAGCCGAGTTGAGGCGTAGGGGTGTACCCTTCCCAGCTACAGCCAGAAAGGCCGAGCTCTTCGGGCTCCTTTTTCCTCCCCCAGCCGCGGTTGAGGATAGTGTCCAGCAGGCCTCCCTGGGCTCTATCGCTGCTTCCATCACGCAGCTTCACACGCTGGTGTCATCCCTGACGACCTCAATGTCAGAGGTTCAGAGTCGGGTGGCCCTCCTCGAGACCCGCCCAGTTGTTTCTCCTCCTACACCAGCTTTACAAGCAGTGGAGAACACCAGCGCAGGTACCCCCGGGTGTACACCAGTAGTGTACCCTTCTCATTTAATATCAGCCAACATCAGGAAGGACATCCTAGAGGGAAAGGACGTCAATCTGGCTTCACTCCTGATATCCATTCATGAGCTGGCAGAAAATAAAGCTTACACTTGGGGGGACGTGTCGGTGGTCCTCAAAGCCAAAGACCCCAGGCTGGACAGGAAGCTTTCAGTCACCGAGTTCACCTTGGCCTTCGGCATGCTGAGGGATGTCATCTGCTCGGCCTCCCCCGGCAGGAGGGAGGAACTGGATCGTTACCTCCACGTAGTAGTTGACCTGGGGTACAAATACGGCGGTTTTGCATTTTATGACTATCACCGCTCCTTCTCCGCTAAGGCGGCCGCCAGGCTCTCCCAATTTCAGATACCTACGGATTGGAGTGTCTTGGACACCGAGTTGTTCTGTCGACACTTCGCAGGGCTGCGGTCTCCTCTTTGTGCCATTTGCCAGTCGGCTACTCACACCGCGACTTGGTGTGCCAGCTCAGTGGCAACCCCACCCGTAGACGGTCCATCGACCTCAGGCACTGCCCAGGCCCTACCGGCGCCGGTACGCCTGCCGCAGACGGATAAACTGGGGCGCCCGGTCAAGACCTTGGGGGGCGCAGCCATCTGTAACAACTACAACAGCGGGTCGTGCAATTTCAGCCAGTGCAGGCTGCTCCATGTATGCTCACGATGTAATAGAGCTCATCCCAGGCTCATGTGCGAGGTCAAGCAGGCTAGAAAATCTTGACTAAGCCGGGTCAACGTGTCGTGGCTCAGCGTCTACCTCGCCAATCATCCCACCCCCTCACTTGCCACCTACCTAGTCCAGGGCTTTACTCAGGGCTTTCATACAGGACTTATTTCCCTCCCTCACCTTACACACGAGTGCCAGAACCTGCGGTCAGCAGCCACGGACGTACAAGCCATCGACCAGCTATTACAGGCAGAGCTAGACCGGGATTTCATCATAGGCCCTTTCACGAAGCCCCCATTTAACACCTGGCGAGTCAGCCCTATTGGGCTTGTCAAGGGCAAGTTCTCCAATAAACTTAGGTTGGTCTACGATTTGTCAGCGCCTTATTCTTCCTCTGTCCCCAGTCTTAACTCTCTTATCCCCTCTGAGGAGTTCTCCCTTAAGTACGCGTCCGTAGACATGGCCATCCAGGCCATTCTCAAGTCAGGCACAGGAACATGGCTCTCCAAGGCCGACATCTCGGACGCCTTCAAGCTCCTTCCTATCCACCCATCTCTCTGGTGCTGGCATGGCATCAAATGGAGGGAGCTCTACTATTTTGCCACTAAGCTAACCTTCGGGTCCAAGAGTAGCCCCTGGCTCTTCGACTCGTTTGCGCAGGCTCTCGAATGGATCTTGCTGCACGTAGCCCAGTGCCAGGGAGTCATACACTATTTGGATGACTTCCTGCTGGTCGAGTCACCTGGCTCCCTTCCAGGGGATTTGGATAAACTAAGGGTGGTCTTCAATAACCTTGACGTCCCGATTGCTGAGCACAAGGTGGAGGGCCCTGCGCAGGCAATCACCTTCCTCGGGGTCAGCTTAAATACCAGCACTATGCAGGCCAGCCTCCCCCCGGATAAACTAAGCCGCATCAGGTCGGTCATGAGGGACTTCACCCGCACCAGAACTTGTACCAAGAGGCAGTTACAGTCCCTTCTCGGTATGCTTAATTTTGCCATGCGCATCATCCCTCAAGGTCGCGCTTTTATATCACGCCTGTTAGTCCTACTGTCTCATTCACAAGACCCGGAGCATATCCTCAGCCTGGACCCCGCGGCTATAGCTGATCTTGCCATGTGGGAGGAATTCCTGACGTCCTGGAATGGTGTGTCCCTATTCATTCCCTCCGTGTCCTCCTCGTCACCGCAGGTCGTGACCGACGCAGCGGCCTCCACAGGTTTTGCGGCAATTTTGGCCACCTCTGGCTTGCAGCCCCTTGGCCTCCTCAGATACTGGCTATTCCGGGCTTCACCGAGACGTCCTCCCTATTCGAGTTGTACCCCATCGTAGCCGCTGCCCATACGTGGGGCCGCAGTTGGTCCGGTCAAACAGTGACCTTTTCAACGGACAATCTCGCCACTGCGGAAATCATTAACAAAGGCAGGTCCAAGTCTCTGGAGATTATGTCCTTCCTGCGGCGGCTGGTCCAGCTCTCGTTATTGTTTCAATTTAATGTTCATTGTGCCTTTATCCCCGGTAAATGTAATCGGGCAGCGGACGCCCTCTCCCGCTTTAACTTAGTTTCCTTTTTCGATCAGGTGCCCGGAGCCGGACCAACGTCAGCAGTTATCCCGGACTGGTCTCAACTGACCCTGGATTAACCCCTCACCTAGTAGCCGCGACGCAACTCATCAATCACTCCCTCGCAGACAATACCCGCAAGGCCTACCAAACAGCCTGGAGGGCCTTTAACCGTTTCTTAACATCTCGCTCCACAGAGACCTCCCGGGTCAAGCAAGTTCTGGCCTTCATTGCCCATTGCCACTCGGACTTGGCGTTATCCTTCAACACGATCCGACTATACCTGGCCGGGGTACAACATTTTACGTCCCTCCAGGACCCTGCTGAACCCTCCTTGTTCACTTGTCACGCCATTCGGGCCGTCATGCGTGGCATCCAGAAGCGCCAGCCTGCGGCTTCCCTCAAACGCCTGCCTATCACAGGAGACGTTTTCAGAAACATGTCCGATATTCTGGCCACTGCACCTTTCGGACTCCACACTAGTATCATTATACAAGCAGCCATACACCTGGCCTTCTACGGCTTCTTGCGGCCAGGCGAGTTTACCTCCAGTAGCCCCTCAGCTCGCACGCTATGCAAGCACCACCTGGTCAGGCACGGAGACCATTTCATCCTACATATAGCAGTATCCAAGACGCAGCAGCTCGGCCCAGGGACGGACATACATTTTTATAAAACTAACAACCGCTGGTGCCCGGTCGCCATGCTCACCCGCTTGTTGACCCTTCTGGCCGATCAACCAGGAACTAGCCCGCTTCTGCCATTCCACGGTAAGCCACTGAACGCAGCCCAGTTCATGGAGCATGTCAGGATACTCCTGGGCATCCTTCACCTCAATCCGGCTCACTACTCCGGACATTCATTTCGGATCGGAGCGGCTTCAACTGCCTCCCGCCAAGGGGTCCCGGTCCACGTTATCAAAAAGTTGGGTAGGTGGAAGTCCACCTGTTTCGCCCGTTACATACCCAATCCGCAAGTAGAGATGGCCCAGGCCTTTGTCAAGCTCACCCAGTAACAAACTTGAATCAATAAAGGCATTCCCTACCTGTATGTTTTTGCCCCCTTATTTTGGTATACCCTACGTTAGGCCAGGGCACACTTTCAGGTCCGGTTCAAGTAAGCGAGTTTGTGTTAACCTTGTTTGTCATCCTTATCCGTATCGGTCAGAGGGCTCTGGGCCATAAATGGAAAGGCCAGTATGGTGGCCTGGAATTATGGGTGGAGCCCGGTGGTGTATATAACCAGCCCGTTCGCCTGGCTACCTCGTCGGTTCCGGTGCGCGATACCCACCCACCCATCCCCTGTCAGGGCATTTCTCAAGCATTATACTCCTCGAGCGAGTACTCATTTCACTTCATTTCATTTTCATTTCATTTATTACTCATTTCTCTATCAAGGGTATGCCCCCTTATTTTGGTATACCCTACGTTAGGCCAGGGCACACTTTCAGGTCCGGTTCAAGTAAGCGAGTTTGTGTTAACCTTGTTTGTCATCCTTATCCGTATCGGTCAGAGGGCTCTGGGCCATAAATATATATATATATACACATACATACATATATATGATTTATGTGGATGAATTATGGAAATGAACACTTCTTTGTTTAGTATCACTTTTAGTGATTTACAGAACCTTACTAAACCTCTGAGGTTTTTATACCTGTTATTCAGTCTTTGTCCTGACTGCTTCTATTTTACTACACTTTTTACCCTAGCTAAGCAAAATCCTTTGGCATCACCCAGCTGTAATTTTGTCACATTTTCTTTTTTTTTTTATTCATTGACTCACCATCTCCTATATGGATGTATTCCATGGAACTGCACACTGGCAAAAATCTGCCTTTAACAAGCAAGGTGACCACAAGTGAGACAAGTCTAAGAATTTGTCTTCAGGCTAAAAAATTCCTGGCGCATTAATCTACTGATGGTCTTGGACTCGTCCTCAGATACAACCCATAAGCATAATTTGAGAATCAAGAATTAAGATATAAAAAATAATTCACATTTATAATAAAGCAGACATGTCTTGGCATAATAAAATGCTTCAATTAAACCTCAAATTTACTGTAAACTATAAATAAATAAATAAGTAGCCCAGCATTGCTGAAAATTAAAAAGCAACTTTCGGGGAGCACCTTCTTTCTGGCACTGTCATCTGAAGGCTCCCTCTTGCAGCAACTGTTGAACCGGGTTGATTATATATATTTTTTAATCCGCGGTGGTGCTGAAAAAATAAAACAGAAAAAACGATAAGTGAACCAAAAACACACATGTGAAGCAGCACTAACAAGTGCACTTAAGGGTGTGCTTTGTCCACCCCACAGGGGTAAGGACCTTTACCTAATCCTCTGGGGTGCAAAGCTCAAGACAGGGACAAGGCCAGTGGCAGCCCCTCCATTAAGGGTGCGCGGGCATTGCCACCTCTCTCCAGCCACCCCCATCTATGTATCATGGATAGATGCATGCATAGCATGCATCTATCCATGACCGTCGCTGCCACCCCCTATTCAGGCATCCGGCCCCTTTTTGGACACTGGGCACCTGAATTCCAGCAGGGAGTGTTTTTTGGAAGCATCTGATTAGAGCCACGGGCTCTAATAGGCTTCAAAAAAGTGGACTCTTGGCGCAGAGCATTGCGCTTGGAGTTCACCCAGATGTGTTAGAAAAGCGAATGAATATTCACTTTTCTAACACTAAACCGCCTCTCAGCCAATCAGGAGGCGTGGGTCTAATACCCGTCACCTGATTGGCTGAAGGCAAAAGCGATCCCATTGGCAGCCTAGCAGAAGGCAAGAAGAGATGTATGAAGGACACAGGAGCCACCGCCTGACCAGCGTTACCGCCCCACAGCTCGCCACCATCACCCGCTGCCTGACCCACCACTATGATGGGGTAAGTTCTGGGCAGACAGATAGTGGGTGTCACAGTGGCTGCATATGAAGGACACAGTGGCTGCATATGATGGGCACAGTTGGCTGCATATGATGGGCACAGTGGCTGCATTTGCTGGGCACAGTGGCTGCATATGATGGGTTCAGTGGCTGCGTATGATGGGCACAGTTGGCTGCATATGATGGGCACAGTTGACAGCATAAGATGGGTGCATTGGCTGCATATGATGGACACAGTAGCTGCATTTGCTGGGCACAGTTGACTGCATTTTCTGGGCACATTTGGCTGCATATGATGGGCACAGTGGCTGCATATGATGGGCACAGTGGCTGCATTTGCTGGGCACAGTTGGCTGCATATGATGGGTTCAGTGGCTGCATATGATGGGCACAGTGGGCTGCATTTGCTGGGCACAGCTGGCTGCATATGATGGGCACAGTGGCTGCATTTGCTTGGCACAATGGCCAAGTTGTTTTGGTTCTGGAACTATGCAGGCACCATCAATGGGAGGTCAATTATCCATAATTCAAGGAACCCTTAGCAGCCTGTGGAGGGATCCTAGGTTTTTTGTGGAACCCTGGATGAGAAGAGCTGTCTTAGATTCTAGAAAAGCAAGTCAAATCCTACACAAGACTTTGTCAATGTGTGCTCAGATCTGACAGTTGGTCACTGAAGCACTAAGTGCTGCATTGTGAAAAGGTAGAGGGAGTCATACATGCAAGTACCGGGTGTTTCCAAGTCAATCCATTAGTAGATCAGAGCAGTGTTTCTCAACTCCAGTTGGCGCACCAACAGGTCATGTTTTCAGGATTTCCCTCAGATGAAACGGCTGTGGTAATTACTAAGGCGGTGAAACTGAAAATAATGGAAATCCTGAAAACATGACCTGTTGGGGCGCCTTGAGGCCTGGAGTTGAGAAACACTGGATCAGGGCATCAGGGCAGAGATAAGTACTGACTTCTTAACCACTTTCAAACAGGATCATTTTGCTGGCTTAAGACGAGACCACTTTTTGCGATTCGGCGCTGCAACGTTTTAACTGACAATCGCGCGACATGGCTCCCAAACAAAATTGACGTATTTTTTTCCCCACAAATAGAGCTTTTATTGGTGGTATTTGATCACCCCTGCGGTTTTTATTTTTTGCGCTATAAACAAAAAAAGAGCGTCAATTTTGAAAAAAATGCATTATTTTTTACTTTTTGCTATAATAAATATCCCCCAAAAATATAAATATAAAAAAAAATGTTTCCTCAGTTTAGGTCGATACGTATTCTTCTATATATTTTTGGTAAAAAAAACGCAATAAGCAATTATTGATTGGTTTGCGCAAAATTTATAGCGTTTACAAAATGGGGGATAGTTTTATGACATTTTTATTAATAATTGTTTTTTTACTAGTAATGGCGGCGATCAGCAATTTTTATTGTGACTGCAACATTATGGCGGACACATCGGACATTTTTGACACATTTTTGGGACCATTGTCATTTATACAGCAATCAGTGCTATACAAATGCTAGTATTAGTGAACATTGATCTCTGCTCCAATCACAGGGAGCAGAGATCAGTGACACTTGTTGCTAGTCAGAACGGGGAGATGCTGTTTACTTCCGCATCTCCCCGTTCAGCCTCCCCGTGAGACGATCGAGGGTATCCCTGCGGCGATCGAGTCCACGGGACCCTCGACCAGACTCACGGGGGTCCCGACCGGCGCGCACGCTATGGCGCGGCGGCAATTTTAAATGGACGTACCTGTACTCCAATTTGCCTGTCCGTGCCATTCTGACAATGTACATCATTGCGCGCCGGTCGGGAAGTGGTTAAGGTACTTCTACAACCCCCCACGGGCATATTTTAGATTTACCATAAAAATAAATTGTAATCTTTTTTTAAATATAAATGAGATCAGCATGATATAAACAATGTTTCCAATGTGTGTAAAGGTTTTTCAAATTGATTACATATACAGCCTCTGCTTCCTGCTTTGCAGTACTACACAATGATTTGGCTTCATTGCGCCTCCTCATAATGTCTGTGACTGAGCCCACACAATGCAAACAATATGTAGCATACTGTATCTTATCTCAACAGTTTTTAGGCTCCATTCACACTTTGCAATTTGGGATCATGGGCAGAATGTGATTCTGCCCACGATTCCAAACCATGTGCAATGCGAATTTGGGTGTCATTATCCTTTAATGCAGCAACTGTTGCATGCCAATCATGGAAAACTGTGGCTTTAAAAATTGCCTGAGACTTGTCGTCCGAAAAGGAGTAGTAGCTTCTTTTTCGGCGTCAAATGAGCATAGGGCAACCAATATAAGTGAATGGGCTGGCCCCATATGTCACACAAAATTGCCTGCAAACCACTCAACCAAAAGCTACCTTCCAGGTAAACCTGCTCTTAATTTATCCACTGCTATATGGGCTCCAACTTGGATACTCTCAAAACGATAGCGTTAGGACCACAGTATACAGAGGAGCCTTGACGGGGCACCACTGCATATGTGTGCAACTAAAACCTGTTTTAATCTGAATTGATAGACAGGGTCAGTTTTTTTAGTTATTTTGCAGGTTCTGAAGGTCCGGCGGTCTTCCTGACGGAGTTCCGATGGACTTCCGACCGAATGGACTTGCCCACACATGAACGAACTGAAGTCCGTTGGTTTTGAACGTGATGACGTACGACAGGACTAGAAAGGAAAGTTCAATAGCCAGTAGCCAATAGCTGCCCTAGCATTGTATCTGGTCCATTGGACCAGCATACAGACGAACGGTTTTCCCGATAGAAATTGATTCCGTTGGACAGATTTGAAACATGATTTCTAGGTCCGTTGGAATTTTTGAAGGAAAAGGTCCAATGAAGCCCACAAACAAGCGTAATATTTTTATGCCGGAGAGTCCGGTCGTGTGTATGCGGTATAAGTCTGATTCACACTTTCTGGTAGCTTGAAAATTGAGGGATCAGCCCAGAACTACATGGGAGGAGCTTGTGAATGATCTCTTAAATACTGCAGCGCCGGCAAAGTCCCCTTCCTCAAGAAGGCACATGTACAGACCCTTCTGAAGTTTGCCAATGAACATCTAAATAATTCAGAGAAGGATTGGGAGAAAGAGCTGTGGTCAGATAAGACCAAAATGTAGCTCTTTGGCAATAACTTGACTCACTGTGTTTGAAGTAAGAAAATTGCTGACTATGACCCTAAGAGCATGACTTTGACCCAAAACATACCGCCAAGGCAACAAAGGAGTGGCTCAAAAAGCAGCACATTAAGGTCGAGGAGTGGCCTAGCCAGTCTCCACACATTTAAAAAATGATGGTGGGGTGCAAACTTCGAGTTGCCAAGCGACAGCCAAGAAATCTGGAAGCGGTAGTAAGCTCTGATAAGGATGCAACATTTAAGCTATATGTAAATTAAACTGGTTGTTTGCAATCAACAAGCCACAAACAGTATGCTCCAAAATCTCTCTTACTGTCATAAATACGTAGTTTGTGAACGTTCTTGCTTGCTATTAGCTCTGAATGGGTATTAAAGGATTTAGCGAAGATCTGTAAAGAAGAGTGGACCAAAATCCCTCCTGAGATGTGTGTAAACCTGGTCACTAACTACAAGAAACATCTTATCTCTGTGCCTAGCAACAAGGGTTTCTCCACCACCAAGTACTAAGTCATGTTTTGCTTGGGGATCAAATATTAATTTTACTCGCTGAACTGCAACTAATTTTATAACATTTGTATCACCTGTTTTTTCTAGATTTTTGGTTCATATTCTGTCTCTATAATTTAAAATACACCTATGATAAAAAATGATAGACCCTTAATTTCTTTGGAAGTGGGCAAACTTACAAAATCTACGAAAAGCGCGGAGATGTTATATACCGTGTAATAATTCATTACATGCCTTATCAGATTATGTTCAGTATTATGTGATTAACTGTTTGTTATTATGTAGCTTCCTTGTCTCCATTGTATGTATATACATTAATGGTTATTTATTATGCGACATGATTACCATTATGTATTATATTACCAGTATACACTAATAAATTTGAATTTGTATACCTAGGTTATTCATTTAAAGTCCCACCCATCCCTTTTTAAAATACACCTATGATAACAATTATAGACCCTTAATTTCTTTGCAAGTGGGCAAACTTACAAAATCTGCAGGGGTCAAATAATTATTTCCCCCACTGTTTAGGTAATCTTTATGATAGGCTTACCTATAGGTAAAAATCATACATGGGAGTTTACTCCCACTTTAAGTGGTTCTAATATAACGTGCCAATAGTGGCCTTTGGACAGATCTTAATTAATAGAATAATACACCAAAAAAGGTGGAATAATAAGTACATGAAAATGTGAAAGTCACATAACAGTCCAGTGCAATGATAGGTCAAAATATGCACTCACAGCAAAATACACTATAGTGAACTTCCCCTGTAATAAACAAGCAGATGTTCAAACCAGGCAGGTGTCCAGCAACACCCAATCAGTGGAGTTGGGAAAGTACAGCAGATCCTGTAATATTGGAAGGTATAGATCACTGACACACAGACATGAACTGGCAATCTGATAACATTTATGGTGTATGGTACAACTGTTGGCCAATACAGGCTCAGGTGAGCCCATGGCCTTATAGATCACAGGCCAGGAAAGGCGATGGCGGTTATGTGTTGCAAGGGACTAAAAAACATGTATTTGTGGTAGAACTGCACTTTAGTCACTCTGATGATACACGCTGTGCCTCCAGCCTCAGTGATGTTAATTTAGAATTTATGTTTAGCTTGCAACATAGATGCCATCAGAGCTCATAAATGACTGGTACATGGTAACAAATAATCAGAATTTGTATTGGTCTAGCAGCCAGGAGGACTATTCTCATTCTGGAGACAGGGCCTCAGACTAAAAAACATGGCAGGCTTTGTGAATTTGCTGGCCTTGCAAGCATTGCGTCTTAAGTGATTGTGTTTATTTACATCTGTAAGTGAACGCATAACTGTCTCCATAACCACACAGTTCTACCAGTAAGTGGTGGCTCAGTTTCACCAGACAGACCCACACTGCTTGTTTGTTATGTATGGGGTGCAGCCAACACAGGACACAAACAGACAAAACTTCAAATCACGGAATTTGGAGTGGAACACAAACTTAGAGCTGCCCTATGGCAACTGTGGCCGGTGGCAGACGTAGTGGAAAATTCAGAGACAAGAATACTCTGACCCTCAAGAAGACGCCTGAAAGAGCTGTATCCTAGATGATCCGGGAAGGGTTCTGGAAAACAATGAGTTTATTTTCTGCAAACTGGGCTCATAAAAATATTATAAATACTACATAATAGGACTGTATTCATTTAAAGAGCATTTCATTGGCAAACAGCTAAATACACAGGAAAATATAAATACCTAAATTGTCTTGCCAGAGGATTTATAAGATACAGTTATGCCACGTACACACGACCGGACTCAGAAAAGGTCAGACGGAATCATTTCATCTTATATTCTGATCGTATGTGGGCTTCATCTGATTTTTTTCTTCTGACAGACCTAGAAATAGAACATGTTTTAAATCTTTCCGACGGAATGAATTCCTATCGGGAAAACCGTTCATCTGTATGCTATTCCGACGGACCAAAAACGATGCAAGGGCAGCTATTGGATACTGGCTATTGAACTTCCTTTTTCTAGTCCAGTCGCACGTCATTGCGTTCTAAACAAACAGACTTTGGTGTGATCATGTGTAGGCAAGTCCATTTTAGTGGAACTCCGTCGGAACTCCATCGGAAAGACCGCCAGAGTTTATTCTGATGGAAAAAATGGTTGTGTGTATGCGGCATTAGGACTTGTTCACACTAGAAGCATAAAGCTGCAATGAGAAGCATTGATCAATGCAGGCTCAACACAAGGGCACAAAGAACACAATTGTGTTCTATGTCCTGTTCACACCATACATGTGCAGTAGTGTGGGTTGCAGGTCTGTGAATATGCCACATTTCAGTGCACCACAGTTGCTGTGCAAAGAGTAACATTACGATGTTGCACCCTCCTAGGTAGGTTCTAGAATAGAGTATAGTTCAGGGTCTTTCGGCCTAACAGGAGGATTGTTAGGCACATTTAGAATGCTCTCTGCCTACCAGGAAGTAGGATCTATTAATGAGGTCTGCTTATGGTTCCCAGGTGCAGTTCAGCTTGTCTGAATGTTTCACAATGGTCCAATAGGGAGGGATATTGGAGAGGGGGAGGAAATCTGAGTGAGGGCACAGGCATTGTTACACCCCTGGCTACTGGCAGAGGAAAGTGCCTCGTTGCATGCTGGGTGACTGTATAAATGCCAGGGGCACATGTGCTCGGGGTCTTCAGTTGGAGAGCGGGGTACCGGAGGGAGGGGGCGGCTGCCCCTCCTCTGTAGAAGTTGTCATGCGGCCTTGGGTAGTTGGCCTAAGGGCCTGAAAGCCAGAGAGAAGCTGAACCCAGAGGTCCTGCAGAGCTGACTGTAAGGGAGACACTGGAAAGGATCTGATTCTGCCTACTGTGAGTACAGATCTGTGTCATGGGGCCTATCCTTTGAGGGCCACCCCTTCAGCTGGAAGAGTCAGTGGATGGCTGTCAGCCAAGGGGATGCTAGAGAGTGTCCTGGAGGTAAAGTATTTGCATCAAGTCTGCTGCCAGGGAGAGCAAGAAGACTTTATTCTTCCATACATGTGGCAGTATGGTAAAAGCAGGGTGTATGTGAGAGTTGTCCTTATCTACTGTGAATAGCTCAGTTGGAGTATCCCACTATTCCCTTCTCTCATCCAAGTTCCATAATAAATATTACAAAACCCAAATACCCTGCACTGTTTATTGAGTGCTGAGTAGTTAGAACTCATGGCAGGTTTGTATTGTTGTTTGTGTCTTGATTAAAGACATATGCTCTCATGATTTGTCCTGGTGGTCAGAAAGTGAGGGATAAATAAAAATGTTGAGTTGTCACCAGAACAGGAATAGAGGGGATCTCTACCAATGGGGACACCAGTTCTGGTGACAACTGCCTAAAGGAGCAATTCCCTCACTTGACAGAATTTCCTTTTCTACAGAAACATAAATTAAGTAAAAACAGTGGGAAACAGATGGGGAAAAAAACAGAAGGGTTTCACCATTCCATACTCTATCCAAAATTAATAAAAATGTTTTGGGTTTTTTTTTTTTTACACTTAAAGAAGAATTCCAGGTATGGTATATTTTTACATAGTTACCAATGTAACTATGTACTGTATATATCATATCTGTCTGACCCCCCTTGAAGTTGGAAATCACTGAAACAGATGCTTCTACTCCACAGTGATCTCATACATACTTACATAGTTAGTCTGGTTGAAAAAGGAGACAAGTCCATCCAGTTAAACCCACAGATGAAAAAAAAAACACAGCCCTCCATATACACAATCCTATACCCACAGTTGATCCAGAGGAATGCAAAAAAATAATAAACCCAATAAACCATGATCCAGTTTGCTCCAGTGGGAAAAAAAACTTTCTGATTCTCCAATAGGCAATCAGATATTCTATATCTAGCTATATTTTTCATATTTAGAAATTAATCCAGGCCTTTTTTAAAAAAAAAAGGTTACTTACCTGGCCAGAATCAGTTCTTGAGGGAGTCTATTCCACATTTTCACAGCTCTTACTGTGAAGAAGTCTTGTCGTATTTGGAGGTTAAATCTATTTTTCTCTAGAAATAAAGAGTCCTCTGTGATGACCTTAAAGTGAATAACAACACCAAGTTCACTATATGGACCCCTTATATATTTGTACATGTTGATCATATCCCCCTTAATTTCCTCTTCTCAAGAGTGAATAAATTCAGTTCCTCTAATCTTTCCTCATAGCTGAGCTCCTCCATGCCTCTTATCAGTTTGGTTGCCCTTCTCTGCACTTTCTCCAGTTCCCTGATATCCTTTTTGAGAACTGGTGTCCAAAAATGAACTGCAAATTCCAGGTGAGCTAGGTGCTAGAATTAGGATTTTTGTGAGAGCAGGGAAATTTAAGAAGGCTTAGCTGGAAGCTAGGCCTGTTCGTTTTGATATGTGTGGGCTGGGAGTAGCCTAGAGTAGGCTGGTGACTCACAGATAGTATCACTTCTTGGTTACAATCCCTCTGGCTTCTAGAGGATTCTAGAAGAGAGAAGGGGAAGAGAGGTAGAGCTGCCTGGGGTGTTCTAAGGAGCCCTGACCAATCCCCAACTTGGATTGGTAGGAGGCAGGCCTCCTTAAATACTTAGAGTCAGCCCAGCTGGGGAGGAGGGAGGAGTTGTCGGGTGGAAGAACGGAGGCTGTCAGGGCCTTTGAGGGCACTCCACATTCTGGGGGGAGGGGGGGTGGAATTCAGGTGCAGGACGGATCCCTTCAAGAAAGAATGAAGGATATGAACAGGAGGCATGGAGAGGAACCAGAGAGGACAGCGGGAGCTAGTACTGCTGGGCAAGTCTTCAGGAGGGAACAACCGGTGTGTGCAGCCAGGAGGGTTGGTGAGTGACATGTGCTATCAGGAGGACTGAAGAGGCATGCCAGAGAGAACTGAGAGGAAACAGTCAGAGCTGGGTGTGGAGCCAGTGAGGATTGCAATGTCATGGGCAGTGAAGTCGGGCAGCTGCAGCCAGGAGGGCTGGCAGAGCCTGAAGAGGGATTGCTGGAAGCAGTAGTCCATAGGACAGCCAGCACTGAAAGACTTCCTATTTCTATTTTTGCTACATCAAAGGGACCTGCAATTCTATGGCTTGACTGAGTTGGTGTTGGGCCTAACTATGTGCTAGCTGTACCTGGAAGTGATGTGTTGTGCAGGAGAGAGAGAGAGAGAGAGAGAACAGTCTGCAAGCAAGTGTTGGAGACTGGAGTTGTAAAGTGTATATAGAATTGTTCGTTCTACTGGGTATCCCATATTTTCCTGTCCCTATCCAAGTTCAAATCCCTCAATAAAAATACAAAACAATCACATGGACTGTTCATTGTCCCCAAAGTGACTGGGAAGTGAATGCCGGGCTGGGTAGGGTGACAGGTGGGCCACAACTTTCAGCAGCCCTTATGGGAGTACCGCTACACTAATGATTTGTACAGGGGCAAAATTATATCTCTCCTTCTGGAGTCCATATCTCTCTTAATACAAGAAAGGACTTTGCTTGCTTTGAAACCTGCAGTTGGCATTGCATGCTATTACTAAGCTTATGGTCTACCACTAGTTGTGGGTCCCGTACTGAGAGGCTTTCCTGCACTGTGAATACAGGAGGTCGGCCACTTGGCATAGGTGCCATTCAGAGAACACTTTGTACCTTCTGAAAGAATGCAGTGTTTTCTGATTGGATGAGGTGTAGAGGCAAGGTGGTGATGTCATGCTGAATTCCAGGTAGGGCAATTTCTACCTAGTTACATTGATCCAGTTTGGACCAATGTAAGTATGTGTGTGCCATACCTGGCCGATCTTCGTGATATCATTGGAAATCATTGTAGTAGGCACTGTGTCTACAGTGATCTACACTAGCTTTGTTGTTCTGTGCTGAATGGCTTCCCTGCTGCTTACTGAACACAGAAGATGACTTGCTTGGCATGGGCCCTATTAAGGGCACACTTAAGGAATGCAAAGTGTTCCCTGATTGGATGAGGTGAAGAGGCGGGGAGGTGGGGTCACTATCTCAACCATGTTTAATCAAAAAAACTATTTGCATTGATTGAGAAAATGCTACTTGTTCCCTGTATGTTGCCCGCTGTTGAGTGAATGGTCTCCTGTGTTCACAATGTGGCATAGGAGTCGAAGGCTAGTGGAGATCTTTGGTGTAGCAGTGTCTACTACAGTGATTTCCAGCCACAGGTATGATACATACATACTTGCATTGGCCCTAGTTGGACCTAGAATTCATCCTACCCTTTGTCTCTGTCTCTATTGTCCATAATATCACATGTTCTCTTTAAGAAAATCATTCCTGTCTGGACCTAGTCATTTGAAAAGAAAAGACTTCTGGCTGGGATTACAGAGAGCCCAAAACACACAACACTGACCTCACTCCACTTATACATCATGATATCAAATGTACTTGGGGGTCTTAACAAGCACTATTTACAGCCTGAGCACTTGAGCCTGGCTGGTATCATACATCAAACAGCCTAATCCTTGTACAGCCGGCGTACTGCTCAAACACACGGCGGTGAATACCCAGGTCTCACTTATAATGAGGGGGATAAAATACAAGTATACAGATCAGTTCCCCCGGGACCCCCATCAATTCTCTGCTAGTCAAATTATCTGGGAAGAACTATTATGTTACCGACACCATCAGAATTAACATTGCTTGACAGCTCGATCGCCAATGCCTAGAGCAATGGCACAAAGTTTCTACCTTCTCCACTATGCTTCCTCAACCCCTAGTGACCAGCTACTGACTATCTGTATTTAAGACTATTTTCTCACATGGGATTATTTAATAAGAGCAAAGATAACATGCAAACGTCTCAAATCACAAAGCTGTAATACAAGGATCTTTATTTTAGCCATGTGACTGTAATTTTCATATCTCATTGGATTCCACTTAAAATAACCGTCACTTTTTTTTTTTTAAAACAAACATCCTTATCCTGCTGTGTTATCATTGTGAATTGGGCCAAAAGTGTGGTAACCCATGGAATTAGTAAGCAATCAAATTCTGGGATGCTGTAGCCAACTTAGTGAACGGTAAATCTGGTTGCTCTGAGTTACTTCTGTCTGTACATACAGTATCTCACAGAAGTAAGTGCACCCCTCACATTTGTGTAAATATTTTATTATATCTTTTCATGTGGCAACACTGAAGAAATGACACTTTTCTACAATGTAAAGTAGTGAGTGTACAGCTTGTATAACAGTGTAAATTTTCTGTCCCCTCAAAATAACGCAACACACAGCCATTAATGTCTAAACCGCTGGCAAAAAAAGTGAGTACACCCCTAAGTGAAAATGTCCAAATTGGGCCCAATTAGCCATTTTCCCTCCCCAGTGTCTTGGGACTCGTTAGTGTTACAAAGTCTCAGGTGTGAATGGGGAGCAGGTGTGTTAAATTTGGTGTTATCGCTCTCACTCTCTCATACTGGTCACTGAAAGTTCAACATGGCACCTCATGGCAAAGAACTCTCTGAGTATCTGAAAAAAAGAATTATTGCTCTACATAAAGATGGCCTAGGCTATAAGAAGATTGCCAAGACCCTGAAACTGAGCTGTAGCACGGTGGC
This sequence comes from Lithobates pipiens, assembly GCF_037356315.1. Classification (NCBI taxonomy): domain Eukaryota; kingdom Metazoa; phylum Chordata; class Amphibia; order Anura; family Ranidae; genus Lithobates; species Lithobates pipiens. The sequence goes on from NW_027507685.1 coordinate 148,827,810, forward strand.
CAAGACCATTCAGCGGTTTAACAGGGCAGGTTCCACACAGGCCAGGTCACGCCATGGTCGACCAAAGAAGTTGAGTGCACATGCTTAGCTTCAAATTGGTCTATATGGCTGTCGTCCCAGAAGGAAGCCTCTTCTAAAGATGATGTACAAGAAAGCCCACAAACAGTTTACTGAAGACAAGCAGACTAAGGACATGGATTACTGGAACCATCTCCTGTGGTCTGATGAGACCAAGATAAACTTATTTTGTACAGATGGTGTCAAGCATGTGTGGTGGCAACCAGGTAAGGAGTACAAAGACAAGTGTGTCTTGCCTACAGTCAAGTATGGTGGTGGGAGTGTCATGATCTGGGGCTGCATGAGTGCTACCAGCACTAGGGAGCTACAGTTTATTGAGGGAACCATGATTGCCAACATGTACTATAACATACTGAAGCTGAGCATGATCCCCTCCCTTCGGAGACTGGGCTACAAGGCAGTATTCCAACATGATGACGACCCCAAACACACCTCCAAGACAATTGCTACCTTGCTAAAGAAGCTGAGGTTAAAGGTGGTGGACTGGCCAGGCATGTCTTCAGACCTAAACCCTATTTAGCATCTGTGGGGCATCCTCAAACAGAAGGTGGAGGAGCGCAAGGTCTCTAACATCCACCAGCTCCGTGATGTTGTCATAGAAGAGTGGAAGAGGACTCCAGTGGCAACCTGTGAAGCTCTGGTGAACTCCATGCCCAAGAGGGTTAAGACATTGCTGGAAAATAATGGTGGCCACACAAAATATTAACACTTTGGGCTCAATATGGACATTTTCACTTACAGGTGTACTCACTTTTTTTGCCAGTGGTTTAGACATTAATGGCTGTGTGTTGAGTTACTTTGAGGGAACAGCACATTTACACTGTTATACAAGCTGTACACTCACTACTTTACATTGTACAAAAGTGTAATTTCTTCTGTGTTGTCACATGAAAAAATATAATAAAATATTTACAAAAATGTTAAGGGTGTACTCACTTTTATGAGATATTGTATACCTGATGTCCGTCCTGGTGGTGTGAGGCTCCCAGGGATACTGCCATGTGGGTCCCTTTATACCCCTCCCCGCTGCATCAGGCACGACGCTGAGCCATAATGAGGCATGACGAAGAGGACGTCCCAGATCCCAAGCCATGCCACGGACTGCGGCAGATGCCATTGAGCAAAGAGGGAGCCAACCGCAGCCACACCCATGGGGCGGAATCCGCAGAGAGACATCCTCACGCCCAAAGGTCAATATGCCACAGAACGTGACACAGCAGGAAACCGGAGTCCCCAAGCCAAATGCGGTCACTCAAGCCGGGGGTTCCCCCCATGAATTTAAGGAAAGCTTAAGAACCTATCCCCACATAGTGGGGATGGCCCCTTGGGCGTCTGTACGGGGACCCACATGGCGAATGGGCAAACGAGCCAAGCGGGTTGGAGCTCCACAGGTGTAACCAACCCTACGCAGGTTTATAAAATTAGCTGGACATCGTCAGGTGCATGGGTGCAACCATGAATAATTACATATGAAAACAATGCCCCAAAGTACAACATAAAAATACATAACATCAAAAAAGCTATATGATATATATATTTCCCTCTGCACAAAGGGAGACCATACTAAAAAAAAAGTAGTAATTGTACAGTCTGGAAATTGACAGACACACTTCAAAATGACAACCAAAGAAAGAGAGAATGATGGCATATAGAGAGCCCCTACAGGGCCCAAGGAAGGGTCAAGTGTGATAGAGGTCAAGTATTGGTTGAATGAGTGATTACAGGAACAGTTTGTAACTGATTACCTCCTTCAATCCTGTGTATGTTGGATAGTGTATATGGAGGTTTTCTATTTGAGTGTGTTGGTTTTCTTTTTTTTGTCTGTTGGTTGAACTTGTTGGACTTGTGTCTTTTTTCAATCAGATGAACTATGTAACTATGTAGTAGAAACCTGAGAAATTGTCTAACCTTTGCTCCCCCCTCTCTAGCCTAAACCAAAGAAATTTTTGTTTTGTTTAATGTTCCCCTTTAAAAGGGAACTCGTTTTAGACTTTTTACCAAATTTTTGGTACTTTTTGTATCTCCAGCTGTCTTCCTAGCAGCTCCTTAGCTTTTGAAGCCTACCCCTTTAAGAACATAACCTCCTAGAATTACTCTAGGGACTCATACAGACTTGGGTGATGTCCCTGTGAACTGTGGGCTTCCTATGAAGCTGTCCTGATTTGACATTTTAAAACACTGGGAGGAAGGCTTCAAGGGTAGGTATATGCCAACCCACCTATGAAATCATGATTTAGCTGGGCAGTCGCTAGTGAAGCCGGATCAGGAATCAAATAAAACAATGAAAACACAGACTGCTGACTGTCTGTATTCTACAAATATTTATTTTAGGCTAAGGATCCATCTTCTCTTCCAACATAATAGCCGTGCATAAACACAGAACAAAGCCTTTTCTTCTAAGTCTCTAAAGACGCTAATTATGTTGGCCCAACAAACGTTCCGCAATTACAATCAGGCCATTCTTTACAAGATCCGTTGAGCAAGCGCTGAGCGGGGTTTGGGTCAGATGGCATTAAACCCTGAGGGCTGTGACATATAATTGGGCATATGAAGTCAGACGCTGATTTGTGTTGAGATGCTGATTTGAAACAGAGATATGTATCTGCATTACAGATAAGCCAATGTTGCAGCTTCCAACAGTCATGAGCCATGGCGTCATGGATCCCAACAATCTACCGCTGATGATTAATACTGCATGCATGCAGAAACTTGGCTGGGAAGAACCCATGTATCTGTGCTTCCAAACTAAAGTCTATTGCACATCTTACTGCCTTTGATGCTCTGGCCAAATTAAAGGAACAGCTCCAGGTAAATAGATAGAAGCACCAATCATTTTTTTTTTTAATTTACATTTATGTGTTTTTTATATATATATATATATATATATATATATACATATATATATATAGCAAATCAATTGTGCTCTTAAAGTGCAACTCCACTTTTGTTGAGAAAAAAACATTCCCCCCGAGTGATCTATGTACACTTTGTTGCAGATTGCTACAGTGCCTTGAAAAAGTATTCATACCCCTTGAAGTTTTCCACATTTTGTCATGTTACAACCAAAAACGTAAATGTATTTTATTGGTTTTATGTGATAAACCAGCCTTTCTCAACCTTTTCAAGAGGAACCCTTGAAATAGTTCTCCAGTCTTGGGGAACACCTGCTAAAAATGAGAAATCTACAACTCATGATACATTAGTGTGATGGTCAGTGGGAAGAATGGTCTTTACATTTGTGGTCATTGGGAAGAATTACCTCCCTACAGATAGCTAAAAAGTCCAATGGTGTCGGTGGGAACTTATCTTATGCCGCGTACACACAATCAAACATTCCGGTGGAAAAGTCTGGCAAACTCAAGTCCGCCGGACAATCCACCCGTGTGTAGCCTCCGGCGGACTTTTTTTACCCAAAAGTATGGCGGACTTAGAAAGTAGTTTTGCACTCCAATCTTACCGCCGGACTCGCATTTCGGCGGACAATCCGGCCATGTGTGTGCCAGTCCGCCGTACTTTTGAAATGAATGGACTTTTCCCACCCGGAGAAAAGTCTGTTAATTTTGAGCGCGTCTCCAGGTAGATGGGGCCAGCGAAGGAGGTGTCGCTGGCCCGTCACCTGGTATGGACTTAAAGGGGAAACCCAACACCAAAAAAATCGGCGTGGGGGTCCCCCCCCCAGGTCCACATCAGACCCTTGTCCGAGCACGCTACCCGGCCGGCCAGGAAAGGGGGGACGAGCGAGCGCCCCCCCCCTCCTGAGCCGTAACAGTGCCCTCAACATGGGGGGTGCCTTGGGGAAGGGGGGGCCGTGCGGCCCCCCCACCCCAAAGCCCCTTGTCCCCATGTTGATGAGGACAAGGGCCTCTTCCCGACATCCCTGGCCGTTGGTTGTCGGGGTCTGCGGGCAGGGGGCTTATCGGAATCCGGGAGCCCCCTTTAATAAAGGGGCCCCCGGATATGGGCCTCCCACCCTATGTGAATGAGTATGGGGTACAATGTACCCCTACCCATTCACCTGTAAATAAAAGTTAAAAAAACACAACACACAAGGGTTAAAATAGTTTATTGCACGGCCCCGGGGGTCTTCTGTCCGTCTTCGGGGGTCTTCTCACCGGACTCCTCCGCTATCTTCTGCTAGCTCTTTTTCTAGCGGAGGAGCCCGGCTTTCTTCTTCGCCGCCGCCCTCTTCTTCCGACTTCGGGGGTCTTGTCCCCCTCTTCGGTTCTTCTTGCCGGCCACCGCGCCTTCTTCTAGCTCTTTTACAGGTGGTGGCCCGGTCTTCTGTCGCCGCTGTCGCCGTCTTCTGTTCTTCTATTCTTCTCTTCAGATGTTGCCTTGTCGCTCTCTCTGCTCACAATGACGGGGACACGGCGCGCGGCGACTTATATAGGGACATCACTGGATGATGTCCCCACCCAGTATGATGTCACAGTCTCAGAGGACCAGCTTTCCTGTCCCTGGTGAAGAAAAGCATCCCCACAACATGATGCTGCCACCACCGTTTCACGGTGGGGATGGTGTGATCATGGTGACGTGCAGTGTTGTGTTTTCCACCACACATAGTGTAACCTTGTGTTATTCTGAAGAAATCACGGTTTGTTCCTCTGTGCCCCTGTTCTGAGTGAATCTAATGGGAGTGGTTTCATAATTATCAACCAGCTGCTGCAGCTGCAGGGGTCGAATGAGGAGAACTTCAGGGTCTGCAACTCTTTAGACTTGATTTTCTATTGGGAGTATCTTACCAAAAATTTAATTTTTGTTGCAGAGAATGCCAAAAGTTTGATTTGTATCTTAGTGCAGATGTCTGGGAAAATCAGTGAGCCAATCACACAAGCAGGAAATGATGTTTCTGAGGGGTGTTCTGTACACATTCTGTAGTCATATTGCATTTTACAGAAATTACAGCGGCTGCAAATTGAAAAGGAAAGGTAATTTTTAATAACATTTAATTACAATATGACTTGTGTCGCAATTGTAAATGTAATATTATTTATTTATTTTTTGCTATTTTTATTTTTTTCCATGAAAGTGGAGTTACCCTTCAAATATATCACCAACAATGAATAATAATGCATTATAAAGTGATTTCACAACACCTGTTCATATCAATACCATGTTTCCCCGAAAATAAGCCCGGGTCTTATATTAATTTTGGCAACAAAAGATACAGTAGGGCCTATTTTTGGGGTAGGTCTTACCATGTAATGTGCTGTCTTCTTTCCTCCTCTCTCTCCCTGCCTGACAGGAATCCCCCCCTGTGTACCGAGTTAAAATGCTTGTAAAATCCTATAATCCACTCTATTACAATAGTATATAATGTACAATGTGTGTGTTTCTGTAATATAATTGTGCCAAATACCTTTGTTATAGAGCTGCTCTGTGCTTCTGTGACCCGCACAAACACACACATATTGTACATTATATACTACTATAATAGAGTGGATTATAGGATTTTACAAGCATTTTAAACTAGGGCTTATTTTCGGATAGGGCTTATATTGCAGCCCTCCTGGAAAATAACGATAGGTCTTATTTTCGGGGGTAGGTCTTATTTTTTGGGGAAGCATGGTATATAAAACAAAAAAACGCAGCACAATATTAATACTGTAAGCAATAAATTAACTGTGCTAACAATAATGCAAATAAAAAATAATAATAAAAGTCCAGAATAATAGAGTGCTATTGCACCACTCTGTTCAAAGTGTAGAATAATTCAGCATAAAACTCTTGTGCTGTTTGTGTTCCACCACCAATAATGAAATGGTCTCTCACCTTCAGTATATGACAACTGAATTAACAGATCAGAAAGGCATGTGTCCCCTTCCTGGGGTAATCCTGCTTAAAATCTCTCTTCACCACAGAAGACTATCGTGTTCTCTGCTTTGAAATGTATTAATCCCCATGCATGATAAAATTGCACTTACAGGATGAGATGTAGGCAAAGCGCATGTAAATACACTCTGATTTGCTGACAGAAAGATGGCTGCGGGGTGACGTCACAGATGAAGCTTTGCTTCCCGTATATGTGTTACGTCCCGGGCCGGGACTTCTTCAGTAGGATAGTTTTATGTGTGTAATATATATATATATATATATATATATATATATATATATATATATATATATATATTTTTTTTTTTTTTTTTTTTTTTTTTATTTATATTGTTTATTTTTTTACATACACACAATAAACTAAAACCTCATATAAGCATTAGCATAGTTTTATATTTTTATATAGTTTTGTTTATATATATGTTTTTAGATTTAATATAAATTTAAGAAGTTATTTTCATTATTTTTACATCAGCGGCATTCATTAGTTAATAACTGGTGATTCTTCCATGAAGGTCCACGTTCAGGGACTTCCTGTTATGGAGTGACAACCTCTGTCTCTGGCTCCCAACTGTGCTCCTGGGTTGTCACCCAGGATGGAGGCTACAAGTAGACCTTTGAAAACAAATTGGACTAGCCTGGCCCACTGTTGTTACCATCAGGAAACCCACCCTTGAAAAAGCCATGGAGCCATTGCTGGATTGTATCAACAAGGCTGCAGAGACATACAAGGAAGGATGAAAACAAGTAATTTGTTAAAAATAAAAGTAGTGGTATTTATTATACCTCCTTTTTTTGTGTGTGTATATATATATATACATATATATATATATATATATATACATATATATATATATATATATATATATACATATATATATATATACATATACATATACATATATACACACACACACACACACACACACACATATATATATATATATACACACACATACATACATATATATATATATATATATATACACACACGCACACACATACATATATATAGATCTCTCTCTCTCTCTCTCTATATATATATATATATATATATATATATATATATATATATATATATAGAGATATATATATATATATATATATATATATATATATATAGAGATATCTATATATATATAAAATATATCTTATATCTCTTGTATTGTTATTTGTTTTTTTTTATTTGTGTATATGTGATATTTTTAATTTTTGTGAAATTATATTGTAGAAAATAATAAAAAGATATTGTATTTTTTTTTTTTTAAAGGCAGTTTTTAAACATTCACAGTGCTTAAACAAACTAAATGCCATTCATTTCGGAGTTTCATCCACTTTAAAGTACTCCACCAGCCACATTTTCTTCTTTTTTTTGTGTCAGAAAATGGGAGAAAGAGTCAAAATGTAAAAATGTATACAACTTTCAATTTCTGTCACCCCACTGGGGAGAGTTTCCCACACTTGATGTCTTTGTAATACCGTTGACAAAAATTTAGAGGAACAGTCCATAAAATGTCAAAAAATGTGAAAAAAAAAAAAAAAAAGGTCAAGAGTTTTAACCTTTTTTGCACTAAAAATGTTTGTTTTTTGCCTACGTCCCTCTGGAAATTTCCCAGCGATTCATGTTCTGGAAATCTCAGGATACAGATGGCAATAAAAACCTGACAGAGGCTCTAAGCCTTTCCTGCTCTATCCAATCAAGAAGAAAGTTTATACTATATTTGGGCAACAGATTCATTTTTAGCCAGCCCAGCAGGGACAGCAATAAAATATAACAGAGGTTCTAACCCTTCCCAATTTACCAGTCTTGATGGACACACAGTAAGTGAATATTAAATTGAACAGAGGTGCTAATCACTCCGTCTAATAGACACACAGGATGACATACAATTTTAGTGTGCATAGTACAGACTTTATCCATCATTCCAGATGTTTTTTTTGTTCCCTTCTAATTTGTGCCATTTGTTAATGTTTATTATTGCCTCATCACTGACTCAAACTACCTGATTACTGCATGTGGCATCTGTCGGTTACTTTGTTTTCCAGCCAAATATTTTCACTTTATCCACCGATAAATAAAAGACACAAAAAATATTCCTATCTGGCTCCTGAACAGGACTGACACAGGCAATAGGCAATTGTTTACTTTAACCTAATTTAGCCAATCGCAAATTAGGTTTTCATTTTTGTAATTATGCTAAACGTCTGAAAACTGGTGAGTTGTAAAAACACCTAGATCGATTGTTTAAGGCCTCGTTCACACCAGCCTACATGCTAAAACGCATTGGCCGAAAGGAGATCAGATCAGATTGGCTGTCAGGGTGGGGACGTATTATTACAACACTACGCATGGTTTAATTTTTTTTTTTTTAAACTTTATTGAAATATCACAAAATGACAGTTATTGCAACTGTATGCACTGCAGCGTGTTGCAATCAGGTGCAGTGCCTACGCACCGCAACCCACCTCAAAACAGCATTATGGTTTGAACGCGGCACATAGAAAACAATTGTTTTTTACATGCTCTTGCATTAAGCCTGCCTTGATCTATGTAGATTAAACACAGCTCAATTGACATGGTAGGAACGCAGCCCTTACTTTAAAGCGCTCGGTACATGCCATCACCGATCTCCACTATGAGTAGGAAGGAAGGTGGCTGAACCTCTGCAGAGAGACTGCTGCTTCCACACAAATAACAAATGTCCTCCTTTGCAGCAGGAAGCAGGCTTTTCTACAGTGGTTGTTGCTACTATTAAAGCAAACTGTAAGACTTTTGTAAGGTATCTACCCGATTTAATCCTTTGCTTTCAACAGGAGCTGGCCCTTTAAGTGGGCTGTGAAGCTGGGGGTGGGGGCTGGTAGGAAGGGCTCCCTTTCCTTCGTTCAATGTGATTGGCTGCACAGTTGTGACACCCTACTGTCTATCAAAATTAAAAAAGGGTATGATTTCCGACTATATCTGTGCCCAATCCAAAACATCATTGGGCGCCCGTCCATAGGGGGCGCATGGCGCCACCCCCCATCCATGCTTGCGGCCCCCTGATCTACATGCAGGGTGCCGGATGCATGGAATTCAATGGGGGTTTTTTTTTAAGCACATGATTAGAGCCAGAGGCTCTAATAGGCTTCAACAAAGGGCAGAGGACTGCACCCAAAGCCCACCCAGTTGTGCGACAATAGCAAATTAATATTTGCTATTGTAACACCGATTCTCCTCCTGGTCAATCAGGAAACTAGTCCTCAGACCCTTCACCTAATTGACTGAAAGGAGATCCGATTAGATTGGTCGTCAAGGGGAGGAGGGAGAAGACGCAGGGGAAGCGAGAGAGAAGACACCAGGAGTGGTGCCCACGAGGTGGTAGTAATTGCAGGGCCTGACTACTGACAGACCCCCAAAAACAAACACCAGCCGCCACTGCCAAACATAGTTGAAGTGCAAAGAGAAATGTAACATATGGCAGGGATTTTAAAGGAACCATATCAAACAAAAAACGTTTAAAACATTTAAACACAGCTTTATTTATCCACAGATAAGAAGCCATTAGCACAGGCCCTTTCCTGCCATCACCTTAGTCAAACATATCTGGAGACTCTCTGCTGTGTTTCTGTTGAAGACTTGCCTGGCTGAGTTGCCTGGCACCCTTCTGGTTCCTGATCCTGTTCTGCTGCCCCCGACTATGCTGAACTCTGGCTTCCTTATTTACTGGCTTGTCTGACTACCTGCCTTTGGCTTCCAAACCCCAGCTATGTTTTGACTACCTTTACTGTTCTGCACCATTTTTACCATTATATTAAAAGGTGTGATTTTTACTGCATTCTCTGTCTGAGTCTGATTCGTGATTCTTGACAAGGGGGCACAGCAATACTTCTTATACAGATTGTATCCTGCCCAAATTCCTAACGCATTTTCAAGACTCGCTCTTCTTCAGAGGAAAACCGATGGAAGATGGCAAAATGTAAAGACTGTAAGCAATGACTAACCACCTACCAGCTCCCGATTGTCAGTAGTTGGCCGTGAGCTGATGGTTATAGCTCCATCGTAGTTCTAGAGGCATGGATTTAGCATGCCCAAGAACAACACAGTGATGCAGATATGTGGCAGCTGGGCATTAATTCCCTTATTCTGATGCCTCTATTTCTCATTGGTGGTTTAGGTTGGCCATAGACAGGCAGATGAGAATGACAGACAGGGAAACGTTGGCATTGCCACAAACCTGCTGGGACTTCTGCAGTTCAAAAAAAGGAATGAACACTTCCATTGTTTTTTCAATGTGGAGAGGAACGATTTGATGCCATTGTTCATTGACTTCCAACAAGCTGGATAACCCCTCTTTTTCAGGGCCATTTGCCTATCCAGTGTAAAGACACCGCATACTGTATTTCTGGTGCCTAAGCCATCCTACAGCTGTGTATAGCTACCCATATATTTGAATGAATGAAGGTGGTTACATGTCACTATTTGTATAAATTAGCGCATGTGCACGGAGGTGCGTCTGATACATAGGTCTAGCACATGTGCTATTTTCCGCAAATAGCTGCATGGAGCTGCCTGCACAAATTCATGTCCATGGGCAGTTGCCTACAGCTCTAGGACATCCCGCACACCAAAGATACACAGTGTCTTTAGAGTGCGTAGGCAAATGTGCCCAGGTGCATGCCGCCTTAGAGCACTGTACCCTTATATAATTATTATCCTGACAGGGTTATTTTATAATAAGAAGTGGGTCATTTCCAAACTACAAGTTATCATAACCAGTCAGATTTTAGTTGACTGAAGTCAGATCAGCAAGAAAGCTTTTTTTTCATTGGTTCACATCGGACTGCCTAGTGGGTTTAACATATGTAAAAACAAAAGTTAAGCTCTTCAGTCGGAGATGAGCTAGCCGTGTGATGCGCCACGTTTCCATTCCATATGCCACCCCTGCCAAGGAGACCCCAACCCCTGTCCTCCTTGTCTGACATGTCTCTTCTTCTCCTCTTCCTGGAATGTCTCTCTCTGTCGATATCCTGATACCTTCCCTCCCTCCCCAGCAGCGAAACAGGAAAAAGTACAAGGAAGAAGAAAAAAAAAATATCAAAGTCACACATATTGATTCCAGATGTTGTGCTCGCTGCACCCCCCACCCCCCTTCCTTGCAATTTAATTAAATTCCCCCAGACAGCCAGGAGGAATTTTTTTTAATGATCAAATTTCCCTGGCTCCACTCCTAAAGTGCCCCCTCTCCCCGCCCTTCTGATAAATGGCCAACTACATTCTTCCTGAAATCACCAAAGCCAAAGACCAGGGAGGGCAGCTCCATCCCAGAATCCTCTCTAACAAAAGTTCTGGAGTCTGACAGCATCGCTTTTTCCCAGCAGACACTATTCCCTGTACCATTAACCATTTCACCCCTCTCGTTAAAGCGTTTCCATCGGAAAGCAGAAGCCGGTGGTCTGAGTCACTATCCTGTCACCAGAAAACTATTTTTTTTTAAAAAACAGACGGAGACCGTGCGTTTTTTTTTAATGCGTCGCACGGACGACCCAGGCCTAAACGCCGCGCGGGACGTCACTTCCTTAGGTCTGCGCTTTGAAGTCGCAAGAGCTTGTTAAACGCTCAGCAGGCAAGACCTCCGCTCACCTGGATAAGTCGTTAGAAAGGAGTTTTAAGCAATCAAAAATAACGAACAAGATCATTAGAACCTTGACACGTATAACACTTACACGTTCCTAAATTGCCTAAGGTTCACTGAAGGGTCAGACGCGCAATCCGATGGCAGATAGAAAACACCTGACCGTAATGGTCTAGAACGTATAATTAACGCTTGTGCCGCCAGGGCGAGATGGCTTTGAATACATTTCGGAAAAACAACTTAGAAGCGGCGTCACTGTCTTATTTGTCAGCGAGAAACCTAATCCTTTCCCTAATAGGGGCACACGGTAGACATTACACAAGCCTGACATCACCGGCATTTTTATTTGAATTTAAAATATCGGCTGAGGGGGTAGTGACAACGGGCATTTGTTGAAAGGCCGGGGCGGTGGAATATCTTATGTTTTGCTGGTCAGGTACAACTCCCGGCATGCTCTGGTGGAGCAAACTTTTTTCGAGAGGCCACCGCGTCTTGCCGATCCTTGTTCTCTCGGCAGGTCATAAACAAATCTTTCCGATCTTCAGAGCCTCGCATAAAACTCCCCCCCCCCCACTCCCAATCTGGCGCCTTTACCCTCTCTGCTCAGAAATGACTTTGTGGGTTACAGAATTTAGTCGTTGGCTTATACTCTTTCAACAATTAATCATCGAGTTGTTATTTGCTGAGGCAGGGGGAAGTAGCTTCGGCTTCTTAGACCTGGCCGGAGCGTGCGGTGAAAAATGGTAAAATCTTTCATTCGGTCTTTACTGGAGAGGGGGGGGGGATCTCTCTCGTTTTGCCCTGGAGTTGGCTCTGTCAGACATGCAGACATGTGACTGACCCCCTGGGACTCGAAACAAAAAAAAAATCATATCACACCTCGATTTCTAAGCAGAACTCAGACGTTCCCTCTCTGCCATTTCCGCTGCTGTCTCCTCATTTCCATTTCATGGGATAGTGCCGGCTGGACAAGCCATCTCCGCCTGAGATTATATGAGGTTACAGTGAATTACTGGGGTTTTCTGCAATCACCAGAACCCCCACCACACTCTGTATAAACCTTGTAGTATTTTCTTACAACCAGCTGACGAGGATGGAAAGCTGTCAGTGCGAGGTCCTGCCATTCTACAGAGACGGGCAGAGGGACTCAACACACATTTGAGAAGCGTTACTGTAGCTTTAAATGACTGGTTGCCAAGCTAGTGCCAAACAGATTTTACCGTCATTTGCCGTTAAAAACAAAACTGCACTCTGGCAATTTTAGGGCTCTTTTACACATGCGTCTTGAACGGCGATCGCGGTGGGTTGCTTATCAAAGAGCAGTGTAGGCGATACTGCCGCCTCCTGAATGCCCTGAAAGGGCTGTTTGTATTGGAATAATGTATGGCCCCTTCACTTGAATATGTCGTGTTCAGTGGCGGTACGGCAAAGCGGCCATGGCGTATGTACATCCCCATCTGGCTGTCTTTGCAACTTAAAGCGCTCCAGCGATCTCCACGTCTTTGGGTGGCTGGTTTCCAGGTCTCAATCACCGGCCACTGTCATTGGCCAGGCAGGGATGACACGTGCATGGGAGTTCAATCAGATTCGGCATCGCCGAATTTGTACAGTGAGCTGCGTGTGTGAGGTTCACTGTACAAGGACAGGCAAGTAGGTATGTGGTGCATACTAGTACATTATGACCTAAGCCTGCAGGTCATTGTTTTTCATTTTTCTGGCAGTTTACAACCGCTTTAAAAATCCTGCCTGTGCACCAATTTTAATTATATAGCCTACAGTTCCACTTACAGTTCTAAAGCAGAACTAAACTGAAAGAAATACTCACCTCCTCATTCCAGCAGTTAAATCCCTCCTGATTGGCTGGTGGGGAAACAATGTCATCATGCGCAGCTCATTGTGCATTCAATAGAGGGCTGTGAGCAGGCAGGTAAGTGTTTGTTATTGCAGAAGAGACATTGCTGGGGTTCCATGTGTCTTCTGCAATTATGAACTGCCCGTTCGCAGTTTTTTTATTCGTTATCTTCAGTTCTGCTTTGGGGGTGGTAAAAATGCTCCTCAACCACCTATTTTACCCCTCGCCCAACTGCAAGAATAAACAAAGCCTTGGGGGGAAAAAAACAAAAAAAATTTTGTACACTTCTAGCACACCAAAGAAAAATGTTAAAAAATATAGTGGTCAAACTTGTTTTTTTGTTTTTTTTCTGATAGATGTGCAAATCGATCCAATCCATAAACAATCGAATGGCCATTCCTACTGATCAATTTCAACTCAATAATTTGATCAAACTGAGTTGATTGGCCAGGGCAAAAAATTACCAATCATTTTGCATTGATCGGAAGTGCTGAGATGCTTTTTTCATGAACATGATCATATTTCAACACCAGCCAATGAGGAGGCATTATATCACCTCCTCACTGCCAAAGACCTAATGGTGACCTCAAGGGTTAGGGAGAGCTGACATCCTTCCTAGTAGAGTGGGTTACCAGGCATGGTGGGTGTGATGCAAGAAGAAATGAGCGCCAGTCACTTTTTGAATACAAACAAGAGATTTATTGTCTCTTAGCAGAACTGTAGGAGAGAGGGTTAGGGCCAGGACACCCTTGAGTAGATGCAATGGTAATTGGCATACTCTGAGATTTCTATCGGTAGACAGCTATCCAGTGGAAGGCCACCAGCTGGATAACACTTCTGTATAGGTAGAACCGCTGTCTCCTATGGCAACTAATCTTGCAACAGTCACTAACTGTAGTTGTAAGTAACTCTTGGTAACACAGAACAGTCCTTTTACTTATCTCACAGTATCCCACTGTAGATCTTCACTCACTGAGCTCCCAGACTCTCACTAGACTTCCATATCCCAGTTGTTACTGGATCCCCTGAGCTCTTCCACAGCTATCCTGCTGTACAGCCAAAATTTAGACTTTTCAGAACACCCAATATCCCTAGTGTTAAATGTTCAGAGTGTTCTTGTTGTCATGGGAAACTGTCTACGTAAACATTCTGGTGTCAACTGTAGTTAACATCTGGTGACAGGCCCCACCCCATGACAGCAGGCAAAATGTCTCTTATTTGTCTCTTATTCAAATATCACAATTTATTCAGTCAGCCTCTCCTACCACCCATCAAAACAAATAAAACCCCCTTCACCTCACTAGAGAAAATATGGGGGGGGGGGGGGTCACTTTCTGAGACGACACACGGGGGGAGCCTAGTTATACCTATAAGCTCATTCACCTGGGCTGGGGCACATCATCTTCTGTTTAACTTACTCCTGCTGCTGTGTATTGTGTAGGGGCAGTATCATGTTTTGCTCCTACCCTTTTTTCGAACTTTATTGAAATTTAACAAAATTACACTTGGTCCTTCTGCCCTCTCCTCTGCTGTCCATTCACAGAAGGCTTTGTATTTTTTTAATGAGTTTGCTTAATATGAAGCACCCTGTGATTGGGCTGGAGGACGTGAAGGGTGGCACAGCGACTGCATGTGGCTCTACAACCTCAGGTGTTGAAACCAGAAGGCCCAGCGTCGGAACAAAGTGTAAACTGAAAATGAAAGAGAGAAGTCCACGAGGTGGCATGCACCTCCTTGGACTTAACCCCTAGTAAAACCACAGCTCTACTTCCTGCTTTTACCAATGGTTAATGCTGCCCTGACTGGCAGGTTTTGTGTTTTCTTGGTCTTTCTTGACAGGTTTTCTTGGGTCCAGGCCCCCTGGTCCTGTGTCCTACAAAAGGGACGGAGGCCTGGACCCAAGGGGGTTCTTTTTAAAGGATAAGTTCCCCTTTGGGAACATGGGAACCCCCGTTTTTAGGGTGAAACATGTAACATGTACCTAATGCTGCAGCTGCTGCCCTATCCCCACACTCCCTGTGACAGCAGTACAGGGAGAAGTTCCCCATACTAGCTGTCTCTTTTTGAAATCAGTGTGGCCGTGCGGGGCTCCACCCAAACTGCTGGATCATTCATCCACACAGCTCTATGTGTGAATAAACTACAAACCCATACGATCTCAAATAACCGACCTTCTCCATTTTAAAGCTAAGGCGGCACTCCAGATTTCCCGTAAAAAAATATACGAATCGGGTAATAAATGTGGCAGACTGTTGGCGCAATCTCTGAAAGCCCAACGGACAGCTTCTTATATACCTCACGTCTTCTCTTCCTCCGGGAGTCGAGAAACGTTGCCCCACCAAATTACCAACACTTTCAAGTCCTTTTACGAGACTCTATACAACCTAAACGTGACCCAGCCTACCCAGGAACATATAGCCGACTACATAACCTCTTCCAACATGCCCACCCTGACGACGGAAATACGGGACACTCTAGAGGCACCTATAACATTGTCCGAACTCCAACTAGCAATAAGTACTACCAAGCGAGGGAAGGCCCCGGGACCTGATGGCTTAACGATACAATATTACAAGACTTTACTTCCATCTCTCGGGCATCATCTGCTTAATCTTTTTAATCACCTGCCGAAGGGAAGTAAACTCCATGAGACCACGATGCAGGCCCATATAGCAGTGATCCCCAAAGAGGGTAAGGACCCATCCCAGTGTGGGAGCTATCGTCCGATTTCCCTACTGAATACAGATCTTAAGCTGTTTACCAAAATTGTGGCTTTAAGGCTGCAGCCATATATACCCGACCTGATACACCTTGACCAGGTAGGATTTGTCCCGACCAGGGAGGCTAGGGATAATACCACCAAAGTCCTGAACCTGCTGCACGCTGCCATCTTGGGAGACAAGCCAAGTGTCTTTCTCAGCACAGATGCTGAGAAAGCCTTTGACAGGGTGAACTGGGCTTTCATGTCGGCCACACTACGCCATATAGGACTGGGAAATAACATGCTGCAATGGATTTCCGCAATATATACGTCACCGTCGGCCAGGGTTAGGGCTAATGGGGTAATTTCTGAACCCTTTCAGATTACCAACGGTACGCGACAGGGATGCCCACTTTCACCCCTCCTTTTCGCGCTGTCACTCGAGCCGTTCCTATGCCGCATCAGATCCAATCAGAACATAACGGGTATACCGATTAAGCAAACTCAATACAAAGTGTCGGCCTACGCTGATGACTTGCTATTCTCACTCTCAAACCCGGTGATATCCCTTCCCAATTTGATGCATGAGTTTGCAACCTATGGGGCGCTCTCCAACCTAAAGATTAATTTTGCTAAGTCTGAGGCTATGGGGGTAGGGATACCGGAAGCGCAACTCACGCACCTTCAAACCAGCTTCCACTTGAAGTGGACAAATAAGGCCCTGAAGTACCTAGGAACATACATTCCCCATACACTCTCGAAACTGTATGAACTTAATTTCCCACCACTACTGTTGGAAATAAAAACCCTTTTGACCCAATGGCAATCAGGCATGCACTCCTGGATAGGCCGCTGCAACATCTTAAAGATGTCTATCCTCCCAAAAATTCTCTACCTGATGCAGGCACTACCTATACACATCCCGACCGTCTTCTTTAAAAGGGTGCAATCTGTATTTACAGACTTTGTCTGGGCAAAAAAAAGGCCGAGACTCGCCAATAAACTTCTTGTTCTCCCCAAGTCTCATGGTGGGCTAGCTTTGCCGAACATTCGAGCTTACTATAGAGCTGTGCATTTGGGGAGACTCATAGATTGGTGCCGACATCAGGGAATTAAGCTGTGGGCCAAGCTGGAGCAGTCCCAAAGTCCAATCCCGCTACGGGGGGCACCATGGTGTTACCCAGCACTTCCGACAGAGATAAAACGTCACCCACTGATAGGTAACACGGCGAGAGTTTGCGCCCGGATAATATCGCAAACGTCCCTCTCCTCCCCGAATTCGCCCCTTTACCCTATAATAGGCAACCCCCTATTTACGCCGGGTCTATACGACGGCTGTCTCCGGAGTCTAGGCGAGGCGGGCCTACACCAAGCCTCACACTACAGTTCAGGAGGGCGCTGGAAACCAATGGCGGACCTCATGGACCCTACGGGCCCGTTTGGCCTGGATTTTCTGAGGACTCTCCAATTGTCACATTTTCTTTCCACAATTCCGCCTCCCAATGCGGACGCCCAGACGCTTACGGCCCTGGAGGTGCTATGCACTGACACAGGTACCATACCTCACACACTTTCGCTGACATATAACCTTTTAAATGCCCCCTCAGTAGACTTTGCACCCCCGGGATTACTTAATTGGGAAAAAGAACTAGTTTGCCAATTCAATGCCTCCATGAGGCACCGTATTCTTAGATTTACGCACAAATCCTCAATATGTGCCAAGATCCAGGAAACCAATTACAAAATCCTTTCACGTTGGTATAGGACTCCCTCGTTACTCCACCAGTACTACCCAAATACACCGGACCTGTGTTGGCGTTGCCACACCGATAAAGGGACAATGTTGCATATCTTTTGGTCATGCCCGAAACTAGCGCACTTCTGGAAAGTGGTGCGTGAGACCGTACAACAATTCATAGACCAGCCCATCTCAGACGACCCAGCATTTTTTCTCTTACACGCCTCCAACATCCCTGAGAGGAAATATCAGAAATCGGTGATTCGCCACCTGCTTGACGCAGCTAAAGCCTGTATACCACTTCAATGGAAATCGGCTCTTCCGCCGACCATTGACCTCTGGCTTCGCAAGGTGGAGGACATCAGAAAAATGGAGGACCTTATCCTCACAGCACAACATAGAGAAGAGGCCTTCACTAAAACCTGGCAGGGCTGGACTGTGTTTATATATTCAGCTGCGGGCCAGGCCCTGAGAGGGTCTGACACATAATACTGCGGAACGAACCTATAGTAGGCTGAGCTAAGGGCTCGTAGATATAGATCCCGTATATGCGCATCTGATCAGATTTCCGCACGCTCTATGTTCGTGTGTCCCACCGCTCCCCACCTTTTTTCCTTCCCTTCACCCCCCACCCCTCTCCCGCTACCTCCCGCATACTTTCTGCTCTCCCGCTCCTCTCCTTTCCACCTGCCCCCCCCCCCCCCCCGTTTACCTCCTTTTTTCTTTCTCTTTCTCTCTCCCTCTTGCTCTATTCCCCCCCCCCCCCCATATAACCGAGTAGATGCTCCTTTAAAATGACCTTGGGAGGTGTGCCCACGAGACAGTGATAATCTGCTGAATTCCACAAAATTGGTATTAACGATTTTTGATATTGATATTAATGTTAGCAGAGACTTGTTGTTGTACCACCTGTTTTGCCTGCTTCTCTGTTAGACACGTGGAATGTTTGTATCTTGTTGGTCTATGTGGACCCATCTCCTGTTATAAATAAACAATTTAAAAAAAAAAATAAACTACAAACCCAGACATCCTTTGCGGTTGTTCTGCTTGTAGTTTTCAATGAACTGCCGCAGCACTGTGGAGTGCCGTAGTCGTTCATTGCTACGTCCTGTCAGATTGCATCTTCCTCCCTGTACGGGATGTATGGGCACACAGATACACTGACAGATCTGCAGGAGACCTGCCATGCTTTGCAGGCACCAAAAAAAAATAAAAAAAAATAAATGCACATTTTTACCCGCAACTGAACTTATCTCTAAAGAGAAGAAACTGGGTCTTGATCACTAGTTGAAGCATAGTGCCCAACTGTCCCTGATTTGGAGGGACTGTCCCTAATTTGGAGCAATGTCCCTCTTTGCCCATCATTTGTCCCTCCTTTTGGTCTGATCCATATAGTTGCATCTAAAATGCACTTTTTATCTTTCAAAATTGTTTCCCAATGCTAAATCTTTTATCCAATTTATAAATTGCTGCATTTGTAAATTTAAAAGCCAATATAAAGGAATAAGAGTGGTAAAAAAAGTCCTTGTAGATTTAATTAACCTTTTTTTAGTTAATTCTCCTTTAAGGGGGTGTGTTAGGGGGACTGTCCTATGCCTACATACATTTGCAAGTAGGTGTCCCTCATTCCCTTCTCAAAATGTTGGGAGATATGGTTGAAGACCTGCTCACTGCCGTTGCCAGACGCTGGATTCCCAGTGCCATGTTGAGGTCGGAGTTCCCGCTACAAAGGGGGATTGCTGGGTCTTGCAGTCCGTCCTGAAGAAACCAAGCATGGATTATTCCAAGAATGGACTATTCCCTAAGCAGGTATGCTGGAGCAGCCACAAGCCTGAAGTTAGGGACTAGGGATGTTAGGGAAAAGACTGCACTTTATTTAAGACTGTTGGCTTTGTATGTCATCATGTTGATTTATTCAAGTAAAGCATTTTAAACTTTGCCCTTGCCTGGTCTGAAGTTACTAAAGGGGTGTAATGCAAGTAACAGGCACAGTTCGGGTCACAAAACACATTGGAGTAGGAAGCAAATGGTACAAGCATTGATACAGTGTGAAGATAAAGTGGTTACCAAGGGTAATAAAGGTTTCTCTAGTGGCATGCCATAAGCGTGCACACGTGGCAGGTGAGATAGCCTCTTGCAGCAAAGGAGATGTCTTTCTGCAGTGAACTGTCTCCCATAGCAACAGGAGCAGATCTACACTGCCAAGGCCCCTGTACACAGGTATAAAAGAGGAAGAGTTAAGTGAAGTGCATGCATGGAATCCACGCTCAGTGCACGCATGGAATCCATGACCTGCGTAGCCCAAAAGTCCCCTTTTATTATTAACCCAATACCACCTCAAGCCCCCCTTATCAACCTTTAATAATAATGAGACCACACCTTCTCTTTGGAGTAAACTGGCCACAACAGCCTTTATTAACACAACCAAAATTTTACTCACTCCAAAGATATGTATATAAATATATAAATATGTATATACAACCATAAACAACATTTTAAACCAAAATCTAGTCTGGTGATCTCTGACGGTGACCCACTTTATAACCAAAAACACCAACCTCACTGCGGTACCTTTAACATACCAGGCCTCCAGCTGTGACCGCTCAGAGACAACCAATTCCTGCAGTGAAACCTCCCAGTATTCCGTCCACCGTTCAGGAATACACCGAAGGGGCCCATATTACCGATGAGTCCCCCACCCCTTTTAGATCACCTCCGTTTACCGCCACAGCCTGAAAGGGTGACCACCTTACCCTTGAGGGCAACCCCACACCCTCAAAGCCGTTTGAATGCCCCCTTGCAAACCCAGGGACCACAAGTCAATGCCGACATCCGTGAGATGTACACTATCCCTCCTCAGGTACAAGCCCACATTAGACTCCAGTTCCCTGTGTCTAATCACCAACCCCCCATTCTTGACCACGAACCTTCCCACCACCTTAGTCACCCGGATCCTCGTCTTCTGTATACTCGCCACCGATCTGGCCCACCTCCACTTCGTCCGGGCCACGATGTCTGACCAGAGCAAAATTGTGTTCGGGAACCTCGCTCGGAGCCGCAGAAAGTCTGCCTTTATGTCCCCGACCTTACGTACCCCCAGGTCATTCCCCCCAGCATTGAGAACCAACACATCCGGGGGCCTGTCTAAATGCACGTACCTGTCCACCACACCCATCACCCCGTCCCACTGCATGCCCGGGATTCCTAACCAATGTAATTCCGCTTCTCTCCTGGAAATCCCCAGCTGCCTCCCATCCGGCCTCATGTCTCCTCTCCTGGCCCCCCAACAAACATAAGAATGGCCCACGATCCAAACAAGGCGTGCTGCACCTCCATCTGAAATGAGAAACCACACACACTGATAATGAAAAAACACCGCAAGCCAGACAACATTGCCGTTCTCCAGGACACAAACCCCCTCGTGCCCCACTCTATGTTGCTTTTTTTTTTTTTTATTAGTAACAACACTCCAGACCCACACCTCACCGAGATTGCATGACCGCCAGCTGCGGCCTAACGTAGGACCTGAACCTACGTGACTCCCACCGACCTATCTTGCGCACCAATGCTTCATCCAACCCACACGGGCCGCTTCCATGGCCACCCCGATGCGGAAGGAGTGTGAAGCATACTCCGACCCCACTAAACCGTTATTCCTCAAACACCGCCGAAACACCGACACAAACTGAAACCTCGACAAGGACCCATCCTCGCGCATAAGGAACGGGCCCTCCCTTCCCGGCCTCACCCCCCCGATACACCTGAGCTACAGCCACCGGGCAAACTGGGGACCCAGGCAACTGAAACAAGCAAACTTCCACACCCCAACCCCGCTGGTCGGTTTTCGATCGCCGGAGAAACAAACAAACCCTATCCGCTTGTACCCGCACGTCCCGATTCAACAGCCCTCCCAGTACTTTCTTGGATGGGCTGACCAACTCCCCCACCCTAAACACCTCGTAAAACGCTAACGAAAAAGACGCTGTAAACAATTGCATCTCAAACCGGGACGTGCAAACAGACCCCAATTCCGCGCATATGGCCACCAAAATTTCGAACATCACCGGACGCCTCATGTCCTCCCGTTTAATCTGTTTCTGAAAACCCCACAGCATCTGTCGTACCCAAAAATCTTTTGTCCAATCCTCCGAACCCAGTAATTTAAAAAGAAACGACAAGCCTGCCATTTTCTTGTCAATCGTGGCCGCTGAGCGCCCGCCCTCCATATTCCGGACCACAAAATACAGCACCAGTAAACGCCAGCCGCTGGCAAACCCCCCATCAGAGGACACCTCCACCACTAACCCCTGCCATTTCCGCCATACCTTTTCGTATGCTGACCAGGTAGACCCACTTACGGACCGGCGACTCCAAGGGCAGCGCCCACATCCACTCCGGGCAAGGGACTCCGTCCACAGCCGTGCCAGGCGCCAGATCCCTGAACTTGTCCCACTGAAAACGAGACAGTGAGTCAGCCAAGGAATTATCCAACCCCGGGATGTGAACAGCATATAGGAACACGTTTAAACGCAGGCACCGAAGGACTAACTGACATAAAACTCTAATAACCGGGGGGGAGGATGCCGACATGCGATTCACCACCTGCACCACCCCCATGTTATCGCAATTAATATGCAATTTCAAGTTCCTGCAACTCTCCCCCCACAGCTCCAATGCAAGCACTATCAGGAAGAGTTCCAGCAACACCAAATTGCCCAGGAAACCCGCCTCCTTCTAGGACTTCAGCCATGGCACCACACTCCACTTGCCCTGAAAGAACGCGCCATAACTCGTTGACCCGGCCGCGTCGGTGACCAACTCCACGTCGAAATTGCTCACCGTAAGAGGACAGAAATTCATGCCACACGCCTAAATCGTCCCTGTGTTCCTTCGTCAATCGAATGAAGTGTGTCGGTGACTTCACCCCAGCCGTCACTACCAACAGCTGTCGGCAAAACACCCGCCCCATAGGTATAATACGGCATGCAAAATTCAGTTTTCCAAGCAAGGACTGCAAGCTTTTTAACTGCACTTTCCGGCGCCCTTGAATCTCACGAATCTCCCTCTGCAGGTCCTCCAGCTTGTCCAACGGCAGCCTGCATTCCATGGCCTCTGAATCGATCACTATGCCCAAAAAAACTCAGCACCTGCACTGGACCCTCCATTTTTTCTGCCGCCAATGGCACCCCGAAAATGCTTGTGATGTGTTGCAACGTGGAAAGGAGAATCGCACACACAGCGGAAGCCCAGGGGCCAATGCAGAGAAAATCGTCCAAATAGTGAATGATCGATTCGAGGCCATAGACATCCCTCACCACCCATTCCAAGAACGAGCTAAACTGTTCGAACACCGAACACGAAATGGAGCAGCCCATGGGCAAACACTTGTCCACGTAAAAAACTGCTCCCGCCAATGACAACCCAACAGTGGAAAACTGTCCGGGTGCACCGGAAGCAACCTGAACGCCGACTCGATGTCTGCCTTTGCCATAAGCGCCCCCTGGCCGTACCCACCGGACCGCCGCGTCAAAGGATGTATATGACACCTCGCATACCTCCGGATCGATGAAGTCATTGACCGAACCCCCCTTGGGAAAGGACAAGTGGTGGATGAGCCGAAATTTGTTCGGCTCCTTGGGGACAACCCCCAGTGGAGACACCACAAGATTCCCCAAAGGCTTTTCCCTAAACGGACCCCCCATGCGACCTAGCGCAACCTCCTTACCCAACTTGTCGTCCACTACCGTGGGATGCAACAGGGCCAACCTGAGGTTCCGTGCTAATGGTGGCACCACCTTCAGGTCACAAGGAATCCGGAAACCCACTCGGAAACCCTCTGCCAACAGCCGCGCAGTTCCCCCGTCCAGATACTTACTTAGGAAAGGAAGCATCCTTTCCACCCTCACTGGCGTCCTCCCTCTTGTTAGAAGCGTCGCTGGCCCGTTTTCCCCTCCTAAAGCACAGAGACAACGCGTGGGCCCCCCCGCAACCAGAACATTCGTGCTTGAATCTGCACGCACCCCTGAACTTTCAGGCACCCTCGTTGAACTGCCAGCAAACTCCCCACTTCTTTCCGGCCGACAGTCCTGAGGAGGGTGTACCCCCAGCCTCCCCCCTGAAAAAACTGAGGCGGGGCCCGGGCCGAGGACATCAGCCGCATCCAGAGGCTTATGTCCTTGTGATCCCACCGCAGTCCCTGACGTACCACCTTCCGCTGCCGGAACTGTTCGTCATACCGAAGCCACGCCACACCCCCGTACACCCTGTGGGCCTCCCCGATGGCGTCCATATAGCAAAACAACGCCGAGCAGTGTTTGCCAAGATCGCAAACGCCTGCAACCAATTTGCAAACGTCCGCGGTATCAGCCTGTAACGCCTCTTTTCCTTGTCATCTTTCTTGGTGTCATTGGGCTTGACCCGATCCAAATTGAATTTCTCTAATGGGAGTAGCGAGAATAGCGAGAATATCTCCACGTACTCACCCTTTGTTATCTTCTCCCGGACCTCCGGCTTCAGGTGCGCTCCCAGTGGGCCCTCGAAGCAAACGTACACCTCGCACTTTGCCACATCCCCAATCCTAACCCCGACACTCCTGCTGTCTTCGCTTAGCCGGGGGGACCGATCTGTCCCTCCCCGGGCTCGGCTGCTCACGAGGTGGCCGAGGGGCGGGGCCTGGCGAAAAGCGCGCCAGCGGCCAAGACCGCCGGGCCCTCTGTATGGGCTCTCCACTGCCCCCCACATCTGCTCCGTCCCCCAACAAGTCCTGCACATGCCTGGTCAGCCACTCTGTCCCCTGTACCGCTGCCTGTTCCCTCAGCCTCACCAGCACTGCCTCGATCGCCGCCATCTTGGGTGGAGGAGCAGTGAAGAAAGCTGCCTCCTCTGATGAAAGTCCTCACATGCACTGGCGCCACATTAGCTCCGCCCCCCTTTTATACCGCTCCTCCCCTTACTTTTTCTTCCTTGCTTACCACTCCCCCTTCCTTCTTACTGGTTTCTGGCACCAGGTCATGCCCGCCCCTCCATTACCCCTCCCCTAGGGATCCGATCATTACGTGGCTCCCTTGCTCGTGGCACGTCGGGACCCCATGTTGTCACTGAGAGTGGGATAGCGGAGATACACTGGACAGGTGGAGGGGACAAGGGCTCTGGATGCATGTCCCTTCTAAATGCACAAGTAAGTGTGGTGATATTTAGTACATCGAGAGAGTTTACTCACATCAGTCATCTGTTCCAGCAAAGGTACCCAATGCGTAATGCAGCGACCCTATCTGAAGTGCCTAGCGTAGCCCAGAAAAATCCACCCCAGGATAGGCCTCACCCTTTCTTGGCTGGCACCCACGAGGAGGGGAATATGGAGGAGGTCAAAGTACAGAACCATATATTAATTTCCACATTGTATTTCAATTCATTTATAAATCTACTTCGATTAATCTGAACGATCGTGCAGTTTAAAAACTTACCTTGTCAAGATCCCTCCACATTTACTTCCTTGAATTCTGTGACTCATATTCACTATGTCCTGTAGGTAGGTACTGCCGTGTCACACATTTCGCAGAGCCTGCCTTCTGAACTACAGAGGTGATGAGAGAAGGAGTTTCAGGAGACTGAGTCAGTACAAGAATCACTGCTTTCAGACAGCAAGGTACCATTGGAGATGTAGTCCTTACAAATGGAAAGTAACCAGCAGAGGAGAAGCTGCAGAGTATGCAGGGAACCCAGGAAGATGTGGAAAGGGATGGCCAGCAGACAGGCAGAACTCACAATATGAAAGGAGATTTTTAACTAATGTTTGTATTGTTATAACAAGGAAGTGTATGCTGTGAACCAGTAGCGGCTGGTGTTCAAATTTATGAGGGGTTTCCACCATCCCTGTGCTTAGTTCCCGGGTCTGTACATCTGCTGTGCCCTTATGAGGGGTTTCCACCATCCCTATGCTTAGTTTCCAGGTCTTGATACCTACTGTACCATTATGAGGGGTTTCCATCATCCTTGTGCTTAGTTCCGGGGTCTGTACACCTGGTGTGCCATTATGAGAGGTTCCCATCATCTTTGTGCTTAGTTCCCGGGTCTGTACACCTGCTGTGCCAATATGAGGGGTTTCCGCCATCCCTGTGCTTAGTTTCCGGGTCTGTACATCTGCTGTGCCTTTATGAGGGGTTTCCACCATCCCTGTGCTTAGTTTCCAGGTCTTGACACCTGCTGTACCATTATGAGGGGTTTCCATCATCTTTGTGCTTAGTTCCGGGGTCTGTACACCTGGTGTGCCATTATGAGGGGTTCCCATCATCTCTATGCTTAGTTCCCGGGTCTGTACACCTGTTGTGCCAATATGAGGGGTTTCCGCCATCCCTGTGCTTAGTTTCCGGGTCTGTACATCTGCTGTGCCTTTATGAGGGGTTTCCACCATCCTTGGGCTTAGTTTCCAGGTCTTGACACCTGCCATACCATTATGAGGGTTTTCCATCATCCTTGTACTTAGTTTCTGGGTCTGTACACCTGCTGTGCAATTATAAGGGGTTTCCACCATCCCAGTGCTTAGTTCCCGGGTCAGTATACCTGCTCTTCCATTATGAAGGCTTCCCACCATCCCTGTGCTTAGTTACTGGGTCTAGACACCTGCTGTGCCATTATGAGGGGTTCCCACCATCCCTGTGCTTAGTTCCTGGGTCTGGACACCTGCTGTGCCATTATGAGGGGTTAATTTTGTTTATTGAAAATCTTACAAGCAACAACTTATATACAATAAAACCATAATAAATAAAACATATTTACAAAATAATTGATTGACTATACAAAACAGAACGAAAAGAACAAAATAAAAGGTGTAAACCAAATTTCACACAACATAATCCCTACGGGAGAGCCAGACTAAGGAACATCACCGTCACCATGCATGTAGCCTTTTATCAAAAAGATATTTGATCTGAAAATCTAGGGGAGTGAAAGAAGAATACAAAGAAAAGCCACACACCCCGAGATCAACTGGTAGCAGCTACAGAGTCCTGATATTCCTCCACGCCCTTATCCAGGCCTC
Organism: Lithobates pipiens; assembly: GCF_037356315.1. NCBI lineage: Eukaryota > Metazoa > Chordata > Amphibia > Anura > Ranidae > Lithobates > Lithobates pipiens. The sequence continues at coordinate 148,854,660 of NW_027507685.1, forward strand.
CTGCTGCCACCGGTCTCTCTCAAGATCCGAATCTTTGCAACCTCACCCAGAATGTCCTGCATTACTACTTCCACAGGGAGGATTTTACCCCATAAGGATACCTGACACGTGCACTCCACGTGAAATAACGGACTACTAAATTAACTAACAAAAGTGTTTCCAAATCATAATCCCGACGAGTCTGGAATGCCCCATACACCCACTCTGCATAACTCATATGGGGGAGAAAGGGTATACTCAGAGCCCGCCCCACCCTCTTGTACACCTCTATATTAAAAGGGCACTGAAGTAGAAAGTGATCCATGGACTCCACCACTCCTCCACACTCCACTCTCGGGCAGCCCCGATCACTCATGGAAAGAAACTTCAAGTTGCCCTCCACATATAGTTTTCCATGAAAGGCAAGCCAAGCCTGATCCCTAAACTTCATTGGGATTCTCTCCAAATGAATCAACCGCAAACCCACCCCCAAAACCAGGCTTGGGCAATTCCTCGAGGCCAGTGGCTCGCAAAAAGCAGGGCTCATGATCCGCTTCTCAAGAAGTTTCCGTGGAAGAGATCTGACTTCTCCTGCTGTTACTTGCCACTGTCGAAGTATTTTCAAACATGGGGCAACATAAGCCAGGAGCTGGGATTATGAGGGGTTCCCACCATTCCTGTGCTTAGTTCTTGGATCTGGACACCTGCTGTGCCATTAAGAGGGGTTCCCATTGATGCAGCTCAGCCAGCAGCAACACACAGGGACTGGGAGTCAGCCAGGGACAACGTGACTGGCCAGTCCTGGTGCCCAGTCTGAAGTCCACCATCAGCTAACACAGTCAGAGTGTCAGACATGTCCATGAACTAAGTCCAAGCAACCACTCTTCCATTCCTGCATCTAGCAGCAGCCAGCAGTTGTTTCAGCAGTGAGTGCCCAGTTTGAATCCACTGCGGTTTAACCCACCACATCTTCCCATCTCATATCACAGGCACAAGTGATTCAATCACGCCGCCGCCGGTGCTTATGAGTCCGATCCAAGACTTTCAGAGGAGGTGCTGCTCAGGCCTTGCGTTCCATCCAGTGCCAGGGGAAACCAGAAGTGATGCCACAGAAGGCACGGCCCACATCCTGCAGGCCGCAGCAATCAAACCGCACAGGCAGAATTATTCTAGAATGGGGGAGTGTTCAGGTCGCATTGCTTTGCACCCTGCGGACTCAATGAAGCGTGTCAGCCGCAATCACGTGATTTCAAGGACGTCATGCTTGCCATAGCTGTGTGTCCGGCGCCCCAGACACACTTAAAGGGTCATTTTTTTTTGGTGACTAGCTTCCACTGCTGTGACCATAGATTTCCTTGAGTGTCGGTTCACACTATGCGGTGCAAGAACCGCATGAAATTTTGAAAAGGTATCTTCGAATCACATGTGATTCTTCGGCAGTGCGATTTGAGCCATTAAACGCACCAAAATCCCACAGGACCCTTTTTGGGTATTATAATTGGGTATTATATTTTGTATTTGTGTATTTCTTCTGAGAAATTTGCATTTGCAAAACCGTTGCACAAATATCGTGTGACATAAGAAATTGCACCCACCGTTTTATTCTCTAGGGCCTCTGCTTAAAAAACATGTAATGGTTTGGGAGTTCTAAGTAATTTTCGAGGGAAAAAAAGCTGATTTTTACATGTAAAGAAATGTCACAATTGACCTGGCGGTCAGTAATGGCAGGCTTGATCATTTAGATTGTAAGCTCCACTAATTCCAACTGTATTGTAACTGTACTGTCTCCCTCCATTTTGTAAATTGCTACGCAAACAGTTGGCACTATATAAATCCTGTAAAATAATAACATTCTCTCAGCACAGCTTTACTGTAAGGATTTCTATTGGGGAATGTTTGGATATCTAAAGACCACATCTGACTTTGGCAGACATTCCCTGAGGGCCAGGTAAGATTTATTTGTTTTTTACCTTCAAATAGGTTTACACTTATTGAAAATAGTACTATCCCTGTGTGGCAGATATCTTATCTCAGCATTTAAGGGAAGTGCATAGTAACTGCACAGAGCCGCCGAGCGTGCCCCCTAGTGGCCAACCTGAAAATCTCCATGCAATAAAATAACAGAAGTATAGAAGAACAGGCTCCTAAAAATGTTGCCTAAAAAAATGACTTCAAGGTAAACCCGGCAATAAGAAGTCAACCTATGCGCTCACTGAGAATACACACAACTTTCCCTCTAACGGAAGGCGTGCTGAACTCTTGACTAGAGCAGTTACATGTCTGTAAATGTTTTCCTGAGTTGACTAATTAGCCATGCACCTAATTTCCGCCTCTCTCAGATTTTTTGCGTTGCCCGTCCAATCCTAATTTACAGGCGGCTGTTAACACCTTACTGGTGCTGCTAGTAATGGCCTATACAGTTTCACAAAATCTCTCTGTATTGATGCTGGCTTGGGGCAGCGCGGTAACAGATTAGGCAATCAGCACAAGTATGCCTTTATTTAAAATACAGTTCCCGTAGAAAGCTTGGCAACATTTTAATAATAATTTCCAGGGAGATTTTGGTGAGTCAGTGCAGCTCAACTCCAGCAAACAACTAAACACATGTGAAATGCTTATATGTGAACTGTCTTTCACACCAAAATATTTCTAATTCTTTTTAGCCACTCTTGTGTTCTAGGCACCCCTGCCAGACAGCATGACAAGGCTGGTGAGTTCACTTTTCTCCTTAGCAGTTAAGGAATATAGCTTGCTCAACAGGCCACCCTCAGTGGCCAATGAGGGGACAACACCACCTCCAGGAAGGCGGACTATCGGTCATGTGCAAAGCAGCAAGGCCCGCTATTCGCTCAGATTGCTGCCCCTCCCTCTCCCAGTCTGAGCAGGGAGCCCAACGTCAAGACTCATACTAGTCTTATGTTGTAAAAGTGGGACTAAACTCCCTTGTATGATTTTTACCTATATCTAAGCTTTATTCTAGGCTTATCTATAGGTACAGTAAATATCCCCTAAACGTGCGCCACTTAGGAGATATTTCCTTTAGATGCAGCCAGCGCATGCGCTCTGAAGGAACCGCATACCTGTGCTGTTCTTTCAGAGCCGTGCCATAAACAGCAACTCCCGTGCACATGTGCGGGAGTGACGTCACCGCCGGCTCGGCCATTGATATCACGAAGCCTGTGAAGCCGCTAGAAAGACGGCTGAATATGGAAGCGCCTTCAGAGGTGACAGTGTGGCGCTCGAGTGCTTCGTTTTCAGGTAAGTGTGTCATAATGTGCTAGTATGCAATGCATACTAGCACAATATGACTTATTGCCCAGGGCTCAGTTTTTTATGCAGTTTACTACCGCTTTAAAATACATTGAATTATTTTTTTGACGAAGATATAACAGTATTAATTGGTGTTTTTTTTTAAATATCTGATTCTTTTTCTGGATCCATTTTAGTAAGCACCATACTACATCCAAGGGCAATATAAAACTGGTAAAAAAAAACTGGTAAATTTAGAACCTCTTTGAGACATTATTGCTGACTGTTACCCCATTGAGGAGATTTTCTTTCATTCCTGTGACAGTGACACCAAGGCAAGAAGTTAGAGGAATTGGGTGTCACCAGGATAGGAAGGCAAAGAGTATGAAATGCAGCTGTTCAGTGATTAGATCATTTAAAGTGGTTGTAAACCTAGGGGAAAAAAAAAAAAAAGACGAAAAAAAAAAAAACTGCAAGAAATAGGCATAATGTGCTAGTATGCATTGCATTATGAAATACTCTCAGAGGCGCCCGATCGCGGCGATCGTTGTTTTTGCGGGGTGTCAGTCTGACACCCCGCAACTACGATCTCGGTAAAGAGTCTCCGACGGAGACTCTTTACCACGTGATCAGCCGTGTCCAATCACGGCTGATCACAGTGTAAATAGGAAGAGCAGGTGATCGGCTTTTCCTCACTCGCGTCTGTCAGACGCGAGTAGAGGAGAGCCGATCGGCTGCTCCTCTGACAGGGGGGGGGTCTGTGCTGATCGATTATCAGCGCAGCCCCCCCGAGGATGCCCACACTGGACCACCAGGGATGCCACCAGACCACCAGGGATGCCCAGCAGCAGGTATGCCACCCTAGACCACCAGGGATTCCAGTCAGTGCCTACAATGGATGCCAATCAGTGCCCACAATGGATGCCAATCAGTGCCCACAATGGGCATCACTGATTGGCATCCATTAGTACAGTATAAAACAATACAATGCGGCCTATCAGTGCCCATCTGTGCTGCCTGTCAGTGCCCATCCGTGCCACCTATCAGTGCCCATCCATGCTGCCTATCCATGCCCATCCGTACCGCCTATCCATGCCAATCCATGCCAGCTGTCAGTGCCAATTTGTGCTACCTATCAGTGCCGCCTATAAGTGTCACATATCAGTGTTCATCAATGCCATCATTAGTGCCACCTTATCAGTGCCCATCGGTGAAGGAGAAAACGTACTTATTTACAAAGTTTTGAAACTGAAACAAAAAAAAACAAAAAATACATATTGTTTTTCAAAATTTTCGGTATTTTTTTATTTGTTTAACAAAAAATAAAAACCGTAGAGGTGATCAAATATCATCAAAAGAAAGCTCTATTTGTGGGAAAAAAATTTCATTTGGGTACAGTGTAGCATGACCGCGCAATTGTCATTCAAAGTGCGACAGCGCTGAAAGCTGAAAATTGGTCTGGGCAGGAAGGTGTTTAAAGGGGTTGTAAAGTAAAAATTTTTATTTTTTTAAAATAACAAACATGTCATACTTACCTCCACTGTGCAGCTCGTTTTGCACAGAGTGGCCCCGAACCTGCTCTTCTGTGGTCCCTCGGCGGCTGTCTCTGCTTCCTCCCGCAGGTGCTTCTCACGTTAATGCGAGCTCCCTCGCATTGGTGAGAAGCACTGCGGGCGCGCTCCCGTGATACAGCCGGCGGCTATAGCCGCTCGCTGTATCACAAGGCCCCGCCCCCCGGCGCGCTGCGTCATTGGATGTGATTGACAGCAGCGCGAGCCAATGGCTGCGCTGCTTTCAATCCATCCACTCCAGCCAATCAGCGGCCAGGCTGAGCGGCGAAGAGGACGGCGGGGGCGAGCGCGGGATTTTCGAGGGGTCAGGTAAGTAAAACGGGGGGACTGGGGGCGCCGGCAGTGTGAGATGTTTTTTCACCTTAATGCATAGAATGCATTAAGGTGAAAAAACATTTACCTTTACAACCCCTTTAAGTGCCCAGTATTGAAGTGGTTAAAAAGGCAATCAATGAAGTGCAATACCAGTTTTCAAATAGTTGCTGCTGGTGAATAGAATGTAGAATTTCCATATCTTGCCACTGGAACAATAGGACTGTTTCAAACAACTATCTGTCAGATACCATGAATCAGATAGAGACAGAAGTACAGTTAAATCACACTTGTTTAATAATAATAAAAAAAGGTAAACAGAATAAAACATAGTCAAATCCTAGCCAGACAAGCCAAAACGTCAGGGAGTCAGAGAACAGCAAGCAGGATCTAGCATCAGAAGGCCTGTCATCCTAACAAGTCTTTAGCAGGCCCACTGGCACGCATCTCTAGAGATGTGGCCAAGTCGAAGGCAGAGATCATCTGGGCTGGCGGCTTAAGTAAGCAGGACTGACGAGCAGAATCATCAACAGGTGAGTCACTGTGGAGAGATAGGAGCTGGCAATTAACAGACAGCTGAGCTGCCAGCTCAGAGAAGGAAGGGCTGAGCCCAGCCCCGACACTGTCCGAGTTTAAAGTACCACACCAGGAAATAATTGTCCATGTATATATTTATTCCATATGTAAAGACAAGAGCGCAGCGCTGGATAGTGTATATATGTGAAGTATGTATAATATACAAACACTAAACTCAAACTATAATAAAATCACATATTGTTCAAACAGTATGAAAATACTCAAAAACAAAAAAAAAAAAAAGCAACTATGTATGGTGCAGTGCTCTAAAATATGTGCTGAGATAGTCCTCAAAATGAAGTTCTGCAGCTACAGTATATCGCATAATAAAAAAAACAACAACAAAAGAGAGAAGAGAGTTAATAGACGTGGGTATTCAGTAAAGTAACTTCCAGTGCAAATGTATAGGTATAGCATTCAGCACCTGTGTTGCCCGTCACCTTGATAGGATTAAAGGCTTACCAGAAAGCCTGCGACTGCCCTTACTCAGGGGGGTCAAACAAGGCTTAGTAGAATCACCAGGTATTGTATACTCCCCTCGCAGGCAATTCCGCAGACGTCAATGGATGCTCCTCTCAAAGATAATCCACATGCGTCACGTAATATTCCCTTCAGAAGAAATCTGTGCACATCAGTAATAAGGATTAGCTGTCGCGTGTTTGCACAGCCCACGTGCAGAGCCCGCCAGGAAGTCGGCACTGCGGCGCGCTAATTACAAGCAGTGAGACATTGTCCCGAAGCGCGGCTGCAGAGATCGGGAAATGTCTCACTGTCTGTGATTAGCGCAGCGCAGTGTCAACTTCCCGGCGGGCTCTGCGCATGGGCTGTTCGAACACGCCAGAGCTCATCCTTAATCAGTAAGTATTCTTTTTCACAGGCAATCCACAGGTATCCAGTGGAGTTCCAGCATTTGAAGACAGCATACAGCAATGGTATATTAAAGAGGACGTAAACCCTCTTAAAAAAAAAAACGAGAAAAAAAAACCCTGCAAGAAAAAGACATAATGAGCTAGTATGCATGGCATACTAGCTCATTATGTATTACTTACCTCAGATCGAAGCCCCTGCAACAGTCCTCGTCTCCCCCTCCAGCCACCGACATGTCGTCCCAGAGTTACTTCCGGGTATCGCAGCTCCGGCGCTGTGATTGTCCGGAGCCGTGATGACGTCACTCCCGCGCATGCGTGTGGGAGCCCCCGGTAACGGCACGGAGACTGCAGCAATGGCACGTAGGTACCATTGCTTCAGTTTTCCCCAGGGCACATGTAGAGGACAGGGGATATCTCTTAAATCATGCAGGTTTAGGAGATATCCTCGGTAGCTACATGTAAGCCTTAATATAGGCTTACCTGTAGCAAAAGGTTGTAAAATAGGGTTTACAACCACTTTAAAAGGGAGAAAAAAAAGAGACTCCAATAGTGCAGAGATTCCTTTAGCTGCTTTCATTAAAAAATTCCACAGATGGGACAAAATCCCAATACGTGAATTAGGTTAAAGGACGGAGGCAACATGTTTCAGGGACTAAAAATGCCCCTTTCAGGCCAAGGACGCTGTATAAATCCTTTGGCGGGGAAAAGCTGCCTGCTGAGAATCCAAATACTCTGTCAAAATATCACCTCAAATTCCCATACTAATAGGATCATCTTGGGTTGTAGTACCAACCTTCCTTATTTCCCAGATCAGACACCTGCCTGACTGTGTATATGCTTCTGCAGGTCAGGCCAGAGCATTATTATTACATAAAAATTACTATACTAAATAGAAGGTTTGTCCTGACCGGACAAGAACATTGTATATCTAATCACACGTTTAAAGGGTTAGTTCACCTTTACCAGAAAATCCCCTATGCAGATAAGGGGCATCATTAGATAAAAACAAACTGTGCAGCTCTGAATAAAGTTGAATAATGCCCTGGCTATTAGGGGTGCTGAAATTAATCGTTGCATCGATGCATCGGGATTCGGGTGTCCCCGATTCGGCATCGATGCATACGGACCCGATAATCGATTGCAGGTGACGTCATAGAAACTTGTCCCGCCCCTCCCAGGAAAGCACTCCGAGCATAGTTTTATAATGACTTTTTTTTAATAAATGGCGACTTACAGTTAATGATGTGCCCCGCTGTATATGCTTTTAAAAAAAAGTGTCACTTGATTCCCGAAATTCATAGTAAATACATCCCGATAATGTCCCATGCCGAGCCCGGCCCGCCTCTCGCCTCCCTCCTCTTTCCTCTCACGTCTCTCAAGTCCTGCCGTCAGCGGGGAATTCTTAGCCCCACCCGCCTCTCTTCTGATATTATAACTATAGTCAGCGGGCGGGGCTGAGAATTCCCCGCTGACGTCAGGACTCGAGAGAGGAGAGAGGCGGGAGGCGAGAGGCGGGCCGGTGTTGTGCCGAGAATGGTTTCCACGTCGAAGTATGTTCCCCCTGGCTCTCGGCTCATATCGGAACTCCGCCTGTCCAGCCCTCTGCACTGCGGCTCCTCCCACTCTACCTTTGAATGCAAATCATATTTCCACCATCCCCTGTACAATATTATTAGTCTATTCTATACACACACACACACACACATGTATATATATATGTGTATTACTGCATCCACACATAAATATTATATATATATATATATATATATATATATATTACTAATTATACTATGTGTGGATGGAGTAATACATGCGGTATAGTGACACATTTTTTTAAAAAGCACATACTTTTTTTAATAAATAGAGCGGGGCACATCATGCAATGTAACAGTAAGTAGAGTACAAATGGGTTGCATTTGACGGGCACAGGTGGCTGCGTTTGACGGGCACAAGTGGCTGCGTTTGACGGGCACAAGTGGCTGCGTTTGATGGGGGAGGTTCAGTATTTTTCAGTTTGTTTAAAAAGACACTAGGCGGCTCAAGCGGAAGTGGGAGCTCGTCGGTAATCGTGATGCATCGCGGAATCGAATAAAATCGAATCGTTGACCAGATAATCGTAATCGAATCGAATTGTGAGCCCAGTGAAGATGCACACCCCCTACTGGCTATAGATGTAGGCCATTTACATATCTCCCAAAGCCTGACTGGAATACTCCCAGGATGTTGCTAAGTGAGACCTAGTCATTACTGCTCACCTCTCTCAAACGCTGAGCTCAGAGCTATTGTATCAGGGGAGAGAAAGATCATGTGAGGTGGTGTATCAGAATGATGGTGAAGATGAACAGTAAAAACTAGGCCTCACTTCTCAACATCCTATGAGTATTCCAGTCAGGCTTCATGAGGTAAGTAAATGGCCTATGCCTATAGCAAATGGCAAAATTCTACTTTAATCAAAGCTGCACAATTTGGCCTCGTTAACACTTGCTCAAAATCCTGACACTGAACAAATGCGCCTATAGCGTTAATGGGAATTGTCTGAGGCGCATTACAAATGTTCCCCAGGCACCTATTTCTTTTTGGCTGTTGTGAACATGCCCCAATGTGTACCACCATGTTTGGCACATTATCATAGACCAGTGATGCCAAAACCTTGTCACCCCAGATGTTTTGGAACTACATTTCCCATGATGCTCATGCACTCTGCAGTGTACTTGAGCATCATGAGAATTGTAGTTCCAAAACATCTGGGGTACCAAACCTTAATTACCAAATATCTGGGGTACCAAACCTTAATTACCAAATATCTGGGGTACCAAACCTTAATTACCACATATCTAGGGTACTAAACCTTAATTACCAAATATCTGGGGTACCAAACCTTAATTACCAAATATCTGGGGTACCAAACCTTAATTACCAAATATCTGGGGTACCAAACTTTAATTACCAAATATCTGGGGTACCAAGGTTCGCCATCACTGCAATAGACTTAGATGCTTCAACTACTTCCAAACTGGACATGTTGCTTCATTTTTGAAGTGAAGCAAAGCGTGTTTTGATAATGTGAACAGCTCTGTGTGTTGTCCATATTATCAGTAGCAGATTGCTTTAGTAGGCGTTTGAGGAGAAATAAAAAAACGTGCCTCAAATGTCTGCTTTTAAATGGCAGTGTGAACAAGGCCTAATAGAAGGGGAATCTTCCAATGGAGACTCCTTCCACCAGGATTCCTTCACTTTGGAAAGATTTCCTCTCACTTCCTATGGGATATGAAGTGATATGAAGTGATATGAAGTGAAGTCTCCACAATGGGACACAGATGGCAAAACAAATGGGATCGTAACCTGTTACACTTTCATTTGTCCATTGGTATAATTTCACCAATATAGAGACTCTCAAACATAAGAGTTAGGACAGCACTTTACAGAAGACCATGATGAGTCACTGTGGTTTCCACATATTTTTGCAAATATGCCAATCAAAACCTCAGCAAATTGTTGGACAGGGTCATTTAAATTTTGCCTAGGGTACAATTGCTTACCAAATTATCGCCCAATACAACCCAATAACCAAAAACACATTACTGATGAAACTTAGGTCAGCCATACTAGGTTGGAATCTTGGCCCAATCAGCAAGAACCAGCCGAGATTCAAACCATTAATGGGCAGTCTGAATGTACCAAGTTGATCAATCGATCACCATAGGTACAACCAGCCTGCTGGCTGCTATAGCCACTAGCAATAATCACTGTCTTCTCCTGGCTGGAATAGCTTTACCCGCTGGAAGAAGACAACTACTCGGCAGGAGAGATTCCCCTGTCAACACGGTCTGAGTTGATGGGGGCAACTTCTGGCTGCAGAAAAGAAATGTGCACCGTCAATGGCCAGCCTTAGTAGGGAAGGTACACCCATGCCTGAGATGGACCCAGTCTACCATAATTCAAAACATTTAACCATGCCCATCTTCAAAACCCAGAGACCTCTGCCTGCTAGGATAGTACCAGATCACCCCTCCTCCTCCTACAGCAAAAGCATTGGGAAAACAATCTCCACCACAACTGACTTGGTATGAGATGAGAAAAGAAAAAACAAGTGAGGGAAAGAACCAACAAAGGCAGAAGGCATTGAGAGAAGGGAAGGTACAAGCTTGTCGAACGCTATCACTGCTCCAACTGACCCTATAGGCAACACCTCCCCAGACCACTAGAGCCACACCCTGCTCCACCAAAAAAATATGTTAAACCTGCACTAACTACAGCCTAGATCTTCAAGTCATGTAGGCCTTCCACTTATCCTACACATAATGCAGCTCCTGGCCTAATACTTTATTGTGATAGAGGTGAGCTGGGAGGACAGGCTTGGTGTGAATGAATCTCTGAACTGTATGTCACAGCTATGTAAACTGTACAATGAAACCTCCAGGTTTATCGGTACCTGATATTTTGTAAACCAGCCTCCCTGGAATTATCACCCATACATCAGCAAAAAAAAAAAAAAAAACCCTCTTGAAGAGCACAGTGCCAGTTCGAATCTGTTTGCACAGGCCTAGAGCCAGGCCTGGTAAGAGATGACCTTTCTGTGGAAGGGGCTACAGCCTGATAAGGAATTGCCACTACACGTAAACAAATCTCTGTGTTCTCAGAGATATCACATTGCTGTACAGTCAATAAACGCCAGATGGATATGTCAATACTTTGTACCCATGTAAATACTTTCACATCAACATTTTACTAGGAAAGGGGGTGCACTGCATTCTGCAATAGACATTAGAAGTTGGTCAGATATGAAGGTAAAATCCAACAGCCTTTGTTGATAACTGTGAAAGGACAGTGTTACCATTCCCTTCCAGCGCTATTTTATCCCGGGATCAAACAGAAGATTGATGTAATTATCTAATAGGGTCAGTTACTATCTCTTCCTGAGATAAGTTGGTTGGGTGTGTAAGCTGGTGCCAATAAATTTGGGATCATCAGACAGTCAATTCAATCCTTTGTTGATGGTGACCTTAAAGCTGTCTATGAATAGTGAAATATTTTCAAGTGCAGTGCCTGGTTTAGACAACCACATTGTGTATTGGATGCAGAGCAACCAATTAAAAATGTGGGTTAAAGTTGACCATAGACAGATCAAAATATGACCAGTTCAGCAGGGACCAGATGAATTTCAATCTGTGAGTGGTTCCCCGTTTGACAGAAGTCAGATCTACTTCTGTAGAATGGACATGCTGGAAAACCTTTGTTGATCAGCGGTAAGGATGAGCTCAGGCGTGTTTGCATGGTCCATGTGCAGAGCCCGCCAGGAAGTTGGCGCAGCGCTGCGCTAATCACAGGTAGTGAGACATTGCCCCGATGTGCGGCTGCAGAGATCGGGCAATGTCTCACGGACTGTGATTAGCACAGCGCTGCGCTGCGCTGACTTCTTGGCAGGCTCTGCACGTGGACCATGTGAACACGCCTGAGCTCATCCCTAATCAGCGGTAAGGATGAGCTCAGGCGTGTTCGCAAACAACACGTGCAGAGCCCGTCAGGAAGTCTGCACTGCGGAACGCTAATCACAAGCAGTAGACATTGTCCCGATGCATGGCTGCAGAGATCGGGAAATGTCTCACTACTTGTGATTAGCGCTGTGCAGTGCCGACTTCCTGGTGGGCTCTGCACGGGCTGTTTGCGAACACCCCTGAGCTCAACCTTAATCAGCGGCTGCTGATCAGTGTATCCTAACAGCAGAGAATCCTATCTACCACCCGACTAGCCTCCAATTGGATCCGCCTGAACAGAAATAGATGGATCCCCTTCTATTTTTTTTTTTTTTTCCAGCGAACCAGATCTGACCCAAAGGTAGGCGGGTGTAAACAGACACAAGACTGTTTATACCTGCCTGTCCATAGGGGTGAATAGACCATTTGAAAAACTGACAGGTGGACCTGATCAAACCCATCATGTGAAAGGGGCCTAGTAGTTAAAGTACTAGAGATCTTGTTTTGAGGGCAAGAAGATGTTGTGGTCTCCTATGCCAGTGGTCATCAACTCTGTCCTCAGGGCCCACTAACAGGCCAGGTTTGCAAGATAACTGAAATACATCACAGGTGATATTATTTGCTGCTCAGTGATTGCAGTATTCTAGTCTGCGTCTCCCCAAGGTAATATATAAAACCTGGCCTGTTTGTGAGCCCTGAGGACAGGGTTGATGACCACTGTCCTACACCACTGCTAAAAAAGGGGGAACAAGGGGGACATTGGGACTTTACATGAAGTACGTGGTAGCAAGAGAGCAAAAGGTGAACTAATATGAATTGTATTAATTGTTGCAATTGGATTTACAAGAGATAAGTACAATGATAAACAATATATGATAATGGTAATAGTGATAATAATAGTACAACATGATAATAACATGAATATCACAAAGTATCATAATAAAACTCCAAAGTTCACCGCAGCAGGATTGAATAAAAGCATATGTAGCATAATGCCTGCAGGGCCAAGGTCTTTGTGCACCAATTAGGGTAATGTATAGTAACGTCAGAATCTGAATGTACTCAAAAGAAGCACGGCATATGATAGCTCTACGCACGTTTTGTGGCCTTTGTACCACTCATCAGGAGCAGAGCACGTGTTCAATCTATAATAAAGAGTAATATGATATTCAGAAGTAAGGTAAAGTAAATGAAAAATAAAAATAGTAATAAAAAAGCATGATAAAAGGTGGGGTAAATAAGTCACCCACACCTAATACATGCTTACTCACTTAGGTGAGTGCACTGATGGTCTAGTAGGTGGGTGCCGCGAGCCGTCCAATATACACCCCCAACCGGGAGCCGTGGTGGGTAACTCAATGGAGATAGCCACAAAAGGCCGCAGCACAAGCAGGCATAGAGTCACCACCAGGCACTTCTATAGAGAGAGTGAAAAATTAGAACCATTAGGAGATTTGCGAGATGTGGAGAGAGTGAAGGAATAAGAAAGATAATTAAGGGAGCTGAATGTTAAGAAGAAAAGGAAAATACAAAGGTGAGGGCTCACCGAGCAAAAAAGTGAGGGGACCAAACATAGCTGTGAATATAGGGGTGGAATAATAAGTGAACCACCGTGAACATACACTAGGTGAAAGTAAAAAAAACAATGACGCCGGTAAATGGAAGAGCGGTGGTGCCTATTAGGGATAGGAATGCAGTGAAGGAGTGAGAGATTAAATTAAAAGACTGCATGTGATCTGGTGTATGAAAAGCCTCGAGTAACCACACCTCCTGGAGAGCCGCCCCCATGAGTACCACCACAAGTCATCCCCCCACCGCATGGCGGGTGGGGGGAGAAGGGCTTCCGCCAGCCGGATAGTATGTATCTCAGGTCTGGCGGCTCCAAACTACCCCCATAATGCCAGCAGTGTGTAAAACTCAACTGCAAGGACGTAGCAGCAATAAAAGGACGCTGCACATCCTGCGTGAATTGCGTGACGTCGACGCACAGTGAGGCGTATCCACCCATCAGGCGTCCAATGACGCAAAGGCCATGGCTTCGTTAAAAGTCCCAATTAATGTCCATTATGCATCACATGATAACAGAAGGCTTACATAATAATCTTAGGCCCCTTTCATACTGGGGCGGGAGCCACGTCGGCGATAAAACTGCGCTATTTTTAGCGCCGCTTTAGCTGCGGTATTCGGCCGCTAGCGGGAGCGGTTTTACCCCCCTGCTAGTGACCGACAAACGGTTGAAACCACTGCAAAGCGCTGCTGCAGCAGCGCTATAGCCGCTCTGCCCCATTGATTTTCATGGGCAGGAGCAGTGAAGGAGCGGTTTATACACTGCTCCAAAGATGCTGCTAGCAGGACTTTTTTTTACCATCCTGCTATCACACCGCTCCACACTGGAGACACAGCAGCGGCTGTTTCAGATCGGTTTGCAGGCACTATTTTTAGTGCAATAGCGCCTGCAAAACAACCCAGTATGAAAGGGGTCTTACAGAAACAAATGCAGATGATTGGTAAGGACAAGGCCACATGTTAATTAACCGCTTGCTGACCAGCCACCGTCATTATACTGCGACAGGGCGGCAAGATCCCGCAAACCGTTGTTGCTGTACGTCAGCTCGTGCATTTGGGATAGCAAGCACACGCACGTGCCCGCTGCACAGCAGGGGTGCCTATGCTCGAAGTCGACAGTCGTGATGACCGCCGCCCATGAGCGATCGCGGGCACGAGGGACAGAACACGTTAGTGTGTGTGTAAACACACAAATTCATGTTTTGTTCTAAGAGTGATGACAGATCGTGTGTTCCTATTAGCTAGGAACCATGATCCGTCACTTCCTCTAGTTAGTCCCTTCCCCCTTCAGTTAGAATCACCTCCCAGGGAACACAGTTAACCCCTTGATTGCCCCCTAGTGTTAACCCCTTCACTGCCTGTGACATTTTTACTATAATCAATGCATTTTTATAGCACTGATCGCTGTATAAATGCCAATTGTCCCAAAAATGTATCAAAATTGTGTGATGCGTCCTCCATAATGTCACAGCCACTATAAAAATCGCAGATCACCGCCATTACTAGTAAAAAAAAAAAAAAAATGCTATAAATCTATCCCCTATGTTGTAAACGCTATAACTTTTGCGAAAACCAATCAATATACGCTTATTACGAATACATATTGGCCTAAACTGAAAAAAAATATTAGCTTTTTAAAAAAAATGGGGATGTTTATTACAGCAAAAAGTACAAAATATATAGATTTTTTTTTCAAAATTGGGCCTCTTTCTTTTGTTTATAGTGCAAAAAAAAATGCAGAGGTGATCAAATACCACCAAAAGAAAGCTCTATTTGTGGGGGAAAAAAAAGGACGTCAATTTTGTTTGGGTGCAAAGTCGCATGACCGCACAATTGTCAGTTAAAGCGACACAGTGCCAAATCGCAAAAAAATGGCCCGGTCATTCTGCAGCCAAATCTTCCGGGGCTGAAGTGGTTAAATAGTTCTATTTAACATATACCAAAACAGCATTACAATAGAATACACAGGTATACCGTGAGCATCTGAACAATCTAAATAATAGCCCAAATGCATCTCCCTACCATGGCTACCCCAACAAAGTAAAAATGCCGGCATGGCCGCCAATAAAGCTGTGCTGTGAAAAACTTGCAGACGAGGAAATTAAAGTGCACCTGAACTCTCAATCTCAACTTTGAGTCTAGGAAGTAGCCTGAAAAATTTACTTTTTGCCTGGAATTGCTTCTTAAAAATAGTGTACTTCCTGGTGAGTTACCTAGGCATTCCTGTACCTACAGCCTCATAGCTTTATATGTGTAGTGTGAGATATAAGACACTGCTGCACCCGACTGAGAGAGTACGAGGAAATTTGGTGTATGCTACTCATTATTCACGGGGGTAATTTCTTACTGCAAATGCATGTTTTCTTTAAGGTGTCACATTTTAGATTTGTAGCGCCCTGAGTGAAAGTATCTTTTTTTGAGAGAGTAGGTGAATTTCCAGGCTTGCCCGGGAGCCAGGCCTGGGTGTTTTTGATGATCTGGTTTGGGAGTGGCTCAGAGCAGTGCTGGGTGACTCACAGGTGGTGTCACTGGGACCTCCCACTTCTTTCCAGAACTTTCTGGAAAGAGAGATGGAGAGGGGAGGTGGAGCCACCTGGGGAATTCTAAGGAGCCCTGACCAATCCCCAAATTGGATTGGGGGCAGGCCTCCTTAAATACCCAGGGTCAGTGCAGCTGGGAAGGAGTTGATTGGGTGGAAGAGTGGAGATACAGTGTTAGGCTGCCAGGGCCTTTGAGGGCGCTCCCCAGCCTGGGGGGGTGACCTTGGGCCTGGGCTCGGATGCGGACGGGGCCCTCTAATAAAACATGGAGGTGTCCTGGCCAGGAGGCACCGGAGGAGCAAGAGAGGACAGCGGGAGAACACTGCAGAGCAAGTCTCCAGGTGTTCCACTGATGTACTTAGTTTTCCAAAACGAGCAGTCTAAATACCGAATTTCAACTGTCTTCCGCTATAGCAGTAGAGGGGTACCCACCAACCAGCTGGATAAGTACAGAAATAGGTCAACCCGGTGGATGACATAGGCTCACCCGAGGTGCAGAGGCAAAGTACTAACCAGTGTTCACCAGAGCTCCTGATGGTGGAGATGGATTTTGCTGCTTTAGTACCAGATTGCCCTTTCAGAAGGTGAGCAAGCCAGGGTCTAATAGCAGATATAGCAGGTGGGAATAAGCAGAAGTGTAGTCAGTAAATAAGCCAAAGGTTGGTAATGAGTAGTTGCTGGTTGGGATCAAACAGAGGCATAGTCAAGGAACAAGCCAAAGGTCAGCAACGAGTGGTCATAAAGATATGGACGTCAGCAGGAGTGAAAAGAGCAAAATATTGGCTGGAGCTCAATAGAAAAAAAGAGACATGGCTTAACCACTTGCTTACTGGGCACTTAAACCCCCCTCCTGCCCAGACCAATTTTCAGCTTTCAGTGCTGATGCACTTTGAATGACAATTGCGCGGCCATACAACACTGTACCCAAATAAAAAATTTATAATTTTTTTCCCACAAATAGAGCTTTCTTTTGGTGGTATTTAGTTACAGCTCGGAGTTTTATTTTTTGCTAAACAAACAAAAAAAGATGCAAAAAAAAAAAAAAAAAAAATCATGTTTTAATAGTTTGTTATAAAATTTTGCAAACGGGTCATTTTTCTCCTTCATTGAAGTGCGCTGATAAGGCGGCACTGATAGGCTGCATTGGTGGGCACTGATGGGCTGCATTGGTGGGCACTGATAGGCTGCATTGGTGGGCACTGATAGGCTGCACTTGTGGGCACTGATAGGCATAGTTAAGGCGGCACTAATAGGCACAGATAAGGCGGCACCGATGGGCAAAGATGGGCACAGATAAGATGGCACGGATGGGTGGCACGGATAAGTGGCACGGATGGGTGGCACGGATGGGCACTGATAGGTACCACAGATAGATGGGACTGATGGGCACTGATAGGTGGCACTGATAGGTGGCTCTGATAGGTGGCACTGCTGGGCACTGATGGGCGGCACTGCTGGGCACTGATGGGCGGCACTGCTGGGCACTGATGGGCGGCACTGGGGTGCAGCACCTTTGAGGCAGATTGGGTGGCACTGTGGGTGGCACTGTGGGTGGCACTGTGGGGTGGCACTGTGGGTGGCACTGTGGGGTGGCACTGTGGGCATTATGGGCACAGACGGGGGGCACTTACTTTTACTTTTTTATATTTCAGGATGGCACTGCGGGAGGCAGGTGGGCACTGGCAGGTGGCATGTGGTGCCTTTCATTGCTGGCCGTGATCGGGACTGATGTCCTGTCAGCGCGAGGAGGAATAATAGCCGATTACCGGCTCCGTTCTATCACATGATCAGCTGTCATTGGCTGACAGCTGATCACGTGATAAGGGGTCGGGATCGACCCCTTACACGGATCGGTGATCAGGCGAGTCTCACGGACTCGCCGATCACAGAGCGCGCCGCGCGCGCCCCTCAGGGGGCGCGCAGGCCGCTCGTAACCAGGACGACGTCAATAGACGTAGTCCTGGAAATCTAGGTCCGCGCTAATGCCGTCATTCGGCAATAGCGCGGTACCCAAGTGGTTAAATAGGAAGTTCATGGGAGCAGCAAAGAGTTCAAGGTTCAGCAGAAACAAGGCAGGATTGTCCAATGCAGGGATGAGCTTCGAGTTTGAGTCGAACTCATGTTCGACTCAAACATTGCCTGTTCGGCGAACAGTGAACAATTTGGGTTGTTCGCGGCAAATTCGAAAAGCCGCGGAACACTCTGTACAAGTCTATGGGAGAAATCTAAAGTGCTAATTTTAAAGGCTAATAGGCAAGTTATTGTCCTAAAAAGTGTTTGGGGACCTGGGTCCTGCCCCAGGGGACATGGATCAATGCAAAAAAAAGTAATTTAACCACTTGCTTACTGGGCACTTAAACCCCCCTCCTGCCCAGACCAATTTTCAGCTTTCAGTGCTGATGCACTTTGAATGACAATTGCGCGGCCATACAGGTCATTTTTCTCCTTCATTGAAATGCGCTGATGAGGCGGTGCTGGTGAGCACTGATAGGCTGCACTGTTGGGCACTGATAGGCACAGTTAAGGAGGCACTAGTAGGCACAGATAAGGTGGCACTGATGGGCACAGATAAGGCAGTACTGATGGGCACAGATAAGGCGGCACTGATGGGCAAAGATGGGCACAGATAAGATGGCACGGATGGGTGGCACGGGTGGGTGGCACGGATGGGTGGCATGGATGGGCACTGATGGGTACCACTGATAGATGGGACTGATGGGCACTGATAGGTGGCACTGTTGGGCACTGATGGGCGCCACTGCTGGACACTGATGGGCGGCACTGCTGGGCACTGATGGGCACTGGTAGATGACACTGATGGGCACGGATATGTGGCACTGAGGTGCAGCACTGTTTTTGCGGCAGATTGTGGGCACTGATAGGTGGCACTGTGGGCACTGATAGATGGCACTGTGGGCAGTGATAGGTCGCTGTAGCCGTCATTCGGCTATATCGCGGATCTCTAGAGGTTAAAATCACTCGCGGCTATAATGAATTGTCAGCTCCCCGTAATACAGAGAACAGTCATTGAAAGTCAATGATAAAAAAATAAATAAAAAAAGCGTGGGGTTTCCCCAAATTCAATTACCAGGCCCTTCAGGTCTGGTATGGATATTGAGGGGAACCCCGCATCAACTAAAAAAAAATTTAGTGGGGTTCCCCCTAAATATCTATACCAGACCCTTCAGGTCTGGTATGTATTTTAAGGGGAACTCCACATCAAATTTTAAAAAAAAAATGGCGTGGAGTTCCCCCTAAAAATCCATACCAGACCCTTTATCCGAGCACGCAACCTGGCAGGCCGCAGGAAAAAGGGGGGGCGAGAGAGCGCCCCCCCCCCCTCCTGAACCGTACCAGGTCACATGCCCTCAACATTGGAGGATGCTTTGGGGGTCTGTGACCCCTCAAAGCACCTTGTCCCCATGTTGATGAGGACAAGGGCCTACTCCCCACAACCCTGGCTGGTGGTTGTGGGGCTCTGCGGGCGGGGGGCTTATCAGAATCTGGAAGCCCCCTTTAACAAGGGGACCCCCAGATCCCAGCCCCCGCCCGTTTGAAATTATAAGGGGGTACAAAAGTACCCTTACCATTTCACAAAGGAAGTGTAAAAGAATGTTTAAAAAGACACACACATCGACCAGCCCACCCAGCTGACTCTCTGGAGATCTCTCAGGGAAAAGGTGTGGAAGACTTAAGCCCACTGCTGTCTTCAAGGAAACTGGCTACATGTGGCATTCTCCCCCCTTTGTCAGCCCCCACTGGTGTTGATTTACTCACTCTGTCCTCCAGGAAAGCCTCCTCTCTTCATGTTTTTGGCAGGAACCTTACAGCACTTGAGCCCCCCGGCCCAAGGCAGGACATCCCCACCAGACTTGGGGGTACCCCTCAGGGCCACCGATAGCCTCCTCAACACTGTATCCCCATCCTTCTACCCGACTGCCGCTGCTGGCATGACTTATCAATAAAGGCAGACTCACTACTGGGAATTGGACAGGGACCTCCAAATATGCTGAGCAGCCCCTTCTAGTCCCCACCCACTATCTTACAGAATGTTCTCCAACGCTCTGGAAACAGGGGGAAGCACCAGAGAACTGCTGGGATGAGTCATCCAGCCCTGAACACTAATAACCCTGACCCAATTGCAGACTCACAAATTTACAGCATGAGTCAGGGTATGGTTTGCCTGCTCTACTTCTAGTACACATTAGAGGGTGCTAAAATTGCATCTGGACTGAGTGTGTGTTACTGCCACAGCACAATGCTACACCCAACCACACTTCTCTAATGCTGCTGCTCTTCTATGGAAGGCCCTTCCAAATGCCAACAGACTTTTCAGTCTTTTAAAGCAGGACTTAATTGTATCTGAGCACCGCAAACTGGAAATGCTTTTTGATTCATTTTTTATATTGACACCAAACTCCCTGACCCATGTCTGCATGCTTTATTTTGTTTAGAAATCACTTTGAAAAACACATTTCCTGGAATCCACCTACCCTTAGCTCAGGCATGCAGGCAGGATGGTGTACTGAGAAAGCCCCTCTCCCAGATGAAAAGAAAAACTGTTGCCCATGAAGACTCCTGGAATGTATGATATCATTTTGGCCTAAGCCAAAAACCAGGAAACAACCGAAATATAAAAAATTATTACAACAAGTATATATATATTACCTTTCTATTTACTAAGGCTAGTAGCATAGGCATTAAAAAAAAGTCCATGTTGATTTAGAGAGTTTAATTCCACTTTAATTCTTTACATTAAAATTGTGTTCCTAAACCATAAGCAGACATGTAACGTAGGCGCCTAATATTGCCTATATGTAAGCTCACATACATTTAGGAGTAGGGCTCATCATCCTCCCAAGGCCAGGGATTTCTAGTATGAAAAAAGTAACTTGACATCCTGAAGTAACACTTGGCCCTTACTGACCTCACTAATGGTTCATCGCAATGCCAGACAGCCAAGCTGATCAATCATAAGAAAAGGATTATGGAGCTCAGCTCTTCATGACTTCTGGCGAGCTCTACAAGGTATGAAAACATACATGCTGGCAAAATTAGATATGTACTTTACTTTTAGGTGTGTCTTTTATCTATCTCCCCAAGATTTCATTTTAATGGACAAAACTCATATTTTTTGAAAACTCTCTCTCCCTGCACGGCATTATCTACTTTTTCCCATAATCATATTAAAACACAATGATTATAGCTAATCTCACTTCAGTCTTTGTCTAGCTCTTCTCCCTTTAGATTTTTGTAGGCTCTTTCTTTAACCTCTTCAGCCCTGGAAGATTTTACCCCCTTCCTGACCAGAGCACTTTTTGCGATTCGGCACTGCGTCGCTTTAACTGGCAATTGTGCGGTCGTGCGACATTGCACCCAAACAAAATTGACGTCTTTTTTTCCCCCCACAAATAGAGCTTTCTTTTGGTGGTATTTGATCACCTTCACGGTTTTTCTTTTTTGCGCTATAAACAAAAAAAGAGCGCCAATTTTGCAAGAAAAGCAATATTTTACTTTTTTTCTATAATAAATATCCCCAAAAATATATAAAAAACACATTTTTTTCCTCAGTTTATGCCAATAAATATTCTTCTACATATTTTTGGTAAAAAAAAAAAAAAAATCGCACTAAGCGTATATTGATTGGTTTGCGCAAAAGTTATAGCATCTACAAAATAGGGGATAGTTTTATGGCATTTTTATTAGTATTTTTTTTTTATTTGTAATGGCGACGATCTGCGATTTTTTTATCGTGACTGCGACATTATGGCGGACACATGGGACACTTTTGACACCATTTTGGGACCATTGTCATTTATACAGCGATCAGTGCTATAAAAATGCACTGATTACTGTGTATTAAGGGGCGATGAAGGGGTTAAGTGTGTCCTAGGGAGTGATTCTAACTGTTGGGGAGATGGGCTTCCACTCACATGACAGCGATCACTGCTCCTGATGACAGAGAGCGGTGATCTCTGTCATGTCACAAGGCAGAACAGGGAAAAACCGTGTTTACATAGGCACCTCCCTGTTCTGCAGTTCTGTGACATGATCGGCGGACACCAGCGTACATCGAATTTGCAGGTCCCGCTGTACGCGGCGGGCACGTGGCGGCATGCACCTGCTAGCCCTGCCAGTTGAAGGGGACATACAAGCAGGGCCGCTGATAGAAATCATGGGGCCCCGTACAGCTTACCTGATGGGACCCCCTTCAGCTCCACCCTGGGCTCGCCCCTGGTCCCTCCTTCAGCCCCGCCCTGCCCCTGGCCCCTCCCCAGACCCCACCTTGAAACAAATGCAGGTTTGTCTACAAGTGATAGGCATGGGTGGCACTGTGTGCCACACATTACGGCATTGACGGCATGGGTGGCACTGTCTGCAGCACATTACGGCATTGGCTGCACTGTCTGTAGCACATTATGGCATTGGCGGCATGGGTGACACTGTCTGTAGCACATTATGGCATTGGCGGCATGGGTGGCACTGTCTCTGCAGGCAGCACATGCGTTATGGGCCATAATGCATGTGCTACTGGCAGACAGTGCCGCCAATGCCATAACGTGCTGCAAACAGTGCCAGCCATGAAATTAATGGCATAACGCATGTGCTACTTGCTGAGAGCGCCACCCATGCCACCAATGCCATATTGTGCTGCAGACAGTGCCACCCATGCCGCCAATGGCATAATGCCATTGGCAGCATGGGTAGCACTGTCTCTGCAGGCATCACATGCGTTATGACATTAGCGTCATGGGTGGCACTGTCTGCAGCACAATATGGCATTGACGGCATGGGTGGCACTGTCTGCAGGCAGCACATGTCTTATGGGCCATAACGCATGTGCTACCTGTAGACAGTGCCACCCATGCCACCAATGCCATATTCTGCTGCAGACAGTGCCACCCATTAAGAGGCATTCTTTCGCACCCGAAATAGAGGAAATAGTCCATCCCCTGCCACCACCTAGTCTGCGGATAGCTATCTGCACCAAAAAATCGGCCATGGCTGGAGGATTTCTTTTATATTAATTATTAATCTGCTCAGCTTGCCTGGGCCCCCCTGCTGGCCAGGCCTGGTACAACAGGGCCAGTTGTACTGGCCTATCAGCGGCCCTGCATACAAGTATGCCCATTAGCCCATCGCTGACATTGTGTCGGCGTATATCGGCGTGCAGCTGTCTGCAAGTGGTTAAAGACATGAAATATGACCAAGGTATATCCATCTATACTGTGTCTCAATAAGGAGGCCCCTTTCACACCAGCGGCCTGATCAGGTATGCCTGTTTTTCAGGTGGACCACCCATTGTTCTCTATGGAGCGGCGGATGTCAACAGACATATGTCCGCTGACACCCACCGGCATCTGCTCCAATCTGGTCTGCTGAAAAAAGAAAAACGTTCCCCATCCATCTGGCAGATTGGATCGGATAGAAACGGACAGGCAGACCATTTCCATCTAATCGCCCCATAGAGAGCAGCAGGCTGTGTCCGTGTCTGCTCTGCATAGCGTAGCTATCATCCTCCTGCTCAGCTGGGATCAGCAGAGCGTTCCCCACTGAGCAGGTGGATTTGTTTGATGGATTCTGCTCCATCTCCAAGTTTCATTTCTGTCTGTTGCTTTGTTCCTCTGTTGTCACCTCATGACTCATTCCTCATGAATCACTTCTGACACATTTTCGTGACACCAAGAGAAAAATGGTGACAAGAAGAGACCTCCAGCAGATTGACAGCCTCAGCTCTGTTCCTGTGTGAAGAGGGTGTGTCTTTTCCTTCCAATCAGCTCTGTTACTGGGCTCTGCAGAGTGTAGTTTCACTTCTCTGCCCCCTCTTTTCTGACAGCTCAGATAAGCTTTATAAATTCTGCACTTTGAATGGATGTAGAAAAGAGAGGACTGCAGATAAACAGGTACACCGTATGTAGGGAGATTCGTTTCCTCTCTGTGTATAATATCACCCGAGGCCAGTCACTTCACTGGGTATATGAAAGGGTTTACGAGGTTTTGGTTTTAGTGTTTTATTGTGGTTGTTAGAGCACCTGTACTTTATGTCCTCGTTTTGTACAGTTCTGTAGAAGGTGTTGGTAATTATTATTATTATTAATAATAATACTCCAATAAAGCAGTCTTACCTGACAAAGGATTTGTAATTCTGTCCAGAAACATTTGTGATTCATACAACTCTGCCAGACAGGACCAGGAGAGACACCACCACTTTGTCAGTTATGGCTCATAAAGACGGGCACTGGCACCTGCCCTGCATGCTGAGACATTTTTTCTGCATCTGCATCTGTGTGGAGCTGCATGCAGGCAGCCCATCTCAAAGCACCTGGTCCCCATGTTGACTGGAACAAGGGCCTCTTCCCCACAACCCTGGGCTGTGGTTGTGGGGATCTGCGGGCAAGGGACTTATCGAAATTTGGAAGACCTCTTTAACAAGTTGGCCCCCAGATCCCACCCCGCCCCCCCACCACAATATGAATGAGTATGGGGTACATAGTACACCTACCCATTCACCGTAAAAGTGAATAAAGACAGTATCATAAAGGGCCTGGTAGGGATTTGGGGGGGGGGGGGGGGGGTGGGGGATATTTTAATTGTTTTCTTTCCCCAATTTTTTTCTTTTTTTTGCTGGCAATTCTTTTCTTTATATTCATCTATCAGCCGGTAACCCCGCTGACAGCTGATGACTCATTGGTTGTTAAGAACGCAGTGGCCGGTGTTCTGGCAGATAGTGTCCTGTCATCATATAGTGTCCGTCCCATACTGCGCATGCGCAGTACGGGGCAGAAGAAGCTTCGGAAAATTTCCGAAGCTGAATGGCGCCTGCACCGTGAGTGGAGGTGGTACCCCCCCTTCCAAACAGACATAGGGTTCGGAAAATTAGAGGGCCCCTCGCGGGCGAGCTTTGCTCGCCACGCTTTGGGCTCGGCCTCGCTGCGCTCGGCTCTTTTTTATTCCTACTCTATGTCCACTTGGATGGTGGGGCTAGAACCTGGACTTACGGCGCAGGCGCCGTGAATCCTCGGCTATTTTCGGAATCTGTGTTGCTGTGTACTGCGCATGCGCAGTACACAGCGGAGACTATCTGATGGGGTACCTTATATGATGGGATACCGGCTTCTCGCCCACTCCTTAACAACACGCTATACACAGTACATACAGTGTGCTAAAGTGAAAAACAAAAACCCAAAACGCATCAAAAACGCAACACTCATGCCCCATACACACGGTCGCATATTCCAACTACAAAATCCGTCTTTTTTTCCCAATGGATTTTGGCCGAAACTTGTGTTGCATTCACACAGTCACACAAAGTTGTTGGAAAATCCAATCGTTCTGAACAAGGTGATCTCAAACACGTACGTCGGGACTATAAACGGGCCAGTAGCCAATAGCTTTCATCTCTTAGTTTATTCTGATCATGCATGGCACTTTGTCAGTCAGAATTGTCTACACACGATCGGAATTTATGCGATCAGATTTTGTTGTCGGAAAATTTTAGATCCAGCTCTCAAACTTTGTGCGTCGGAAAATCAGATGGAAAAAGTCCGATGGAGCCCACACGCGATCGGATTTTCCGACATCATGATCCAATCGCACATTTTCCATCTGAAAATCCGACCGTGTGTATGGGGCATAACACTTTTGGTGCTGCTCCATTGAAGTCTATTACACGCAAAACGCAATCTGCTGTGGAAAAAAAAAATCCCTGACCACACAAATCTGTACCATAGGGAACATGTTGAATGGACCGTGGTGCGTTTCTGAAAACTACAAAACGCATAGGTGTGAACATAAGGTTAAACCGCACACTGCCTGGCTATTGCGATATTCGAATCTGCGGATCGATTTTTGGAATGGTAGCGTCAACATACGAAATCACGATCTGTAAAAACTGAGCAGTCAAGATGTGCGTGTGCCCGTGCAACCCATCCAGGACAAAGGATGCCCGTGAGGACAAAAAATGCCTGTACTTTTCAGCTGGCACAGAAGACAACGGGGCCTGCAAAAGATCCATTCAGTCCACATCCGGCTGACAGGCTCCCCATGACTTTCCTGTTTTTGCGACCCTTTTTCTATTTTGTTTTCTTTTGAAAGCCCAAACTCAGTGCACCCCCCCCCCCCCCCCTCCTCCTTCATTTTTTTGGCTGGGGACCATTCCAAAGAGTGGCGAGAAGCGTCAAAGATGTGGATCTCCTGAGCTGCGTGCTCAGCATATGTTACAGGAAAGAACTATTTTCGGCGTTCGCTCTTGAAAGAGAAGTGGAGCCTCTCTCCCTAGGGGAGGCGATAAGAATGCAGGAGGCCTGATACACAAGCCTTCCACTTCAAATGCTCAGGAACTGCGCTGCCGAGCACGCTTCAGATGGGCGATGGGTGAATTATTGCTCATTAAAATGAAAGAGATGCAGATTTTTCTGAACGCTGCAGTGATCTATGCCACCGAGACACGTTGTTCAGCAGATGGCCTCCCTGAACACGGCCCTTGGGTATACAATATAGATTGGAGTGGGAACAGTTTTAGGCAATATTATCCTACAATGTGCGTTTACTGCTCAACATGTTATACAGCCAACATGGGCTGCGTCTGGGTTCCAGAAACACACTTACTTTTCAAATAAATCAGGATTTATCACATGCACACACTGACTTCATAAGGCAGAGTTTAGTGATCGTTTATAAAGAGGAGCAACTCAAAGTAACCAATCAGAAATGTTCTCCTAGCTGATCTTATGACAGCAAACTGAAATCTGACTGTCTGCTATGGATTATTGTATTTATAGCAAAGTCTCTGGCCTTGTCCATTCTAATGAGGACCTCCAAGCCTAAAGATAGCTGATATCCTTCAATATGTGGTGGGTTGTGAGGCATAGTGGGTGCAAAGATGGTGAAAGTCATTGGGCACCAGACACTTGGATATAAAAGAGGTTTTATTTCTTTTGACAGTCCTTTTTGTATTTTTGGGGAAAAGAGGGTTAGGGCCAGGACACCCTTAAGTAGTTATAGATTCAATTGCCAGACTCCGAGACTTCAATAGGAAGACAGCCATACAGGGAAAGGCCCCAGCAAGGCGGCACATCTGCACAAGCAGGAATGCTGTCTCCTATGTTAACAGTCTTTAACAGTTCATCCACTCAAACGTAACAGTCCTTTCAACTTCACTACAACTGCCTCTTGTAGTTCTTCAGCACTGAGCTTCCGGCCTCTCAGTAGACCCACTGATTCACTGACTCTGTATCCCTTGAGCTCCTCCAAGATGTGCGGTGGTATCCCCTCAAGCGTCACCCTCGCTTCTTTGCTGGGTCCCTAGCTTGGCACTCCAGGTACTTCTCAAGCTTCACCCCTGCTAAGCGGTGAGGTCCCTGGCTTGACTCACAAAACTGCTCTGCAAGCGTCTCCTCCGTAGTTTGGGTCCCTGACTCGAACACCGTCTGAAGTTTGCCGATTCTCCACCGTGCCCATTCAGTGACAATGTGGTTCAGGTACTTGCTTCAGTTACTCACTCTGGTCCCTGGTAAAGGTGGTTGGTCCCTTTGTGGTGACAGTTTTCCTTCTACCTCCAATCACTGACAGGTTTTCCAGCCTACAGAACCGTCACTTTTGGTTGGACTGAAAGCCGCAGTGCCAACCCTGCGCTGCCCTCTTACTTCTGGATAGGCCCTCACACAGCCTGGCAGTCAGATGAACCCCCAGGATAGGCTCAATCTCCATCCTGGCAACCCGGGGCATACGACACACGTCCACCCAGATAGCCGTCCAGGTGGCACAGAACACAGATCACCTGACTCCACCCGAATATATAGGTGCTCCCAGCAAGCCAAGGTATTCAAGAAAACCCCTGCCCATTGGCTGAGATACCCCATATACCCATAACATGACCTTGGGTTGCCCTTCTCATTTCTAGTACCACCAAGTCTCCGGCCACCTAGTGGTAGAAGAGGAAAGTGCAACAAGGCCAAACTTAGGGAGAAATTAATAGATCTCTATCAATCGACCAAGATAACGACTCCTAGCAAGTAAATTTGTGAGGAGCTCCCTGACTAAACCATAAGGTGCTACATATTCAAATATGTCGTTTTGTATAGCCTTAAAGAGAAAGTAAACCCTGATGGGTTTTACTTCCTCTTTGTTTCCCTGCAAAGGTAAAGCATAATGGGCTACTATGCATCGCATAGTCCCTTACCTGACACAAGAGCCTGCGATGTCACCGCTATCCCCTCTTCCATGAAGTGTCCATCTTCCTTTCAGTTATCACGGCTCCGGCGCTGTGATTGGCTGGAGCCGCGATGATGTCACTCCCGCATGTGCAGGCGGGAGCCGCCACTAACGGTATGATCCTCGTTAGCAAGGGCACGCTCAGTGTGCCTGCGCACCGCTGTCTACGCTGCATGCGCCATAGACAGCGGTGACTGTCTTTTGCAAATATCTTCTAAACCGTGTAGGTTTAGTAGACATTTCTTGCATCTACAAGTAAGCCTTAATCTAGGCTAATTTAAAGAAGAACACCATTTTAGAACCAATGGCAAGAAATTAGTAGCCCAGCAAGTGAAAAAATAAAAACCCCTTTTGCTCTAATATTTACCCCCTTCCAGTGCAGTTCCCCAAGGACTTACTGATCCAGATGTCCTGCACTAGTACTTTAACCCACTTCCTGTGAGCCTAGGCTGTCATTGACATACCCCCATGGGGGCGCATCACCACATCAGCCTAGGAGCACAGTAGAATATTGCAGAGATTGTTAATGTCATACGTTTTGGCTTAGGAACTCTGCCTGGTTTTATCGCTGTCTGTGACTCTGATAACATTTCACTTCCTTTGTGTCACTAGTCGGACCCCATTCTGTGCAAAGGGAACCTTTCTAATCGGTGCAACTTGAGTCGCTCTGACTTAGAAAAAGGTTCCTGCACTACTTTTGGTCTGACTTCGGTACGACTTGCATTGACTTCTGTCAAAGAAGTCACATGCAAGTCATGCCGAAGTCGCGCTGGGGTCCGACTTCGAGGTTGCGGACAGTGTGAACCCTGACTAATGGAAACACAGAAGGCAATAAAAGCACTTTTCTTTAGTATTGCTGTATGTGTCTCCATACAGGTGATTTCCCCTCGTTATTTGAAAAGATACAGTGGTGTGAAAAAGTGTTTGCCCCCTTCCTCATTTCCTGTTCCTTTGCATGTTTGTCACACTTAAGTGTTTCGGAACATCAAACCAATTTAAACAATAGTCAAGGACAACACAAGTAAACACAAAATGCAATTTGTAAATGAAGGTGTTTATTATTAAAGGTGAAAAAAAATCCAAACCATCATGGCCCTGTGTGAAAAAGTGATTGCCCCCCTTGTTAAAACATACTATAACTGTGGTTGTCCACACCTGAGTTCAATTTCTCTAGCCACACCCAGGCCTGATTATTGCCACACCTGTTCACAATCAAGGCATCACTTAAATAGGAGCTGCTTGACACAGTAAGGTCCACCAGAAGATCCTTAAAAGCTACACATCATGCCGAGACCCAAAGAAATTCAGGAACAATTGAGAAAGAAAGTAATTGAGATCTATCAGTCTGGAAAGGGTTATAAAGCCATTTCCAAAGCTTTGGGAATCCAGCGAACCACAGTGAGAGCCATTATCCACAAATGGCGAAGACATGGAACAGTGGTGAACCTTCCCAGGAGTGGCCGGCCGCCCAAAATTACCCCAAGAGCGCAGCGACGACTCATCCAAGAGGTCACAAAAGACCCCACAACAACGTCCAAGGAACTGCAGGCCTCACTTGCCTCAGTTAAGGTCAGCGTTCATGCATCCACCATCAGGAAAAGACTGGGCAAAAATGGCCTGCATGGCAGAGTTCCAAGGAGAAAACCACTGCTGAGCAAAAAGAACATCAAAGCTCGTCTCAATTTCTCCACAACACATCTTGATGATCCCCAAGACTTTTGGGACAACATTCTGTGGACCGATGAGACAAAAGTGGAACTCTTTGGAAGGTGTGTGTCCAAGTATATCTGGCGTAGAAGGAACACTGCATTTCATAAAAAGAACATTATACCAACAGTAAAATATGGTGGTGGTAGTGTGATGGTCTGGGGCTGTTTTGCTGCTTCAGGACCTAGAAGACTTGCCGTGATAAAAGGAACTATGAATTCTGCTGTCTACCAAGAGATCCTGAAGGAGAATGTCCGACCATCTGTTCGTGTACTCAAGCTGAAACGAACTTGGGTTCTGCAGCAGGACAATGATCCTAAACACACCAGCAAGTCCACCACCGAATGGCTGAAGAAAAACAAAATGAAGACTTTGGAGTGGCCTAGCCAAAGTCCTGACCTGAATCCTATTGAGATGTTGTGGTATGACCTTAAAAAGGCCGTTCATGCTCGAAAACCCTCTAATGTAACTGAATTAGGACAATTCTGCAAAGATGAGTGGGCCAAAATTCCTCCAGGACGCTGTAAAAGCCTCATTGCACGTTATCGCAAACGCTTGGTTGCAGTTGTTGCTGCTAAGGGTGGCCCAACCAGTTATTAGGTTTAGGGGGCAATCACTTTTTCACACAGGGCCATGATGGTTTGGATTTTTTTTCACCTTTAATAATAAACACCTCCATTTACAAATTGCATTTTGTGTTTACTTGTGTTGTCCTTGACTATTGTTTAAATTGGTTTGATGTTCCGAAACACTTAAGTGTGACAAACATGCAAAGGAACAGGAAATGAGGAAGGGGGCAAACACTTTTTCACACCACTGTACATCTAAATGGGACTTTTGAGCAGTAACGGCCAGTGGCACAGGCGACCCCCCCCCCCCATCCATGCGTCTGGCCCCCTAATCTACATGCAGGGCACCAGTTGCATGGATTTCGAATATATATATTTTTTTGGAAGCACATGATTAGAGCCCGAGGCTCTAATTGGCTTAAAAAAAAAGGTGTGGGCTCAGATTGCAGAGCACTGCGCCCCGAGCCCACCCACTTGTGAGAATAAATTTTCACTATTGTCTTCCTGATTCTCCTCCTGGCCAATCAACAAGCAGTTCCTGAGACCCAATTGGCCAGGGAGTCTTAAGACTCCTGGCCAATCGGGTCTCAGTCAGAACCCACTTCCTCTTTTGCCTGGAGGAGAAGAGATGACTCCGGAGAGAGGAGCTGCAGCCCAGATCCATGTCTGCCTGATCTGCCTCCTCAAGGATCACCGTCACACTCCCGTCTCCCACGGGGTGGGGTTGGGGGAGATTTGCTGCATTCCCGCCATCACCTGCGGGAGGGAGTTTGGCATTGGTTTGCTGCCGCCCCCCCAAAAAAATTGAGCACCAGCCGCCACTGCTTTTAAGAAACCTTATATCTATGACAGCGGACAATGTACATTTTTAAAACATACATCTTTTATTATCATCTATTAAAATGCTTAAAAATGAGTAATAAAAAAAACACTGATACAAATTCCTGTGGTACACCCACAGAATTGCAGCAAGAAATCATAAATATAAATTATATGTATTTTTTCTGTTATTTAAAGTAGTTCTAAAGGCAGGAGGTTTTGTCCCTTAATGCGTTCTATGCATTGTGGTAAAAAAAAGCTTCCACTGTCTGTGCCTCCCCCCCTCCCTAGATACTTAATGACACCATTCTTGGTCCAGTGCTGTGCCCTCTGGCAGTCCTGCTCTGCTCTCTTGCTGAATTCACAGGCTTTACTGAGAGCAGCGAGAGCCATTGGCTCCTGATGCTGTCAGACACATCCCATGAGGAGGGAGTGGGGTGGGGCCAAGCCAGGCTGTGTATATCTATGGACACACAGAGCCCCTTTAGCAAGTGGCTTGCTATGGGGCCACTTGGAGAAGAGGAAGAGCCTAGAGTGCCGACAGGTAACCACAGAAAAGAAGGTTCAGTGCCACTCTGTGCACTTGTACAATACTATTGCACAGAGCAGGTAAGTATAACATGTTTGTTATTTTAATTAAAAAAAAAAATACAGAAGGATTTACAATCCGTTTAAGCTGTTCTGAGTTCTGGACTTCTTCAGAAGAGACATGAAGGGACATACATAAAAATCTGTACTAATGGAATTAGTTGCTTAAAACACCTTCAAATGTATCATCTCTGAGCGAGCATCCCATGTATCCTAGACCAGGAGACAGATCCACAAGGAATATGGTGGGGCCTAAGGCACCCCCTATAATTAACGTGTATATAGTTGTGCCTTACATGCTTTGATCACTTGTCATCTACAATGATTTACAGGAGCTGAAATATCAGATTGTTTTGAATTCTCAGGTATGATAGGTAGATTATTAGTGCGGCTACCTTCAAATCATAAATAAGTCCCACAAACATGTGCACTCTGCTCACCTGTCTCCAGAAACCCTGCATGCTGAGTAGCAGTACCCTGTTCCTGAAAGTTCTGCTGTGCACTCTGCTAACCTGTTCCAGGAAATCCTTTATGCTATATGGCCTCCGATCATCTCAGCGGGACCCCTGCATGCTTTGAGTGGGTTCTGCGAGTGGGAAACAGCTAGCCCATTTCCACCATTAGGAGCTCCAGAGAAGACCACTTGTTTCTTATAATCTTTGATGAACCTAGTCCTGATCAGAAGAGGCTCTCTCTGGCATGGTGGGCATGTCCGTGACAGTGCTTACTTCTTTAAATGTTCTTTAAATGTTGATATCCCTGATGTCTGGACTGCAACAGATAACCCCCTATAACCACTTCACTATATCCTCAGTTACTGTGGTCATCTTGAAAAGCTCCAGTCCAGGTGTGTCCTCCGCTCACTTGTTGAAATAAGTGTTAAAAAAAAACTGTAAAAAAAAAAAGAAAGTTTTGGCTGGAGTTCTACTTGAATTGGAAAGATGTTTAATGGATTTTCAAGAATGTTATTCCATATCTGTATCACTTGGACAGTCATTTCTATAAAAATTCAAGCAAGGTATTAACATCCCTGCCAATCATAACCCAGATGACATTGACTAAGGACAAATCAGACAACCTAACAATAGACTAAAGTCTCATCTGTGCTAAACACTGGCCTGGTGATGAGCTTTTCATTATTAATAAATTTTATGGAGTTTTCAACAAGTTTAAACTTACTTTAGAAATAAAGACTTCTAGATTTGTGTTTATGACAAGTATGAAAAGGTTTATCAATGGATCATATTTCTGACTGCCTCTAAATAATTTTGTTAATCCTAAAAATTTCCACACTAATACCGGGTCTGCAATGTGGCTAAATCCTCATGGATGTTGACCCTACAAAGTCTGCGTATTCTTGTAGGATGAATAGGGTATCAAGTTAATGGAGTTGGGCTATCCAGGAAATTTGGGTGGGAGGTGGCAATGGAAGATGACTGAACTAAGGAAGCAAGAGTAGACATATGTCCTGGCCTTATATATCTTGTACTTCAGGCATAGCTCCCAACTGTCCCTTATTTCAAAGGACTGTCCCTAATTCATTTATCTCTCATTTTGGTCTGATCTATATAGTTGCACTTTATTTCTTTTAACAAACCTTTTTGTGGGAGAGAGGGTTAGGGACACCCTTAGGTAGTTGCAAGATTAATTGGCAGACTCCGAAATTTCAATAAGAGGACAGCCATGTAGGGAAAGGCATACAGCAAGGCACCACATATGCATGTGTAGGAATGCCGTCTCCTATGGCAACGGTCTTTAACAGTTCCAAACACAAGGCTTAACAGTTCCTTCACTTTCACTACAATTACTCCTTGTAGTTCTCTCACTAGACCCACTGATTCACTACCACTGAACCCATTGAGCTCCTGCAATCTTCACGTGGTATTTTGCTCAAGCATCACCCATGCTTCTCTGCTGGGTCCCTAGCTTGGCACTCTGGATAATTTTCAAGCTTCATCCCCGCGGGCCTGCTCAGTCCCTGGCTTGTCACACAAGGCTGCTCTGTAAGCATCACCCCCGCTGGCTGGGTCCCTGGCTTGATTCCCACTGAAGTTTCCTGATTCTTCCCCGTCCCCGGTTGGTGAGAATACTGCTCCAGTACTTGCTTCAGTTACTCAGTGTGGTCCCTGGTAATAAGGTGGATAGTCCCTTACTGGAAACAGCTTCCCCTCTAACTCCGATCACGACAGGTTCTCCAGCCAACAGAACTTAGATAGCCTAGCAGCCAGATGTGCCCAGGACAGGCCCCATCTCCGGCCTAGTAACCCGGGCAATACAACACATGTCCACCCAGACAGTCATCCAGGTGACACAGAACACGGATCACCTGACTTCACCCAAATATATAGGCTCTGCCAGCAGACCAAGGGATTCAAGATACCACATATACCTATAACCTGACCTTGCATTGCCCTTCTCGTATCTAGTACCACCAAGTACCCGGCCACCTAGTGGTAGAAGAGAAAAGTGCAACAAGGCCAAACAGGGATAAATCAATAGATCTCTAGCAATCCGGGATAAAAACTCCTGGCAAGTAAAGGAGCAACCCTGCCTAAACTCCAGGGTGCTACATGTATACAAAGGAGCATGGGGAGCTCATGTCCATAATAAGGGTGGTAGTGACACAGTCCCAAATGATCCACAATGGCTCAAAAGTGATATGGTCCAAAAATATTTTGACAGAATAAAGGTGGATAAAGCACCTGGACCAATTGGCATCCACCCACGGATCCTAAAAGAATTGAGCTCTGTCATTTCAAGTGCATTATTTTCTAATATTTAGGGACTTGTTAATGACTGGAAAGGTTCCACTGGATTGACGCAGGGCCAATGTGGTGCCCATATTTAAAAAGGGATCAAAGTCTTAACCAAGTAACTATAGACCTGTTAGTTTAACTTCTATAGGTGGGAAGATACTGGAGAGTTTAATAAAAGACCACATAGACCAGTACTTGCTGGAAAAAAATATTTTAAGCGACAGACAGCATGGATTCATGAAAGACAGAAGTTGTCAGACAAACCTGAATTATTTTTATGAAGAGGTAAGTAAAACCTTAGACAGAGGGGTGTAGTGTCATATTTTGCTCCCCATCATAGAATGCTCCAGAAGTGACGTTGCGGCCAGAAATTTAGCATTGC
This sequence comes from Lithobates pipiens, assembly GCF_037356315.1. Taxonomy (NCBI): domain Eukaryota; kingdom Metazoa; phylum Chordata; class Amphibia; order Anura; family Ranidae; genus Lithobates; species Lithobates pipiens. The sequence continues at coordinate 148,889,830 of NW_027507685.1, forward strand.
GCGAATGCGCGATGCGTTCCAAATGCTTGCACCATGCGTTCCAGAGGGTTTCCGACAATGTAGTTCAGTGAAACCGTCAGATAATGTCACGGGAGTGAGGGGAGGTAATCGTGACATTAACTTTAGACAGAGCAGAAAGCGGCGGAGAGAGAGCAGGTAACTGTGGCTCAGGGAGGGGATTACCTCCCCTCACTTCTCTGACATTATCTGACTGTTTCACTGGTCTGCATTGTTGCAAATCATTTGGAACGCATGGCGCAAGTGTTTGGAACGCATCGCGCATGCGCAGTGCTAAATTTCTGGCTGCAACGTCACTTCCGGAGCATTCTGTGATGGGGAGCAAAATATGACACTACATGGGTAGCTGTGGACGTGGTATACTTAGGTTTTGCAAAAGCGTCTGACACAATTCCCAACACATGGCTGATGTGTAAGGTAAAATCTATAGGTTTGAAAAGATTAATTTGTAAATGGACAGAAAACTAGAATTCAGAGAGTAGTGGTTAATGATTCTTACTCTGAATGGTCTAAGGTTATCAGTGGTGTACCCCAAGGTTCAGTGTTGGAACCCTTACTTTTTAACATCTTTATAAATGATATTGGGTCTGGGAGTAAAAGTAACATTTCTGTCTCTGCAGTTGACACCAAGCTATGCAGTGGAATAACGTCCTTACAGGATGTCTCCAATTTACAAGGCGACCTCAATGCACTGTCTAATTGGGCAACTAAGTGGCAAATGAGGTTTAATGTTGATAAATGTAAAGTTATGCAGTGCTAAGAATATGCATGCATCATACATACTAGGGAGAGTACAACTGGGGGAATCAAATGTGGAGAAGGATCTGGGGGTTTGGTAGATCATAAGCTCAATAATAGCATGCAATGCCAAGCTGTGGTTTCCAAAGCGAGCAAAGTCCTTTCTTGCATTAAGAGAGGTTTGGACTCCAGAGAGAGAGAGAGAGATATCATTTTGCCCCTGTTCAAATCATTAGTAAGACCTCATCTGGAATGTGCAGTTCAGTTTTGGGCCCCAGCTCTCAAAAAGGATATCAGGGAACTGGAGAAAGTGCAGAGAAGGGCAAACAAACTGATGAGGAGGCATGGAGGAGCTCAGCTATGAGGAAAGATTAGAGGAACTGAATTTATTCTCTCTTGAGAAGAGAAAATTAAGGGGGGGGGGGGGGGGTATATGATCGATCAACATATACAAATACAAAAGTAGTTCAAAGATTGAACTTGGTGTTGAGTTAGTTATTCACTTTAAGGTCATCACAGAAGATAAGGGGGCACTCTTTATGTCTAGAAGAAAAAAGATTTAATCTCCAAATATGGAAAGGTTTCTTCACAGTAAGAGCTGTGATATGAAAATATGAAATATGGAATAGACTCCCTCCAGAGGTGGTTTTAAAAAAGGCCTGCATTATTTCCTAAATGTACACTATATAACTGGGTATAACACTGATAGGTAAAATCTGATTGCCTCTTGGGGTATCAGGAAGGATTTTTTCCCCTGCTGTAGCAAATTGGATCATACTCTGCTGGGGTTTTTCGCCTTCCTCTGGATCAACTGTGGGTGAAGGATGGTGTATATGGGATTGTATGTTTTTTTTTTTTTTTTTCTTAAACTAGATGGACTTGGGTCTTTTTTCAACCTGACTACCTAGGAAACTCTGTAAATATGTCCTCAGGTGCTAACCATCTCCTATAGTATGTCTGCAATCTTTTACTCAAACTTAAACACATCGCTAATAGTATTAGCTATCTGTTTATGCCAAAGGTAGGACTGTGCAGAGGAGGCAGAGAGTAAAAGGGGGCACTGCGGTTAGAGACTGCACTGGGGGGTTGACTGAAAAGGGCACAGTGATGAGGGGGCTGTGACACTTGTGCAATAAATATTCTTGTAAACATTAAAATTTTTTGTGGGTATTTTTACATTTTAAAATGTGTGTGTGTGTGCGTGTGTGTGTGGGGGGGGGGGGGGGGGGGGCAGATATAGGATCCTTAACGGGTGGCAAGTGCTCTTGGTATGCCCCTGGATAGGCGGTTCTTTTCTATATACGCCCCTTTCTAACTAATGAGACAACAAAGCTCTTAATTCACTCGCTGGTCATCTCTCGCCTCGACTACTGCAACTCCCTTGTCATTGGCTTACCTCTACATAGTCTATCACCTCTTCAATCCATTATGAATGCCGCTGCCAGACTCATCCACCTTACCAATCGCTTGGTGTCTGCTACTCCTCTCTGTCAATCCCTCCACTGGCTTCCGCTCAGCCAAAGAATTAAATTCAAAATACTAACAATTACATACAAAGCCATCCACAACTCTGCCCCCAGCTACATCACTAGCTTAGTCTCTAAATGCCAACCTACTCGTCCTCTTCGTTCCTCTCAAGACCTCCTACTCTCTAGCTCCCTCATCACCTCCTCCCATACTCGCCTCCAGGACTTTTCCAAAGCCTCCCCAATCCTATGGAATGCCCTACCCCAATCTGTCCGCTTATCTCCTACTTTATTAGCTTTTAGACGATCCCTGAAAACACTTCTCTTCAGAGAAGCCTACCCCACCCACACCTAACTGTATTTTCATTTTCTCCATCAGCTCACCCCCCACAGTTATTACCTTTTGTTTCAACTTGACCCTCCCTTCTAGATTGTAAGCTGTAACGAGCAGGGCCCTCTGATCCCTCCTGTATTGATTTGTATTGTAAGTGTACTGTCTGCCCTCATATTGTAAAGCGCTGCGCAAACTGTTGGCGCTATATAAATACTGAATAATAATAATAATAATAATAATATTATGTCTTATTGACATTTGGAACTTGAAAGCTGGATTCATGCATTTGTACTTGGAAAGTCACACATTAAAGCTGTATATGTGCATTGCAGTGTATTGCCACCTATTCTTAATAGCACCCCAGTGAACACGTACAATAAAAAAAAACAAATGCATCTGTGCTATAGCGTTCCACAACACGCAGATGAGAATGCTCTGTGCATAGTAGGCTGTGCTACAAAAACTTGGGAAGGTGCATTAGATGGTCCATCTTAAGTCCATTCAAGGTGAATGGGACTGCCTTATCGCCATGCATGAAATCACATGCATTAACATGAGTGTGTCGTTGCACACAATGGTGTGGGTTGGTCCTAAAACATTTCAAATGCTGCAATACTTGTTTACCAACTAAAAATAAGCCTTTGAGTTAAATTCATTGAGCATTGTTAGTCAAAATGTAATCAAATAGGGATCCTAAATTGATAAATATTTTACAATGTTCTGATATTTATAGACGTTACAAATTCTCTTTCCGCATATTAGGCTGATGTAGTTACAAAATCCACCTTTTAGCTTAGCAGCTGTTCTAAATGAGCAAGTAGAATTAACGGTAATGAAAAAAAAAAAAAGTCTATTAGCACAGTAGATGCAACCACTAACACAGGACGAATTATACAAAAAGGCAAACAAAATGCTTCCAAAATAACTTTCACTGCTATCCTGGGAGCCTATCTTGGCCTATCCCTGTACAATGCTGCATTTAATTAGAGCAAATTGTAGTCATGTGACTTCTCTCGTTAAATATACTGTCAGGCTGTCAATGTTCTGTAAAAATCTAGAACTTGCTTCATCTTATGGGATGGCACAACAGCTGAACGCTGATGCCCTCTACAGGTAGTCAGAACAGTTTACACCCAGAACATACTGCGCAGTGCAAGTTTATATAAGCAGTTTGTGAAAATTTGTGTCCATTGCCAAAATTATATAGGATTATAGTCGCATATGTTTTCTTTCATTGCTACATCTTTCTGATTAAAAAAATATAATTAGACTTTTGTATGCCTCCACCAAAAAAATAAAAACTCACCACACTCTCCAGTTGGTCTCTCGCTTTTTATTTATTACAGGTACTTATGTAGCGCCATCAATTTATGCAGTACTTTACATACAAATTGTACATTCAAATCAGTGCCGGCCCTCAAGGATCTTACAATCTAAAGTCCCTAACTCACATTCATACATACACATACGTGCGCCAGTTTAGACAGGAGCCAGTTAATCTATCAGCATGTCTTTGGAGGTTAGGAGGAAACTGGAGTACCCGGAAAAAAACCACGCAGGCACAGGGAGAACACGCAAACTCCATGCAGGTAGTGGCATGATTGGTATTTGAACCAACAACCCAAGTACTGCAGAAGTGCTAACCAACAACCCAAGTGATGCTTGGTGGAAGTGCCTAACCACTGTGCTGCACAAGGGCAGATAAAAAAAGATTCATTCCTATTAGGGGTTC